>NC_068572.1:50807109-51432109 GCF_025698545.1 Gossypium raimondii
GCAGATCAATATGGAGGTTCAATTTGCAAAGCAGCACTTGATCAACATTGCTTATGCTTATTTTGCTTCAAAGAAAGTTGATCCAGAAATTTATGCTGAAAAAGAACAATTACAGGAGAAGTTAGGGCAGATATCTACGAAGATTCAACTTTATAAAGAGTGTCAATCTAAAGCCAAAATTTTCAGTGACAAGCCTCTTAACACGGGTCTTTTTGGTGAGCATCGGCCTGAAATGCAACAAGAGACCAGCTACAGTGCAGCAGTAGCTCAACATGAAGATCAGCATTGGAGTTGAACCGAATGCTATAACTTCCTTAGTCTATTTTGTTCATTTTGTTCCTATGTAACTTTATTTAGTTTCCTTGTAATTTGTTTACAAAGTTAGTCGGATTAGTTTGTGATTTGAACTTGATGTAATAGCTGATATGTCAGCTTGCTTTTGTGTGTAATTCAAGCTTGTATTAGTCATGTATTAGTGGGAGCAGTTATGTCATTAGGTAACTGTCCAATTGTTATGTAACTTACATATACTTTCAAATTTTAAATGAAATAAGTGTGAGTTTTCAGTTATCCTTTTGTTGAAACTCTTTTCTCTTCATTTTTTGCTTCGATTCATTGGTCCTTTTTTGCTTTTGTTTTACTTTGTTTTGCTACCAAACTCCCCAACACTTTTCCCATAGTCTTTACTTGCTATATATGGAATAATCTTAGCATTAGGCATTGCCTTCGGCTTTCGTTGAGAAAGGATTATATGAAACTCTGATCCCACGTTATCTCTATCTCTTTCCAACAGGAGCATGACAAAATCAGATTTTTCTTCCTAAAATGCAACAAGAGACCAGCTGCAGTTCAGCAGTAGCTCAACATGAAGATCAGCATTAGAGTTGAACTGAATGCTATAACTTCCTTAGTCTATTTTGTTCATTTTGTTCCTATGTAACTTTATTTAGTTTCCTTGTAATTTGTTCACAAAGTTAGTAGGATTAGTTTTTTATTTGAACTTGATGTAATAGTTGATATGCCAGCTTACTTTTGTGTGTAATTCAAGTTTGTATTAGTCATGTATTAGTGGGAGTAGTTATGTCATTAGGTAACTGTCCAATTGTTATGCAACTTACATATACTTTCAAATTTTAAATGAAATAAGTGTGTGTGAGTTTTCAGTTATCTTTTTGTTGAAGCTATTTTCTCTTCATTTTTTGCTTCGATTCATTGGTCTTTTTTTGCTTTTGTTTTACTTTGTTTTGCTGCCAAACTCCCTAACAAATGGTAATCAGAGCCTGTCATCTTTGAGGGCCTCTGTTGTTGGTTGCTTTATTGTGAAAACAAAAGCTTTAGAAGAAAGAAATTAAAGCTGTTGAGGTTGTTTCAGTAGAATGAGCTTCACACCACCTTCACCACCTGTGTTTGCTGGACAGAACAACCACATTTGGGTGGTTAAGATGAAGACATACCTTCAAGCACATGATTTATAGAATGTGGTCGAGAATGATGTTGATCCACTTCCATTGAGGGTTAATCCTACCATTGCTCAGATTAGGCAGCACAGTGAGGAGTGTGCCAAAAAGCACAAAGTAATGACTTGCTTGCAAAATGGAGTATCTAATGTGATCTCCACTAGGATAATGGCCTGTGATTCACCCAAGAAAGCATAGGAGAAACTAAAGGAGGAGTTCTTGGGATCAGATAAGACAAACCAGCAACAATTGATCAATCTCAGGAGAGATTTTGAGAACCTGAAGATGAGAGAGGCAGAAACCATCAACCAGTACTCAGACAGGATAATGGCCACTGTCAACAGCATAAGGCTCTTGGGGGAAGACTTCAATGAGAGCAGAGTTGTTGAAAAGGTCATCACCACTCTCCTTGAGAAGTTTGAGTCTAAAATTTCATCACTTGAGGACTCAAGAGATTTGTCAGCTATTTCATTGTCTGAGCTGATAAACTCCTTGTAGCACTTGAGCAAAGGAGGGCCAATAGGCAGGAAGAGCATCCTGAAGGAACTTTCTAAGCAAAGGCTAAAAAAGGCTCAGGTTCAAGCCATATAGGGAAGAAGCCTTGGCTCAATAAAAGGGAGAAACCAATAAGGGATGCACGCAAGAAAATGTTTCCACCATGCATTCACTGCAAGAAGACTACACATTTGGAAAAGTACTGCAAGAATGTGTGCAAAAGCAAATGGAAGGAACCAGCTCAGCAGCAAATTCAAGCTCAAGCTGCTGAGGATCTTCAAGCTCAGGAGGAACATGTTTTCACAGCCTCCTACTTTGCAATCTCAAGCAAAGTCAGATGTGATTGGCTAGTGGATAGTGGCTGTACACACCATATGGCAGCTGATGAAAAGTTGTTCAAGGACCTTGATAGAAGTTTTGTCTCAAATATCAGAATTGGTGATGGGAACCTGATTGAAGCCAAAGGCAGAGGAAATGTTGTGATCAACACTTGGTCAGGTAACAAAGTAATCTCTGATGTGCTTTTTGTGCCTGACATATATCAGAATCTACTTAGTGTTGGACAGCTAATAGAAAAAGGGTATTCACTGTTTTTTAAGAATGGCTCTTGCATTGTTAAAGATTCACACACTACACCAAAACAGGCTTTTTAGCGGCATTTGAATAAAAAATACCGCTAAAGATCGATCATTAGTGGTGCTTTATGGAAAACGCCGCTGAAAATAAGCATTAGCGGCGTTTTTTGAAAAGCGCAGTAAAAAACCTAAGCCCAACGATGCCGTTTTCTGAGCTTTCGAGGATTTAGCGATGTTTTTAGGAAAGCGCCGCTAATGCCCAGGGCTTTAGCGGCATTTTTTGAGAAAGCGCCGCAAAAAATATAAGCCCAACAAAGCCGTTTTTTGAGCTTTCATGGATTTAGCAGAGTTTTGACAAAGCTTGATGTAAATCAACTCGAGAAGAAGGCTTACACCTGTCTTGTTGATAATGCTAGCCAATGGCAAAAAAGGCTAGGCCATGTCAACTATAAATCACTTGACTTGCTGTATAAGTTGAACATGGTTGAAGATTTGTCTGAGATTGAAGTTAGAAACACTATTTGTGAAGTCTGCCAGCTTGGTAAGCAGGCTAGATTGCCCTTTCCAGTTAACAAGGCATGGAGGGCTCGAGACAAGCTTGAGCTGGTTCATTCTGATGTTTGTGGATCAATGAAGACTCCTTCCTTAAATGACAGTAAGTACTTTATTTTGTTCATAGATGATTTGACCAGGTTTTGTTGGGTTTACTTCTTGAAACAGAAATCAGAAGTGTTTGAAGCATTCAGCAAATTCAAGGCTTTTGCTAAAAACCAGACTGGTTGCAAAATTAAGGCTTTGAGATCAAACAATGGCTCTAAATACCTGTCTGAAAGATTTCAGAAGCTGTGTGAGCAAGCTGGGATTCACCACCAGCTAACAACAATCTATACTCCTCAACAGAATAGAGTATGTGAAAAGAAGAATAGAATAGTATTGGATATGGCCAGATGTATGCTATTTAAAAGTAAGCTACCAAACAAATTTTGAGCTGAGGCAGTGAACACCTCAGTACATTTGCTTAACAAGTTGCCAACTCATACTGTGAAAGAAAAGATACCTTTTGAAGTCTGGTATAAAATCAAGCCAACTGTTTCACACCTAAAGGTGTTTGGCTATGTCTGCTATGCCCATCATTCCAGCAGAAAAAAGAATTAAGCTTGAAAGACGGGTTGTTCCAAGGATTTTTGTTGGTTATAGCAATACCAAGAAAGGCTATAGAGTGTTTAATCCTTAACAAAGAAGATTTTAGTGAGTAGGGATGTAAAATTTGATGAAGAAAAGGTTTGGAGCTGGAATGGTGCAGATGTAAGTTTGATTGATGAAGATCAACTAAACTGTGATTTTGAACCTGTTGAAGAAAGGCCAAACAGTGAAGTTTTTGATGATGTTCCTATGAGAGGCACCAGAACTATTGCTGACATCTACCAAAGATATGATGTTGCAATAGTTGAGCCTTCAGATTTTGAAGAAACTGCCGGGGACAAACATTAGAAGAAGGCCATAGAAGCTGAATTAGAAATGATCCACAAGAATGACACTTGGGAATTGGTGAACAGACCAAATCATAAGAGGGTTATTGGTGTCAAGTGGGTGTTTAAAGCCAAGTATAATGTTGATGGCTCATTAAATAAGCACAAGGCAAGGCTTGTGGTGAAAGGATACAGCTAGCAATATGGCATCAATTTCAAGGAGACATTTGCTCCTGTAGCAAGGCTAGACACAATTAAGCTTCTGTTTGCCTCAACTGCTTAGAAACAATTGAGGGTTCACCAACTGGATGTTAAGTCAGCATTTCTCAATGGTTTCTTCAAAGAGGATATTTTCATTAAACAACCAGATGGGTTTAAAGTCCTAGGAGAAGAGGACAAAGTCTATAAGCCGAAAAAGGCCCTGTATGGCCTTAAGCAGGCACCAAGGGCCTGGTATGATAGGGTTGACACATACCTATCTAGGCTCGAGTTTGAGAAAAGTGTTAGTGAAGCAACACTTTATGTGAAAAGGTCAGAAAGTGAGACCTTGTTTATTGTATCACTCTATGTAGATGATTTGCTAGTGACTGGAAGCAAAGATGAATTGATTAATGAATTCAAAGTGCAAATGCAAGAAGTTTTTGAAATGACAGATTTGGGAGTTATGACATACTTCCTTGGAATGGAAGTGAACCAAACTGATCAAGGCATCTTTATAAGCCAACATGCCTTTGCCTTGAAGATTCTTAACAGATTTTGCATGTTGAATTGTAAAATAGTCAGCACACCAGTAGCTCAAGGAGAGAAGCTGACTAATGTGGAAATCAAAAGAGAGTTGATGAGAAAGAATATCGAAGCCTAGTAGGTTGCTTGCTTTACTTAACAGCAACCAGGCCTGATATTATGTTTGGTGTTAGTCTCCTATCAAGATTCATGCACTGCTGTGATGTTATTCACTTCAAAGCTGCTAAGAGAATTCTCAAATATGTCAAGAGAACTTTGAGCTACGGAATTAAGTTTGAGAAAGGAAATGAGCTTAAGCTGACAGGATACTTTGATAGTGATTGGGCTGGCTCTATCAATGACATGAAGAGCACCTCTGGTTACTTCTTTACCCTTGGTTAAGGAGTTTTTTGTTGGAGCTCAAAGAAGCAACAAACCGTTGTTCAATCTACAGCTGAAGCAGAATACATTGCAGCTGCTGCAGTTGTTAATCAAGCTATTTGGCTTAGGAAGCTTCTATATGATCTTAATAAAGAACAGTTTGAACCAACAGAAATCGGGGTTGATAACCAGTCAGCAGTTGCCATAGCAAAAAATCTAGTCTTTCATGGCAAGACTAAACATTTCAAGACCAAATTTCACTTTGTTCGAGAGGTTGAGCAATCAAAAGAAGTCAATCTTGTTCATTGTAGTTCAGAAACCCAATTAGCTGATATTCTTACTAAGCCACTAGGAGTTACTAGGTTTGAAGCTTTAAGAAGCAAAATTGGTGTTTGTTGCATACAGTCCAATGAGGAGTGTTAAGCATTGGCCTGAAATGCAACAAGAGACCAGCTACAGTTTAGCATGGAGACCAGTAACTCAACATGAAGATCAGCATTGGAGTTGAATCGAATGCTATAACTTCCTTAGTTCATTTTGTTCATTTTGTTCCTATGTAACTTTATTTAGTTTCCTTGTAATTTGTTCACAAAGTTAGTAGAATTAGTTTTTGATTTGAACTTGATGTAATAGCTGATATGTCAGCTTACTTTTGTGTGTAATTCAAGTTTGTATTAGTCATGTATTAGTGGGAGCAATTATGTCATTAGGTAACTGTCCAATTGTTATGTAACTTACATATACATTCAAATTTTAAATGAAATAAGTGTGTGTGAGTTTTCAGTTATCCTTTTGTTGAAACTTTTTTCTCTTCATTTTTTGCTTCGATTCATTGGTCCTTTTTTGCTTTTGTTTTACTTTGTTTTGCTACCAAACTCCCCAACACTTTTCCCATAGTCTTTACTTGCTATATATGGAATAATCTTAGCATTAGGCATTGCCTTCGGCTTTCGTTGAGAAAGGATTATATGAAACTCTGATCCCACGTTATCTCTATCCCTTTCCAACAAGAGCATGACAAAATCAGATTTTTCTTCCTGATTTTTAGCTTTTTCCTCTTGAAAAAATTCAAATCCAACTAAAAATACTAAAAATCAGGAAGAAAAAACTGATTTGTCTTGTTTCTATTGAAAATGGATAGAGAGGACGTAGAATAATAGTTTCATACAATCCTTTCTCGGATTTCATTTTAGTCTTCTTAATACCAACTTCTAACATCATTTTAGTTTTTATTATTATTATTTTTTTGTTAGTTAAGCCTCATTATCTTATTCCTATGTGATTTTTCAGTTCAATCCGAATTAGTTATGCAGCCTCTTTATTTTATACATGGATTGATATACACATACATAAGCAAAATGCTAATAACACAAACACATGCTCTTTATTGTGTAAAATGTATTAATTCTCTCAAAATGCTTTTTATGCTCCAACTCAATAGCAATTTCTTGAGCAAGTTTCACATCGCTGTAAGAGGGCAGTGTTCGTACAGTCTCAAAAGTTCCAAGATGATTCGAAATTTGTTTCAAAAGAGAAGACTCAAGTTAACTTGATTACTCTAGATCGAATCCTAATATAATGCAGAGCAAACAAATTCCATATTGAAAATACTTTTCGTCTCTTTACTAATATCTTTCGTTCACATCAAAAAGAAATATTACATAAGATTAATGTGGAAACTTTGATTCTCAATACATTCTCTCTCTGATTTGCAGATTCAAGCTACTTGAACATGACAGGTTATTGTCAAAGTGGAAGGGGCTCAAGGTTGAAACTATAAGCTAAGTACTTTGAATGAGAATCATGTAACAAATGGTTTGTCTGCGGCTACATGGAAATCAGAATGATAAGAGTTTAGTAGTTTCCCACTAAACCAACCCTAGGTCAGTCATTTTTCTTTGTCCCCCATTTGGCTACGATCATAAGGCCTGCGATATCCATGTTTGAACAGCTTGTTGCTGAAACTATGAAGGGTTGTCTAAAGAAAGAATTATATTTATACAATCAATACATATACATATCATGTTTAGAAAAGACACCACAAGGGAGTCTAGTTTATTGATGATATATTATTAGATTTGGATGATCACTCTTTTGTCAATAAAGTTCATTTTAAACATGACCTTTCTTGACATCATTCAAGAGCTTGATTTTTACGTAAAAGGGTTGGCTTAATTCATCCCAAATAGACATTTGAACCTCGAGCCCAATTAGGTGTGCTAACCCCAGAACTTCATAGGATGCTGCAGAACTGAGTGGGGAAATTTTCTTCAAGAGGGTCAAAGAAGTGACACTTGCACAACACGCTGATGTAGACCGACATGAAAAGAAATCCATTGAACTACATCAGCTGTGACATTGAACCCATTTAGGCTTAAGGACCAGCCACGCCCTAGTTGGCATCAATTTTAGTGGAAATAGCATGGTAATAAAATAACCTTTGCGTTAAAGACAACTTGCAGTTCCTGTTCTATTGACCACAAGTCATACAAATGAAGTTACAGGTCTAATAGTTGTTTAATGATACCAATATTTTATGTTTTAATCTCTTCCTTTCATTAAGAAGAAAGAAACATGCATAGTGTTGTTTCCTTGCATTGCACACAGTACTCTCTCTATCTATATATATGTACATATACAGTGTTAGACATATGAATGGTCTTGTGGTGATATCTTGTTGGTTCCTAGAACTGGTATTACTTTTAGGTAAATGCAAAGGGAAGACAAAGAGAATTTTTCTTATTGGTACTTGTTAGATTTTCCTACGTTTTTGTTTCATGCTAAAGTTTGTAGAAAGCAATCAGTCAGTTGAAGCGAAAGCAACAACTCTGGAAGTGCTCCACTTACTTTTATGTATTCCCCGTTTCATTTGTAGCTTTTTTTGTTATCACACTAAGAGAATGACATACCCAAACTACTTTTAATTTCTCCAATTCCATTTTTCAGTTTTTGATTGTTATATCGTCAATTAAACACCTACATTGGATCATCTAAGGGGAGTATCTAAATTCTTGAATTTGACATTAATTAATCATATTAAGCCTTGGGTTTTATGAATTCTTTGTTATTAATTATTAAGATATGATTTGATGGGAAGATTAAGGTTTTAGAAACTTTGAAATTTCATCATGTTTGAGTCTGATCTTATGTAAATGTGTGGGTTACCTGTGGGGTGTGCCTTGCATTTTTGTGTAAACCAAAGACAAAACAAAATCGACGTCAGGATAAGGAGGAGCACAACTTTGCGACGAAATGACGAACAACGTCCCGACGAGGTGATATGTCACAACGTGGTGACGTTTATTCAACTTAAACCGGGTTTTTTTCCTAGTTAAACTCTAATATATTTTCTCAGCTAAAATCTGATTATTCTAGGGATATTTTAGTCATATATATATATTCACATGAATTTCGACCTATAAAAAGGCCTTAGTAACCTTAGAATTGACATCTTCATCACATTAAGATTAAGAGAATATTAAGAGAGCTTTTAAGGGAATTTCGTGTTTTAGCTAGAGAGCTTTGTTTTTTCGAGGTTTAGGGTGTTCTTGTTTTGGTTATCTTCATATTGCACAATTTCAAATTATTTGCTCATTTAGTGAAATCTACTTTGCCCATGGTTTTTATCCTCTTCAGAGGAGTTTTTCACGTAAAATATTTGTGTTCGATCTTCTCTGATTTTCTTGTTCGTTGTTGATACAGGTTGATCCCAACATTATTTCTAAATTTATTTTAATTAATTTTTTGGTTAAACATTTGTAATGTTTGATTCTTATTGAAAATGTTGATAAAGCTTTAAATTTAAAAGAAAAAAAAGAAAGAATTATTACTCTAAAGAATTTAAAATATTTCAAAATATCTTTGTAATTAGAATTATATTCATTTTGCTTGTGAAATATTCTCTTCTATGATAATTGTAACAATAATCTCAAATAATTTCTTTCTTCTTCTTACTTGTCGATGTATAACCAAATATCATATGCTATAGAAAATTCTTGGAGGTGTTGGGTTTGGCCTAGGAACGAAAGATTAGGTAACTCGTGAATCCAACAAATTAGTTTATGATAATTTATGGAGAAAATTATCATATTTCCACAAGTCAATTAGATGCAAAATCTAAAAATTGACTTTTGCTTATACTTGCACAACAAGTTTTGTTTTTTGTTGGAGGCCCTCTTTTTTTTTTTTAAGGAATTGCTTAGCTGTCTAGTAACAAGTAAGAGTAGTTAATAGTATTAGATATAGATTAAAAAGAGAGAGCAAGAAATAAATAAATAAATAAATTCTACTAATCAATATTTGTGAGCCGACTTTTCCTGTATTCTTGTATTAGATCTAAAGGTATTTTCTTGACCTAACTACAAAGAAGATGAATCGACTTCTTTTCTTTTCTATTCTTGTTTTGCCACTCTATTTTTGTAAATAATGTTTATAATGATTGATGAATCAAAAATTCAATTGTTATTTTTGCTTACCCCTCTCATTTAAAAATTGAAACTTAGGTGACTACTCTATAAACATATGTATATAAAGAGCATATTTCATTTAGCTCTTTCATGCCTAAAATAACTAGTTATTTTAGTTTTTACTAGTGACTTTAACTATAACTTCAACTTTATTTATTAGTCCGAGTAAAATAAGGCTTATTTGAAAATTAATTGAATGAACGAACAATTCATAAAAACAAAACTTTCGATCTTATTTCATATATTTTATAGCTCCTTAACGTGTTAATTATCAATTATTAGTTATTTATATTCATGAGCAATAGAAATTAATATTTAGGATAAATATTAACTTTCTTTTCTCATTTCAAATAAATTGATTTGATTGAAGTTTTTCTATTTGGAATCATCTTAGGTCTAATTCCTATTACTTTAAATGGGTTATTCATAACCTCATATTTACAATATAGACATGGTGATGAGTTAGACTTTGATTAATTAACATACTTTTTTTTTGGATTAGTTAACGTCTCTCTTTTGACTGACCCCTTTAATTTTATAATTTTAATTTAATTAATTTAATAATTTAATTCAAGGAGGTCAATTTTGAATTGTTGTTCAATTTTTTTTTCAGTTTAGTGTAATTTTTGACCTAATAAGAGTTGAATCACACTCTGTAGGATTTGAACCTACGACATTGGGTTTTGGAAACCCATGTTCTACCTGACTAAACTAGAGCGATTCCTTATTATAATAAATAAGATTGTAAAAAAAAAAAGTTTCTTTTATTTTATAATTAACCCCAATATATCGTGCACACCTATAATATCATATATAATTTGATAAAATGATAGACTATGTATGCTTAATTTTAATCAATCTAAAACGACTCTCTTGTTACTATTTAAAAGAGAAGTAATAAGTAGGGATGGCATAATTTGAACCCGTGACATTTTTTACCCAAAACAAATGCGCTACTAAGCTACGCTACATCTAAGGGTGAATCTAGGGGGGCTGGCAGGGGCCCCGATCCCTCCTAAAATGGAAAATTTTTCATTTTAACCCTTTAAAATTTTAAATTAGTAAAGGTAAAATTGCACTTTGGTCTCCTAAAAATGATAAAATTTTGATTTAATCATTTAAAAATTACTTTTTTACTGTCGTAAAAATTATAATTTAATTTCAGCCCCTACTAAAAAAATTTCTTGGCATTTGCCCTGACTAGATCCCTTTCCAATTGGCCTACAATGTCATTGTAAAGAATCGCTATCTTTTTTTCCACAACCTTATTTCATCTATTGGTATATAAAATTATCTTTCCATTTCCTCTTTTTGGTCTCATATCATATAACAACCATATAATGAATAATAAATGAATATTTTAAGCAGGAATTCTTACGCAGTAAGGGACCTATTTTGTTTTGTTATTTTAAGAAAGGGAAAATAGTATTTATCGAATCATTGTACATTTGAATTTTGAATTTTGAATTAGGAATTTTGGGTAAAAATAAACAAATACAAGTGGTCTTTTTATATATGTATTACCATAATGTAATACGATAAAGGAGGATTTTAAATGTGAGATCCAAAAATATATCTTTCCGTAGCACTGGTACTAAATACTTTCTAATTCGATTCTTTAGCGGGTTTATTGATAGAGATCAATCGTTTCTTCCCAGATGCGTTAACATTTCTCTTTTTTATAATTTTAGTTATTGCTACGAGACAGAGCGAAAAAGATTAGATCGAGATACAATCAAATATTTGTGACCACTCTCTCACCCCTATTTTATTTTTATTTTAGTTTTTTTAGAATTATATAAGAATTAGATAAAATAAATAAGGAAGGTAGAACGAAAAAAGTGGACTCAACCTCACTGAAACTTAGGTTCAAGCTCCAATTAAACTACTAGTAGAGAAAAATAGAAATGTGACTAAAATAACAGTATCCTACAAGATACTTAAGAAAAAATGGTGTAACACCCCTAACTTGTATCCATCTCCGGAACAAGATTACAGAGCATTACTAGGGTTTACGGATCAATCAGACAGAAATTTCAAACGTTTCATTACATATTAATATTCCTAATAAAACCAATCAAAATCATATATATTGTCCCTTAAACGAGCCCTTAAGGCCCAAAATACATATTAGAAACAAGTCGAGACCAAATCGGAAACTCAGAGAATTTTTCAGAAATATTTAAAATTTTCAACACTGCAAGGGTCACACAGCCGTGTGGCCAGGTCGTGTGACTCACACAGTCAGGAGACACGCCCATGTCTCAGGCCATGTGGGCATTCAAAATAGGGACATGCAGCCGTGCCTCAGCCCGTGTCCGTGCCCATGTGAGTAAACTAACTTGGGTCACACGGCCAAGTCACACGCCCGTATGCTAGGTCATGTGAGCATACTGACTTGCATTCTTAAGAAGATACAGGGGACACACGGCCGTGTCACCTGGCCGTGTGTCACACACGGCTGAGACACACGATTGTATCTCTACCCGTGTGGATGAAAATAAGTCATTTTCTAAGCCAAATTTTTCACCCAAATTGACATCAACCTAACCTCAACAAAATGCACATCAACAAGCCATAATAACGCATTCAACATAAGCTAAAATTAAGTCTTAAACATGTATTATCACCACATACAACTATTATACCCTTAGGCACTCAATTGATAACTTAAAAACATGTCAACTAAGTAACCAACCTTACTTAATTAACCTATCTAACCAAGTTACCAAAGTTCACTTTAACTTAATTATATACATACGTATATACCTATACTAACATCACAATCATACTTTAATTTCACACCAATATGTATGTTGGTTATATAAACAAAATATTATTCATAATATTTACATAAACTAACTTTGATAAAGTCCGTACAAAAGCCTATACATGTCATATAAACTGTATTGAATGTTTCAAAAACTAATGAGGTAAGCTGGATAGTGTGACATGAGTGTTGATCCGATCGTCCAACCTTCCGAAAATCTACAAAGACATTAAACAACACATATAAGCTTAATGAAGCTTAGTAAGTTCGACAATTAAACAAAATCTTATCGGACCTACTATAACAAGTCAAATAAATAAAATCATTCATGTCAATTCCCTGTCATTCACTGTCAATTTCCTGTCATTCATAACTTCTATTGATAAATACATCCGTATTCAAATCAATATATAAATAAAAATAAATAACATATCTTTCAAATTCATTTAATAAATCACTTTACCGAAATCTTTCCATTCGAAGAACGACTTACGGATAAGAGTACATCGTCCACAGAAGCTCATAAGAGCTGGTTCTCCCGAATACGCCAACAGAAGCTCGAAAGTTGAGCAGAAGCTCGTAAGCTAAACAGAAGCTCGTAAGAGCTGATTCACCCAATTACACCAAACAAAAAGCAAAACATGAGAGTTCACAACAAATACTGAACCCCAGTTTACTTGGGAAAAATGTCATTGTCTCCTTCCAATAGCATCATGCACCAAATTACGAATGTACTCAAATCCCGCGTTGCATTCAAACCGAAATCTAATTCAATATTATAATTCCAACCATAATTCATTTCCAACAATAGAATAAATACATAATACCATTTATCAATTTATACAAATATTAAATTTTTTTAACCGGAGGAACTTACCTGGACTGAATTGTAGTAATTGTAAAAGTTTAAGGATTATTCTGCTATTTTTCCTTTTTCTCGAGTATCTACAAGATCTTGATCTAAAATACAAAATTATGCATTTATTAGCATATATTTCATTTCCAATTCATTTTACAATTAATACCCTTTTATTTTTGAATTTACACAATTACCCAAACTTTTACAATTTTTGTAATTAATCTCATAATTAATTAATCTATCAAATTAACTAATCTTGTAATACCCCCTACCCGTATCCGTCGCTGGAATAGGATACGAGGTATTACCAGATTTTACTGAATTTTTTTTTAAAACTCAATATAACCCCTTTATAAATATCTAATCTTCCTTGCAATTTTAAACCGAGACCAATCCGACACAACCAATCTATTTCAATATATTTTCAAGATAGGTTTATCGTACTCATAAGATAATATCATCACATACCAAAACCAAAATTTGTTAGCCATACCAATGGCTAACTATACATTCATTTCACATTAACATCTACTTCACTAGCTTATACATGCCATTGATTTCCCAAATAAAGTTTCTTTATATACCGAGATCTTGAGGTTGATAGTGTGATGCGTCTCCGACCAAATCCGACCTCCGAGCTCTTAACACTACAAAACAGGGAAAAAGGAAACAGGGTAAGCACTTTGTGCTTAGTAAGTTCATGTAACAAGAATTATACTTACCTAATATTTTCAATACAATGCAATAAACATTCATACACCCATTCCATACATTTTTCCCCTATCATGCACAAACTCAACATTCAAATTAGTCCAATAATTTCCATGTATCAATAATTTATATCATGATCGATGAGCTCATCAATTCTATGATTTTCATTCCCTTGTTATTTTTCCATATTTATCCCGTTAAATTTCTCGGAATTTCGATGGATTTTCAGAGGTACACTTTAGTGTACAAATCCGGTCCGTCAATTCATATTCATGTGCGACATTTCCATTTCGAGAGCACACTCCATGAACCTCATCCTTACAAAGGGATTACCAAAGGCTAAATCCTCAGTAATATAAACTCATAGAGTATTGTCGGGATTACCACCCAAAGCTAAATCCTCGCAACGACAAATACTCTAATGAGCTTGATCCGAATTACCACCAAAGCTAAATTGAGACCCTAATTCACATTACCGTCCGGCTAAATCCATTTTCCACATATTCTTCGGAGGGCTATATCAGATAGGATCACCCATCCGGCTAGATCCTTTTTACCGTCAATTCCTTTTCAGAGATCCATCGAATTTTCCTTCCATTCAACCGGGATTTCTTCCCCTTTTTATCAAATATATCAATGTTTCATCAGTTTTCATATAATGAACATTCAAGTCATATTCACATCAATAACAAACATTTCAGGCATTTAAGAATATAATTCAAGTTACACGAACTTACCTCGACACTTGTTCGTAACCAAAAGTCTACTAATCCCGAACTTTTTCTTTTCCTCGATCTAGCTTTGTATTTGAATTTTCCGGATCTAAATAAATAAATTTAATCATTAATCTAATACTTTTCATGTTCATATGTAACATTCTCTATAATTCCATTATTATTTATAGTGCATTCAAAGTTGTCTCACTGAGTCACAGTCACTAAATTATTTATATCTTGAGCTAAGGAACTCCAAATTAAGATCCGTTAATTTTCCCTAAAACTAGACTCACATGTATTCTTACCATAAAAATTTCATAATTTTTGGTTTAGCCAATAAGTACAGTTTATTCTTTAAAGTTTCTCCTGTTTCACTGTTTGACAGTTCCGACCCTTCTTCACTAAAAATTAATTATCTCATTGTACAGAATTCGGATGATGTTTCCAGTTGTTTCTTCTAAAAATAGACTCATTAAGGATTCTAACCATATAAATTATAACTCATAATAATTTTTTTACAATTTTTAATGATTTTCCAAAGTCAGAACAGGGGAACCCAAATTCATTCTGACCTTGTCTCACAAAATCTATTATATCTCATGATTTACAATTTCATTGCTTACACTGTTTCTTTTATAAGAAACTAGACTCAATAAGATTTAATTTCATATTTTATTCATTCTCTTATTTGATCTCTACAATTTTTGGTGATTTTTCAAAGTTATAGTACTGCTGCTGTCCAAAACTGTTTTAGTGTATGATGTTAATTACCATTTTTCCCTAAACTTTCAATAAATGATAATTTCATCCATGCTCAATTAACCTCTCAATTGAGCTGATTTTCTCAATCAAAACTTTATCCCATCACTTTAAACTACTTTATAAGCTTTGGAAATCAGAATTTTAGCACTAGACTTTAATTCTAAACTTTTCACAATTAGGTCCAACAAATCAATTTCTATTGAAATTACCTAATAAAATCATCTCATAAACAGATTAAAGCTCCAATTTCATCATATTTCATCATAAACTTCCAGAACATATTCATAGAAACTTTCAAATTCATTCATAAAATCAAAAACTAATGAATTTAGTAGTAGGACCTAGTTGTAAAAGTCTTAGAAACACAAAAATTACAAGAAAAAGGCAAGGATTAACTCACTTGGTGAAAAAATTATAAAAAACCAGCTTGAAGAAACCCTTAGGACGTTTTTGGCTGATGGGAATGCAGTAAAATAAAGAGGAATCTAGATAATTTCACTTTAGTCCTAACTTTTAAAGTAAATTTTGCAATATTCCAATTTTACCCTTAATTCTTCAATTCTCCTAATTTTTTTCTCAGCGTATGCCGCCCAAAATATCTTCTTTTGGGATTATTTACAATTTATGTCCCTCCTCATTTAACCATTGAGCTATTTAATCTCCTAGTAACTTTTACACATTTTTCAATTTAGTCCTTTTCACTTAATTGACTACCCAAACATTAAAATTTTCTAACAAAATTTTAATATCATATTACTAACACTTCATAAATATTTATAAAAATATTTTTGACTCGGTTTTACGAGATTGAAGTCTCGATACCTTATTTTTACGCAATTTCTTCAATAATTTCTTTTTCTAACTAACCACTAAATCGGTAAAATTTTTCTATCGATATTTTCATACAATTTTCCTATCATACCAATATTCATGCAAAAATATTAAAATAAATTTCTTTTTAAATCGGATTTGTGGTTACGAAACCACTATTCCGATAACCTTGAATTTGAGCCATTACAAATTTTCTCAATCAATAATCTATCCAAATACTCTACGCCTCCATTCACCCCCTAATAAACCCAAAATTCACTATCAAACCCTAATATTTTAACCTTTTCACAATTTAATCCTAAAATCAATATTTAACAAAATCACTTTATAAAATCATAATACAACATAATCAAAGCTCTAAATCCATGTTATTCATCAAAAAAATCTAATATTTATCGATGAAAACTTCCAAAATTTTTAATAAAATCAAAAACAAAGGTATGGTTTAGTTGGACCTAATTGTAACAATCTCAAAAATATAAAAATTACAAGAAACAGATAAGAATTGAACTCGCATGAAGAAAAATTTGAAGAACCAGCTTAAGCTCTCTTCTATGTTTGTTTTGAACCGAAATTTGAAGAAGAAAATGTATAGAAACTTTCCAATTTCAATTTGTTTTATTTTTTATTTCACCAAAATTACAATTTTGCCATTGATTGGCTTTTTTTTCCTCTTATGCCGCCTCATCCATTAAATTTAGGTACAATTATTACTTAGGTCCTTCTTTTTTTATTAATCAAGCCATTTAATCTCTTAAATATTATAATTAGCAAGTTTTGCACTTTTTTCAATTTTGTCCTTTTAATTAATTAACTATAGAAACGTTAAAATTTTTCAACGAAACTTTAATACTACCTTAATAACACTCCGTAAATATTTTTATAAATATTTACAGCTCGGTTTATAGAAACGAGGTCCCAATACCTCACTTTCTAAAATCACTTGACCTAATAAATTATTATAAAACACAATTACCAATTCAAAAACCTTTTTAAAACTATATTTAACTCGTAAGTATTAAATAATAATATTTACGAATTTACTTGCCGGATTTGGTGGCCTTAAACCACTGTTTTCGACACCACTAAAAAATCAAGTTGTTACAAATAGTATTGCGGTTTTTGTATCAATTTGAAATTTCAATTGTTTCATAAGGTCTTAACAAGACACTTCCTATAAAAAAGAAAGAAAACAATAATAAAGCCACATTTTATACCCAGAACAAAACAAAGCAAAGAAAAAGAAATAAGTAGGCAAATAGAATATTCAAGAGTCCTGTAATGATCAATATAAAGACAACCATGCCAACTTGATTTTTTGGCATTATAATTACAACTACAAAAAAAAAAGCTTTCGAATTTTCACTCTTTTGTGTCTTCATATAAAATTGAATGGAAAGATTAAAAAGTTTCAAACTTTCTATTCCATACATGTTTTAGCTATTAATTAGGTGTTTTTGTTTGAGTTGTATATGAGATAAAATTCTCATATACAGTTCTTTGGGGTCCTCTTAATTTACCTATCTCAATAAAGTCTATGATTGGTTCAAAGAGCATCTCGAAATTTAGGTGATTGCAGATGAGATAACTAGTAATATGTTCCTCCTCATGTTAACATATTTTATTGTCTAGGAAGAATTATGCTTACTTGCTTTTTTGGTACAAGTAGCTACAAAATTTGGTATGACTTTTTTTCTATCATGAAATTGTTACTGAAGCTTTTGCTTCTATTCAATACATAATGACTGAAGCTAACTTTGGTTGGTTAATTCATTAGTTCATCAATGGTCGGTAAGTATGATGACCTTAATGCTGATCCTATACGTATTTCATGTCTATCTCATTGGTGGTTTTAAAAAACCTCGTGAATTAGCTTGGATTACAGGTGTAGTTCTGATTGTGTTGACCGCATCTTTTGGCGTAACAGATTATTCCTTACCTCGAGACTAAATTAATTATTGGATAATCAAAATTGTAATAAACATTTAGAAAGCTATTTCAATAATAAAATCACCTTTAGTAGAGTTATTGCGTGAAAATGCTAATACGAGACAATTCATGTTGACTTGTTTTTATAGTTTACACTTTTTTTTTATCCCTTCCTACGGCAGGCACATGTGCCTAGCCCATACCATATTATTTTTGGAATTTCCTAATAAATTAACGATATTTACCTATGTTTGTCCAAATCAGAAGGATTATCATTCAATATTAATTGAATTGACAGCGATGATACCGTAAACTTCCGAAGACGGTAAACTAAGTGCTTAATGTTTTCTTTATTTAAGTATAAATAATTTGACTAATATTTAATGTATCCATGATATATATAATTTTATACATTAACACGTTATTTAAAATGAAATTAATTGAATTTATTTTTAAAAATTTTACAAAATATATCATTATCTAATTTATTGACAATGCAATCAAATATAATATTAATTAATTAAAGTTTTACAGGGTTTAAGAACAATTTTTTTAAAATATACATTAATTACAAAAGTTTATGGGCAAATATTTCTATTTCAATGCGCAAAGCCAGAATTCACTACCATTTTTAAAACGTTTTGAGATAGTTTCGGATTAAGCCCAAGGTTTTTGGTATGATGGGGCATTGTGCTATTGTCCGAATGGATGCGACCTTTATCCCTCCCGAGCTGTCCATATTTGAGCTTGTAGGCCGATTCCCCAAATGTTCACCCAATAACAAAGCATAACTATTAACGAGCTTCCCTAAAGTCTAACAAAAAAGAATTACCAGTTGGGTTATGGCGGCGAGCTGCAGCTATCCACTGCATGCAAAGGCAAAGGCAAATCAGTAACCTACCAATAGCACAAGTGTCTCCTTTTACTACTACGTGTCTCCATTCCATGTATACTCCAATCAAAATGCTAATCATTTATCTAACCTCATTCTTGAAGGGAAAAAAAAAGAAGAAAAAAAGGCTACGAGAGAAGTGTTTCTCTGTGTTTGAGATAACAAACTGAAGTAACATATTTTCCAGCAAAAAAAGTGAAGTGATCAAATAGCCATGTCGAGTACGGGCGCCGCTGTAGATCCCCGAGATAAGATGAGGGCAAGAGACGTGAACAGGGTGGCCAGAGGTGAGCAAGCTCCTAGGCCGGTCCACGAATATGGCACCGTTTCGGCACCGCCTAGTCCTCAATCCACCTCGCCACCTCCTGCTCGTAAAATAGCTAACAAAGACATGGCTCGCAAGGTTCATGCTTATCTTTTATGAAAATCAATATTTGTTAGTGAATAAATAAATGGGTGATGATAGGATATCGGTGTTGGATAAACATACAGGTGGCGGAGGGAGAGGAGGACGTAGCACCAAAAGCAAGCCACTGTTACGATTCTTACGTTGAATATCATAAGTAAGGTTTAATTTATACAGACGTGGTTGAAATGAGTTAAAAATTAATGAAAATTTAACTGATATCCAAGGTGCATTAAAGAAAAAGGCAAGGATGCTCCCCAATGTGACAAGTTGGCAAGGCATTTCCGGTCACTATGTCCCGATGAATGGGTAAGTAAAAGGGTTTTGTCTTTATTTTGCATAGATGATGATATGCCTAAACATAATTTGTTTATTTAATTAGATTGAAAGATGGGATGAAGCGAGAGCGGTTGGAACCTTCCCTGCCATATGAAGACGAGAATATCATTATTACTACTTGCTTTGTTTTTTTACTTGAGATGATGTGGCTAACTAATTACTATCCTGTAAGATTAGATCAATATTAAATTCGTTTCTTAATCTTAATGGTATCTTTTTAAAAAATTCAAAAGCATTTGGTATTTATAAATATAAATAAAAGAATATATATTAAAATAATTCTGAATCAAATTTCCATTTTATGTAATGATCAGACATGATAATTATAATTTTCATTTGATGTGATATAATAGTGAGATAGTAAGGGTCTTTCTTTCTTACCTTTGAGTATAAAGTAATTTTAAAACTCGTTGTTAATATTAACAAAATTTTTAATTTAGTATCTAAGTTTGATTCAATTTAAAATTTAAATTTGATAATTTTTTAAATTTGGTATTTAAATTTAATTTGATGCCCAAATTTTTAAATGATATAAAAGTTATTAAACATCAATTGTGTTATAAAAATATCCTTAATATTAAAGGAAATTTGTGTTAAATTTTATGCATTGAATTATATTTAAAAACACAAGAGTTTTATACTTTTCAATCGAATAGTGTTTGAAATTGATTATCAACTCTATTCCCTTTCTCAATTATTAAAAAATTAAATATGTTTTAAAGAAAGTTTAAATATTATTATGTACATAAATTTTAATTGATTTTTATAAATATAAAAAAATATGCTCATGATAATGTAATTGATTTAAAAATATTTTAAATTAATTTAATCAAACTTTTAAATAATAAAAATGTAGATGAATGTATACATTTTATCTGAACATTATAATGCTGGACAAATTATTTTAAGGACTCGTTTAATATTTAAATTTTAGACTTTTGCAAATTCAACATGAATTTTATGGGTCAAATTAAGTTATTAGTCCATTTAATTTACAATTATGAATTTTGTTCTTGTACTTGGAAATTTATTGTTTTGTATTTATAAATTTTAAAATTACAGTTCCTGTCAAACAAAAATTGTTAACTTCATTTAATTAAGTTTTGATATTTTTAAAATTTGATGTAGAAAAACATAATATCATTTGTGTAATGACATGTTAGTTTGTTATTTTCACATATTATTTACTAAATTTCATTTAATGGATTGATTGACGGTCATTTATGCCAATACTAAAATTTTAAAATTTGAAAAGTATAGGATTTAGAATAATTTAATTGGAGAATATGGATGAAACCTACAATTGTGCATAGTATATACTTTGTAATTGAATTTAATCAAACAAATCTAATTATTACGGCTAAGCTTAGGATTAAAATTTCAAAATTCTTAGAGTATAGAGACTAATATTGATCAATTCAAAAATATAGAGATTAATTTTGATAAAATTAAAATATAAGAATTAAATTCACCATTTTATGGAAGTTAGTAGGAGAGTTTAATCAATTTTTGTTTACAACAAATTGAGAATAAGTTGTGAGTTTTTTTACTCTAGCGAATTATAGGTTTAGGGTAATGTGAAGGTCTATATTGGGTTTTTTTCTAAAAAACTATCCTATACATGGTTTTAAACTCTACAAGTTGAGTTAAGAGTGTAAAAATTTACTTGTAGAGAGTTTAAAAATTCCATATATTGTGTATAAAATAATTACCTTTATATATATATTTATGAGAAAATATTTAGTAGATATATATATTCGATATTTTAGGCTCCATAAATAGAGTTAGAATGATGACAAATGCTTAATAAAATATATTAAAATGTAAAAATAAACATGTATAAGAAATGGGATGTGTGATATTTGATTTTTTTTTAACTCGGCTATGAAATTAAAAAATATATTATAAATGCAGCAAAAGAAAATCATGAATCAATCTCATCGTCTCCACCGTAGTATATTAAATATTAACTCCTTATTTATTAATTAGTTTAATATTTTCTTCTTCTTATTCTTCCTTTTATAAAAGTTACCTAATTAAATTAGTAAGTTACTTACTATAGGTTGGGTTAATAATAAAGCGCATTGCACTTTTAAAATGAGACACATGTTCGAACTTGACATATCATAAATTTCGAATATAAATCGTAAACGAAAGCTTACCTAAAAACAAATTCACATAATAATATAATTAAATTATATTTTTATAATTTAAATAAAATTTAAGATAAATCAAATTTTAATTTAAAATAAAAATATTTTGATATGCTAGCTGTTTTACGGTTTCCTTTAATATGATTTATCACTAGAGTGTTAATAAATCTGATTTTAATCAAAACTCTGAAGTGATATATGTATTTCTATTTTGGAACAAAATTGACATATGAATGTAACTTATAACTCCAAACTGAATTTTTATATAAAGGTTTAACCTCTTTCCTTCTTTCAGTTCCATTATTCTATTTTTTTATTACTATTTTTCCTAACCAAACCCTAACCATAACTCAGAAAACAAACATCAAAAACCCTAATCTCAATCTTCAACATAACGCTTCGGCATTGAAAATTTTCTTCTATGGATTCTCAATACGAGACGGCCTCGCAACCTGACCCAGCCACCGACGCTTACACCTTCCTCGAATTCAACACCCAAGGTGAGTCCGATTTCGAGTACACGGACTTCCGTGATCCGATTCGTTCATGGCCGACACCCTCCGACGCCCACTCCGCCGAACGATCCGGCTCCGACCACCACTCGGACACTGCTGCTTCCTCTTCTCCCTCTAGCGCTTCGAAAGGCGCTGGCCGTGGCGTAGCGAGCAATAACAACAGCCATAGCAGTAGTATTAGCAATAGTGCGGCCGTGGTCGATGCGTTAGCCACGGGGATCAGTGGATTGAATTTTGAGGAGACGGTCGGGGATGAGGATGGCGGGTATGACTACGGAAAAGGGGATTTCGCCGAGCATTCTTGTCGGTATTGTGGGGTTTCAAACCCGGCTTGCGTGGTTCGCTGTAATGTCCCTTCGTGTAGGAAGTGGTTTTGTAATTCAAGAGGGAATACATCCGGCTCGCATATTGTTAATCATCTCGTAAGTTTTCTCCTTTTATTTCTTATTTAAGGAAAAAATGCACTGGTTAAGTCTTAGTGGGCGTGACATTGATGTAGATTCGCATGTTTGTGATCTAGGTTGAAATATTGAAGGCATGTGTTAGGGAGAGAATGCATTAACTAGGAATGGTGCTTTTATTTTAGGGTATTGGCTTCGGATTTTGTTGAGCTTTAAAAAAAATGCATGTAGGTTGAGAAAGGGGATGATTCATGTGATTGTTTATGCTTTTAAACGGTTAAGTTTCATACTAGGTTTATAGATACAGTTTTGAAAGTTTAAAGTAGGGATTTCTGCAAAAAAATTTGCCTAAATTTTAAAAAGCAAGCTTAACCTGAAATCAACATTTATTGTGAATAAGCACATGAAGTTATGGCATTATTCATAGTCTTCCTTTTATAGGCTATCCTGAAATCAAAATTAGAGATGTTGGGTTTTGATTGAAAGCATGTTTTGACTTTCGTTTCTATTGAGACTGTTAAGAAATTCTTACAGCTAGTGTTACACTCCTGAGGCTGTTATAGAATCTGTTGTTTTTCCCCCTTAATTTAAGGAGTTTGCTTATAAGACAATCAGAAGTCAGGTGTTACTCTTAATATCTTCAGACAGAAACTTTATTATTTATTAGAAGTCAGGCCTTCATTCCAGATATTGTCTTTTGTTCCTGTTGGAATTTTAACATTGATTACCATTTTGCTTGATTATAGGAATCAGTTTTGCTTATTGTACTTTACACAGGCTGAGGACCACTGTTGATGGTTGCCAATGTTATGCGCACCATTCTATCTTGTACTTTAAGCATCGTATCTTCTTGTAGCTTGGTAACTGCCTTTCATAGTCATGCAGGTTTTGTTGCATCCACTTGTTTTGCAGGCACATCCATGTCTGTTTTCTCTTTTCCCATCTTGCATTCTTGAACCCAGAAGATCTGACAACACAAACTGCAATCTAATAGTTTGCTTTTTCATGAACAAAGAAACAACTGTTTCTTGCTTGCTTCAGACTAATAATGCTGCAGGAAAATGGGCTTAACACAATTGGGACTACATTTAATGTTTGTGACTAAGTTTTCAGTTTGTACCTTGTCATTCAAGCCTGCCTAGGAAAGCAGTTTCACTTAACCATGTTATTCTGTTTGAAAAAGTTCCTTTTAGTTGTGTGTTTCCATATTTTGTTGAACATCATCTGAGATGCTTTTACTACATGCGTGTGTTATTAAGAACGAGATTATTGAAAGTATTAACTAGTGTGCTGGATAAAGCAGTTGGGGTAGTCACTGGAAGTTGTTGATTACTGAGTTTGTTTTTTTGTTCCTTTTTAGGTGAGATCCAAACACAAGGAAGTCTGCCTTCATAAGGATAGTCCTTTGGGAGAAACAATTCTTGAATGCTACAACTGTGGATGCAGAAATGTTTTTCTTCTTGGTTTTATATCTGCTAAGACAGAGAGTGTTGTCGTTCTTCTTTGTAGAGAACCTTGTTTGAATGTCAATGCTTTGAAGGACATGAATTGGGATTTGAGTCAGTGGTGCCCCCTTATTGATGATAGGTGCTTTCTGCAGTGGTTGGTTAAGGTTGGTTTTCCTTGAATCACATGAAAATAAACTAACGGTTTGAGGACTTACTAATACATTTCACTTACACAGATCCCTTCTGAACAAGAACAGTTAAGGGCTCGACAAATAAGTGCTCAACAAATAAACAAGGTGGAAGAGCTTTGGAAGACAAATCCTGATGCCTCCTTTGAAGATCTTGAGAAGCCTGGTGTAGATGATGAACCTCAGCCAGTGGCATTGAAGTATGAAGATGCTTATCAGGTACCCGCACTTGCAACAATTGCACTATTTGGCTTTGCATTATTTTTGTGAAATTACAGGAAGTTATATAAAGTCTACAAATGTGGTTTACTAATCATGTTGATGGTTTCTTTTGCAGTATCAAAATGTTTTCGCACCTCTTATTAAGCTTGAAGCTGACTATGATAAAGTATGGATCATCATGTTCACACTCCTTATGTCCAACCAGCTGCCCTCAACTGTTTATGGGATATTAAATTATTTGTTAAAATTTAATCTTCATGTCTAAATCAATATTTTGCATTTTTTGCCAGATGATGAAAGAATCTCAAAGCAAGGACAATGTCACAGTTCGTTGGGATATCGGGCTAAACAAGAAACGAATTGCATATTTTGTCTTTCCAAAGGTGCGTTACTGTAGTGTTTTTTATTAATTGTCTTCTCTGAATTTATTCCATGATGTAATTGTGTTTTTGGTCAATGCCCCACTTGCCCCTGTATGACAAGGTCTCTTTTTATTTTTGAAGTTAATAGAAAAGTTGTGGTGCTGTAGGAAGACAATGAACTCCGTCTTGTACCTGGTGATGAGTTGCGACTGCGTTATTCAGGAGATGCTGCACATCCAGTGTGGCAGGCTGTTGGGCATGTGGTATGTGTCCTTAGTGAGTTTGTGGTTCAGTTCTGGTTTTGATGTGTGCTTGTACATATGTGACATCGGTTCTGTGTATTGTTTGTGGAAAACCTGATTTATCGTATTCCTCAGCAAGGTTTGTGCAGTTGGTGCACCTGAAGAGCACACTTATGAGATATCTTTCTATTGTTTCAGATCAAGCTAACGGCACAAGAGGAGGTTGCACTTGAGCTTCGTGCTAGTCAGGTAGTTCTCATGTTTCCTTGTTTTCTCGATTGATTTTGGCTTTTGGGGAGGTACTTAAAAATTTGTTCTTGTTGTGGTGTAGGGAGTTCCTATTGATGTGAACCATGGGTTTAGCGTTGATTTTGTATGGAAAAGTACAAGTTTTGACCGGATGCAGGGGGCATTGAAAACATTTGCAGTTGATGAAACAAGTGTTAGTGGGTATGTTGGCTCACTTTGTTTTCTTTGCATTTGCTTCTTGTTATTCTAGATTGTAATGTCAGATATCATCATATGTTTTCTTTGCGAGTTTTTTGTGTTAGTATTTTCCTTTTGTACATGTACCATGGTAGCAATTTTAATGGTCAATAAAAGAAATAAAATTTTTTTGGGAAAAAGGTAGGTCTATTTAATTATTTGACTTGCAATACACCAGTCACTAGATGCTTTTGAGTGTCTATGTGTACTATAACCTTCTTTATATAGTTTCTTATACATATCTTAAGATGGATTAGATATATGCCATGCATGGGTTGAAATATAGGTCTGTCTGACATTAACCTAAAAAAACTGTACTGCTCAGTTGGATGGCATGCCTTAATTGTTTTTCTGTTCTTTATTCAAGGAAAAGATAGCCACTTTTATTTCAGCTAGGTGTCTAGCATTCAAAATTTTTTTCCTATTTATTTCAAAGGTCATGCATTTGTTGAACTTGAAGTCTTTGTCCCTTCCAAGTAAGTAATTTGTTAATTTCTTGCAGATATATTTTCCAAGTAAGTAATTTGTTAATTTCTTGCAGATATATTTACCATCACCTTCTCGGCCATGAAGTTGAGGTTCAGATGGTTCGTAATACACTGCCTCGTCGTTTTGGTGCACCTGGTCTGCCAGAATTGAATGCATCTCAAGTATGGACCCATTTTTCCCACATTCTTCGCTTAGATGGATTTTGTTAAATAACATTTCTTTTTGGGTATCAAGTTGTGTTGACCTTCTTTTGTTGGAAAGGTTTTTGCAGTGAAGAGTGTTCTTCAGAAGCCTATAAGCTTGATTCAAGGCCCCCCTGGCACAGGAAAAACTGTGACTTCTGCCGCCATTGTCTATCACATGGCCAAACAGGGGCAGGGGCAGGTAGCAACTTTGAGGCTCATATATAGTTCGTATTTTGTTCTGTCTATATTTCTGATATTTGATTCTCATATCAGGTTCTGGTCTGTGCTCCAAGTAATGTGGCTGTTGATCAGCTAGCTGAAAAGATAAGCACAACTGGGTTAAAGGTAGTGAAGTTAAACTCTTCTAGTCAGATCGTGGTTATGCTAATTGTTCATTTCTTCAAAGGTGTATATTATGATGCATTAATCATATTAGATTCAAGGGAACTATGTTCTAGTATCTTGAAGGTTTAACTAATAATATGCATCAGTCTTAGTTTTCTGGGCAATTATGATTAAGTATTTTCAAGGCTTAACTTGTATTTATCTGTAAATTCATACTTGTTACTAATGTGTTTTTTGGTCCGAAGGTTGTAAGGCTTTGTGCAAAGTCTAGAGAAGCTGTCAGTTCTCCTGTTGAACATTTGACATTGCATTATCAGGTTTGTGGTGTCTATTTCTTCCATCTGTTGCTCTTCAACAGTTTTTTGTTCATAGCATTATTCATATTTGCAATTTCTGCATGCAGGTCCGACATCTTGATACATCTGAGAAGAGTGAACTTCACAAGTTACAACAATTGAAAGATGAACAAGGTTGGGATACTTTGTCCAGTTGACAATGATGAAAAACCTTGTTTGCTGGTGCTTTTTTTCTTCTTGTTACCTTGTTTGCTGGTGTTTTTTTCTTCTTGTTGTCGAAATGTTTTTAGTTAGAGTTTACAGGGATATGACCCTGCTTATACTGAGATGAAAAGGAACCCTTCAATTAACTTGCAAAGTAATGATGAATGTGCAAGTCATTTCTTGAAATTGAAAATTTTAAAAATGCCACAATGTTTGTTATTCTAATCCCAAATTTACAGGTGAGTTGTCAAGCAGTGATGAGAAAAAGTACAAAGCATTGAAGCGAGCAACAGAGAGGGAAATATCACAAAGTGCTGATGTCATTTGTTGCACTTGTGTTGGGGCTGGAGATCCCAGACTTGCCAATTTTAGGTTCCGCCAGGTGAATACATCAGATATGTGATATTTAATAACCAATAAACAAACAAACCTACTGACACTCTTTTGCCTTTATTTAGGTACTTATTGATGAGTCTACTCAGGCAACAGAACCTGAGTGTCTCATTCCTTTAGTTCTTGGAGTGAAGCAGGTATGAATGATCAAAATTTAATGAGATAATTTTTATTGCGCTGCTTGAATGCTTCTTTTTTGTTCTTCTAATGTTATTATTTTTATTTTAGGTTGTCCTTGTTGGTGATCATTGCCAACTTGGTCCTGTTATAATGTGCAAGAAAGCAGCTCGTGCTGGGCTAGCGCAGTCTCTTTTTGAACGTCTAGTTTTACTTGGTGTTAAACCTATTAGATTGCAGGTGATGTCCTTGTATGTTTGCTGGTTTTGCCCTTCATTTCAATGTGATTTGTAGTAGAAAACGTGCATTTATCTGATGGTAAATGTTCTGTTCTATTTTAGGTTCAATACCGTATGCACCCATGTTTGTCAGAGTTTCCTTCTAACAGTTTCTATGAAGGCACATTACAAAATGGAGTGACAATCAATGAAAGGCAATCATCAGGCATTGATTTCCCTTGGCCTGTGCCTAATCGTCCCATGTTTTTCTATGTACAGGTATTGAATCTTTAAGTAACATTGTAACAATCAAAATACAATTTTTTTCACCCCCCATTCATATTCTTCTTTATCCATCACCCTGTGGCGCTAAGTGTGGGTGCGAATGGGAAGAACATCATATATTACAAATTTTGCTAATAGTTTATTTATTTCATGGTTATGTTTTGTAATTAAATAGTTTTGTTTTAGATGGGACAAGAGGAGATTAGTGCTAGTGGAACATCATATCTCAATCGAACTGAGGCTGCAAATGTTGAAAAGATAGTTACCACATTCTTGAGGAGTGGTGTTGTTCCCAGTCAGGTGATTTTCTGGACTTCTTTTTTCCTTTTCGTTTTCAGATTGATATCAGGTTGTAAAAAAAAAAATTTAATACTTTACAGATTGGGGTCATAACACCTTATGAGGGACAACGGGCATATATTGTGAACTATATGTCAAGAAATGGTTCTTTGAGGCAGCAGCTTTACAAGGAAATTGAGGTAATTTGTTTATTTGAACTTTAGGAATAAAAATCATAATATAGTTATTTGTTATTTAATTTGTGGGATTTACATCAGGTTGCAAGTGTTGACTCATTCCAAGGACGGGAAAAGGATTACATCATTGTGTCTTGTGTGAGAAGTAATGAACATCAGGTTAGTTAACATATTGATTCAGGATTTTGAATTAAACTTGCAGCATATGCTTGAATGACTTTTCAGTCTGACTGAATATTATCTGTCTGCCTTGTATATAACTAATGTTTTAATTTTTTGACTCCATAATTTTATTCATTTGTTTGCTGGATCAACCTTTAGTTATGATGTTCGTTATAAGCTTAATGCTTATATTTTACCCTTCTCTGACTCTCTTTGCTTTAAATATGAGAAGAACTAGTTTTAACTGTTTTATCTATTTTTTAGGGTATTGGCTTTCTAAATGACCCTCGAAGGCTTAATGTCGCCCTAACACGTGCTCGATATGGTATTGTAATTCTTGGAAACCCTAAAGTTCTTAGCAAACAGCCTCTATGGAATGGTTTATTGACACATTACAAGGTACCTTTCAATTTTTCTTCAAAAGCAGGTTATTAGCATATTATATGTTCGTTTTTTGGGTACATAGCATATGTAAATGTTAAAGGTAGCTTAATGCTGATTGTACTACAGAGAATCTTGCTGTTCTTGTCACTGATCCTTTCTGCTAATGTTTGTAGGAAAATGAGTGTCTGGTTGAAGGACCCCTCAATAACTTGAAGCAGAGTATGGTTCAATTCCAAAAGCCCAAAAAGGTTTGTGTATGGAATACAAAGAAAGTGCTTGTTATCTGTTCAAATTTTTAGCTTTTGCTCCTTGCCTCCCAATTGATATTTAGTTTTTAGAGGTTGTCAAGGATGATGTGAATATTAATGTTTGTGTTTCTTATAGATCTACAATGAACGGAGGCTGTTCTTTGGTGGTGGACCTGGCATTGTACCTAATGATAATTTTGGGGCTGCCTCATCTAGTCCAAACATTGATAGAAGAAGCAGCCGTGCCCGGGGTAAGCGCTTGAGCATCTTGAGTCTACAAATTGTATGCCATTTATATCATTTGCACTGAGACATGCCACTGATATTTCTTTTACTGAGATGCACAATAGCAATAGAGTATGCCTTTGGCACTGAATTTTTGATGTTGAAGAGGGTGATTCTTAGCTGCTTATAATATAATGTGAGCCTTCTCATGTTGGTAACTGCAGGTACTTATATGCCTCCTGGTCCACCCAATGGTACACATAAGCCTGGAGTGCATCCTACTGGATTCCCAATGCCCCGGGTTCCTCTTCCACCATTTCCAGGCTCTCCTTCTCAGCCTTATGCTATTCCATCCCGTGGAGCTGTACATGGACCAGTGAGAGCTGTTCCTCAAGTCCCTCAACCAGGAAGTCGAGGCTTTGGGGCTGGTCGGGGTAATGCCAGTGCTCCTATTGGCCATCATCTCCCACATCAGCAAGGCACACAGCAAAATGTCGGTACCATCGGATCTCCTTTTAACTTCCCTCCTCTGGATATCCCAAACAGCCAGCCATCTGTAGGTGGTCCATTATCTCAACCTGGATTTGTTAACAACGTCAGTACTTTATCCTTTCTCTTCTATTATGGTTTTAGTTTTGTACATTTATTATGTTCTTTGATATCATGGGATTCTGACCATGCTTGTCATCTGAAATAGATGCCCGTCCAAGGGGCAAGCCAGACAATTCGTGATGGATTTTCAATGGGAGGAACGTCCCAGGTACGTTGTCTTGCATGAGTCTTTTAATTTTCTTCCATAGTTGCAATTTATGTTCTTGATAACTTATAATTGGTTTGTTTGACCATCCCACAGGACTTCTTGGGTGAGGACTTCAAAAGCCAAGGCTCACATGTTCCTTATAACATTGCTGATTTTTCAACGCAGGTAGAGGCTGTTTACTTCTAGCATTGTCATTATATTAATATTATCATCTCAATCCTGTACGTCATACATCAGTTAGTGGGGTTGCTTGGTATTTGCTTTGAATTTTGTTGGAGATTGCTCTAGTGGCTTATTGCCAACCTGCCAAGCGCCCAAGCCTTGACCTTATGGAAAGAGAAAGAAACTATCAAAGCAATTTGCTAGATGTTTCTTTGGGGCCTACCTTACAGAATGAAAGTGGTATTGAAGATGTCAAAGTCCCATATGCCTACCTCTTGTACCTAAATGTGGTTTATATACGCTATTAGATTCTCCACCTTAAAAGTTCTCTTGCTTTTGAAGTTAGGTTTGAGTTACTTTGTATCAAAGCTATGTTCTTTGCCCTTTGCTTTGGGTTGCCTGTTCTTTGTTGATTTTGTCATGTATGTTGAGAGGTGGGCTTATTGTCAAAAGCCTCACATTGCTTCCTTTATCTGTGTGTGGTTTGTATATCCTATTAAATTCTCCACCTTAAAACTTAAGATATTTAAGTTCTCTTTGAAATTTTCTGTAATTAAAAAAAGGAAGTTTCTTTTGTTGTTTGACTTCCAGTTTGATAATGTGGGTTGCTTGATGATGTATTTGCTTGAAGGTATTTAGATTTTCACATTAGTTTCTCTTTATTTTGTAATTATCTGTATATAGAAAAAAATGTTCCTTATTTCTGGCTTGATAATGTGTTTTTATGTTGTCTTCACAGGGTGGCTATGCGGTTGATTATGCTTCACAAGGAGCTCAGAGTGGGTTTCCAGGGAACTTCCTAAACCAGAATTCTCAAGCTGGGTATTCTCGTTTTGGTGCTGGAAATGATTTCATGACTCAGGTTGCTCAAAGTTCTGTGCTGTGATTAGCTAATGTTTTTCCCTTTTTTTTTTCTAACGAAGTTATGTTTTACAGGACTACATGAATCATGGATCACAAGGCCTGTTTACTCAGGCTGGCTTTAATGATCCTTCACAAGATGATGCATCACAGAGCCACTTTGGTGCGGCTAATCCCAACCAGCTTCAGTCTCAGGTTTGCAGGATTTAATAATCCTTTTCTAACCATAAAGTTTTCTGTTAATGCTTGTACATTTAAGCCACTAGTGGTAGTCTTGGTCTTGTTAATCTGTCTAAAATCTCACATTGTGATGCGGCTACATATTTTCTGACCATTTAGTTTTGGCCCATGCATTTTGTGACCTTGTTAAGTTCTTTTCTGCATTATAAATTGGAGTATTTGGCTATCTATTTGCAGGGTTTGATGAACTCTCTCTACTCCCAGCCCTTTGCACACTACAACACACAGCCACTAAACTTGCAGTCTCCTCAACAGCAGCAACCACAGCAGGGCCAGGGTTCCCAAAACCAGAATCTTCACTATAATGGTTAAGAATAAAGATGTATTTGGCTTTGATGGGTTATGGTCTTTGCAATCAGCAACTTGGTTTGTGCTGTCCTTGTATGCCCAAATATATCCTTCTCTCAAGTGCAAAATGTTTGCCAGTTTGAGGTCAGTTAACTTCCTGTTCGTAACCTGTAAGATGATTCCAGTTGATGGGGAATAAATATAATTGGAGTAAGGATTATATCATTAAGGGGCGTTGTTTGAACACGGGCGGTACATCCAGTGCTGAGAAAGAAAAGGATAACCCCAAATACCTACTTGGAAGTGTTGCATTGTTTTTGAAAAAAAAGAAGAAAGAGAGCATTTACATGATAAGGTTTTGTTGAAAGGGTTTGATGATAAAGTGAGGGCAGGTGGGTTTGTTTGAATTACAGGGATGAATAAACCCATTGATGATGATGATGATGATGATGATACAGAGAAAGCAGATACAGGTGACAATTTTTGTACAGCAGGCTGGGGAAAATCGCCTGATCCTTTCAGCTCTTCCTGACATGTAATTATACATTACTCTTTCACTACTGTTAGCAAATGATGGCGATATGTTAGTGTTTTTCTAGTGCTTGTAGACATTATTATCATATAAAATGTGAGAAATTGGGGTTTGTTTGACTTGGCGTCATTGTTAATGATATAATAGGTGTCTTTTGTCTTGATGAGATTTAGCATTCAATGTTTAATTGTAGAATATATCTTGTAGCGTGAGTTTTACTTCAATTACTTTAAATTGTTCACTTTTATTGTTTGTCTAATTTCAAGTTTTTAATTAAATTTTGTTATTTCAATGTGGTAAATATATTATAATATGTATAAAGTAGTAAGTTTGTTATTTATGTTAAGATTGAAAATTATATGAATTAAATGGGTTAATTCTACATTCAATTGAAAAACATGGATTAATTTTATTTTACTTTTATGTATAGTGCAGAACTAATAAGATCTAACCATAAGAACTATAGACACTACTAATAGCAGCAGAATTTGACCATGCATTTAAAATCGAGGTGCTGGTCAAGACTGAGAACTCTCTGCAAGCGTTGGCTTGATTTGAAAGATGGCAAAGAAGGTATCAGAATCTTGTACTGCTGCGTGAACACTGAGTTGACTCGTTTCTTGCTCAACCACTTGGAAGCCTTGAGCCATCAACTGATCCAGGCATTCACCAGTCCATGGCCTCATTTCTGTGGCAGCCCAAACTTGCGTAGCTTCTCCACAGACTCTTCTAAGCGTCTTACCCAATCCTATCATATCTTCTGAATCAAAGAACACGTCGCTCATCAAAACTATGTCAAACGTGCTTGACTCCGTTATTCCACTGTCGTCCAATCCCCAAACCAGTTGTTTCACTTCCACTCTGTCTGTAAAGCCGTTAGCTTCAACATTCTTTAAGAGGCCTGGAAGGAGCTGTTGGACGTCAGTGAGTACAACTCGGTTGGCACCTAGCAGAGCTGCGGTCAAGCCAGGGAGACCGGCACCAGCTCCGAGTTCAAGGACAGACTTGCCTTGAAAATTGAGGTGGGTGGGAATCCAGCGGGACAAAACAAGGGCGGAGTCCCACACCCATGAGCCGGTGAGTGGGCGACCCGTGATGGAGTCAATGGCATCGTCCAATTCTTCAACCAAAACTTTGTGGGCTGCTGCTTCTGCTACTGGGATTTCTCTTATTATGCCCATGCGCCTCCTCTCTTTACATAAACAAGAGTTGGGGGTTGCGGTTTCTCACAATATCGGCTTTCTTCCACTTTCTTCTTGGATGCTTGGATGCTTGGATGGTAACCATTACGTACCTTTATTCTTGGATGCTTGGAAATCCTTGAAACAACCACTATAGAACAGTTGATAAATTTTATAAAATGTGTTTTGAAAAATTAAAAATTAGCATAATACTATTGATTTTTGACTTTTTTTAAATTATATAATATAATTCTGATTTTCTTTCTTGGGGTGGGGCGGCCACGCTTGATTGTTCAAAAAGTTTGTTCCTCGTGGTCTCATTGACCCTAGCATGGTATGGGGAGTTTTTGTCATGAAAATCATAAAACAGCAAAATGATATGAAGCGTTGGATTAATGAATATAAACCACAACCGTCAACACATAGTGATGACCATATATTTTTCATGCAAAATATGAAGGGATGGGGCATACTTGATTCTCCACCAGCCAAAAACACACACCCACAATTACCTAATCGAATCACGTACAGGTTCATGTCCCTAACCAGGGTCTTGCTTGCGGCAAGAAAAGAAAATCTCTTTTCCTGGGCCAACAATCTAACGATTTACTAATAAAGTTAGGTTGATGGCAGGTCGCAATTGGCCAAGCTAACAATGCCCCTTCAAGTTTGGAAGAGGCAGCGCCATATTTAGAGCCTGGTTCCGATGCCCACCATTTGGCAATAAGACCTTGGTTCTTCGTTTGCAAATAGGCGTCTATGAAATTCACCCAAAAATCCTCCCCCCCCCCCCCCCAAGTTGACTGCCAAATCTCCATCAATTGATCCGCAACCCAGACTGATCATCCACACCTTTTTGGTTCACAAGAATAAAAAGAAAAGGCGAGACCTGCTTCATTTTGAATTCCTTTGTTGGCGACCCCTTAATAAGCACCGAGGCATTTGTCGATGAAATGCATTTCTCAATCCACGCTCACCAATAAAGCACCGAGGTTACACATATTTGTCTAATTAAAACCCTAATCCATTAATCATTAACCCAATCCATAATCTTAGCTTGCTTGGACATTTCAACACGGTTTCTATCTTGAGTAACCTCCTTTTTGTTATTTCAAGACACGAAGAAAAATATAAATGTAACGAAAGACAAAAAAAAAAAAAACACGGGTAAGTACGGGACAATTCTCTTAATAAAATCAGGCTTTATAAGCTACTTTTATTATTTAGAAATGTACAGAGTCATCTTATTATATCAGATTTAATGTACACCTGAAACATGTTTTTCTACTTTGTAATATCATTAATAAATCAAAATAGTTAACACCACTAACTACTATAGTTAAAATATTGATTTGAAAGCATTATAAATGCCGAGAATCTAATTATAATTAATTAAAATACAACTAAAAAGCTAAAATAAAATTTTGATATCTATATTCCCTTAGCCTTATTTATCAAAATTTACCTTATTTATCTAAATAATTATTTAATTGACATTGTTCTTTTCTTTCTTTTTGAATAGAAGGGAATATTTCGTACTTGACTCAGTACTTTGAGGACTTACTCTCTTTTTTTTTTGTTTTGTTTTAATTAATATAAAAAAATCTCAATTAAATTATCGATTGAACTTTAACACAATTGACATTGTTGCTATTACAACAATTAAGAAGACCTGTGCTTAAACACATTTTTTGAGAGGGATTATAAGTAAAAATAAGTTTTGTACACAGAAAAAAGTCTCAATTTAAATTCAAAATTGATTATTTTTTAAATTAAACATCAAAATCAAATTTATTTTTACTAATTACTAAATATAAAAGATGAATAGAATTTGAACAATTTGAGCCTTGTTTTGATTTAAAATAATAATTTAAAAATAAAATTCAACCGAAATCAAAGTAGAAATTCAAATCTTTATTTTTGAGTCTTCAATTTAAAATAGAAGTTGAGCTTTTGACAACTTAACGTTACACACCTACTCAACAGTCAAGACTAGAATCAACAACCACTCCGTGTCTCATAGATGGCGTACAGCGTTTAGGAATCGGCCGCGTCATAGAGAATTTTTGTTAAACCCTTTCAAATCGCTGTCCAATGTTGAAAATCTTGGAGTTAGGAATTTTTTTTACTGTTACTAAAGCTCATAACTAAAAAAAGAATAAATGCTGCTCCTGCTCCACCTTTGACATCACAATACATTTTGTTTCCTAATGCAAAATTGTATGAAAGAAAAAAAGAGGGGGGGAGGGGGAAGAAAAAAGGTTATAAAAGAAACATGCCAAAAAGAGAGAAGAGAATATAACAGAGGCATATTTGCAATACTCATGCATTGAAGAGCTTTCTGAAAGGTCCATCTTTACGGTCCTTGGCAGCTTCGGTTAAAGCAAGGAACCTCTTGAACCCTGTTGTCGCAGCACCACGTCCAAGAGCAGCCGCTCTTGTTAGCACATCTTCCCGAGAAGCAATAAATCCAGCTGAAGCGGGATTTGAAATGGCTGGAACTGTACTGGCAGGCGGGGCTGGTGCCATCGATTGCCCAACTGGTGCTGCACTAGAAGGTTGTGAGATTGCTGGCGAACCTTTGTTGAAGTCATCTAAGATACTTTGTTGGTCCGATTTCTTGAGGCCCTGCTCATGAAATTTTTAAATTTTTAAGTCATCTAAAGTTATTGAATCATTTTAATGATATCCTAACTTCAAGCTGACATTCAGCTAAAGCTGAAATCAAAGTCAATCACCTTAAGCTCTAGAATTCGCTGAAACTCCATTGGTGTTCCCTCTGGTAGCAATGCACGGTATGTATCCGCAACCGAATCAACAGGAGATAGTATAACCTGGGTAATGATAAGGAGCAAAGGTGTATTATGATAGATGGCCATAACCTGATAGAATAAGAGCTGACCAGACTTTTTGTCACAAACCTTCAATAGTGCTTCAGCTTTGCTCATCTCTCTACTTACAAATTTTGAATAGCCAGCAGCACCAGATGTCTGCCAATAGAAGTTAAAAGTTTATCAGTTCTTTCTTTTTTGCACCCTCAGTTTCTCCTTGTCTTGCAAAAACAGGAGAAAGGATGATCATGAAAATGCAAATGGAAACAAATGCTTAAGTATATACCAGAGATAACTTCATTATTGAAATTGCAAAACAAATAGAGTACCGAAATGAAGGGGTGGAAACCAATCGAACAATAAGTTTTCAAGCATAAACCACATCTTTACAATTTGTGTACCAGAGACCAGAGGGCCCACTTCAATGGGTCCATAATACAGTAGTGTCCTTTTAAATAATAAAATATACAATGTCACGCATCTTTCCAACATCAATTTTTTTCCGCAGTGAGAGTGGATTAATTATTGAAATTTCAAAATAGCAAATGAATTCAATAAGAGCTGTGAGAAGCGTGATTTCATGAATAGGCACACTCCACAACTAAAAGGTGATGCAGCCTTGCCGAAAACAGAGATGCAAAACCATGAGTTATGTCAGTAAGAGCTAACTGCAGCATCAAATGTGATACTCAAATGCTAAATAAGGGAAATAAAAATGCCTTAAACCTGGATAACTAGAATATTCACACGCAACAACCAATATTCACACGCAACAACCAGTAGATGAACAGGAAATCATGAGTATTCATTTGAATGCATAACTCACCTGTCGACCAAGTGAAGGAATTTCCAAAAGAATTGTCTTTACAGCTTGAGTATCCAACAGCATCTGCAATACAATATACCATTAGTTTTATACATTAATATACTTCAATGCTCCGGTATCAATTTTTCCAAATTCCATTTTTGTTATCAGAAGCCATTCAATCACATTCAAATGTTGATACATGGTCGTTATAAGTAATTGTAAATAAGTTAGCGCACATCACAAAGACTTAAACAACTAAGTATCAACATCTAAATTGACCTTGCCTTGCATGCTAATATTCACAAAAAGTTAATAGATATAGTAATAGAGGTAATGGCAATATTAGTATTACATAACCACAAGAACAAGAAGGAAACTGAGAGAAACAATATGTGAAAAGTACTTGTTGAGCTCCAGTTTCTGATATCTGCTTGCATTTGAAAATATTCATGTAGAACCGGGGGCCAACCGATGATGCAAGCTGCAAGAATTAGCAATAAGCAAGCTGCACAAAATATCTATCTACAAAAGGAAAGAGAGAAGAAAAGGAAAATAGTAAGAGAAAACCATGTTAAGAGACATAGTGCAAGACCCCTATTTTCTGGTATTTACCTTGTCCAAGAAGAACTGGAAGTAAATAGGTGAAAGAAGGCTCCCAAGTACAGGAATGCTACTGCTAAGGATCATATTTATGCCATTGACATATCTGCCACAAAGACAATGAGATTCCTTTTAAAAGTTGACCCTAGCCTGGGTGAAATTAAAATCTTAAAAAGGAATGCATCTTACCCTGATTGGTCCCCAACGCTTTCAAGGGTACCCCATGGAACACGGGTCATTGCAGCCATTTCAGCATCAAATTTAGTTTCCAGGCCATGCACCAAGGTTACTAAAGATTTGGTTATAACCGCTGAAAATTCATCCTGTAAAATAGCAAGACCTTGTAGAACCAACAGAAGCAATGTTGCAAAATGAATTTGTTATGAAGTATGCAATACCTGCACTTCAGACATATCCACCCGGTCTGCAAATTGAGAATCGATGATTTTGGATACACTTTCAGCCAGTTCACCAGACTGTCGAAAAAGTAGATGTGGGTTACTAAAACTCTAAAATCAGTTTTCATTATCAATGTAAGCATGAATCTAAGTTCGTCTCTAAGAATAACAGCATAGTCAACAACCGCCTACTTGAAATGTTTAATATTGCTATGATGCTCCATGCAGTGAAGTTACCCTACCTCAAGCATCAGTGAGACCAAGATTCTAACTTGTTTAGGGGGAAAAAAAAGGAACTAGTAGATTATAATACCATTAAATAGTTGAAGAATGAAGATGAAACAGAACTACATCAAAATTAATGACTGCTGCATAATTATTCACACATGCAGTAGCTATGCTGCAATTTTATGATGCTTAAACTAAGCAAAACAGACATCAAAGCTCCTGGCTCTAATTCACCCATAGTAAATCACAAAGAAAGCCAATACCCTTTACTTCCTATTGTACCCATAATTCTTTGATATGAATAAATGGTATGGCATGCACAAAGAAGCAGGCACAAGGAATAAAATGGTAGTAGTACATTCCAATATTTGGTAACCAGGGAAGCCATGATTAGAGAAACTGACCGTTTTATGGCAATATTCAGCTGAATTTACAATATAGCAGATCACTCTTTCGTCCCTGTCAGATGTCTGTCAAACATTGCCAATAAATGCAAAATAAAACATTAGCATTTGGCATAGAGTTTACACAAACACCTCAAAGGTTATCACACTGAGACTATACCTTTATCTGCCCATCCATACCAGTGGCTGCAGCAACAATCCCTGTACCACCCTTCGGCAGTCTCCCAAAAAGCTTTGTAGCATAGGCTTTGAGGACTCTTTGAAACACCTGAGGATGGAGAGATTATTTAGGACTGCATTAACCAACCACCTCAAGTTTTTCCCTTGTAATTTGTTCTGATCCTTAAGATCACTTGTATATAGTTCTTGACAGGTAAGAGTTTAATCTAACCAGAAGAATCACCTACAGAACTTTCTTCTACAATAGAAATTATGCACATAATGATCTTGAATCTTTGACAGCTTTATCCATTATTTTCAAATAGACTAATCCTCACCATTCAAATGTATAGGACCCATCCATGAATTGTGGAAATCATACTTGTGAATGGTGATTAAACTTGTATTGGATAGTAATGGAGAGAAAACCAGATATGTTTGGTTCAGTAGTTCAAAAAATGATATGCTTGGCCTTCTTGATAAGTTGGGGTTTTCTTGTCAAATAAAGCAAAATGTAAGTCAAAGATCAAGGAATCAACATGTCCCATCCATCTGAATTTATGAAGCCTTCCTAGCTTTCATTATTATTGAATAAATTATTTTCATTCCAAGAAAGAATAAATGTTACTGCAATGCAAGAAAAAACAAGATTAGATTTGAGGAAAATACCTTGAACAAATTATATAAAGTTTGGCTCTTTGTCAGAGCACTGCATCGCTTTAAGCTTCTCTTGATTATAAGAAACAACTAGCACAGGAAAGACCAAGTCAATACAAAGAATATACTAAATATAACTGGCAATACATTATTAACCAACAATCTGCAAATCAATATAAGCACATAGTTGCTCTCTAAACAACAGTGTGTACCCATTGTAGGAAACTAGAAAAAGACGTAAGCAATCAACTTGAGTTGTAAAAAGAAAAATACTTAGCATTGTTTAGGAAGACATGATGGGTTAACATGCAGGTAAGTCGGAATATGCAGTTGCTTACCTGCATACTACTGGAAAGAACATTATTCTGACTTCCTTCCTCAACATCCCATGTTTCCTCCTGTCATACAATGGGTCAATGAAATATGAGTGCCAAAAATTAGCAGAAAGTGTGTACTGAAGAATGATCCTTATTATGCCTGAACTACCTGAACAAGTTTCTCGAGATTCTCCATCAGCGTCTTTTCTTCTAATTCTATATATACAATTAAGTGAGGCTCAAAGCAAGATGAAATAATCCCATGGAAGTTGAACTGCCAGAAAATGAGTTAAAGACCGTTTCAGTAGCAAAATTACGAGATGAAAGCTAAAAGCCAAACACTATGGTGTAATGCAATGGACAATGCAAAAATGCAGATGGAAAATATATTTTCCTATATGCTAATTTAGAAAAATCATAGGCAGATACTATTTCTCAGAATGCAAGTTCAAAGTGTGAAATTAGATAACTTCTTAGATATAGCATTTTCAAACTACAATATAGAAAAACAAGAGTAGGCAATTACACTTATTCAATTTGAAATAGACGGCAACATGTTACTCCAGCATTTCAATGAGACCCATAAAGACAGTCTGAGATGACGTGCATGCCTCAGAATAAAAGCAATTTTACAGAAAAACATGTAGACATAACCAGTAAATAATTTCTTTAGGCACCAATCACCTTCCAATTTCTCAAGGAAATGCAGAAGATCTAAAGGTAAGACACGTTAAAGTAATCAAATTGTCCAACATAAAGTTTCTGCCATTAGTGCATAGACTCCGCACTTGACCATGACCGAACAATATGTAAAAATAATCTTATAGAAGATTAAAATTTTACCCCAGCTCCAGGTGCAGACAAATCTTTGTTTCCATCCTTTTCCTGTCAACACAACATCCGAAGAGAAAAAAACATGATTCTGTAATTCTCTAGCAGAAGGATTTTTCCATAACAGAGAGAAGTGATCTTTGTGTGGACTGTGAAGCATACCTCATTTTCACTTCCTTGATGTGCAGAAAGCTTTTTCTCATACTTCTTTCGAATATCTGATGCACTTTGACTATTATTCTGCCTACCAATTTCTTCAATTTCATTTCCAATCTCTCTACTCTGAGTACCACCACCAAATTTCTCTGCCAACTCATCCTCAAATTCTAAAGTTCTTTGCAATGCCTGCAAAATCCAAAGCATAAGAAACTTCAGAATTAAAACTAGCTTACAGAAACTCACGGGTAAGGAAGTATGAAATTGAAATTTGCCAAATTAAAGCATGTTATGGTTATTCCAACAACAGAAAATAAGTAAAATGAACAGAAATGTGATACTGATCATCTGAGTCCAACTATCCTAGGATGAGATTGACAATAATCAGCAGAACTGTATCAGAAAAAAGAAATATGCTAAGCTTGACCAATAATGAGAAATAATAAAAACACTTTTTTCTCTAGTCCTCTTCCCTGTCATTAATTTTGTACTACAATTCCATGCTATAATCCACATTTGCAAGATATAATAAAAAACAGGAGCTAGTTTACTATGGCATCTATAATTAAGTTGTTTTTATTGTACCCAAACTAAAAGCAATGGGAGTCAAACACACTAAGGTAGCATACCAGTTTCTACTTATACTGAAGAGTTGATTATTTTGCAAGACTCTTGCCGAAGATCTAGAAAATATGGCTTACCATCAGCAACGTTGCAACATCAGGCTTCTCTTTCATGTTGTCAAGGATCCCCTCCAATTGTTTCCTGGAAGCAAAATCCCAAGTAAGAAAGTTTAAATCATGTATGATAGTATGCTGCAGTTTCCCACTCACTTTGGACAACCAATAATTCATTTGTAGTATAACTCAGCATCATCTCATTAAGTCTTTTTTCCAAAAAAAAAAGAAGGTTGAAAAACTCTTTTTGTCATTACTTTACCCAGAAAATAGTTCTCTAGAATCTTTCTTGGAAAAAAATTAGAATGTTAACTTGACCATTGTTTAAAGAAAGAAAAGTTGCAAATGCTTGAAACTATTCCTTCAATTAAATAAAAATGAAGATTATATAAGTTATTGAACCATCCTAGAAGTACTTATGCTGTCCTAGATAATACATACCTTGTCTTCTTACAGAACTGGATACAGAGACGGTACGGGACAAGCCAAGAGGTAGGGAAGATTTTCCATATTTCCTCGTTTGTTCTCATTCTACGCTTGATCCATGCATATCTTCGTTCCGTTTTATCCAGTTTAGCTAGTTCTAATTAGAGAAAAATTCAAAAATCAGAACCATGAAAAGTTTGCAAAAGCTTAATGCATAGAAACCATATTAAAGATGGGAGGATGGAGCCACACAAACCAGCTCCTTCAAAGATCTGTTCATATGAAGTAAGCTCTCTGCTGCAAAAGTTATTTACTAACTCCTCTTTCACAGATGGCTCCAAGGCATCGACAACTAAACAAGCATCAGATAAGTGCTGCAGCAAATTTGTCTCTTCGGACTCTTTGCCGGTTCCTAAGCTGCAATTAAAACCTCAAATTTATAAAATACAAAAGGTATATTTAAATAATTAATTTAGCGGGAAGAACCAACAGCTGTAACCATATAAACACAGTAATAATTCTTATTTAATTGTTCAAGAACCATAAGGAGTTCTAGGTTCTCTAAAACCCCCAAAACCACCATGGCACCACCCCCTACAGCATGAGAAATTCTTCCAAAACAACATTTAAAAAGATAAGATTTAACAACATTAAAGATCACCTTTTAGTAAATTTCAGCAATAATGTAAAAAATTACCTTTAGAAGTTATAGTTCTATGCATACAGAGCCAATTTTGTTTTATTTAATTTTTTTTTATTTCATTTGCTTAATACTTATTGAGAACTTGCGGACTTTCAGATGTGTAAGTTCCATATTTTGTCATTTCTACATATATAGAACCACTTTAATTCTATTAATTAAAGTTTAATGAAATTTCTTCATGAATATTAAGATTTTGCAATGTCTCAATGAAATATATTGGCAATTAGCTTCTAAATAGCTACCTTTAGTTTCATACCAAAGGACAGCATCAAATTTATATATCACTTACCTTGAGAAATCAGAGAAGACATGAGATTTCAGTATTTGTTTAATACTCTTAAACTTCTCCCTTAGCTCTGTGATTTTTGGGATATCCCTGTAGGCTTCAAAATGGCTACATAGCTGGTTTACAGCCTGAAATGCATGATAAATTTGACTTCTTAAGATGAACCAGATTTGTTAAAGGGAATGAAAAGCAAACTTCAGAAAAAGAAAACAAACAAAACGCAAAAAAGGATACCTTAAATGGATATAAATAGTATGATTAAATGAAACATCACAAAGATAGAATTTTACGAAGTAAAAAAGACGACATAAACAAACCATAGAACAAGTAGGGACTAAAAGAACTTTTAAGAGAAAAGTAAGAAAAAAGGGAGAGGGAGAGCTTAATGGAAAAGGTAAGCATCTCTAAGTAAAGAAGATCTAGACTGATGCATTCATCTAGTGCCATCCAGAAAACTTTGGTTTTTAGGTTGTCCTTCTTTTAAGCAAAAATTCTCAACATGAGGGGTAGCTTATCCACCTTATACATTTAATAAAAGTCTGAAAACCTAAGAAAAAGTTTAACTCTTCCAAAACACCAAAGCAGAAGAGAGGACAAATGCAGTTGAACAAGCCAAAGAAAAAGTGAAGTGTTCTATCTATACTCATGATAAGGCCCTTTGTAGATTCAGCCAATGAATCAAAGCATGCCAGAATTAGTTTCACCAAAACCATAGGTATTCAGTCATCTCTAGCAGCCATCAATCTCAAATCAAAAAACAAAAGAAATGAAATAGTTTTGACGCCAGTACAAGTAGATCACCGATAAGATATTTAGTACTTTCAATGACAGAACACCACGTAGCTTCTTAAGAGATGGCAAACAAAATATACACTCAGAAATGACATACCTCTAACTGGGCAGCTGCCTCCTTATATTGTCGTTTTGATGCCATAATTTGAAGTTGTTCTACAGCGGAGACTGCCATGACAAGAAAAAGGAATTGATATTAAAAAGCAAGTTCTTTTAAATCCTAAATACCGAAGGCAGCCAAAGGTTAGAACCAACATAGTCTTATGTAAGCATATTTTATGACTGATCACAAATTACATTGCTAAGACTTGGGTGAGGTGTCAGGTGTCACACAAGCACAGATAAAGAAGACCCAAAAAGAAAAGACTGACCTAGCATGGTTAGACGATGAAGAGCTGTAATTGTAGTGGTTATATGCTTCTTAGCAAAGTCCAGCTTCTTGATATCGCGGCATATTTCTTGAACCATCATCTCACTTTGCTCAGCTTTTGTTTTTATTTCACGGATTTTATATGTTAGTTCCTGTGCAGACAAAACCATGAGTTCAGAAAGAAAGAGGAAAATGGCCCAAAGGGGGAGAGGAATTTTATATTCTTTTCCAAGTCGTGCTACTAATCAGAATAGGAACAATTATTTTCTCAATAGTACAACTGAAACCCTATAAAATTGCTTGTATGAGGAAAAAATTGATGCAAATAGTATGAAGGATCTCATCTATAGCATCTACAAAATTCAAACAAGCTAACCTCCACAGCATGTGTAGCAGCAGCAAGATCTTCCTTAGCTTTGGTTCCTGAATTACTCTGTAATCAAAATAGCTTGTCACCTTTTACAGTTACCTCAACTTTCCCAAAGGCAAACTGCAATATATCCTAGTTGAAAGATTTGATAAATTCTCTTGACATTTGATTTTCACATGAGTGAGATGCAAAACCAATAAAAAAATACACTGCATAAATGAATAAGAAATATTTCTAACCTGTTGGCGAACAGCAGCCAGTATTCCAGCATCAACTCTACGGATCTCACTTTGTATCTTTTGCATTAGTGGCTCAACGCCAGATAAAGAAGCCTCTGAACATAAAAAATATGTGCAGCATCAATGCCAGTTACAAAATTATCGCAAATCCTGCTGAAATTAACCGTATTTAGATTTCCAATAATCCTTTTTATCAGTTACCTGTGGGAAACATCTGGTTGATGTACTCTAGAGTACTCATTTTGTCCATTGCTTCCAAAATTCCGATCCTATCGACCTGGAAGCCATAGAAACAGTTTTAACCCAAGCTTAAAAGATGGATCCAAATAAAGAGGGGAAAAAAACAACAAAAGCAAGTACGTGCTAAATGTTCTTTTTCTTAATTCTTTTCAAGCTAAAATTGAGAAACGAGAATAACATTACAATAATCTCCAAACTTTAGAGGAAAACATAAAGAGAGCATACAAATTATAATGAAAATCAGATGCAATTCGTTAGATCAAGATTGCTAATGATCTACAAATCACTAATTCTTCCTTAAAAATCAAATTTAAAAAAATTCGTGTCATCAAGTCGATACCTGAGTGAAACTTCTCTAGAGATAAAATAAAATTGAAGAAAGGAAAGAAAATTATTATTTCGTTCTTACCGCTGAAAATTTTTATCGCCGATCTCCGACACCAAGTGGAGCAAGTCTTTTCTGTTTTGGGTAGCTATGGGCTGGATTTTAAATATATTTTGGGTTTCCCGTTACACGTCGGCCTATTAATACATTCATTTTAGTCTAGTAATAGACCCCATTTACATCGGATGAAGTTTAACTTCAAAAGATTGCAAAAATTGAAACACATTCATAAAATCAAACTGCCTAATCATATCCTTCCTTATCTTCTTTCACCATCAAAAATCAATTCTGGTCATGCTATCAACTTCCTCACCAATTTCCCTGGGCAGTTGAGTTGCTCCAGGTTTAGCATTTAGTTTAAGGTAAGTCAATTTGATGGGTTTGGTTTGAGAAAGTCGGCTCATGGATTATTAAATTCATATATGTTCGGTTATGGCTGCATTGGTTAGGTTTATGGATTCAATTTATAGGTGCAGTTCATGGGTCTATTCATGGATTTGATTTATAAATTAACAATTATTATATTTATTTGACATCGGTATTATTATTAGTGTAAAAAAAATTAAATTTGAACACGTTAAAATACGTGTATATTCTTATTTAAGAGTTAGAGCAAAACTATCCATATTTATAAACATTATTTTTTAAAAATCATTCTAGTTTTTAATTTCATTATTTTGTTTTTATCCATTTTAATATTAAATTTGATCTAAATTTTCAATTTTCAAATTCATCTTCTTTTCAATTTTCATCTCTAAAATTGAAAATTATCTCAAGGTTTAAACCATCAGTTCTGTTTTGTGCCAATTACAATGTCGATTGCATATAATCTCTAATTCCGACAGGGACTATAACTGGTCTAGAATAAAGTAAGTTCATGATGGAAAGATCATTCATGGCCAAACCATATGTGAATGTTTTCTGGCAAGTGGTATGTTTGTAGGAGTGTTCTTAGCCAATTGGCATGTGTTTTGGCTTAGATTTTGGTTGTAATCTGTAATTTTTGTGTGGCTATTGAGATGAAAGTTTTGTGGAACATAAATCTATGATGAATGACTATTTAAAAAGAGCAAAAAATTATAGGAGTTTTATTCGACTTGATACTTGTTGAGTAATTTTTCGTTATGTCTCATTAAAGAAAACAATCGAATGTTTATATACGTGGTAAACTCTACACATGCTGGACAGGTGTACTACTCTAGGCTGCCTGCTGGACCTCGTTGCCCCCACATGCAAACTCATTTGGTACATACGAGCTGAGACAACGAGCTCTTGTTGTTGACTTCTCTCTATAAAACTTGCGTGTATCCATCTAGTAGGGCTTAGCCGGGTTGCGAGTGAGCAACCTAAATCTATCTGATTCTCAAGTTGGTGATCATAAGTACGTAACAATATTATTTGTTATGGTTTGGTTATTATTCAGCGGGGATGGAAATGCTTATGAAAGGAAGGGGATCTATATAGGGTTATGAAATTTTATCAATGCAGTATGCTAAATGAGTTTGTTGGTGAGCTGTATTTGATCCTTCTTTTTTTTCTAATTGTATTTGTACGTGAAATGTCTATGATCCTTAATGACCGCAGATTGGTGTTATTGTTTCATTTAATGTGTTTTTGTAATTTTGATTTTCATTAATAAACTTTTCAAATTTGATTAAAATAAATAAATAAATATTGCCTCTTTTTCCCACCTTAAAAATTTTTAACATTAAAATATAATATCATAAGGAAAAGTAAAATTATATTAAAAATTGTTATATAATATTTTTGTATCAAATTTAATTGAGATGATTCATTAACTATAAGTTTATGTTTGAGTGTAATTTTAACCAATGCCACATTTTCATAAAACTACAAAGAAATATGCTATGATTTTTTACTAGATTTTATTTTAATTTGATTTCGTATCATAAGCATCACCGTCAGCTTGCCATTATTCTAACTTTTAACAAAATTTGAAGTGGTGTGAAAAAATAAGTGATATATTTTTTTAGTTTCAATTTATTTATATTTATGTATTTCTTTTTTTATTTTCTCCTCCTAACCTAAAAGTTCTAATTGTCGCTTTCCTTAAAGGTGTTGTTGTTTTATCGATTGAACCAATATTGATGAGCATTAAAAAATAAGGAAATTTTTAAAAAATAAAAATAAATTTAAGCGTGGAAGAATAAATTTAATGTTGAGTGATTTATTTTATTCTTTTGGTTAAAAATATAACAAAAATAAAAAAATTGGGATGATGAAAATAAAACGTTACGAACGTTACGCCATGTAAACTTTGAGATACATAAAAGAAATACTTAAAATATAAAACATGGTGATAGGATTATTCTTAATTTAATTTAATAACCAAATTGGCATTCCTTTAATATTTCTTAATTAGCGAAAAGAAAACCGTTATGCCTGAAACGTTTATTATAGCTATAAAGAAAAACCCATTTTTCATGCGACAATTCTATTTACGGATTTATCGTATTACCTACCACTCTGAAAGGCTTGAAAACTGCCCTTAACCCCTTACGATAATCAACGATGAGTCTGAGAGTGACGCCATCCTTACCAAGCTTAGCAATCTGCAATAGCATCTCTTCGTTCATGCCAAAGTGCGTGCCGGGCCCATTTCCATCACTTTTGTAATGGAAAATGACTATAAAGCACTTGCCACTCATCACTGCCTCAAGTGGGAAACTGTCTAAAAACGACATTCGGCTCAGCTGCTTCGATCCTTGGAATCTGGGACCCACCTTCACGAAAGGGAGAGCATGGGAATAAGAAACGGTTGGAGCAGTTGTCCATTGGCTCCTTTACGAAACTTCCTCCTTTTTCCCTTAAATTTCAGTTTTGCCCTTATGTTTCTTAAGTCTCTGTTTATAGCTACGTGTCTTCACTGTTATTGCAATGCGTCACTTAGGATTGATGTTTAGTCTCAATCAATACTATGTATTGAAATTTTATAAATAAAAACAATGTGTTTCACGGATGGTTAGAGTGTTGATTGGTACAGCTAGGGCTAATCATGTTTAGATGTGATTTGAGTTACATTAATTATGTTATTGTGAGGGATTTACTTTCTTTTGTAATTTAAAAATGCTGGTATAAAAGTCCAATTTTTTAAAGCAAGTAATTAATTTTTTTCTTTACTCAATTGAGTATTTAAACTTTTAATTTTTTAAAAAGGCCTCACACTTTTTTGAAAATAATTAAGCCCATGCTCTTATTAAAATTAGAAAAAATTATTAAATTTTAATAAAAATAAAAATTTAAAATTATTAGAAATTATTAGAAATTAGAAAATTTTTATAAAAATAGTAAAAAATAAAAATTGTAAAATTTTATAAAAATTATAAAAAATTTAACGACCCTAATTTTTTAATTAAAGTCATCACATGTCCCAACACGATGTGACATGGAGTGAAAATGATAAAAAATAAAATTAATAAAATTATAGAAAAGTTATAAAATACTTCTTTTGGTACAATAATTTTATAAATCTTTTCACAAAATTTATATTTCTTTACATTTTGTATAATTTCCTTACGACTTTATAAAATTTTACAATTTTTTATATTTCTATATATTTTATAATTTTTTTACGATTTTTATAAAATGTTACAATTTTTATATTTCTTTTACAACTTTATATTTTTTCTAATTTTTAATATTTGATTTTATAAAATTTAATAATATTTATAGCTTTTATTGATTTTATTTTTATATTTTTCTAATTTTAATAAAAGCAAGGGCTTAAAATTTTTTTGATGCATTTTGAAAGTTTAAGTACTCAATTGAGTGCAAAAAATAGGGACTTAATTTTTTTTGAAAAGTTTGAGGGCTTTTTGATACATTTTGAAAGTTTAAGTATCCAAATGAATGCAAAAAAAATAGAGGCTTAATTGCATTTTTGAAAAACTTTGAGAGCTTTGAGGCTTAATTATATAAATAATTTTAATTAACTTAATAAAAAATTATATTTGATTTGAATATTATTTTCACATATTTTATTCATTGGTTAATTATAAATAATAATTTTAAGTACTGACATGATTTATTTATAGCAAAGAAAATTATTTTTACATGAGTTTTACTCATCTTTCTAGTTACATTTTAAATTTGTACTAATTAATTTTTATTACCTTAATATGTAAATTAATACTTAAACTATACTCTTTTTTCAAATTAATATAATTTTCTTTTTATAAAAAATAATACTTAAACTATATTCTATTACCCAATTCACTCCAAAAAAATTAACGCCATTAAAAAAAATCACTCAATAATAACACCAGACATCATTTTTATCTACCATTTTTTGGGTGTCTGTAGGATGAATCTAGATCTACAATTTGTACTTTTGACTAGACTTTGATGAGTTTTTGTTTTTATCTGCACTACCAGCGAATTTATCTCTTTTCCTCTCCATCTCCAACTAGCTTGTGTCAGCTCAAGGATACAAATAGCTCCCCTCGTCTTCGATTTGTCTAACGTAATTCAAAGTTCCAACTTTTATTCCCATTATGAATCTCCAGAGCATAAGTAAAAGCCCTGGGCACCGCACGATTTGAAGATTTTGAGTTTCAGTCTGAAGATCTAGGCATTTTCACCCAACGCGAACTTGTCCTTTTTAGATGTACCATTCTTTCGGACTAGAGGGTGGCAGGGCGGCAGCAGTGGGATTGGAGTTTTTGGCAGACAGAAAAAAAAATGGATAGACAAGAAAGAAAATAAAGTAAAAAAATTTGAAACAAAAATATGCAACAGTGTGTTATTAGCATATAATTTGTGACAAATTAATTTATCAATTTGAGAAAAAGAGTCTACTTTAAATATTAATATGAGTTAAGTTTTTTTATTTTATTTCTAATTATTTTAGAATATGTGTCAAATAAATAAACACTTAAAAAATGTCGACAGATGAGGTGGGTAAGGTTTTTGGGTAGAAAGATTTTGCAAATTGAGACCGGAGGAAGGGAAGGAAGCAAAGACTCCGACGACGCTCAGTGCGCGTGAGACCAATGAGGTTTCTGTGGAAGATAAAACAGATCGATGGGAAGGTGACCAGCCTCTCACATCTTCATCATCCGATGCATTAAGAAAGGGGTTTTTAGGAAGGGGCCAAAGATGTGTTTAGGGATTAGTTCTCTTTGTTTTTTTTTTTTTTAAATTTATGAGAATAAATGTTTAAGAAGCTGCTCTCTACTTTTAGGAACCCCAAGACACCACCCAGGCTGAACTGTGCATAAATGCATCGAGTATTTCGTCAAAAAAAATGTTTAAATGAAAAAATATTTACTTTTAAATTTTTATAAGTTTAAGTAAATTTTGTGATTATATTAAAATGGATTTAGAATTTGTTACTATATTTGTTACTAAACGCAAAATTTTTACTCTAAGTGCGATTAAAATTTGCATTACCCACTTAAGAGTTATTAATTAAACTTTATACTCAACATCGAATTTTGGATGATTTTAAGCTACAACTTAAAAAATTATTTCAAACATTTTACTTACATAATTAATTGTAAAAATATTTAAAACTTAAGAAACAATTGTCTTTTATGATAGAAATATTTGAAAAGTTTAAGATTTTCAAAACTTAAGTTGAATTTTATTTATAAAATAAAACATTCATTGTTAATTCTTAATTTTTATTATAAAAAATAATTATTTGATAAACACTAATTCGATTTAAAAATAAAAATAAAATAACTTAATGAATATTTATACTATATAAAAAGTCTAGCTAAGTTAATGTCACGGATTAACTCAACATTAACTCAATTACAAAATTATTACTTTAAAGAGTAAATAATATTATTACAAGAGTATTTTTTATCTTTTATACTTTTATAAATCTTCAGATAAAATAACAAAAAAACATTATTTGATAATCCAACACTAAACCAATAAATTTCTATAAAATTTCTCATCATTTGTTAAAATATTTTCCTTCACTCGTGAAAAATCTACTAAAATTGGAAATCTTTGTTAATTCGTATTTATCACATTTTTAACTAAAATCTTGTCCATCTTTTAACTAAGAAAACATATTCCAAATCAACTTCTGATAGATTGAAATGAACGTAGCAGAATATAATAAAATAAAAGCAAAAGTTAAAAAATAATATTAAATAATAACTACAGAAGTTTTAAATAATATTAGATAATAAATACTTTTATATAGGTTTGTCTTGACCCGGCCCTAAACCCATTCGAAAAGTGAGAGGATTTGAACAAAAATATAGATCTGAAAAATAGGTTTGGACAAAAACTAAGGCCCGTTTTTTAAATGGATAGCGCCTTGGGTAAGTTTTTTTTGCCCGAGCCCATCCCAAATTTGCAAAAAAAAAAACTTTTGTTTTTTTTACTATTTTACCACTGTTTTTTAATTTTTTTGCTATAATTTCGCTATTATATTGCTACTATTTTATTGTTATTGTTTAAATATTATATAATTCTTATTTTTATTATTAATTGTGCTACTATTTTAGAGGTATTTGTTTGTTAAGTTGTACTTATCTTAGTGTTATTTAAGTATATATTTTTCATTTTTTTCCCATTTGTTGGGAAACATTTATCTTAATGTTTTTAGTATATTTGATGTATTATATTTTTTAAATTTTATTTTTATATGAAAAATAATATAAAATTTTTTAATCCGATTGGACCAAGCTCGACTTTTAGTATTTTTATCCGAGTTGAATTTAGACAAAATTTTAGGCTTATTTTTCGGGTCGAGTCAAGCCCAAGCCTAAAAAATGGTCCTAATTTTTTTTACTTGGCCCAACCCATGGACAATTCAACTTTTAATATTATACATATTTTTTATTCAATATCTAAAATTACCTATAAGGATAAAATGCACTTCAACGCATTTGAACTTACATTCTCTTGACACTGATAATAATATCGATATCGATCAAATTAAGATCGATTGGGATATTTTGAAAGCAAATTATTTAATTATTTTTGTTAAAAACATTTCCATGGAATGCAGGAAACCTAGCTATTGAATATAATTGTTGTATTTTTATTAAACTTTAGTTCAAAATTATAGTTTGTTCGTAACATCGATAGCTGACCCAATTCTAGTTTTCATCTTAATTAATTAGTAGCTTTGTTGATATTATACGTGGAGAAAAGATGGTACAACTAAAACACACTTTGTTTTTATATATTCATGATTGATTGATTTAATATAAACTTTTGTATATGTATATATTTGTTACATTATTAATGCCACATCTCGCATCAGATGTTTGGTATGGATGTCAGATTACTAACGCTAATAAAATTGATTTCAAAGGTAATTAAGGTGTAAATTACTTTTAACATATAGCTTTGAAGGTTAATCTAACATAAAATTTGTGTATTTATGTATTTTTAATTTTCAAGAATTTAACTTTTTTTATTCATTTAATTTTAATAATCGAAGTGTAATTGATAATATTGTTAAATTGAAAATATACACGGGTAAATCTAAAAACAAATTTAATGGCTAAAATTGAATTATAAATTTTTGAGATGTTAAATATAGATTTTATCATATATTAATTTATTGTTTTATCATTTTTGAAAGAACGGAATTGAATATTTTTATTTTTTTTGCCTAATTTTCTCCTATGTTAATTTATAATTTAATCATTTATAGAGGAGCTAAAATTTGCAATTTTTTAATTTTGGGAGGTCAAGACCCTTATCCGCCCCTTGTATTCACCCTTAAATATATGTCCAACCATTTACAATGTAGCATTCCAAAACAATCCACAGGGAACAAAGAACTAGACAAAAGTTGGATTAAATTAGATAGATTCGAACAAACCCCATTCAAAGTATATAAATTATTAAAATAGGTTAACTAGTACGATAAGTTTATTAGGTTCAATTGAATAAATTATTAAAATTAAAAAATAAAGAAAATCACTTCAACAGTTTGTGGATCAAGCGATCCATGCACTTTATTTCAAACTATATCTTAATCTAATTGATATCATGATATAACTAACTACTCCGATTCTAAAACCCTCAATTTAAGGTTGTGGAATTAACTTTAACAACAAACTTTTTATTAATTACCATTTTACTATTATAATTTTAATTTATTTTTAAATTAAGATTCAATCTATCTTTTTATATTTATTACTTTTCAATGATAAATATTTTTTCATTATATAAACTCGTGGCTTGAAATAATTTTATATATATATATATATATTGGTAGAAGAAAAATATTAGACTAAAACAAAACTAGTCTAACTTTCATCGATTATATCAGACATTGCGTGATAAATATCAATTTCCAATAGATGTCGCACATAGATCAAAGGTTCATCAAGGATGACCAATTGGTTCAAGCTTCCCAAGATTTCCTTAGCCAAGTAGTTAGTGACTCTGTTGACATCTCTCGATAAAAGTCTAAGCTTCACTGCTAATCTTTAACAATCCAAGTGTGGAGCAGTCTGACTTCTGCTATATTGTTTACACAAGAAAAACCAAAATGTAAAATTTCCAGTAAGAAAGCATTGTCGGTTTCCACTTCCACCTGTCGAAATTCCCGCTCACAAGCTAGTTTCAACCCTTCAAGCATCGCCTTAGCTTCCACCTGAAAGATATCAACCAAGCCTGTCACCATGCCAAATCCCACAAGCCATCCCCCTTGGGGTCTTCTTATAACTCCTCCAATAGCCACTCTTGATTGAGACGTCGAAACCAAGCCATCCACATTAATCTTGGTCCAATCGGTATCAGGGAAATGCCAACGCTTCCTCCAACTAGTAGAAATATCCCAACTAGGCATCCCAGTTTTAATGTTCAATGACCTCGTCCATGCTTCTGCTGAGGAAAAAAGCTCATACCTATTACCACTAGCGTTGTTAAAAATAAAATCATTCTGATTCTTCTAGATGAACCAGCAAACAATGGAGAAGAAGGTGCTTCATTCACCACTTTGGATTGATAATTTCCATGCATTCCTAATGTTCCACAATATACACTCTACAAGAGGAAGGTTAAAGAAAACCCCTTAAATGAAGTTTGGAATGACAACTTTCCAAACTACCTGGGCAAATTAACAATCCCTAACTGCATGCAAAGCATATTCAACCGTTAAACCACAACGATTGCAAAAAGGATAGTGAGACATACCTCGCTGTAACACTCCTAACCCGTATCCGTCGCCGAATTAGGGTTAAGAGGTATTATTAATCAAAACACAACTCAGAATAGACATTCGTTAAAGTTCAAAATTTTTAACAGTTACACATGATAAACTAGGTCTAATATTAAACATGCAAAATTCTAAGTTTTTCTTTTAACCATTTAAAACAAAACAAAGACATTACAATCCAACTAATCCATAAGAAAAATAAGCCATTTTTGTATGGCTATTAATCTCATATACAATCTATATATCGAAGTACGATCTTCAAAACATTATCTAGCCTGTACATGCCATAAATTAAAAATTTAAACATTTTAAAACTGAGACAGTAGATAGAGTGATGATCTTGCTGACGATCCCCGAGCTTGAAGCTTGATCTTTAAGTCTATAAAACAGAAAGACATAAACAAACAAAGTAAGCTTTTATAGCTTAGTAAGTCTATTGCATAACTAAATATATATATATAAATAATATAACTTTTTAATTTAATTTACTGAGATTGCAATTAACACATATAATTAATATTTATACATTTATCGTACTCGGACCATTTTATTTATAGTCAAATATATGTACCGTCAAAATGCGTTCAATTGAATATATATATTTATACCAAACAACATTACAACCAAATGAATATAACCGAGCATATATGTATGTTATACACATATCATATCCGATCGTATGTATACTCATAATAAACTTATAACCAAATACAAATCTAATACATGTGATCGAATGCATTCATCTCCATCAAATAATTATAAACAGAGGTATATACATTTCAAATGCATATGTAGATGCTTATCAAATACATATACCGAATATTTATAAGTATACATTTATCAACTGCATAAATCGAAAGCATGTACGTATATTTTACAAATGCATAGACCGAATATGTATATATTCATTAAACACACTTAGCCGAAGGTATATATGCTCATCAATAAAAGATAACCAAAATCATATAACTGTACACTTAATCACATACTTTAAACAGATTCATCGGCACTTAGCCTGCTAGGCTTAAGGCCTGATTCAGTACACCGGCACTTAGCCTGCTAGACATATAGTCTGAAATGTTTCATCGGTATTAAGCCTGCTAGATGTAAAGTCTGATATTGTTTCACCGGTATTAAGCCTGCTAGACGTAAAGTCTAAAATTATTTCATCGGCATTAAGCCTGCTAGACGTAAAGTCTGATATTGTTTCACTGGCAATAAGTCTGCTAGGCACTAAGCCTGAAATCTCAATTTCACATACACAAAATAATTCCTCGAAAAATTCTTAATAGCAAACACATGTTCGTTGTAGTCCATGTTCAATCATAAAAGAGTTTACAAATCATACTTTCAATTCAGTTCAAGTATTTATAAATTTATAAACATATATATATAATTGAACCTCACATATAAAAATATAAGATTTTATATCTTTAATTCAATCCAAGAACCTATATACGAATATACATATAGATATATTCGAACTCCCATGTACGTATTTAACATTTATACCTTTAGCTAAAATCATAAACTCATACATGTATATATATACACATTCTTGTCTTTATCTAAGTTCATAATTTATTCATGTATATATATACATATATAATTACTTAACTAAATTCAATACAAGAAATTTACATGTATATATACACGCTTATTCGAAAATAACATATATATATTTAATTTCATACCTAAGTTCATTATAAAACATATACATGTATATTCATACATATTCAAAACTCCACATGCATACTTAACATTCATACCTTAAAATATATTCAAGATTTATTCAAGTATTTTCATATACATTCCAACCCACATATACATACTTATTCAAATTACCTATACAATTACAATATACATACCTTTAATTAATCCAAGAATTTATACATGTATATACATATATGTATTCGAACCTTGTGTATATATATATAACCTCCACAATCAACTAAATTCAAGAACATATACATATAGATACATATATAAATATTCAACATTATATATATCTATATACCATTCATACTTTAACTTAATTCAACGATTTATATAAGTATATACCTATATATTCGAACATTGTATATATATATACCATTTATACTTCAATTTATTTAATCAAATTATTTTTATTTATAGCTCAAAAAAAAATACAATAGATATACATACTTACTGATTTAATAACATTAAATAGCTAATAGACGTACCTCGGACAGTGTAAAATTGAAACCGGACGATTAGTCGACGACTTTAGCTTTTCCCTGATCCAACTCCAATTTCTTTGGTTCTTGATCTTAAATCAAGCTTCCTAATGGCCGAACCCTAGCTTGGATGTTTCTTTCTTTTATTTTCTCAATTTTGACTTCGAGAAGATGATAGCTAGCTTAATTTTATGTATTTTAATTCACATATAATATAATATAAGGCTATTTACTTAATTAACCTTACTTACTAAATATATAATATATAAACATTAAGGTTAGTCTTGTCCATAACCATCCACTATCTATATAGTGGTTTAATTTTACTTTTAAGCCTCCTAATTAAAAAGACAACAACAAATAGATGCTTTTAAATTAAATCCCTAAGTTTTCATTTTACGCGATTAAGCCCTTTTTATCAAATTGAGCACTCAAACAATCAAATTTTTATACGAAATTTTCACACATAGTAATTCACATACTGCAAATACCATAAATAATTTTAAAATATTTTTCTGACTCAGATTTGTGGTCCCAAAACTACTTTGTCTGATTAGGGTCAAAATCGGGCTGTTACACTCGCTTTGTGTGTTCCTCATTAGTCAAGATTCTCCCGCGAGCCAGCAACCAAAGAAGCATACGAACTCTTTGTGGTTCCAAAAGTTTCCAAGTGTACTTATCACTAACTAAACTTCTGTTTTCTAATGGAGCAAATGCCCTCTTGTAAGTTTCCGATAAAGAGAAATTACCTGCTGGCGTCCATCTCCACGCAAGATAATCCAATCTAGTTTTGAACATTGTGTACGTGTTAAGAAAATCCCGACATGTTGATGTAACTTTCTAGCCTATTCAAATATATATATATATATATATAATTTTTTATATTTTTTTATAATTTTTTATAATTTTCATAATTTCTATATATTTTATATTTTTTATGATTTTTATAATTTTTTGTATTTTTCAATATTTTTATATTTGTAGTAGTTTAATTGAAAATATGAATTTTTTTACGAGTAACCAATTTGAAAAAAATATAAAATTTGAGGGTTAGAAAAGTTGTTATGGCTGATGGTCACTAAACTAACTAAAAATACGACTAAGGCAAGCACACTTGTCGAACAATAGTATAGTTATGGTTTTAAGTTGAATGTTTTAATATGTTTTAAGCTTGTTTAGATGTGTTTTTGAAGGCATGTTAATGGTTGATTTTGGTTTGGCTTGGTACATAAGGAATTGGTATTGTTTTGCCTTGTTTTGGAAGCTATTTTAGGTGCATATGGCCTAGAGCACAGGCTATCACACAACCGTGTGCCACACACGGTCACACTACACAGCCGTGTGAACTATTTAATTTTGCTACAGGTTTGTCCTACACGATCTCAGGTTGTTACACGACCTAGAAACACAACTATGTGACCTTATTTTGAATCATACATGGTCTACGACTTGGCCGTGTGGCCCTATTTCAGATTGTACACGGTCTAGCACACGACCAAGCGACACAACCGTGTGACCCTATCTTCAAACTGTACACGGTTTGCCACAGGGTCTGGCCACATGGCTGTGTGACCCTTGTTTTCAAAATTTTTCATGTTTTTCTATTTTGTTTCAAATTAGTTCATGATTGTTTCTAAACTATTTTTAAGGTCATGTAAGCTCTATATAAGTCTTATATTTGTATATATACTATGTATAATGTTTGGATTTAACATTGATTATTTAAATTAATAGTTGAATGGTTTTATGATGTCGATTGGTTCGATGTGTGCTGTAATACTTGTAACCTTAATCTGACGACGGAGATAGGTTAGCGATGTTACACGAACCCTAATTGTTTATGACATGCGAACCCTAAGTTATTACATGCAAATCTTATGTATCTAATTAAACAAGCCTCTATATTATAATATGCAAGCTATGTAATGCAAACCCTAAGTACTATGCGAGCCTATAGATATTGCGAACCCTAAGGAATATGAGAACCCTTTGTATGTTGTTGTGCAAGCCATGTCATGCAAACCCTATAGGTTTTCTATGCGAACCCTAAACTATGAACTTTACTTGCTAGCTCTATACGCGAACTTGTATATGTGCTAGATAACTAGGCAATTCATATGAAAATCCTGTACATATGACACTTTTTTCTTTACTCACACAACTTATATGTGTAAATGTGAAATTGACATGAATGGGTGCAAGAAAACATGCCATTAAATGCCAGTATGAAAATATTGAATGTAGCATCGATTAATGAAAAAAAAAACATTACATGCTAAGTATATGTGCATAATTGCATTAAACATGTAAGGAGAATGGAGGAGTTTCGTAGTAGCTAGTGGTAAATTTAGTCCACACTGAATGTCAGTATTGAATGAAGTAGGTGACAATGTCATCAAAACTAAATAAATCGGGATGATAGTTTAAAAAGCCATCAAAGGACCGAGCAATCGGGATGGTAAGTTATTGTAGCAAAAGTCGTCGTTATAGATGACAAGTGAAAGACCATCACCACTGAAAATCAAATTCGGGATGGTCAGTTATTGTGATGTGTTTTGAAGTGTCGAGTAATGCTCGAGGGTGGGTAGGATAGACAGATGGGATTTTCAATCCATAAATTGCATTGCCATCATATATAGATTGATTGTATATCTATTGTGTGTACCATGAAGAATGCTTAGTTCCATTACTATAATTTAAATTATATGCTTTATGTTTTTTACAATTATATATGATGATTTATAATTTAGATTGACACTAAGCCATTGTAAGCTCACTCCCCATTTCTTTACCTCTCAAATAACACATAAAACTAGGACGCAGAATGACATCGGAGGACCCTCGGATTAGCAAAGTTGCTTTCATTATTTACTTTAAAGTTTATTTAAGATTTCCTTCATATAGTTTTTTAGGGTTATAATTATTATTCCACATTTTTATTTTAGGTTAAAAGAAGGTTTAGCTTAGTTATTTTTAAAGCATGATATTTATTTAATACTTTGATATATTGCATGCTATTTCAATTTAGAAAACTATCAATTTTAATAAATGATTTTCATTGTTTTATTTTTAATATATAAAGATTTAGATAAACTCTCTTCACAAATTTAAAGAGAGGCTTATAGAATCACTTCGGTGATTGAATATAGCGCCTTCAACTTAGCTGAAACTCCTAGGTCGGGTCGGGGGTGTTACGCTAAAAGCTCATATAACTTTTTAAGGATATTCTTGATTGTCTTGTACATTTGGACATTGGTATAAAATATTATGTAACAATAATCAACAAAAATGGTTAATAAGGGGTGCCTCCTTGTTGATTTTAATACTCTTAACAAGATTATTTGACTCTGCCTTGGAGAACAACAAAGAGATGATATTTTGACATAGAACAAAAAGATAAGGTGACAACGAATCTTTTGTTTTAGAACTCTACAATGATCGAATTGCTTAGAGTGAGAGAGACAGAGCACACCATTCACCAAGATTTGATAAGAGATGGTGGATATACATTGGATGATAAGATTGACCTATTTTCATTGAATCCCATAAGTTTTAAACTAACTCCAACGAAAACTCAATAGATTCTATCAAATACTTTGCTCATGTCAATTTTGAGGACTGCTAGGGAACCTTACCTTTAGCTTTCCTTTTAATAATATGAAGAATGGTAAATACAATTCAAGTCGAACATTTGGAAATTAGATATGAAATTGAATCTCTCGAAAGGAAACTTTAATAGAGTCGACAATGGTGATATCATCTTTGCAAATGATACATTCAATGTGTTCTATACAAATCCTTTTAATGATAGAGGATCCTTCACCTAAGAATTGTGCAAATCAATGTTGTTTAAACTGGACTGGACCAGAAAGCGATTCAGATTCGGTTTTGAAAGTGAATTTGAACTGGTTAGATCGGGAACTGGTACGAACTAGCTAAAAAATCAGTTGAATCAACGGTTGAACCAACTAAAAATAGGTTGACCTATGATTTAGAATTTTTAAAAAATTTTAATAATTTTTTAATTGAACCAGTTGAATAGATCGGACCGATAAATCAATTAACTTGATTGATTCGACTATGGGTGAGCATTCGATTGAGTCGAGTCGAATCGAGTCAAAAAGTTTCGAGTTAGTCTAGTTGATGAATCCTATTTTAGCAACTGAACTCAATTTGAAATTTTTTTGAATCGAATCAAATCGAGTAAAAAAAATTCGAGTCGAGTTAACGGTTCCTATTACTTATACTCAATATTGTGTTTACAAGGATCGATTATTTAACTAGTAGACAAAATACAAGATTATTTAACTACATAAACAATATAATGGTTTTGCTTTTTAACTAATGGATAAACATTTATCAAAATGACGTCATTTTGCCTTTTAACTTAATGATTTTGACTTTTAAGTCTAGAAAAGGTAAACATTTATCAAAACGACGTAGTTTTGCATTTTTTTAATTTGGATATTCGGATAACTCGAATTGTGTAATTCATATTCGAGTTAAACCGAAAACTTTGACTTTTTATTCGAGTTGATTCGAATAACTTGATTAACTCGAACTATTTAATTCAAAATTTAAATATTTCATCGAATTTTTCTCACCTCTAAATTCGAGCATCAATCCAATTTAAGAATACTGAAATCCCAATATTTTGTTTCAAACCCAAAATGTTTTGGCTAACTTACAGATTTCTGTAACCAATGCATTTGTTTTTAGAAATTGATAATATTTGAGCTACTCTACACCCCGACTTGTTTAGATACTATAGAATCACAAGAGGAATTAACTTTTGTTTTAGTCATCATATGTAATTTTCTTGAATGTATTTATGGTGTTTACACACTTCAATTCTTAAAGAAAAAAAATGAAAATGGTGCAATTCATTAATTATAATGATTAAATCAAACGTGTTAAATACATGTGATTATAAAATTACACTCAAACCTCTGACTTTACAATCTTATGTTTGCATTTATTTTTTTACTAAACTATTTTCTTTTATTTTTAAGTGAATTGTTTTATATTTCAAATGCTTAAAAATAAAAACAGTCAAACAATGAAATTAACTTGATTTAGCATGATTTTAGTAGAGAGAAATTTAAGATAAATGTAAATAATTTAACAGTAAATCAAATCGCATAAATTATATTTTTATTCATATTTTATGATTTAATATAGTTTTAATAGGGTAACCTACAAACATAGTCACTTGTGTTTGCTTTATATTATATTTTAATCACTTATGTTTAAAATGTTACGTTTTAGTCACTTACGTTATCGTTTTATTACGAAGTGATCACTCTACCGTTAAACTCCGTTACCTCCCTAACAACAGTCCTACGTGGGAGGCCAAATGGGTTTTAAATGCCAACTTAGATGTCCAGTTGCTGGAATGGAAACAAGTTTTTAATTAAATAAATTTAATTTGGACTGCCACGAAAGGCTGCCGTTAGGGAAGTAACGAAGTTTAACAGCCGTAATAAAACGATAACGTAAGTAGCTAGAACGTAACATTTCAAACATAAATGACTAAAATGTAATCTGAAATAAACAAAAAGTAATTATTTTTAATAATACAACTCCATTTTATTATTGAAACATAAGATGTATACCCATAATCAGTAGGACAGCGTTGGGTTGAAATCCATATTTTATTGTGTCTTTGGGTCATGAAAAAGAGTTACGTCTGGTGTTGCAATTTGAGTTGAATAAAAAAATATTTTGTAGAAAGAAAGAATGATATAAATTATAGCAAGGGCAGTGTCGACATTAAACACAAAATGGAGGAGAGTTATGATGATATGAAAAGCACACGCGTAAATGTCGAGCGATATCAGAAGCCAGCTAAGCTAAAGACGTAGCTTGGACTGTACGAGATTTTCCTTTTCTTTCTCTTCCTCTCCATCTTCACTATTTTACTTTACCTGCCCAAACATATAATAATAACATAATTTACTTTTGATCTTTATCGAAAAGTTGAATAATTGGAGCGTTAAAATAAATAAATAAAAGAGAGGGAGAAAGAGCAAAGCAGAGAAAGCAAACAGACAAAGCTGAGACCATTACTGACTAGGGAAAAACACAGAAAAAGTCTTGTTTGAGAGAGAGAGCGGAAGTGCGACTATGAGCGAAGCTTCGTTCAAGATTTGTGTAGGACTCTCTTTCGTTTTTCATTCTCACTTTCTCTCTTGCCAAACGGTACTCTCTTGCTCTCTGTTTCTTTTCTTTTTTCTTTTTAGGAATTCGAAATTCAATTATGTAACGGAACTTGTTTCCTATAATTTCAGTTAGATTCTTTGACTTCTCGTTTTGTTATATGTGAAGTTGGTAACCGAAACGCTAGATCGCGTAGGATTTTGACTTTGAAAAATGAACAAGAAATTAATGGATTAATATATTTTCTGGAAATATTTTATTTCATGATATTAAAAATGAGCTTGTGATCTGTATTACATGATATGATTGCATTGTTAATTAATTTTTGCGCGCATTTGTGGACTTTTTTGGTGCTCGATTTTAATAGAATGTCATTGATCGTCCAAGTAAAAGTTGTGTTGACATTAGTTTGACATAAAGCAAGTAACTTTAATTGGAAATACTAAAGTGCTGATAAGCTTTTTTTGTTTATTATTGGAACTTAGAAGCTGTTCCAAGATAATTACCATTCAGATATCTGTTACTGCTTAGCCTACTGATAGGTTGGTTGAACTGAGAAGAATGAAGCATTACATTTTATTTAGAACATATCAAGTGAAGAACAGTTGACAGATACTCATAAACTGCATTACATATCCGATACAATCCCCTTTTATTCTTATTGATAAGGTTTAATTGCTCATATGAAGAGTCTACTTAGCTAGATTTCAGAGGGATGTTTTTCCGCTTTGTGTTCTAAGTCATTGTAGACCTTTTCATTCCAATTAAGTAGTCCAGTCTAGTTACGTATATTATGCTGTATGTTGTCTATGTAATATTTCATTATAATTTCTTTTGTGAATTAAGTATAAATCTATTGTCTTTATGGCAGGATAACATTTATACATTGTTGGTTATGCGAGTTTCAGTGTTGAGAAAAGAGTATTTCTGAACATTTGGATGGAAGATCCCCTGAAGACGGTTTCAAGTAAATGAGCTTCTATAGATAAGCATAGGATGATAAATATCAGCGGTAGAGTGGAAAGCTAAGATATATGTGCAGCATTACATGCATGCAACTTTATCTAATGGTTTGTTGCGGTGGATGGTAATGCATCCATTGCTAATGCATAGGTATCTCTGCTGGTGTGTTCTGTTTGGGCATCTTTGCACGTCTGTCCTTTGTCTTAGTTTGAATCGATCAGAGAATCTTTTCCTGAAACCTAGATTAATTTTGACTGATGAATCTGTAATTGCCACGTCCATCCACGTTAAGAAATCAGCTTCACTACCGCTGAATGATTCTCTATCTTGTGAGGACTTGGAAGGTGTAGGATCCTTTAATACTACATGCTTGCTAAACTCAAACTTGTATTTAAGTTCTGATCTTTACATTTGTGGTACCGGAAACTTGGAAATACTTCCCCATGTTTCAATCAAGTGCCCCACAGAAGGCTGTATGGTTACCTTTAATATGTCTGGAAATGTAAATGTGGGTGAATATGTTGCCATTGTTGCTGGATCAGTAGTAATTTGTGCTGCCAATTTGACTGTTGGGTACAATTCTACTATTAACACAACATCCTTGGCTGGTCCTCCTCCTCCTCAAACTAGTGGTACACCTGTTGGCACTGAAGGAGCTGGTGGAGGGCATGGTGGCCGAGGTGCTTCATGTCTCAAAAATAATAAGACAAGCTTTTGGGGGGGTGATGTTTATGCTTGGTCCACATTGTCTGAGCCATGGAGTTACGGGAGTAAAGGTGGCAGTAAGAATGACAGTGCTTCTGATGGACATTGGTATGGAGGGAAGGGTGGAGGACGAGTTAAGTTCATAGTAAAGGACATGATATATCTGAATGGATCTGTAACTGCAGAAGGTGGAAATGGAGGAATAAAAGGGGGAGGGGGTTCTGGTGGAAGCATCTACATAAGAGCTGTTAAGCTGTGAGTACACTGTACCTGAACACACCATTTTCATATTTCTAGTTTTCTCTATGGTCAGGTGTCTGTTAGCTTTTCAGTTAATGTTTTCTGATTCAGCACTTGTAGAAAAATCTATTAACAGTACCCAACATTTCTTGCATTATCACTGCACATAATAATGCTTATCCTCTCTACTAATAAAGAGACATCGTATAGAAAGGTTTTATATGCAATATAATAAATTTTCTGTAATTTCAAGTGTATGGTTGCAATAATAATTCACTAATGATTTTTGCATTCCTCATGTTTGGTAATTCAATGTCTTTGTGGCTATATGTTATTGAGTATGAATTGATATATTGAAAAGGGTTGCTTTCAGCAGCAATTGTAACAGTTTATACTGGAATTATCTTTTTGATAATAAACTCGATGGAGATGCCACGGTAGACTAAGTCATGAATGCATATTGTAGGATTTTCATTAATAATAGTTGGGGTTCAAGCCCAAAGATTCTTCTTGAGTTTATGATTGCCAATTTCCCTTTTTGCCAATTTTAATTTGTTCTATCCAAAGCCAACCACATAGTGTAATTTATTCTGTTTTTGGCTTTTTATTCTTCACTTGAAGCAAGTGAGATCCATTCATTATTGGTGATTTTTCATTTACCTAGATTTTTCAAGTTATTGTCATTTTTGGTGCTCAAAAAGCTGCTTATGACTGACAAAACAATGGCACCATAGCCAGTTGACTACTCCTGGGCATCAATGTTTTACCTTCCTATAAGTTAAAAATCATTAAGTAGAAATTAACTCTTTAACTAAATGTCAGAATGCTGTTTTGGTACTTAGGAAGGGATATGGTACTATAAGTGCAGCTGGTGGGATGGGTTGGGGTGGTGGTGGTGGTGGAAGAATATCTCTGGATTGTTACAGCATACAAGAAGATGTCAAGGTTTCTGTGCATGGTTTGTACCGATCACACCCATAAAATCTAGAAATTTAGTACATAATTGTAAAATGAGACATTACTGTGGTTAGATTGGGCTACATTACATGCTTCAATTTTTGGCAGGTGGTTATAGTTTGGGTTGTCCTGGAAACTCTGGAGCAGCTGGTACATATTTCAATGCTGATTTACTGAGTCTAAGAGTCGGCAATGATAATGTCACCACAGAAACTGAAACTCCTTTGCTTGATTTCTCTACTAGTCCACTATGGTCAAATGTTTTTGTGGAGAATAACGCAAAAGTGTTGGTTCCTCTTCTTTGGACCAGAGTTCAGGTTGCTTAATCTCTATCTTCTTCCAAATAAGCTACACCCTTTTCCGTTTTATCATTTTTTTTCTGCTCTCTTATGTTGCTTAGCCTGTCATCACAATTGCTTTGATTTAAATACTTCGCCCTTCTAAGTATTTATTCTTCTATAATAGTGGTGAGTGGTCACATTCCAATGGCGTTCTTATTCCTTAATATGCTTTTAACTGTGAAGGTCAGAGGCCAAATTAGTCTATATCGTGGGGGGGAAATTGTCTTTGGGTTGTCTGCATACCCAATGTCAGAATTTGAGCTTGTCGCAGAAGAACTTTTAATGAGTGATTCCATCATAAAGGTATGTTACATTTGTTTTTTGTTTTTTCATGTTTTCTGAGGGAAACGTTATAATGTTTTATGATAGTTATTATTATTTATTTAAGTAGAGCTGAACTGCAAAATTTAATGGCTGTATCTGGTGCTAGGTAGTTGGGGAATGATTTTTTAAGTGAGGTTTTGTCCTATAGGATTATGAACACTTACCACTTGAGTTAATATGTGTTTTGACCTAGATTGTGGTACTTACCATGGGAAAGAGGATAAATAATAGATTTTACTGTGTAAATGGTTCTTTGAAGCCTGTACTTCACAATATTGTGTTTTGGGACCATCACTCGTTCAAATCTTGTAATACCTTAGACATTTACGGATTTTACTTTGTTAAGGTTTGTAAAAGATCTGAAATGCTGGTTAGATTAACTGGCTCAGTGTCTGCGTGCAATTTTCATTTCAGTAATGAGAGGTGTGTGAAATGGCTCCATTAATTTATTGATAGAAACCTCTATTTATAGAGGTAAAGATAGCTGGTTACATTTAAAATAGAAATTCAAGCGATTGATTTGAAAATAAGATAAAATAGTAATTCAAAACAATTCAAAACTAAGATAAGAATAATAACAAATTTATTTGAATATTTCAAATCCTAAGACTACGTCAATAAGGACTACTGTTGTCTAGACCTATTAGTGAAGTTTGAAAGATTTATGGTACTTTTATTTTGGAATTTCTTCTGAAGTGTCAGTCTAGTTTATCCTCTATGGAGGTATGGCCATTTTTTTCATTGTTACTCTAACTAATTTCCTTTCAAAAATAAAGGTATTTGGTGCATTTAGGGTTTCTGTCAAAATGCTACTCATGTGGAACTCGAAGATTCAAATAGATGGTGGTGGAAACACTGTTGTCACAGCATCTATCCTTGAAGTAAGGAATCTGGTTGTTCTAAGGGTATGATGCTTGGATTTCATCATGAATTTCTTAGTCTTTTTCCTTATTCTATTGCTCAATCTTCAGCTATGATTAAAAGTTTTGGTAATCATGTTGATTCCTTTTCTTTGCAGGAGAACTCTGTCATTAGTTCTAATGCAAACTTGGGTGTATATGGTCAAGGTCTGCTGCAGTTAACTGGTCATGGTGATGCAATTAAAGGCCAGCGGCTTTCCTTGTCTCTGTTTTATAACATAACAGTAAGACATTACTGACATGAATTACTATTTTTCTGTTGCTTAAACTTATTAAAGGTGTGAGATAATTAAGAGGGCTCCAATTTGTGGTTATATTTTACTGTTAGAGGTATTTATTTTGACAACGCAGTAATTTGTGTGCAAGTGCTCCTCAATTATGCTTATCTGTGTGTGTCTCTCTCTATACATGTATATCTGTGTAAGTTCTGCACATATGGCTTGAGTAATACTATGGTATTGTAAGTTTATGCTATGCATGGGTGATAAAATGGTATGTCAAACAGCTAAGCTTCTCTATAATAATTGAGATTCTTTGAAGGAAGCCTGTCTTGATACATGTTCTCTTATACATCCCAGTCTTTCAGTTCTCATACCTTAAAAGCATATAATAAGATGAAATTCTACTGGAATCACCTATAAAACATTTCCTCCTTGCTTGATAACTTTAACTTGTATAATGGAACTGTAATGGTTTTTGAGAATCTATATCTTGATCGATTATTGCAGACGATATTACTGTTCTAATTTTCTGGCTTCTTTTTGTTTCTCTAGAGCCAAATATCATTTGATACCCTGTGTTTACAAGTCCTTGCACCTTACAGGTTGGGCCAGGTTCTTTACTTCAGGCTCCACTAGATGATGATGCTAGCAGAATTGTGTGAGTATGAATTTCAATTCTTTTTTAAAGACTTCTCGTGATAATATTAAGCACATTCGAATTAAATGTCAAACCTGTCTTTCATGTTTAAATTCTCACTTTTTATTTATTAAATTTTTTGTAGGGTTACAAATTCCCTTTGTGAGAGCCAAACATGTCCAATAGATGTAATAACTCCTCCTGATGATTGCCATGTTAATTATACACTGTCCTTTTCCCTGCAGGTAGAAATCATATTTGAATTCGACTTATTTGGGGATACGAAATTAACTTATTTGTGTCTTTTTACTTATTTATGAGGATTTGCTAGTATATTTCATATAGGTTACTTTCATGAATCAAATTGATGTCATTCTATAAGAGGACTAAAAGTCTTGCTTAACAAAATATCTGTTGAAATCTAGCTTCCATTTGTTCAAGCATTTTTAAGTGCAAATGAAATGATTTATTGAAGGTATTAGGGTAAGCGCCAAACTTCTGGGTTCAAGATTAGAAATTTACTTTGGCATGCATATCACAGTCATGCCTTCCCTAGCATTTGGGTAAAGCATGGAAGGGCCGGTGTAATCCATCTCTTCTTCTAGTTAGAAGGTTTGAACTGATTTTATAATAATGAGAATGTAAAGTTAATAAGAGATGCCATCTTGTACAATCCTTCTAGTTTATCAAAAAAGGAAAATTTTCTTTCTTAAGTAGAATTGTTCTCATACCTTGGAATTGGAGAAGGACAAAACATGAAGCATATTGCTTTAAATGAGTTCTTCCTAGTTTGCTTCATAGAATTAGGATGCTGTTTTGAGTGTGGCATAGTTCAATTTCTAACCAGTTATTTTGACCTACGCATAGGTTTGTCGGGTTGAGGACCTACTTGTTAATGGGATCATTAAGGGAAGTATCGTTCACATTCATAGGGCAAGGACGGTCACCATTGATGCTAATGGCCTGATTACTGCATCTGAATTAGGTAAGGAGTATAACCAGCAGTGTTGATATTCATCGTTGTTGTCTTCTGCATTTCCCTGTTTCCATCTTTCTTCTCTACAATGGTTTTCAAATAATCTGTTAGTCTCTGTGAAGTGGGATTATTGCTTTTGTTAGCACTTCTAATTTTGTGGAGACCCTTTATTAGGTTGCAGCAAAGGTATAGGAAAAGGAAACTATCTTAATGGAGCTGGTAGTGGTGCCGGGCATGGTGGACGAGGGGGTGCTGGATATTTCAATGGAAGAGTTAGCAGTGGTGGTTATCAGTATGGTAATGCTGATCTTCCTTGTGAGTTGGGAAGCGGAACAGAAGGTCCTAGTCAGTCATTCGGACATGTAGTTGGAGGAGGAATGATTGGTGAGTTTTCAGTTCAGGAATTGCCAAAAGATTCTATATGATTAGATTGTTATTTTAAGTATGTGATAATGGACAAAGAAGGATGAATTTCTTGAATGTCAACAAGCCTGGTTATACATGGAGAGATAATCCTATCTTATAGGAGAATTATTTAAAAACACTAACAGGCAATAAAAGATAATAACGGAAAATTCAAAAATAAATTATCACATCAATAAAATTCAAATAAATGATGATGAGAGCCAAGTCTTCAAGAATTATAGCGATAACAAATCTGTCCAAATTTTCTGACTGTTTCGACAATTTTTTATGTTCTCTGACATTGTGAAATTATTATTTTTACCAACTTATGGTTGTCTCTTCGCTAGTAATTGGCTCAAACCAATGGCCTCTCCTAAGGCTTAGCATTTATGGTTCTTTGAGGGCTGATGGTCAAAGCTTCGGGGAAGCAACAATAAACGGTAATGGATCATTGGTTGGTGGACTTGGTGGAGGTTCTGGTGGAACAGTTCTTCTATTCCTTCAAGAGCTTATGCTTGCGGAAAATTCATCTTTGTCAACTGTTGGGGGAAATGGTGGTCCTCGTGGTGGTGGCGGCGGCGGTGGTGGAAGAGTGCATTTTCACTGGTCTAATATAGGCATTGGGGATGAATATGTTCCAGTTGCTACTATCAGCGGTTTCATCAATAGTAGGTAGGGCTCTTTAATGCAACAAATGTTATAAATTCCATAATTAACTAATTTTTTTTATCACAACTCTTTTTTGGACCATTTATGTCAAACATTTTAAGATACTCCAGAATTTGATTATCATTGTTTAATATAAGATTAATGAGTTAACAAGCTGCTAATACAGCAAACATTAGATGGAGTAGTTTTCCATAAGGCTATTTGCACTTGCTATCTATTCTTTACTATCAAATTGTTAGGAGTAAACTAACAGATAATATGAAAGATACTAAATGGAGTTCTTTTCCAGTAAGGTTTGGACGAATTATCACTTAATATCTCCACTGAATAATCTGTAGTTTTATATTGTCTGTCAATATAAGAAGCAATTAAAATTTTGAAATATAAGCCTTTCCACACATACACACACCCAAAAAGAAAAAATGAACAAAAAACTGTTGAATTTCAGCTTACTTCTTCAAACATGCTGAGTGACAGTGGAGGTGCTGGGCATAAAGGTGGACTCTTTGGAGACGAGGGCACAGTAACTGGTAAAAAATGTCCAAAAGGCCTCTATGGTACATTCTGCAGGGTAAGTTTCACTGAACTTCTAAAATTGTTATAAATTACCTTTAAAACTTGTGTTTCAAGATGTTTTATGTTGTACCAATGGCTTTCTTCTATTATACATCACAATGCTGCTGGGGTTATGTTACAGGGATACTTAGAGAATATTGTTGCAATTTGCACTATTTACCAAAAGTCCATTAAAGTCTTACTGCTACTTGTAGCACCTTCCATCCCAGCTTAAAATTTCCTCTGGAAACATCTTGTGATAGTATTTGTTTGTAAGCTGTTATTTTTATTTGTTTATGAGGACAAGCGCCGCCTAATCTGACTTACCAGACTTTGCTCCAGACCAAAAGTTCCAACACTATAATCTGAATTTTCTGATTCTACTCGGTCTACATCTAGATTATAATGGGAAAATATTCACCATTAATCAAATAGGGACATGGCTTGCTTCACTAGTTGGCTATTTTATGCATGTACAGATTTCTTAATTTGTTTATTCACATGTTGGCACGAACTATTCGATTCTTCTTACTTGTCAAGTTTACTACATCTACATAGATACAAAAGTATTGTCTTTCCCTTTAGATTTAGAATTTGTTTTTTTAATCAGTTCTATTCATCATCTTAGCTATTGACAATAAACTGTGAGATTTCACTAATTTGCTTCTCTTTAAAATTACAATGGAGTTCATTCACAGGAATGCCCCATTGGCACTTACAAAGATATTGATGGCTCTGATGAAGACCTTTGCACTCCTTGCCCTCTGGAGCTTCTTCCAAATCGTGCAAATTTCATATATGTACGAGGTACTTGTTAACACTGATTTACATTTTATTCTTATGTGCTTCTCTTTTTCTTCCATGGCTTTTTCCTTTTCCCTCAAATCTTTTCCTTATATGTGGTTTTCCATATGCTTCCCTTTCTCAGTTTAGGGTGTGTATTTTTTGCAGGAGGAGTCCGTCAGACATCTTGCCCTTATAAGTGCATATCTGAGAAGTATAGAATGCCCAATTGCTATACCCCTCTTGAGGAGTTGATGTATACATTTGGAGGTCCTTGGCCTTTTGCACTTCTTCTGTCTGGCATTTTGGTGCTTCTAGCTGTATTATTAAGCACATTAAGAATCAAATTGGTCGAATCAAGCTCATATGTTGCTAATATTGAACATCAGAGCAGTCATCATTTCCCGTACCTTCTTTCCCTATCAGAGGTATATTTTTGAAAGCTATATTTCATTTTACGGCTTAAATGAGTGCAGCAGTGACTGGATCCAGTTTCATATTTTATAACATTTCTGTGTGGACTATATATATTCTTACTAGGTAAGGGGAACCAGAGCTGAAGAAACTCAGAGTCATGTTTACAGAATGTATTTCATGGGGCCCAATACTTTTAGAGAACCATGGCATCTTCCTTACTCTCCTCCTGATTCAATCATTGAGATCGTGTAAGAAAATAATTTGAGTAACAAAGGATGAAATGATGGCTTTTTTTTTTTCCATTGCAGCATAAGTGATTCTCTAGGTAAATTCATGGAAGTAGGAATGGTCGTGGGTTGCAGCTGAACTCAAAACCTCTCCCTTCCCCCTCGCCTCCTCTCTCTTAAAAGGAAATAAACAAAAAGATATTGATATGCTCAAATGTTCTGTTCCTAGCACAGTAAACAATCATTGCATATACCCTGCTGGCCACTTGCAAATAGATTTCTGTTTAGTTATCCAATTATACTTAAGTGTGGGTTGAGGGAGAGGGGTAGAGGGAAGTAGAATGCTAAGTACCCTTTACAAGAAAAATCCATGAGAATAGCTGTCATTTTGTTAGCATCCCCCTTTTTTTTACTGGTTGTTGATGCAATGTATACTTGATATTGAAGCCTACCAATTATGGAGATGCTCTGAGTATCTTGTACAGTAGATAAATGTCTTTTCTTAGAACTGTTTATTTATTTATATTTATTCAAGCTCCCTTTTTTTCATGTTAGAATCCAGCTTTCCTTTTTTTTTTTTTTTATCTAAAATAGTCATAATCAATAAACTCATGGACGTGTAGGTATGAAGATGCTTTTAATAGATTCATTGATGAGATCAACTCGGTTGCTGCATATGATTGGTGGGAAGGCTCAGTGCACAGTATACTGTCAGTGGTTGCATATCCTTGTGCCTGGTCCTGGAAACAGTGGCGGCGGAGGAAAAAAGTTCATCGGCTTCAGGAATATGTCAAATCAGAGTACGACCATTCATGTCTCCGCTCTTGTAGATCACGTGCTCTATACAAGGGGATGAAGGTTATACTTCTTGCATTTCACTCGTCTGGAGTCATCTTATTCCTCGGGTGCCATGCTTTATCTGCTAAAAACCCTTTGGTTTATGTTTGTTTGAGAATATATTTCTTAAAATTATTCAATACCATGTTCCATCATCTTATTCCTTGGGTGCCAAGCTTTATCTGCTAAAAACCATTTGCTTAATGTCTGTTTGTGAAAACATTTATTAAATTATTCAATACCATGCGTCATTACTGCCTCAATGGTGTTTATGACTTCAAAGAAGATACTAGGTTCTATGTCATCGGGATGAACCATCATGAGATGTTTAGCAAGTGACATCATCCATTATGCAAATTCAGCAGTAGAGGCTTAAATACATAGTTACATAATTTTTATTAAGGATTGTGTACATTTTCTCTTCTTTATCATGTCTCTAAATGGTTACCTAATTTATGCAGGTAGGAGCAACACCTGATTTGATGGTCGCATACATTGATTTTTTCCTTGGGGGCGATGAGAAGCGTGTGGACATGGTATCAATCATACAAAAGAGATTCCCAATGTGCATAATATTTGGTGGGGATGGAAGCTATATGTCACCATACAATCTTCATAGTGATACATTGTTGACTAATCTTCTGGGCCAGGTGTCTTTTCTGTCTTATAATTTTTCTGTAGCTTTATCGTAACTCGATTTAGTAACATTCATCTGACTTAAAGAAATATGCTATCTCCAGCACATACCACCAACTGTTTGGAATCGATTGATAGCTGGTTTGAATGCTCAGTTGAGGACTGTGAGACATGGATCCATTCGTTCTGCATTGGTGCCTGTTCTGGATTGGATAGCTAGTCATGGAAATCCCCAGCTTGAATTCCATGGGGTTAAAATTGAGCTAGGTTGGTTTCAAGCAACAGCTTCTGGTTACTATCAGCTGGGCATCGTGGTAGTGGTTGGTGACTTGACTTTTCACAATTTGCACCAGCCTGATTTGTCAGATAGAAGCAATGATGGATACCCAAGGTAACCTCAAGTAATTGTCTCTAATGTTGTTCTATCTTCCAAAATAAAACAAGGGAAAATGATCACTGATCCAAACTGAACAGTTAAAGTAGAAAGCCGTTGGAACACATATGAGTTGAATCTACTCTTGAAAGCAGCTGAAGCATGTAGATGATATTAAATATTAACAACAAATTCTGATACTAACATCTATTGGTAGCATTTGGCTGAATGGTTCTGATTTATTTGCCTGACTTTTCATTTTCAATAATCTGTTTTTAAATGGAACTTACTTGTGGTATGTAGGAAGAAACTTATTTCCCTTTTTTAGCACTGTAGTGAATGAGCACAAGTAGGTTGTATTTGAATGTTTGCTTTTCAAGCTCTGCGAATTATTATTTGCTCATTGGCTGTTTGTGTATTAATGATTCAGGAACGATGCTGCATCTGCGGGTAAAAATCCTAAACTGCTCCAGCAAAGTTGGCCATACCCAAGTCATGCATTATCTCGTAAAAAGATCACAGGGGGAATTAACGGAGGTCTCATAAATGATGCTACCTTGAGATCTTTAGAATTTAAAAGAGACTTTCTCTTCCCATTATCTCTCTTATTGCACAATACTAGACCCGTTGGTCGTCAGGTGGCGATCTAACTTGTATAGCCTCACTCCTATTGCAGATATTTCAAATTACTCAATCACCTAATGCTTGAACTTTTATGTTTCAGGACTCCCTTCAGCTCCTGATTACTACGTTGCTTTTAGCAGATCTCTCCGTTACCCTCCTTACCTTGCTTCAGTTCTATTGGATATCTCTTGGGATATTCCTTGCTGTCCTGCTTATTCTTCCTCTATCACTGCTTTCTCCATTCCCTGCTGGATTGAATGCCTTGTTCAGTAAAGAGCCTCGTAGAGCTTCGCTTGCCCGTATATATTCCCTTTGGAATGCTACATCTCTGTCAAATATTGTAAGTACCTCAAAATTGTAGGGTACTTTTTACCAAAGATAGTTATTCCAATTTAGACATTGGCATGAATCAGCTATAATGCTTTTGGGTTGCCTAGTACTTACTTTTTTGTTTTTGGGTGAAATATGGTTTAATGACACGGTAAACTAATGCATAGCGTTCTGCTGACCAGCCTAATTCTTCATGCTTATGGTGCCATCACATAAATTCTTATAAATATGATATTGTATATGATGCACTTCACAATTTAGAGAGACATATTTCAGACAAGGTAGATATTTCTAGAAATGTTTTGCAATAGCAATATAGAGAAGTGTAGAATTTTGCAATTTGAAGAATTCATAAAGTATTGAATGTGACATGTGAGAATGAGACGCCAATAATTGATTTTGAGCTATAAACATCACACATAAATTTTCTTGCAGGCTGTCGCTTTCATTTGTGGCATTATTCATTATGGATTTTCCTCCTTCCTGCCACCTGACAAGGGAAATACTTGGAATACTAGAAGGTGAGGATTTAATTGCTTATTAGTCTGATGGAGCTCTTGAGAGCTTATATAAATTTGAGGGTAGTTAAAAGATGCATTTGTTTTAATAGTTGGCGTTTATAATGTTACAAGTTATAGCTCCCCTCTATTATTTCTCTATCCATTGTTTTTTTATCAGTTATACAAGTCATGGGTTGTGGTCCTACACATATAAATAGAAAGTAAAGGACTGGACCTAAAATCATACTTCTATTTCACTCAGTGCTAGTATATCATCGGTAATTAAGATAACTCTTCATCAGTTCCATTGGAGTAGTAAATTTCGTTTAGTTTTAATAGGTGTCACGTTCGTAGAATTTGTTGATAGAAATATTTCTTGCATAAAAAGTGAGGTGTAGTGGATCCGGGACATGAAGAATTGTTAGGTTTGGGGTTGATAAACTCTAAGATAACCATGCTATAATTGGTTCACATCTGAGAATTCCAGTTTTGCTATCCTAATCAATCTAGTTTCATATATAAGGGTTTTTTTTTTTTTTTTAACTTTATATGGCTTTTGTACCAAACAAGATGTGTTAAATAGCATTTGGAATTTGCAGCGAAGACAACAAATGGTGGCTTTTGCCAACCATCCTTCTGATATTCAAGTCAATACAAGCTCGATTTGTGGATTGGCACATTGCAAACCTAGAAGTCCAAGATTTCTCCCTCTTCTGTCCGGATCCAGATGCTTTTTGGGCTCATGAGCCTACTGCTTGAATTTAAAGTGAAGACTGACTGCACTCCATCATCTTCTTCCATGGTTCTGGCTGTGATGCTTAGCTTTCCAGTGTAAATTTTGTTCAAAGTTTGTAAAAAGCAACATCTGAGTATAGGCTTTTTCTCTCTTTTGCATTGTTGCATCTGTGTGGGTATAGTTTCAAAAAAGGGAACTTTGAGAGCTATGTGAATTAGTGAATAGATAATGTCTTAGTTAATTATTTATTAGAAATTCCTAGTTCATTATTTTTCTGTACTTGCGATCTATATCATTCTAAAACAGCAGCACTGTCACTGGAGCAAGAAAATGGTTCAATACTTGCAATCTATCATCCTAAAGTAGTCGGATGCGACAGAGCTAGAGAATATATTTATTGTTTAAACACCTAAATAACAAATGAGAGTGGCGCAGCGGAAGCGTGATGGGCCCACAACATCCTAGGATAGAAACCTGTCTCTGGTATACTTTTGAAATTTTGTTCTGTGAGCAATGGGTTTCAGATTTTATATAATTATATTGTTTATAGCTTCACAAAATTTTACTATATTATTTATTGGTATAATGATTTATTTGATCTTTCAACTTTGTAAAAAATATTATTATAGTCTTTTATTTAATTTTTCGTCTATTTTAATCCTTAAACTAGTACTTTTGGTCAAAACACCCCCGAAATAGATAGAAAAGTTACATCAACAATTAATTAATTTTTTTTAATAAATTCAAAAAATATAAAAATTAGTTAAAAAGCATAACAAATATATAAAATTTATTTAATAATAAAAATTATAATAATATTCTATAGTATTTAGAATTTTTGAAAAAAATTAGTTGCTGAAGTGGCATACACATGAACTGTCACGTCAGCAAAGTTGATAAACGTCAACTTTTTCATTTATTTCGGGTGTGATTTGAGAAAAGCACAAGTTTAAGAGTTAAAATAGACAATAAATAAATAAATAAAGGGTTTAAATGACTTTTTTTTGTAAAGTTTGAGGGCCAAATAAGTCATTATGCCTTATTTATTTTTGGGTAAACTACCCGATTGGTCATCAACTTTTAAGGTGTTTTCATTGGGATCACTTAAAAAGAAACCTTTGCAATTTCTTCACCTAACTTTTAGGGCACTTTTATTTTAGTCCCGCACTTAGACTGTGCATGCCATATCTTGTTTACAATTTCATTTTGGTCACTTAACTTTTTAGGTTGCTTTCATTTTGGTAATTCAAAAAAAAAATTAAAGTACTGATCAAGGTAAAAAAAAACATTAATATTAAATTGCAAAAGCAATAAAACTACGTTGAGTCAATACACACTATGTTCACTTAACTTTTTTTCAATAATTAAATTTTAAAATGTTAAAATCAATTAATAAATCATTGAATTTTTGATCACTTTATAGTGTCAATAAATTTGTTACTATAATATTGAAATTAATTAATTTAACGCTTGGATGACTAAAGTAAAAGTGCCCTATAAGTTAGATGACGAAATTGTAAAGTTTTTTGACCAAAATAATAACACCTTAAAAGTTTGGTGATCAATTGGGTAGTTTGCTTAAACATAGTGGTTAGTATTACGACATCCCTTTGAAATTTTTAAATTGTCATATATATTGAAAATTTTATCACACTGTATGCATATGGAAACCACATATTTAGAGCATAAAGGTATGTTTGAAAATAACATTTAATAAATAATAAAATGTATAGTTTGAAACTAATTAATATAACAAATGAAATATGTAAGATTAAAATAAAAAATAGACTAAATTGTAAGTAAAACAAAATTTAAACATTTAAATAAATACATCGATTAAGAATACTAAATGAGGTCAATTATTTATCACAATGTTGTCATCTATCTTGAGTTAGTGTCGAGTTAATTTATGACATTAACTCAATCAACAACATTTTAATATTAGAAACTCTTTCACACACGTAAGTATATAAAAACCACGTATTTAGAAGACAAATTTATTTTTAAAATTAGCATACAATAAATAATGAAATGTATGATTTGTACAATTGATGGAAGAAATAAAATATGTATAATAAAATTAAAATGTATAAATATATTAAAATAAAATTTTAGTTGAGTGGTGGGTTCAAATCCGATAAAATTAAGAATATATGCTAATTTCATGAAAAAGTTAAAAACATAGGCCAAAATTTTGATTATTTAGGAAATAGGTTGTGGATGTGACAAAATGTATATTGAGAAAAGCGTTTTGAAAAAATACTTTTGCTGACATCTTTTAATTAGATAGTCAAGCATTACTATTTTCATCCTTAAATCTCAAGTTTGACTCTTATCTCAAATACAGTTTTTTTTTTTCATGTGTTCCAAGTGTTTTTTTTTTTTTGTTAACTTTTAATATTTAGTTATTGTTTTGTAATTAATAAATATGTTAGCTTTCAAATTTTCTTATTTTCTTTTTAATTTAATTTTTAATTAATGGGCCCGCATGATGTGAAAGATTAGTTTTAGACTCGCTACGATAAATACCTTGAATTTTTATTTATATAAAAATAATAAATACATAATTATATAATAAAAATATATTTGATATATTTTATTATGTCAAAGATATTTTAATTAATAACTCTTTTTTATAGAAACAAAATAATAAATATGTAATTATATAATGAAAATATATTATATATCCCTCATGTTAAGAATATTTTAATTTTTAAGAGAATATACTAATTTTATTTATTTATTTTTCTTTTATATAATTTTATATGTCAATATTTATTTTTCACTGAGTATAATAAATTTTAATATTATAAAATTAAATAATTATTTTAAATATTAGTATTATTTTTATGTGTAAAATATTTTAACATATATTTTTATTATAATTTATTTATATAAATAAAAAATTACTAATTAAATAGATGAATTAAGAGTAAAATTTAAAAATAATATTTTTATTAATTAAAAATATAAAAAGCTTAAAATAATTTAAAATAAAAATAAAAATTTACTTAGGAGAAGAATTGAACTTTAAGAGTCAAAGATGAAACCACTACTATTTAATCATCCATAAAAAAATACATTTTGTAAAAAGTATTTTTCAAAAATCTATTTCCTAATTTTTATCTTGAAATATTCCTAAATTTGTCGTTCAAATCAACATATTCTTTTTATTGAATTTTTATTGAACACATGTATTGTCTGTCAAATTGTAAAAACAATCTACTGTAATTGGAAAATAAAATATGTATATATAAGTGAAGGTAAAATAGAAAACAAAGAAGTGAACAGAACACCAGTAAAAACCTAGTAGGATCCACCGCCACCAAAAGAAAGCGTCTGACCATGTTCCCGCAAGCGTCGAGGTTTCTCCGCACACGTACCTGCAAGATTCCAACTTCATCGAATCATGGAGCAAAGTTATACCCAATTTGGACCCTCCCAAGACTTCATCTGCTCTCTTCACCCCTTGCCCCGCAAAAGAGGTTTGCTTTTTTTCTTTTTGTAAAAAAATGGGGTTCGCTTGGGTCTTCGTAGTGCGATTAATGGCTATGTATTTGGCGTCTGGGTTTCGGTTGAATTTAGTTTTGATTGATTTATGGTTTATTTTAATTATATTGATCAATTACTTGAGTTATAGCTTAAACTAAAAATGGTCATTTACATCCTATATTAGCAATCTTATAAGTATTTACCAATTATGCAATTTTTTTCAAACATTAGTTCATTATCAATTTAAGTTCATTTCCTCTTTTAACCTATACCATTTTCTTTCATATCGGACCAATATCCATGCTTTAGCAAAGTTATTATACTAATTCATAAGAAGTGAATCATGGTCTATCCTATCCTATTAGTTATTTGTTCTACCATATATCATTACAGTGCCTACCAATTTACGAGCAACTTTTGTATGTAATATATATACAATAAGTATTTGGGGTGTTTGAATAAAATTTCAATGTGGGAGACATCATATTAATAAATTTCTGACTTACGGTGCATCTATTTTATCAGGTCGACATGGTAATAGTTCCTGCAACAACTGGGCATATGGCTGTTTTGCCTAGGCATGTACCTACAATTGCTGAACTCAAACCTGATGTCTTGTCGGTGCATGAAGTGAAGGATGTAACAAAATATTTGCTCTGCAGTGCCACCAACTTTGTTTCTGATATTATTACTGTGGAAGCAGTGCCCACTCGACCGCATTGAGTCTGGCTGAGTTCACCCAAAACCTTGGCTCAGCCACTACTGATTTGGAGAAAGCTGAAGCCCAAATTGGCGTTGACGTTCACAGTGCACTCAACTCTGGTATTACAGGCTAATACTTCTGTACATAATCCACGCAGCTCACTCCCCGTATTGCTTTCCGATTTGTGCATCAACTTTTTTATATGCCGACTTCATCAAAATTGATTAAAAAAATGATCCTATCCTTGTTTTATGCTTTCATACAATAGAAGAGGCTGGTCTGTTGATCCCAAATAACAGGAACCAATCAGTTTATGAGGTTTGGTTTTGGGAAATAAGTAATGAAATGTTAGGTTGCCTTGCGTGCTTTCATTATAATAATCACATCTCATCCTTGGTTTATAAATAGTATATGTAATCTTATTTACACATAAATCTCAAACACGTAAGACTATAATGTTATTAAATTATACAGGAAGAAAAATGAAGGAAAACGAGAACATATTACAAGGGGAGCTGTATGCAAGCCTCCGAAATTCAGTGTGTTAAAAGAAAAGGAAAAGGGAAACGCATACCAGCAATTTCCACCCGAAGCTTCCCAACAGAGGTATACAAGCCTTATTTGCAAAAGGTCCATGACAGCTGAGCTTTATTTCCAAACAAGACTATAAATAATTGGAATCTGTGAACAGACAAAGCCCCGAACAAACAATTTGGTCACCAGAGATGCTTGAAGCAGCTTTGTCATAATTTTGAGTGTTGTCTCCATGGGGATCCCCCATCAAACGCCTGCTCCAACACATCTTCCATTCGCTTGGCCAGCAGAATCTGGTGAGGGAAGATGGTCAATTGTTTTCTCAGTTGCCTTATTTATATGTTTGAGACAAAAAATCCGATCAATGGGAAAAATGTTATCACTAATGCAAGCACTCAAATCATTCTTAGGTGTCATCCAGATTCTAGTTCGAAAAAGAATGCCTGAATCCCCCAGTAATTGCCAAAACTTATGGGCAAACAGAACCAAATTCAAACTACATGTTACGATGCTGACTGAAAATATAGAAGTGCAGAGATATTAGAGTAATGTTTGCTTCAAATACGTGGGAAAAAATACCTCTAGGTTGGAAAGCACAGACGCAGGTACTTCAACTAAGTCCTTTAGATTTCTCTCTGGTAGAATAACTCTCTTGATACCATGACGGTGTGCTGCTAGTATCTGCACAATTGATATTCGGGGAAAAAATGTTGAAAAGAATGAGAAATAAAAGCAGTTTCAGTCAATCTTTTTGTTATTGCATATTCTTTGACGAGAAAAGATTTTGATCAAACATAAGCAAATATTATTATCGATGATGAACATATTATTCTCTTGCTATATATATACACAGTAGCTCATGAAATAAAACACACCTTATCCTTAATACCACCGACAGGTAACACAAGACCTCTCAGTGTCATTTCTCCAGTCATTGCGGTATCTGCTCTTACACATTTCTGACTAAACAAAGAAACCAGTGCCGTTACAAGCGTCACACCGGCTGATGGCCCATCCTTTGGTACAGCCCCAGCTGGAAAATGTATATGAATATCTCTACCCTGCAGCACATTTTTTTCCTCTGCAGGTGCCAACTTAAGATCTGCTGCCCTGGCTCTCACCTGAAAAATAGGAAACACTTTAAAATAAAACCCTTAAAAGAATACAGAGTTATTTGAGTTTGACAATTATACCAAGAAAGGTGCAATGGCAACCACACAAGAAATAAAAGCATAATTAACAACAAAGAAGCAGAATAACTGACGAGAGTAATATCAACGAGCAACTTGTATATGAGGTCTGTTTACAGAATCAACAAAAGTAGACAGGAAGTGCTCTATTGCAACTTTTAGATCAATCAGGAGGTGTTGAAGGATAAGGTAGTAATTTTTAGAAAACATGCATGATCCTGATCCAATAAATAATATGCCCACACCAGCTACAGTTTACGTAGCAACTTTTAAATCACCAGCAGCATTCATGGTGATGGATTTTGAATCAGACAAATGTAGAAAATGTGATCCAAGAACGCATACCCATGTCAATGCTATTTTAGCAGATTCTTTAATAACATCACCAAGTTGCCCAGTAAGATGTAATTCACCATTTCCAATCATTGCTGTAGCCTCCACAAACTGAACCTCTCCTCCGAAATTGGTCCAAACAAGCCCAACAGATACTCCGGGAGTGGCAACACGATCTGCAGCTTCTCGGTCATCAAACCTAGGAGGCTGCATTAGAGAGTACAAGCACCTCATTCGTATTAAGAAAGAATGTGAACTCAACCTACTGTCAGCATAAACTTACTCAAGCCTATGGACCACATCATACATGGAGAGTTTATGCCTAAAGTGACCGGAAAAGAAAAACTGAAAACCAAAAATATTTTTTTCACCACATTTAAATGGACCCAATTCTAAAGGTTTTAAAAAGTGAATATCCAGATAAAAGAAAAGAGTTTGTGAGGAATTATTACCCCCAATATTTTTTCCAGCATAGCCTCATCAACAACTAAACGTGAGGAAATTTTGAATGCAGTTGATATCTCATTATTATTCACACCCATTGGAAGGACTTCCATTTCCATCTCAGCTCCCTCAGCAAGCCTGTTATCCAGCAGAGGAGAAGCTAGCTTATGAACATCTTTGCTAACTGAGACAGCCTGTTCTTGTTCAGCAACTCTTACAGCAGCAGCGCGAGCCAAAGCAGCCAAGTTCCTTTCGAGATTCCGGACACCAGCTTCCCTGGTGTACCTCTGAATAACAAGTTTAACCATGGCCTACCACAATAAAAGGCATTAAGATAAGATTACTTAATATAACTTGGTGGAACTGGAATGCAAAGAAATAAATAAAATGTGCTGTACGATACAATATAACTCGATGCTTATATTAGCTTATTTTATCTTGATCTTACTGACATCTTAATCTAAATTTTAAGTAGAAGAGTTGAAGAAATAGATGCCTCTATGTTCTATTAAATTTTGAAAATGAAAGAGCTCAGACATCTTCCACGGATATAATCAACAAATATTACAAAGTAACCTTAGCCTTCAAAATGAGATGGAAAAGACCTCCATACTTGATATTAGTCCTAAATCCTAATAATCATTTATTCAACTGAGATAATAGGGAAGCAAAGACCAGCTCACAGGTTTCTAAAAATTATCTCCATGCTCAAGGGTAGTCATAACAACAGGTGTTAATGAACTTAAGACACCCAATATTATCAAGTATGGAAGCACGCGCCTCAAAAAGACAAGATTGAATTGTGATAAATACCTCCGGAATTTGAAGGTACTCAGAATTCAATCCATGCTGATCCAAAACTCGTGGAATCAAATGTTGCATGGCTATTCTTAGCTTTTCTTCAGCGGTATATCCAGGCAGCTCAATGACTTCCATCCTGTCCAAGAGTGGAGGAGGAATAGGCTGCACCCTATTTGCAGTAGCCACAAAAATCACCTTTGAAAGGTCATATGGCACATTCAAATAGCTATTCAACCTCAGTTAAAGATCACGAAAGACCAACTCACACATGAAATGGGTTTAGTGATGGAGACGCAAATACCCACGTAGAATCAATAACAATGTCATATATACAATTCAAAAAAGGGTCAAAGAATAAATGTTAAATAAAGTCCACAAGTTAAACAGCAACGCAAATTTTCAAGGATTTACTAATAAAGATCAATAAATTTACTGCTGGTTTCCAAGCCAAACTTCACCATGATAATCTAGACATAGAAGAAAGTAGGATACTGGTCGTTGAAAGATTTATTCTGCTCCGGATCAAGAACCTCCAGTAGAGCTGAAGCTGGATCACCACGCACATCAGAACCTGTCTTGTCAATCTCGTCCAATAGCATGACTGGGTTGCAAACAGCTACTCTCTAGAAGCCAAATAAAATCAGTATGGTAAGACCAATAACCATTGGCATATAATATAAATCCAATAAGGATATTGAGAATCTTAATTCACTGGGGATTCAGTTCTCCAAACTTCAGACTGTCAGCCTATGATAAATTTCATACGGCATCATACAAACTTAAATCATCATTTAGTTCTAAGTGGTTTTGTCTGATTCTCAAACTAATTGATGAGGCAAAAAGAACCATAATACCCTACATATATTAATGCAGTAATGCACAGGATCACAATACCAACAGTAACGCATAGAAAACTGCTGTGGAGCACACCCATACAATGACTTGGTAGAAGATAAAAGCTGAATACATCAACTTCTAGCATATTTAAGAGTGGAAATTGACCACCGATCAAAATCAAAACTGGTTATGCTGTTAAAGAGGAAATACAGTCTAATAAATCATTCAGCGAGAAAGTAGAACAAGAACATTTCTCAAAGAATGGTTAAATTGCTAATGGTGTTCCACTGAAACAAATGTAGACCTCTAATAATTGATATTCTCAGTCAGCTCACAGTTGGGGAAAACAGCACTCCGAAACCTGTATGCAATAGAGCAGAACATAAAGTCTAGAATCACATTATAATACAAGAAACCCATTTTACCTTTAACCCATCAATAAGACGCCCAGGCATACTTCCAATATATGTTCTCCTATGCCCTCGGATATCAGCCTCATCCTTGACACCACCCAAAGATATGCGCACAAATTTTCTTCCCAAAGCAGCGGCGATCGATGATGCTAATGATGTTTTCCCAACACCTGGTGGCCCAACAAAGCACAGAACTGGACCCCTTGCATCTGGCTTAAGCTGATTGCAATAATTCAAACCAAATGAATATATATAAAATTAAAAGGTATCAAAGCAACAATAAATAGATAATTGGTCAACCTTCCGAACAGCCAGATATTCAATTATCCGTTGCTTGACCTTGGATAAACCATAATGGTCACAGTCCAGACGGTCTTTCGCAGCCTTCAGGTCCAATTCCTGTTCCTCACTGGCCTTTTGCCAAGGCAGATCAGCAAGAAGCTCCAAGTAGACACGTGAACTATTGTATCCAGGTTGTTGCGGTGGCATTTTCTTAAGCCTCCTGAAATGAGAATAATAGACAACCTTGTTAAACATCATATCCAATTAAAATCGAATATAACAACTTTGGATCACAAAACGAGTTTCACAAAATTTGCCACTTATACTGTCTATTATTATACCTCAACTCCCTCTGTGCATGCTTCCAGATATTTGAAGGCATCCCCGCACTCTGCATCTTTCTTTCCAAGGCAGCCAAATCATCCTCATCATCATCATTGTCTCCAAGCTCCTCTTTTATGGCCCTCATCTAGAATATATTTCAAAAGTAAAATGCTTAGGCAGGTAAAACTTAGAAAACATGAAATGTACATGCAAAAAACCAAGAAAAGGTTTTTCCAGCAGCAAACATAGCTCCAAACACGAGACATGAGAAACCCCCAAAAAACTATCTTTACAGGTGGACCATCTCCACAACTACTGATGCTATACAAACGGCTGGAAAATAACAAATCATAAGTTACTAATTAGTCTGTTACTGTAAAAAACCTGTAGCACCCTCTACTTTCCACTCCCTAAAAACTTCCAGCTGTTGAAGAAAGCTAACCTGTTGTCGCAAAAGAAACTCCTTCTGTGATTTTGACAATTGCCCTTCAACCTTTTGTGTAATCTTCTCTGCTACACGTATTGACTGCAAATGTAATACATTAACTGGATAAAGTCCAAAAGAAGAATTAAACTGACAATGTTAACCATAAGTAAATAGCTCACCTGTAGATGCCTGTCAACTAACTCAGTAGCTTTTGAAAGCCTTACTTTAGGATCAACAGAATCCAACATAGAGAGCTGCTCTTCAAGACTCATCTCAAAGCTAGCAACAAATATATCAGCCAATTTGTGAAGAGGAAGTGTCTCCAAAAGAACTTTTATTCTTCCACCAGTTTTTTGTTTCTGACAGTAGGCACAAAGACATGAACTGTCACTAGAATAATAACACAAGAACATAGCCAAGTTTGCAATCAACAAGAGAACTAACAATCTTTATTTGTTTCGTGACATAGGTCAGAGACACTGATAAGTAAAAGAACAGGTTAAATATTTTACCTGCTCAAGAACAGAAATAAGCTCCATAGCAGTTGCTTTGAATTGTCGAGACAATGTTACAAAATCTGGATCTTGCTCCACTTGCTCCATCTCTAAGCACAATTAAAAGGTTGAAGAAACTTACAAACGTGAACAGGATACTAAACAGTGTTACAATTCCAATGTTCTCAAAAGGAACACTTGCATCTAAAAAGCAGGATATCATCTCTCTTGATAAAATAAACGCATCCAGAGTTAATTCTAGCCAAAGACCATAGGACATAATCTTTCTTCTGGTACTAGAGATTGAAAAAGAGACTAGTGATACCAACTTATTATATTTTTAATTTTGCAACAGAAAGAACACCATGCACTCATATTTTTAGTGATTGTGCTTACAGAAGAAAGAATGTTATGCCAACTTACCAGCCTTAGTCATCTCAAGTGAAGATATCTTTGCAGTGCAGTAAGGTCCTCGTGTGCTAAGTTCCTCTACATTGAATCTGCATAAACCTTCAAGGACCACAATGTACGTGACCCTCCCACTCGGTTTCTCCACTCCTCTTGACAGATGCAAAGCACGTGCAGCCACACCCCTGGGATATCAAAATCAAACGTAAGTACCATAAGTATAGCCTTATCTCACTAGAAGAATAAAAGAGTAAATGTCAAGGCCTTGAATATTGACATAAGCAAAAAAGAAATAGGCTTAATCAAACAATATCTGAAAGCACAAAACAGTTGTAGATGATTGATTGAAAGTACCTTTTATGCCAATGAATAACTTCAGGGTGGCTTTTCCCATCAACCTTGTGAGCATCTGATGTGCTAATCTGAACTTTTGAGCTCCGCTCTCCAGATTCACTTCCTACACCTGAAAAGTGGTTTAAAACCTCTTACTAAAAAAAACTTTAAGCATTCGTCTTGGTAGCAAAACAAGTCCACAATTAACAACCTTGAGATAACACAGAATCCATCGAAGTCATCTCAGCAGCATCTCGAACTGGAAGAATCCCAATTAATCCTTTCTCTTCTCGCTGCCATAACTCTTGCTCCACCAATTTCACACTGCAATGGTCACAATAACAAATAATGAACCAATCCCGTGATTCTACCAGCTCCATTGCTATTATTCAGCTAAAATAAACAGATAACTCAAGTACAACTTAGGAAATAGATTGAATTTCCAAGAACTGGAAGTGAATGGAAAATGAGCTCGAACTAGAAGACCCAAAAACTCCACCAATTTCACACTGAAAAGGTCAAACCACTTTTTCTCTAATAACAAATAACGAACTAATCCGTGATTCTACTATCTCCATTTTTATTATTCAGCTAAAATAAACAGAACATTACATAAAACCGGACGTTTAGAAAAGAATAACTCACGTACAATTTAGGAACTTGAATTTCTAAGAACTGGAAGTGAATGGTTAATATGAGCTCGAATTAGAAGAGTCGAAAACTTTTAAAGCCATGTACGTTTCACGAGAAAAAAAAAACAAGAGGAAAACAAAGCCTAATATTATACGTAAGAACCAAGGGAATAAACTCGCAAAAAAAAAAAAAGAACATTCTACTTTTAAAAAAAAGAGAGAACCAAAGAAACGACCCTAATTCCAAAATTTGAAGCCATAAAAAATTTTCCCCATTTTTGTGTCGCTGGTTAATAGAGTTTAGTCAAATACCCAAAAGAGAACAAAAAGAAAAGGAAACCTGCTATGTGAAGTGCAGCGAATCCGAATAAAGGCACCAGGCAATAAAACTTTGTTTCTGAACGGAAGAATCGCTAAACGACCTGGCAGCTCCACCGATTCCGCCATTTTTAAATACCTTCGTTTTCTCAGAGGAAATTAGAAATAGAAGAGAAACCAGAAGGAAAGAGGGACTACTAATTTGTTTAGCTGACAGTTAACCATATAAAATAATAATAATAAAAGAGGCTTTATTGTAACTTGGATCCTAAACTATATCTTAAATTTCAGATTGATCCCTAAAGTTTGTCGATCATAAATTTATCTAAAAACAATAAACAACATTATATGTAACACATCTTCATTGTGTTGTTAGTTAAATAAAAAAAGAATGAACTGAAAATAGAAGTTTAGTTTAGAACTCAATTTACAAAATCGAACAAGATTGAGTTTATCTATATGAATTTTCGACTTAAACAATCTAAATTTTTTTCCCGATTGCTCCCTGTCTGAGCTTTATTTTTATTGAAAGTGTAATGTGTTTTCCATTTCACCTAGTCTGAAATGGTAATAATTAACTATATTTCTAATGAAATTTTATTTATTTGAATTTTGAACAATAACTTCGGTTCCTGATTGATTAAATAACAAGCTTAGCGAAGTTCATTAAACTATGGGGTTTCCTTTTCACATTTATCTATATTAAAATTCAGTATACATAAAATTTAGAAATATATATATATATATATATTATAAAAACTTTAAAGAATTAGTTTTGAAATATAATTTTTTATAAATTTTAATTAATAAAAATATTTAAATTAATTGAGGTTAAAGTTACAGAAATTTGACCTTCATAGGGAAAAAGAGTATTTTACCAATGAGTTGGTGTGACTTGATTAAGGTAAGTAAAAATATATTAACAAAATTTAAAAGTTTGATATAATAACTAAATATATATAGCTTAGTTGAAGTAATAAAGTTAAGTTGTTAAAAATTATAATATTTTGGGTTTAACTCTCATCACATGCAAGTGGTTTTAGATTTTATTTAAAAGATAAATTTACCTTCAATGGACTTAAATATTCAACTTTATCATTTCAACCAAAGCATTATTTAATTTCTATATGAATTTTTAATAAGTATATTTGTTAAATTATTTTTCACTCAACTAAAACTTAGATATTATTTATAAAGCTACACTGTCAAACCGTAAATAATAATATAGAATTAATTTGTTTGGCTTTAATAAAGTAAATATATACCATCTAATATAAACTATAAAAATAACTTGAATATAATCATTAATTTTTTTATCGAAATTTTCATTTTATAAAAAATGCGATAAATGAAAATTAACGTTTCATACTATTAAGGTTTTAAAATAGTAGTTAACTGTTATAGTTAGTTGTTAGCAGTTAGTTAGTTGATAACAGGTACTGGTGTTAGTTAACCTTGTAAAAACTCTATAAATGTAGGAAGCCGATTACCTGTATATGGTGCAGCACCCTTCACATTATTCAAATCATTAGTAACATGATTGGTTGCTCCTGAATCGGGATACCACATAGTTGAATTTGAAGGATTAGAAGAACACGATCTGGGGTTGGGAGTAGTCACAACATCAGTGGAAGCACTCGCATGCAGGGATTTAAATTGAGGCTGCGGCCGCGTTTTCGGTCGCGTTGCGTTTATCGTGGTTGCGGACATAACAGATGCTATTGCGGTCATTGCGGGTATCGCGGTTGTGAATTTTTTTAAAATTCGCACAACTTATTGTAAAACATTCCAAGCCCTTTCCACAACTTCACTACTCTCCTTACTCTCTTCAGTAACCAAGGGCTTAACTTGACCACTTAGCTCTCCAGTTTTACTGGCTGTTGCATGGCTTCCACGTTGTTCTCTACACTTGTGTACATGTAAATCAAACAAACTCCTCTTTGTTCTTCACTTAATTTTTTCAATCAACAAATTCAACGTTTCATTACTTGAAAAAACAAAGGAAGTACACCCCCAAACTACTTTCTTTCAAAAATATTTCAGGAGAAAGAAAGTGAGTGCAAGTGTGCAACAGTTGTTCTGGTTTCAACAACAACATGGATATTGCTTCAAGTATATCAATTCAACTTCATCACTGTCGCTTCATGGCTCATCATCTTCATCCTTGCTTCACTTTTCCTTTGGGGAAATGTTCTCAGGCTTCTCGGTTGTTCAAAGTGCTCTCATTTATTTTTCAGGTGGTCATACAATCGGCATATTCCATTGCCCGACTGTTTCGCGCCGATTGTACAATTCCACCGGCCCCGGCAGAATCGACCCAACCATGGACAGCGAGTACGCTGAAAACCTCAAGATCTTAGCTACTACTCACTCTTACTCAAAAGAAAGGGTCTTTTCCAATCTGATGCTACTTTAACCACTGTAACAGAAAATAACGGGAATAGCGGCCCGTTATTCCCGCAATTGGTCGTTACCCGTTAAATTGCAGCCACAATCCACCGCTATCAGTGTGACTCCGCTTCACACCGCTATTTTCAGCAATAACGGTTTCGGACGGTGCCGCTACCGCTATATAGCGACCGCTATTCCGATATCGGACCGCTATTTAAATCCCTATTCGCATGAGAGCAGCAATGAGCATAAGAAGAAATTGAAGAATCCTGAAACTAATGACAATGAACCTGCATAGGCTGATCAGACACACCTTCAAAATTCTCATCAAAACGATAATAGCATTTCTGGACAGTATGACCAACTCTTCCACATAACTGACATTGGAGTTTAGTATGACTGAACTTCCTTCCTCGACCTCGGCCTCGAGAAAACCTTCCATTACCTCTGTAAGAAGTTCGAGCACCCCTATCACTCTTACTGATAGTGTCATTAGTATTTCCATGTTGTTGAACAAGATTAGCCTGAAAAGATACATTCGAAAGAAGCTCTTGTTGTCGAGCCTCACAATCAGTGAGCATTTCTGCAAGAAGATCAAGAGGAACCTTCATTGCAGACGCTACAATCCTAATGGATTCAAACTCCACAGGCAGACCAGCAAGAATAATACTAATCTGCTCTTGTTCAGAAACATCATTACCTGCAGCTGTAAGTGTATCACACAAACTTTTAATTTTTGTCAAATATTCCTTCATAGTCAACTGACCCTTTTTCTGAGAGTACAAGGAGTGACACAAGGTAGAAACTGTCAAGGTCAACTTTGAAGCAAAACGATGTATAACAGTTGATACGAGATCAAAGGCCCGACAAATGCGTTCCAAACTAAATGGGACCATCCAGGAGTTTGTTAGCAAGGCCTTAGATGCGTACACAAAAGAAAGGGAAAATCAAGATTTCAAATATTGGGAATCTAGGTCCAAGACACCAAATCTTGCAGCCAAAGCGCATTGGATCTCCGTTACGAGCATCAACGATTCAATTTCTGTAGGAGATGGATCACAAGCCCAAATTCTTGAGGGCAAGGCCCAATAAGAAGATTCCAAGCCCAATCAAGAAATCCATCCATACTTAGTTGAAAAATCAGGCCAAATTGTCAAAGTGGCCCAAGTTGTAAAGTTTTCTTTTTATTTATTTATTTATTTATTTTACTTAGTTTAAATTTTTATATTCAGTCCAAGAGTCCCAAATAAAAGACCATTGGCCGAATTTCCATATTAAAATAATTAGGAGTTTTTTCTTAGTTTTAGTTTTAGTGTTCTAATTAAATTAGGAAAACATTTGAAAGGCCTATTTATATGGCTTGGCCAGCCACCCTACATTACATTACAATTACATTGAAAATTTCAGATTTGATTTGAGTGAAAATTCTCTTTGAGTTCTCCAAGAATTTTCTCTTGAGTTTTCTTTAGAAGTTGTTTTAACAATCTTTTTGATTGTGGGAGCCATCTTCAACCTTCTTCTTGCCATTGATATTCTTTGGAGGGGAGATTAGAGCCGTTTGAAGGGAGTTGTGAGATCTTTCGGGATTTCAAGGCTTCTTAGGACTTATCTTTTAATTTCTTACTGTCAATTCTTTCTTTATTTCTGCTTGTGCTGAATCTTTATCTAATTTATTTTCTATTTTTTATTGTGTTTTCAGCCCTTTTCTATCTTAAGGAATCAGCCCAAAAAAAATCCCCAATTTCTAGGGCTCTTCCATACTCTTTTTGGACGAAATCAGATTGTCGAAATTTGGGGAAAACTATCTTGGTGTTCAATTGGGCAGAATCGCAATCTCCTCTAGGGTTTCAAGATTCCTTATTAACACTTATTTCTATTCTCAATTTGATTCTTTACTGTTTTGGGGATTTTATTTCAGATCTGAAAATTCAAAAATCTAATCTTTTAATTTTCTGTTTCGTTTCAGATCTAATTGTTTAGGGTTTTCGTAGGAGTTTCTCGTGACTTGGCAACTCGATCTTGGTCCGCGCGCAACCCCGTATCATTTGGTATCAGATTTTGGGCGTTTTGGGTGTTCTTGGTTGATTTCTAAACTGATCTCTATTTTTTAAATTACAAACAGCAGTTTTACCCAGAAAAATTTTTGAAAAAAATTCATTTGAGTGGGTAAACGTTTTCTGATTGATCTGAAATTTTATATACATATTTGTGGCACTTTTATTGAATATACAAAAATATTTCCCGCAAAAAAATAAGTCGAAAAAGTCAAAAAATTGAAAAAAGATGAAATCCAATAAAAAATTAAAAAAATATTCAGCGGGTTGAATTTGGTGCCCAAATTTTCCAGATCAAAAATTCAATATTTGAAGACATTCCAGATTTAATTTTGTGATTTTTTGAGATCGGGAACACCTCGAACGAAGTTGTCAAGTTACTCCATGATTTTTCGTGTTTTCTGCTTTCAACAATTTTATTGATTCTTAGCTGTAGGTTTTCATTTGTTTGTTTTTATTCTCCTTTACAATATCTAACACCTTCTTGTTTCTTGTGTTAGTAGGATTTAAACGTGTGCCCAATTCTTCCTCGGTGCAACACGAATCAATTGGTGTCTCGTCGCTTTTGGCATCCTAGTGCACATTAGGATTCTTTGGTAGATCGGTTCATCCACTCTCTAATTGGTTGATATAAACTCGATAAAGAACTCACAAGATTGAATTCTACCTCATTGAGAATTTGAATTTTCTTTTGAGTGATTAACGGTGAGGTTTGCTAACTTTTATTTTTGAGTGTTGAGTGTTTTGCGATTTTAAAAAAAATGTCTACAGTGATAATAATGGTGACATATTTAAAAATTCCAACAACAGTTGGATGAACAGTGATGCTCTTCGAGCTTTGACTGCTACCATCAATGAGGTGCGATTGAATCAAGAACCTCATCCAATCAAAGAAGATAGGGATAACCAACCCCAAAGGCGCGGCCCTCGACGTGTCACTAGAATGGATGATGATTTTCATGATCGTGGGCAACCTTCTTTGGCAAAACCGAAATTCACAATTCCCCAATTTCGTGGTAAGAATGATCCTGACGCTTATTGTGAATGGGAATCTAAGATTGAACTTATGTTTCGTATTATAAATGTCCGGATGATGAAAAGGTAGCGTTAGCAACACTGGAATTTTCTGATTATGCATTAAGTTGGTGGACTCAACTTGGGGTAAACCGCCATCGGAATTATGAAGGTGAGATTTCGACATGGGATGAGTTGAAACAGATTATGCGTAAAAGGTTTATTCCACCTCACTACTATAGAGAAATTAAAACAAATCTGAGAAGACTTATCCAAGGTAGTAGGACGGTAGATGAATATTTTAAAGAGATGGAGATGCTCATTCAGAGAGCTAACATGGAGGAGGATGAAGAAACAACTATGGTTCGATTCATTGATGGTTTGAACATGCCGATAGCTAATACATTGAGGCTACAAACTTATATTGATTTGGAAGAAGCAGTTCACAAAGCCATTGAGATCGAGCAACAATTAAAGGAACAAAGGTTTGGGTCATTCTCTACTTCACAATATTACCGAGGTAACAATTCCAATTCTGATTTTAAGAGTTCAAAACCACCTTTTGTTACTAATAAGTCTTCTTTGAGTAACAAGCAGTCAGATTGGAAAAAAGGGGCTCCTGCTAAAACGCAAACACCTTCTAAGCAACCCAATTTAGGTGATTCGAGTGTGAAGAGGACTCGTGAGGTTGAATGTTTTAAGTGCAAAGGGCGTGGTCATTATAGTAGGGCATGCCCTAACACGAGATTCCTTCTTCTGAAAGATAATGGTGAGTATACTTCCGACTCTGATAAAACAGATCCAGATATGCCAGAACTTGTTGATGATAGTGATAATGGCGAAGAGTTGGTTGAACCACTCAGAGAAGGAGACTTTGCTGATTTTCAATGCCTTGTAGTTCGTCGAACCCTTAACATTCAGATGAAAGATGATGATAGCCAAAGGGCCAATATTTTCCATTCTCGGTGTTTTATTAAAGGTAACTTATGTTCACTCATTATTGATAGTGGTAGTTGCTCAAATATGGTGAGTAGCTATTTGGTTGATTCTTTAAAGTTACCTTGCACCAAACACCTAAGCCATATCACCTTCAAGTGGCTTAATGAATGTTCAAGTTAAAGTTACTGAAACAGTCCTTGGTCACTTTTACACTCGGCAATTATGAAGATGAAGTATGGTGTGACGTAGTCCCAATGCATGCGGCACATTTGCTCCTTGGACGACCTTGGCAATTTGATCGCGATGTTACACACCAAGGTAAACTTAATCGATACTCCCTTGTATTTAAAGGTAAGAAATTCACTTTTGCTCCTTTAAATCCTACTTGATGTATATAAAGATCAATTGAGGATGATAAAATTTTGTGAGGGGTAAGGAGAAAGAGCAAGTACAAAAGACAGAGAGAAAAGAGGCTAATAGTAGTGGAAAAGTCAAAATTTAAAAAGCCCAAAGGTGAGTGAATCCTCTAGTGGTAAAATGAGCGAAAAAAATCTTTTGGCAACAAAAAAAGATGTGAAGAGAGCCCTACTTAATAAACAGCCTTGTATCCTTGTGAGGTTTAGGCAAAATTATTTATCTTTATCTAACATTAACGAAAATTTGCCTATTGTGTTTCAATCTCTTTGCAGGATTATGAGGATGTTTTAGTGAGGCCCCAAAGGTTTACCACATTTACGAGGGATAGAACATCAAATTGACTTAATACCCGGAGCTTCAATCCCAAATAGACCAGCCTATAGATGCAATCCTGAGGAGACAAAGGAATTGCAAAGGCAAGTTGAGGACTTACTAGACAAAGGGTACATTCGTGAGAGCCTAAGTCCTTGTCGTTGTTCTGTCTTATTGGTGCCAAAGAAAGATGGTACGTTTCGTATGTGTGTTGATTGTCGCCCAATCAACAAGATAACGGTAAAGTATCGACACCCAATCCCTAGACTTGATGATATGCTTGATGAATTACATGGTTCAATAATATTTACAAAAATTGATTTAAAAAGCGGTTATCATCAAATTCGAATGAGGAAGGGATGAATGGAAAACGACTTTTAAAACAAAATTTGGATTGTATGAATGGTTAGTTATGCCTTTCGCCTTACTAATGCACCTAGTACATTTATGAGATTAATGAATCATGTTTTAAGGCTTCACTTGGGTAAATTTGTAGTAGTTTACTTTGATGATATTTTAATTTACTCCAAGTCATTAGATGATCATGTTTTCCATGTTAGAACTGTTTTGGATATTCTCGAATGAAAAATTATTTGCCAACCTTGATAAATGCACATTCTGTTGTGATAAACTAATATTCTTAGGTTTCATAGTTAGTGCTCAAGGTATTCATGTCGACGAGGACAAAGTCAAGGCAATTAAGGAGTGGCCGACTCCTAAATCGGTAACTGAGGTGAGATCTTTCCATGGTTTAGCTAGTTTTTATAGATGATTTGTGAAAGATTTCTCTACTATTGCTGCCCCATTGACAGAGGTTATAAAGAAATCAGTGGGTTTCAAATGGGGTGAAACCCAAGAAAAGGCCTTTCAAACTCTAAAAGCTAAGTTATGTTATGCTCCTTTGCTTAAATTACCTGATTTTGCTAAAACTTTTGAACTTGAGTGTGATGCTTCAGGAATTGGAATTGGCGCAGTTTTAATGCAAGATAAGCAACATATTGCTTATTTTAGTGAGAAATTGAATGGTGCACAGTTAAACTACTCGACTTATGACAAAGAACTATTAGCATTAGTTCGTGCACTTCAAGTATGGCAACATTATTTGTCGCCTAATGAGTTTGTCATACACACAGATCACGAATCTCTTAAATGGTTAAAGGGACAAGGTAAGTTGAGTAAAAGACATGTTCGATGGGTAGAATTCATTGAAACATTCCCTTATGTGATACAATATAAAACAGGTAAAGATAATGTAGTTGCAGATGCTTTGTCTAGACGATATACTTTAATAACTACATTGAATGCTAAAGTCTTAGGGTTCGAACATATTAAGGAACTATATGATGATGATGCTGATTTCGACCATATCTATAAGAATTGTGGACATACTGCTTTCGATAAATTTTATCTTGTAGATGGCTTTCTTTTTCGTATGAACAGGTTATGCATACCAAAGTGTTCCATGAGAGACTTATTGATTCATGAGGCCCATAGTGGAGGTTTAATGGGACATTTTGGAGTGGCCAAAACACTGATATCTTGCAAGAACACTTCCATTAGCCACATATGAAAAAGGATGTCGAAAAGGTATGTTCCAAGTGTATTACATACAAACAAGCAAAATCTAAGGTAATGCCTCATGACCTTTACACTCCTTTACCGATTCCTACTTCACCTTGGGTAGATTTATCCATGGACTTTATTCTAGGTTTGCCTCGAAATAAGAAAGGAAGAGATAGTATATTTGTTGTTGTTGACAGGTTCTCAAAGATGGCACATTTTATTTCTTGTCACAAAATGTATGATGCTACACATGTAGCACTTATTCTTTAAAGAGGTGGTAAGACTTCATGGCATCCCTAAAACAATTGTTTCGAGAGATGTCAAATTTCTTAGCCACTTTTGGAAGGTATTGTGGGGTAAGCTTGGTACTAAATTACTTTATTCCACTACATGTCACCCCCAAACCGATGGCCAAACCAAGTAGTTAATCGATCTTAGGGACTTTATTACGATTTGTTGTGGGAAAGAACATTAGAAATTGGGAAGAATGCCTACCGTTTGTTGAATTTGCATATAATAGATCTATTCATTCTACAACTGGTTATTCTCCATTTGAACTTGTTTATGGTTTTAACCCACTAACGATTACTGATCTTGCGCCATTACCACTTGAACACATTGTTAATTTAGATGGTGAACAGAAAACTGAGTTGGTGAAATCCTTACATGAGCAGGCTAGGCAACGAATAGCCAAAACATATGATGCCAACACCAACAAAGCAAACAAGGGGCGCAAATGGGTTGTCCTAGAACCCGGAGATTGGGTTTGGGTCCATATGAGGAAAGAACGATTTCCTGCAAGAAGAAAGACCAAGTTGGACACAAGGGGCGATGGGCCTTTCCAAGTACTCGAGAGGATCAACGATAATGCCTATAAAATTGATCTACCTGGTGAGTACAATGTAAGTTCTACTTTTAATGTGGCTGACTTGTCCCCATTTGATTTTTCAGATTCGAGGTCGAATCTTTTTGAGGAAGGGGGGAATGATACGAGATCAAAGGCCCGACAAATGCGTTCCAAACTAAATGGGACCATCCAGGAGTTTGTTAGCAAGGCCTTAGATGCGTACACAAAAGAAAGGGAAAATCAAGATTTCAAATATTGGGAATCTAGGTCCAAGACACCAAATCTTGCAGCCAAAGCGCATTGGATCTCCGTTACGAGCATCAACGATTCAATTTCGGTAGGAGATGGATCACAAGCCCAAATTCTTGAGGGCAAGGCCCAATAAGAATATTCCAAGCCCAATCAAGAAATCCATCCATACTTAGTTGAAAAATCAGGCCAAATTGTCAAAGTGGCCCAAGTTGTAAAGTTTTATTTTTATTTATTTATTTATTTTACTTAGTTTAAATTTTATATTCAGGTCCAAGAGCCCCAAATAAAAGACCCTTGGCGAATTTCCATATTAAAATAATTAGGAGTTTTTCTTAGTTTTAGTTTTAGTGTTCTAATTAAATTAGGAAAACATTTGAAAGGCCTATTTATATGGCTTGGCCACCACCCTACATTACATTACAATTACATTGAAAATTTCAAATTTGATTTGAGTGAAAATTCTCTTTGAGTTCTCCAAGAATTTTCTCTTGAGTTTTCTTTAAAGTTGTTTTAACAATCTTTTTTATTGTGGGAGCCATCTTCAACCTTCTTCTTGCCATTGATATTCTTTGGAGGGAGATTAGAGCCGTTTGAAGGAGTTGTGAGATCTTCGGGATTTCAAGGCTTCTTAGGACTTATCTTTTAGTTTCTTCTTGTCAATTCTTTCTTTATTTCGCTTGTCTTGAATCTTTATCTAATTTATTTTCTGTTTTTATTGTGTTTTCACCTTTTTCTATCTTAAGGAATCATTCAAAAAATCCCCAATTTCTAGGGCTCTTCCATACTCTTTTGGGCGTAAATCAGATTGTCGAAATTTAGGAAAACTATCTTGGTGTTCAATTGGGCAGAATCGCAATCTCCTCTAGGGTTTCAAGATTCCTTATTAACACTTATTTCTATTCTCAATTTGATTCTTTACTGTTTTGGGGATTTTATTTCAGATCTGAAAATTCAAAAATTTAATCTTTTAATTTTCTGTTTCGTTTCAGATCTAATTGTTTAGGGTTTTCGTAGGAGTTTCTCGTGACTTGGCAACTCGATCTTGGTCCGCGCGCAACCCCGTATCAACAGTACTCCAAATATCAAAGCTAGATCGAGCATTAGTGAGATGAACCAAGATCTCATCACAAATGGTGGACAACAGCCAAGAAGCTAATAGCTTGTCTTGTTGTTTACGAAACAAGAAATCAGGATTGGGAACAAGGTTACCTTCTATATCAGCCACAGGCTGTGGAGGAATACTAACAGTACCAAGAACAAACTCATGGAGGCCAAAACCTTCAAGAATTAACAGAACTTGTTGCTTCCACAAAACAAAAGTTACGCTCACCAAGTTTCACAGTATCATGCTTAAGAAACTGTTGAATCTTTCTTAAAGAAGTAGTACCAGGACCGGAAGAATCATCTGCAGGAACCGCGTTGTCAAATGACCGACGATTCTCAGATTCATTACTAGAAACAGCTTCAGTGGCCATAAGAAAGAAAAAAAATTATTTTTATAGCTCAGATACCATAATAGAATTTCAATTATCCAAGAAGATGAATGAATTTCCATTCAGAAAAGATAATCTGGTGAACAACCAACTTCCTGTAACAGCCCGATTTTTTTACCCTAATCGGAACAGTGGTTTCGGGACCACAAATCTGAATTAGAAAAATATTTTAATATTATTTTCTGTGTTTATTATGTGTGAATTTACTAGTGTGAAAATTTTGTGCTTTAATTTCGCCGTTTGAGTGTCCGATTAAATAAAAGGATTAAATCGCGTAAAATAAAAAATTAATGGTTATTTCTAAAAAGGGGCTGAATAGTGGTTATTCTTTTAATATGGAGATTTTGTTTTGCAATTTAACCATTAAATAGAATAGTGGGCGGCATGTGTATAATATATATAGTTTTTATATTAATTATAAATGTTATAATATATATTATATTATAATATTATAATTAAACAAATAAAGACCACCATCATCTTTTATTTCATTATCATCTAATCGAAACTAAGAAAAGAAAATAAAAGAAGAACAACCAAGTTATTCGGACATCTTTGATGCTTGATTTAAGGTATGTTTGGTTTCAGTTTTTGATGATTTTTGCGTTTTTGTGATAGTTGCTTCGTGTTATATCTAGCCCATGATTTAATTTTAGAATTTGATAGTGATTTTGAGACATGCCATTTATGAATACTTGAGCTTGGTAATAGTTGATGATGAAATATGAAAGATATGTGATAGATTATAATGTGTGTTCTTGAATTTTTTATGAATTTAATTATTTTGGATTAATTTGTAAGAAAATATTTAATTGAGGGACTAAAAGGTGAAATAAATGACATGCAAGGATCTATATGGGTCTAGGAAATATTCGGCCAAAACATAGTGTGGTCAATTTGAAATATTTTGTGTTTTGTACAATTTGGACTAAATTGTAAAAATGTTAAATAGTAGGGGTAAAATGGTAAATTTCTCATTTATGTGTTGTTGGACAAAATTGAATGAAATTATATTTGAATGAGTTCAATTTGAATGTGTTTAGATCAAGAATTAAAGAAATCGGGCTTGGATCGGGGGAAGACTAAAGTCGTTGACTAATCGTTCCGTTTCGATTATCGTTGTCAGAGGTAAGTCTATTAGCAATTTAAAAGTTATTAAATCAATATTTATACATGTATATCGATGGTATACTTGATGAGCTGTAATTAAATGTTTATAATTTGAAGTATAAGTATGAATTTTATGTAAGTATTTGATAGTTTCGAATATACAAGTATAATCTTGTATAAGTTTATGAGTTAAATTATAGGTTTAAATTTTATATAAGTAAAGGTGAGATTAGGATAGGCATGTATATATATGAAAATCTCTTGTAATAAAATTAGGTATGAAATTATACATGTATATGATAGATTCAAAATATATGTAATAGCATGAATAAACTTTGAATTTAGATAAAGGTACGAATATCTATATATTTATATTTATAATTATATACATAATGATCGAATATATATACATATGTATATATATATATATATAGTTTTTTTTTAATTTAGTGGAAGTATGAATGTTGTATATGTATAAATTCTGGTTTTAATCCAAGGTAAGTATAATTTATACATATATATGTATATTAGGTTCGAATATATGTATATATATATATGTATAAACTCTTAGATTTGATTAAGATATGTAACTTATATTTACATATGTGAGTTGGTAATTATATATATATAAGTTATATTCGAATGATCGGTATGCATACATGTATATGATTTTATAGTGAAATTAGGTATGACAATTATACAAGGTTACATGAGGTTCGGTTATGTTAATATACAAGTATATATTCTTGTAATGAATTATGTATGTTTATTCATGTAAAGTTCTTGAATAGCATTGGAAGTATGAAATTATTGAGCTGGAATTGATGTTTGAACTTTACATTATCTATGTTATTTAAAGATATGGTTTATAAATTATTGAGCTGAATTTTAAGTGGATTTTATATACAAATATGAGATACAACTTCTGTGAATTGAGATTCTTTTGTTAAAGCTCAGTACTAATCTGATTTATTGCCAGTGAAATAATTCAGACTTTATGTCTAGCAGGCTTTATGCCGGTGAAATTATTCAGACTATACGTCTAGCAGGCTTAATGCCGGTGATACATTTCGGACTATAAGTCTAGCAGGCTAAAAGTCGGTGTACTAAATCAAGTTTTAAAACCTAGCAGGCTAAGTGTCGGTGAAGCTGTTTAAATTATGTGAGAATATGCAATTGATATAACTATGATTTTGGTTATATTAAATTGATGAGCATATATATATTCGGTCTAAGTAATTATTAAATATCTATATATATGTGCATTCAGTATATGCATATATTAAATATATATGCATTTGGTATATGCATTTGATAAGCAATTGATATATATCTATATATATATATATATATATATATATATATATATATTCGCAAATGCATTTGATAAGTATATATATGTATTTGAGGTGTATATACATTTGTTTATAAGTATTTGATGAATATGTTTGCATTCGCTATAATGTTTATTAGGTATATATATTTGATTATAAATAAAATGGTTTAAAGATAGCAAATGCTAATAAAATAATTATTTGTGTTAATTACTTAATTCAAGAATTTGATTTGGAAATTATATGGCTTATACATATTTTAGTTATGTTATAGACTTACTAAGCTATATAAGCTTACTTTGTTCGCTTTACATCTCTCTGCTTTTATAGATTTTAGATCAAGCTTCAAGCTCGGGGATCGTCAACAAGTTCATCACCTTATCTATTATCTCGGTATTTTAAATATTTAAATTCTAACTATGGCATGTATAGACTAGATAAATGTTTTGAAGGTCGTATTTTGTTGTATTATATATGATTATAATAGCCATACTAAAATGGTTTATTTTCTTATGGATTTGCTAGTTTGCAATGTCTATATTAGTTAGATTTTAATGTCTTTGTTTATTAAGGATGGTTGTGTTTGTTCGGTAATGCCTCGTAATCCTAATTCGGCAACGATTACGGGTTAGGGGTATTACACTTTCTACATTTATAGAGTTTTTACAAGGTTAACTAACATCAGTACCTGTTATCAACTAACTAACTGCTAACAACCAACTATAACAGTTAACTACTATTTTAAAACCTTAATACATACATGCAAAAGTTACAAACTCGAACTCATGAAGCTAGTAACCCTTCACTTTATGAAAGAGACAATGAATCGCCATCCCTTGAATCAAGTCTCCTGGTGGTAAATTGGGAGCAATGAGAGATTCCAGCAGGGGCCTCAGCCCCTTTTTTTTAAATTATAATATTTTAAGTTAGTCTATAATAAAATTATATTTTGATTTTTAAAATGATAAAAGATTAATTTAATTATTTAAAAATTATAAAGATATAAACTATTAAAATAATAAAATTACATTTTAACTTTTATAAAATTATACAACTTAATTTCCGCCTATACTTTTTTTTTTTTTACTTTGCTTCTAAGCTATCAAAATAAATAAAACCTTGATGCAATGAGTCTCTGTACAAGTCTTAACCGTCAAGACCGTAAAAACATCTCTAAGGACACCCAACCAAAAGCAATTTCTAGAGTTCTCCAATCATTAGAAACTGGAAAGAGTCGCGATTGACATCCAGGTAATTCTAAATGACGAGGAAACCCATGGACAAAATTGAAGTGATTATACATGTTTAAATGCAAAACATTTAAAAGTTCAAAAACAGACACGCCTCTTTAAATATTTATATTTTTATATAAAAGTTTAATACATAATTTAATATTTGAGTTTGTCATTTTCTATTACCGTACTTGAGTTTTTCTTAATTTAATATGGCATATCTGTATTTGGTCAAAATATATAGTTTGGCATCCAAAAGTAATATTTTTAATTTAGATTTTAGTATTGATTTGATGAAAGTTAATTGCTAATATTACCATGTTTGAGTGTTCATGATATGGAGTTTAAAATTCAAAATTGATAGTCAAATAATTTAAAGTCTGTAAAAAATCAAAATTCAAAAATTATAAAATGTTCATGAAAAAACATAGAATATATGTGGATTGACATGCAGACAACTATATTTAAAATTTTAACATTTTAGCCGATATTTCTATTAAAAGAACACCATTTTGACTCTCTCTCAAAAGATTGGTAGTCAAATTTAATTCCTTAAAAGGTTAAGACCAAATTTAACTAAGAAAAGAATAAAAATCAAATAACAAAAGATAAACTAGCATTATGCCTATAATATATTAATACTATGCTTACTAAAATAGTATGAGGTATATATTATTTACAAAAATGAAGTGTTTTCCGAAAGTGTTAAACGCTACACTTGGATTAAATTAAAAAGATTTGGTTTTGATTGAGAAGAGGAGATTGAGATCAAACTTTTTATTGAAAAAGAATTATTAAAACCCTTTTGGAAGAACATGAATGGAGCGAGAGATGGAGAGATGAACGCCGAAAGAGAGAACTTATTTTTAATTTTTATTTAATTAAATGCCGATATATTGTCGGTATAGTTAAATATATACTTTTTTCATTTAATGATTAACTGAAGATTTTGGGAAATTTAAGGTGGTGCGGATTAATATAATAGTGGCACCCAAAGTACAATAAAAAATATTACTTTTGTAATTAATATTTACATTATTTGAATAAAAGAACCGCACATTTGTATTGACTTCTTATATGCAGATTTATATATATATATATATATATAAACACTCACTGATTTGAATAAAGAAGTGTTATATCAGGCAACATTACTGGGTGGAGCTAAAGGAAAAGCAAATGTCTCCTGTTTGTACGCAAAGGAAAATAAATTTTAAGAAAAATGTGAGGGGACCATACAATAACAAAAGCAGCATCTGATGGGGAGACTATCGCTTTCTGGCGAGTTGTAGGCCGTTGGATGTCCGGATAAGGCGGGGGAGTTACGCGCATTGTAAAATATTATAGAAGTTTCCGCTCCTGCGTGACAGACGTGTCAAGCTCGTATAGCATGTCGTGTTTCTATTTGATTGGTTGTAATTGACAACCGAGTCTGAACCCTCAAAGTTCCACCTCCCAGGTTTCATTTTTGAGGGGATGCCTAATGCTCGATTAGCCACTCATCTCATCATGAACCATTGTTTTACTCTTTTCTTATTATTGATTATAATGGTTGCGTTAGATAATTAATTAATTATTTTTATTAAATTATAAATATTACAATATATATTTGAAATTTGAAATTTAATATTTTTATTTTTATTTTTGAGAATTTTATGTTTTTATTTTCTTAAATTTAAAATTTAGGCAGAGGCGGATACAGGGGTTGGCAGGGGCCCCTCTTAAAATAGAAAATTTTTATTTAGGCCATTGAATTTTTTTTTAAAATTTGAAATTAGTAAATGTAAAATTATACTTAGGCCCCTCTAAAATTATAAAAATTTAATTTGATCCTTTAAAAATTATAAATATATAGATTATAAAAAATTAAAATTTCTTTTGGCCTCCCGTAAAAATTTGTCTAGCTTCGCCCCTAAATTTAGGTTTATTTGTTAATATTATTAAATTTTTTTATATGACATTTTGAAATTAAAAAAAAATACTTTGTATCAATGTAACAAAAAATCATATTTGTTATGGATCTAAATGTAGACCTATTCAAGGGATGGATAGCTCATCTGGCCCGGTTGGACAAGAATTTTTGCACTTCAACTTGACCCGATCCAAATTTAATTTAAATAATAAAAATATATATTTTTAAAATTTAAATTTAATTATAAAAATCATAAACACCTATTTAAAACAATGTGTCAATTTTGAGATTAAATGCATATTTAAACCTATTATATATAATTCTTCTTTTTATCTTTAAATTACTATCTCAAAAATACGCTCCAAATCATGCATGTCATAATTTGAAAGGTAAGACATTTCATATAATTCACAATATCTCTCTCTCTCTCTCTCTCTCTCTTGTTAAACAATCATCCAAAAATAAATAACAAAAAAAAAAATGAAGTGGTGTTGAGAAAGGTTGGTTCACCCTGATTGGGTGAAGAGCTGAAGGAAGTAGGTGAATAAACAGGGCCAACCCTGGGGGATGTATTGAAGTGCAATCGATCAGGGCTTAAGGATAAAAGGAGCTCAAAAATATTTATTTATTCAACTTAATGTAGGGAAAAATATTTCAAACTAAAATAAATTAATTAAATGTATAGGGTTTTCAATTCTTAGCCATAAATACTTTATCTTCAACTCCTTGGCTTCTCCAAACCTCCTCTAATTCTAAAATTCCAACTCCTACCATTAAAGTTAAAAAAGAATTTCAATTTTTCCTAAAAAAATCTACATTACTAGCATTCAATCTTCTTTATTTTCCCATAACCATGACAACAGAAGAAATTTTCTACAAATTAAATTGGTCCAAATGATTTTAGTAATACATCATTCATCAGTCATTAGCATCAATCAATTAAAGTTATTAATTTTTACTTTATATTTGAGAGATTGAGAGCCTCCCATCCGCGTTCTGTTGGATCTACCATTGTTGCATGTATAATTCTCCCTCCTTCCTCTTCTTTCTTGTAATCTTTTCATTCTTAATTTGAAGATATTTTTGGGTTTTAACTAATATAGACATTAAGTCATCCTTATATTTAGCTTCTCCCCCTAATTCCTTTTTTGATGAATCATAGTACAATATACTACTACATACCCTTTCTTTATGACTTTATACAAATTAAATTTTAATTGTTTTTGTTACTTATTTAAATTTTTTGTTGCATTTTCCTTGCAAAATAATTGGATATTGTTAATTAAAGTGTCTATTTGTAATTGATTATTATAATTATGTTTACGTAATTCCAAAGACTCGATTTGACTTTTGAAATTAGAAAATATGAAAGCAAATATTCAACTTAGAATTCTTCTATCGGTGATATTGTTTTATTTTCTTATGTTACTCAAGTGTATATATATAATGTTACCTAAAAGCATTTATCTAGAAGTGAAAAAGGAAGGAAAAAGAAAGAAAGAAATAAAAGAAAACGTGCTGAAAAGTTTAAAAATCACAAGAAGATGCTATAGATAAGTTTGTTTTAAAAAGTAGTTTTAATGAAAATTTAGATCAATCAAATAAAAGTTTGCATAATGATAACAATGAGAATGATGAAATTAATGATCCAAACGAGCCTAATGATGTGCCAAATGTATCCAATATTGAAAATATTGGTCTTAATGAAGAACAAACAATTCCTCTTGATATTGGCATTGATGAAGAACAAACAATTCCTTCTTTGAATATTTATGATCCTAGAAATTGGACTAATATTGATAACAAAACAAGAGATATTTTAATTGAAAAGAAATGAATTTTGATTTTCCTCTTGGTAATAATAATAGGCATTTTGATAAGCTTATTTTTCTAGCAAGTTGAGTAATGGTGAGATTAGCAATAGAAAATGGTTAATTTATTTCAAACATGTTGGCAATTTTATCAACCAAGAAGGATTTTTGAAAAACATTGATGTTGATGTTATAATTAATGGTTTTGCATCTCGAATGCTTGTAAACCCATTTTTTATGATTTTTTGTAGTTGATGACATAGGAGTAGATTGAATGAAATTTTTTTAAAATTTTGCTAGAAAAATATATTATTCGCTAATGTCATAAAACGTATCATTTTAATAAAATTATTAGTATATGATTTTATTTTGTTGTATTACATTTTATAATTTTTTTTGAAAAGGCTCAATTTATTATTTTGTCAAGGGCCCCAAAAATGCCAAGTACAGGCCTGTGAGTAAGGAAGTTGTGTGCAAGGTAAAAGGCTGAGGATAATAAGGTGACTATAATACTTAAGGGTTGATCCCTTATTCGTCATTTTGAGGGGTATATATGGGGGAGGTTCCGTGTTTGGTAGTGTTAACGTGGTGAACCCGCTATCAAGACATTATTGTGGAGTGCATGAGGAGGATGACTGTGATGGGACTCATTCTGCCATTACTTCTGAGTTGTAGTACAGTGTTGTTAGGTGGCCTAAAAGCTAGGTTCTTAACAAAAGAGTGGGTGTCCTAAAGAGCAAGTGGACGAGACCTTTCCAAAAGGAGCAGGTAGCTAGTTCACAGAAATGATCGACCAAGGCCCCTTCTAGGAGAATGAGAGGTTGATTGGAATCAGACTTTTCGAGCCATTGGTACTATGGTGACTAGTTGGTTGATAATGCATGTATAAAGCACCCTCAAAATAATATTTGTTATTTTGTAAAAGAAATGTACTTTTAGTAATTTTACAATTGAGTTGACACCCGATTGATTGGCGACATTAACCCAATTAAATACACTCCAACTTTACAAAAAGAAGAAGAAGTTATTTTAGCTCTCCATTTAAAATTTCGTCTCTTTTAGTCATTGAGCTTATATTATTTGTTAAATCAACCACAAAATGAATCGAAAAGTTAATGTTTGTTAACTTATCTAATGTGGCATACCCTTCAACAATTAATTACTTTTTTAAAATAAAAAAAATATTCAAAAAATTTTCTTAATATTTTTTAAATTTAGAAAATTAATTAATTGCTGATGTGGCATAACTTTTCCATCCATTTTGAGTTGATTTGACAAATAATGTGAGTTTAAAGGTTAAAAGAGACGAAAAATTAAATGAAAGGCTAAAATGATTTTTTTTGAAGTCAAGAGGTGATTATACTTTTTATTATTATTATAAAATTACACAAACATTATCAAATTATATGAAATATTACTACTTTCATAATGTCTTAGTAATTATACAAAACATAACTCAATTATACAAATAGCACAGCATTACCTAATTATACAAAAGATAGCAAATCTCATAAGGTTTTATATCTACAAAAGCTACATAAGATATTATCTAATTACACCAATTATAACTTTTTCTCTTAAAATACAAAAAGAAAAAAAGAAACCCGGCTAAACATCCTTTGAAATGGAACTATAAAACCAATTCCTATTTCCTACTAGAACAGAGACATGGGCTCACACCATTTCTGTTTGTTAACAAATTCCCAGTTCAAAGCAGCCCATTCTCTTTTTATTATTAAAATGAAGGCCCAAATGCAACAAAATCGTGGCTTCATGGTCCCACGGGGAAACAACTGAGAAGAAACTGCATTCGACCATTATTTTGATATCATCTCTGCTTTTTTTAATACAATATTTAAAATTATTTATAGTCTCTCTCCAACCTTTAAATAAGAAGATAATGCGCTTCAGCGTACTCGAACCCACGTCCTCCTATATTAATAACAATATCAATATTAATCGAATTAAGACTCAATCGACAAAAACCATGTATTACATCAACATCAATGTAAAATATTTATTTCTACGCCCTTGGACTAGTTAATAAATTGTTGGTAGAGTGAGAAATAAGTAGTGCGGTTGGATAAAAATTCCAACAGTCTCCAATGTAAAATATCACATCAATCCACAGGGGTAGGCTTGGCTTAGCTTGAATACAACAACATTCAACAAGAAAAGAAGAAAAGCAAAGATAAGGCGTGAAGGGTTGTTTCAACAATGGGGTCATTTCAGATGGGGTAATGAGAGAAGCAAATGATAATGGTGAGACAATCAAACTTGTCCTTATTTCATTGTTTATCTTTGAATTAAAGTCAGATTGGTGAGACTACTTTGTCTGCTTCAACCAAATAATCATATAATGGTGTTTAAAGGCACATCCCCGTTATGATTTTCGACAAAGAAACGGCATTGGAGGTTTCTTAACTGGCAGTGCCTTGTTTATTTTTATAGGCCATTTTCCCTTGAAACAAGGCTTTCAATTTCTTTGGCTATGTGACAAAACTCAACATCACCTTTTTTTCAAGCCGTTATCATGGGCAGTGTGTCAATCGTTGGTCCTAATACTTTGTGTTATTTAGATTCAACTATGTATTCAATACGAGTGGATTTAATTTTATTCCAATTTTTTTTTATGGAAGAGGGCATCATATCCATGTCATAGTTGATTTTGGTTCCTTTAAACGACTAAATTATTAACCGACCAAAGAAAAACAATAGTAGTAAGTATTTCATTATAAGAAGAAATGGGAGCCTAGAAATTGCCAAGGAGGATCTTGATACTGCCAAGTGGGGAATTGGATTGTGAATTATCAAACTCGAACTTCACGATTACTTGTATCTCTGCCGAACAAATTAATCTTAAGGAAGTTGATTACATGGAGTAGTCACCCATTATTCTCACATGCTTTCCATTTGGACCTTTCTTGATTCAACCAAGCTCAATTGGTTAACCAAAGGCTAACTTGGTGAATAAAGAAAGCTGATTTAAGGTATAACGCGGACGCTGAACTACTTAAATTTATTCAATTTCTTCCTTTATTATTTTGGCTTGTTTTTGTATCGCCGCTTTCATATTAATGAGAGATAAAAATTCTTTTAACTTCTATAAAAGTTATCATATTAGTGTGTTGAAATATTTAAAGTTGTTGTAATATATTGAGGGAAGTGTTTACTTTGTTCACCACTACGATAAAACATTAACTTGTCACATTTGGAAAATTAGCAATTTATTGAATCAAATTTTTGGATTATGTTGATATTATGGAATGAATCAAGTCAATCAATGAAGATTAATTCATTTGAAGAAACTTATTTAGAAGATCAAATCGGATCTAATCAAGTATATCAGATTCCTTGGATCGAATCAAAACTTTAAAGACTTATTCGCCTATAGTCTTTTTTACCTTAGTTGTTAATATTATATTATATTATATTATATTTAACTATTTTAGCTGTTGTTTAAAAGGAATTGTGATTGATCTTCATTATGTTAGCAAGTCTCACAAACTCTATATAATTGAGAGACTTGCATAGGCTGATGTACTGATTATTGAGAGCACTTATCTGCTTAAGTGAGGAACATTATTTGTTAGAGTGCATTTGTGATTGTAAAACCTTTGTGTTGTGGTTTTATAGACAAAGTTCTTAGGAGGAGAATTTAGTGGTGATAGATCTAGTCTTTGAGATACAAAGTGAGGATTCTTTACTAGGGTGTGTTAGAATTAGGATCACTAGTTGCATTTGATTCAAAGATAGTGAATTCTTCTCATTGAGTTAGGCTCAGCAAATGTAAGGAAACCGAACTATGTAAACAAACTTTGTTGTCTCCTATTTACATTGTGCCTTTTAAAATATTTTAATAATAATTAGAACATTTTAATAAAAATAATAAAAGAATAGTACGTTTTGTAAGTTTCTGAAAGAAAATAAAAACTTAAGAAAATTAAGATATAGCTATTCGCTGACGACTTTGCCTTTCCCTTTGCTTTTCGATGTTTCGACGTTGTCTTTAGCTTTGTACAATATTAATCATATAATTCAAACACAATTCAACACATTATATTCATGAATGCATTTTATTCAATTTAGTCTCTAAACACCTTAATATCTGAAACATGCGTAACCCACAATTTACCCGGTTGAATTTAAATTCGATTTATTAAATATAGTACAAGTACCTCCTACAATCATTATTTATCAACAAACTGTAAATTTTTATCCTTTACAAATTAGTCCTTATTAATATATAATTAACTAAATTACTTAAATACAAATTGAAGCTTGAATTAATTATTTTATCACATTTTAACTTACTTCTACCATGATTTTATCTAAAATTACTCATGCATGTCTTGAATGCTTAATATCAAAATTTCTCAAATTTCTCAACAATCAAAACTAAATCAAAACTTATTAATACACTAATTTAAGTAATATTTTTCCAATTAAAACTCACTAATGATTATATTTTTATAATTTAGTCTCTGTACTATTTTTAATAGACGATTTAGTTCATTAATACTTAATAACTCGACTCTACAATCCCATACTCAATACTTAACTATTCGATCTCATATTTTTGTTAACTCGATTTAAGGAATTTAGCCCTAAAATTGAATTTTTCGGTACCGCTGAAACTGGATCATTGCACAATACTTTTTTTCCCCAAAATAAATCTGAGTTCAAGACTTAATTTACTATTGATTCTGGAGTAGAAATTGTTGAGTACAAAATGTAAGTTAAAACCATTGACACTTACATTATGCACATATATATCTGAATAGTAGTTAAATGTTTTATTAAAATATGTGGAAAATTGTTAGAATATTTTAAGAAAAATAATAAAAGAATAATACGTTTTATAAGTTTCCGAAAGAAAAAAAAGAACTCTTTAAAAACAACAAAACATATATATCTTTAATGAAGCATTAAAAACTTTTTATATACAATTTATTGTAAGTTTTATGAACTTGTAATTAAGTTTTAATTAATAAAAATAGAAACTCTTGTTATGAATATTTTATTAAGTGGATATCCATCAAGATTTAGATAAGTTTTGATATATTTTAAATTCTAATAGTTATTAGAATTAGATCTCTACTTTATTTATACTTCTTATGCCTATAAATTTAGACTTTGGATAAGTATTGTAAATATTTCGATTGATCAATAAAATATGCTCTCTCTTTGCTCTCCCATTCTCTTTGTTCATTACTTTCTGTCTTTTTATTTTATAACACTTTATTAGCACGATTTTTTAATTGTTTTTCTTCATAAGTAAAAAAAAATCCCAAAATTTGCTATTGTTGGTTGCCTCCTAGAGTTGTTGCTATTTCAATTGAGGCCTGCGCAGTATTGGTGATCATTAGAGCCTTAAACCACTCAGTCAGGGTGATAACGATGATGTTAAAGAATCTCAGGTATATTTTACTATAATTTATTTATTATATCATGTTTATTATAATTGGAGATTAATCATGACAACATGAATAGATAGATTTTGATTTGAAATCCACGCATGTTTTGTGATGGTGATTATGAAATAAAGAATCAATGGAGGCGTTTAAAAGTCTGTCCTACTAGATTTGTTGCATTTCCCGAAATGAATGCAAACATAAAGAAAATAAAAAGATATAATCATGGACTATTAAAAGTGGGAATATAGTAATAAATAAGAGAACAATGAGAGTTCTCAAGATAACTCCTCAAAGGGTAAAGATAACTTATGTTATCAATGTGATATGAAAGATTATTGGCCACATATGTGGCGTATACCCAAATATTTTGTTTCTGTTAATATTCTTTGAGGAAGGATATGAAAATGTAGTAATGAATTCTATCATTACAGATAGAAAATATTTATCATATTTGATATTGAAACAAATAAATATTATTCCAATATTTGATAGTACAAAATTAGTTGAAAGCTCCGAAGAGTTAATGTTATCAATATCTAAAAAGCACAAAATTTGTGATGGTTAATGAATTAATTTAAAAGATATTCATTATAATCGATATCATATTGAGATTGTGAAACTCCATATATGAAAATTCTCATAAAAGAAAATAATAAATCTAGATGATTATATAGTGAAATCAGTGCTCTAGAAAAGACCCAAGACATAACTAATAAGTAAAACTCTAGAAGAGATACATGTACATGAAATTGAAGATCAAAATAGTAAAAATAAGAGATCTCGATAAGTTATGTCAATTTGAGAAAATGCTAAATCGATAATAAAAGTGGTCGACAATGGTTTTGTATGTAATATTATTGTTGAAATAATGAAATAAAAGGAGGATATTGAATAAATCTATTGAGAAATATAGATATGAAATAAACTGGTCAAAATAAAAAGATGCAACTCAAGGACAATTAAAATTGTGAGTTTTTAGACCAGTAGTCCAAATATCTAAAGGTATAAAGCTAGTGAGGGTGCAAATGAAGTAGTTTTGCAAAACGGAATAAAATAGGAAGTTTTTGTTAAGTCTTGGTATTGTTTATGAAATGATATAATATTCTTTTGTGGTGGATACAATAACATTTAGATATATTATTAAACTAACAATTCATAAAAGGTTTAACTTGCGTCCAACAGTTGTTTTTACAACTTTTTATAAATCACTATATAGTAAAATTTATATTAAAATTCTTGAAGGATTTAGAATGCTAGAAGTATATTGAAATTATCGGGAAAGTGTTTTTAAAGCATTTTAGTGGCGAATGATCGATATTTTGGGAGTTTAATAGCCCTAGCCATTTCTAGAGCGATAAAGCATCTATATTTGTTTTTAAGGTACTTGTTAGAATTAAGTGACCCAAATTCTTATTTAAATAAAATACAATGGTAAAATAAAATAAAAGTAAAATCTATATAGAGCTACACTTCTTTTATTTTATTTTAGAATAAGGTTTTTTAAACCTTATTAAACTCCATCTATTTGATATTGATTAGAATAAAGTATTTTAATCTTACTACACTCCTATTAGAATATGGTTTTACAAGCCTATAAATATACATTGTTTACTCCTCTTGTAATCATTCGAATTTGACATAGTGAATTTTATTTTCCTCTGCCCGTGGTTTTTCCCCGAAAGGGTTTTCACAAAAAAATCTGTGTTCTTTATTTTTATTTTTTTTCTTTGCGATAAATTATCATTACCGATATTCTATTATTTTACAAATTGGTATCAGAGCTTTCGGGTTGTTCATCTCGATCACGGTAATGGTGTCTTTGAAGTATAAAATTTCGCTATTGGATCGTAACACCAGATTTACATTGTGGCAGATTAAGATGCAAGCAGTTCTTGCGCAAATAGATCTGAAGGATGCCTTGCTAGGGATAGATAAGATGCCTTCGACATTAATAGATGAAGAGATAAAGTGTAAGGATCGAAAGGCGTTAACACAATTATATCTGCATTTGTCTAACGAAATTTTACAGGATGTAATGAAAGAGAATACCGTCACTGCATTATGGAAGAGACTGGAACAAATATGTATGTCGAAAACTTTAACTAGCAAGTTGCATATGAAGCAGCGTCTTTATGCTTATCGTTTGGAGGAAGGTGTGTTTGTTCACAAACACTTAACAGTGTTTAAAGAAATTCTCTAAAACGGCCATGGAGGTTCAGTATGATAAGGAAGATCTAGGGTTGATTCTACTTTGTTCGTTGCCCCCGTCTTATTAGAGACACAATTTTATATAGCCGCGAGTCTCTCACAGTTGATGAGGTTTATGATTCTTTAACCTCGTATGATAAGATGAAGCATTTTGTGGTTAAACTTGACTCACAAGGAGAGGGTCTCATTGTTCGTGAGAGACAAGATCAGAATGCTGATGGTAATCGTGGAAGGACACAGGAACGAAATCCTCGTGGTATATGTAAGGGTAGATCGAAGTCTTTAAGCAAAGGTAAAACTTGTAACTTCTGCAAGAAGAAAGGGCACATTAAATCTGAGTGCTATAAGCTACAGAATAAGATCAAAAGGGAAACTGTGAATCAAAAGGGAAAACAACCAGAAAATTTCGGTGAAGCTGATGTTGTAGAAGACTACAGTGATGGTGAACTTCTAGTCGCTTCTATCAATAATTCTAAAGTGAGCGAGGAGTGAATCCTTGATTCGGGCTGCACCTTTCACATGAGTCCCAATCGAGATTGGTTTACAACTTATGAAACAGTGTCTGAAGGTGTTGTTTTAATAGAAAATAATGCATCATGTAAAATTGCAGGTGTTGGAACGATTAAACTTAATATGTTTGATGGAGTTGTTAGAACATTTAGTGACGTCGACATGTTTTAGAATTGAAGATAAATTTAATTTCGTTGAGTACTATTGATTCAAAAGGGTACAAATACACTGCTGAAAATGGGGTTTTGAAGATTTCCAACAGTTCCCTCGTTGTGATTAAAGGGTAGAGTAAGACTGCCAAGTTCTGTGTTTTACAGGGTTCTACTGTTACTGGTGATGCAGCTATCGCTTCCTCTTCCTTGTCAGATGATGATATTACTAAACTTTGGTATATGCGTCTAGGGCATATGAATGAAAATGGCATGACAGAATTGAGCAAAAAAGGATTTCTTAATGAGCAAGGAATTTGCAAACTAAATTTCTGTGAACACTGCATTTTTGGGAAGCAAAAAAGAGTTCGATTCACCAAAAGAATCCATAACACGAAGACAACATTAGAGTATATTCATTCTAATTTGTGGGGGTCATCTAGAGTGCATTTGAGAGGTGAAGCTAATTATATGCTAACTTTTATTGATGATTTTTTTAGAAAAGTTTGGACGTTCTTCCTGAAGCAAAAAAGCTATGTGTTTTCTGCATTTAAGTCTTGGAAAACTATGATTGAAAAACAGACGGGAAAACAAATAAAATACCTCCGCACAGACAATGACTTAGAGTTTTGTTCTGACGAGTTTAATAAACTATGCAAATTAGAAAGGATCATGAGACACTTGACAGTTCGTCATACTCCACAGCAAAATGGTGTTACAGAACGAATGAACAGAATAATCATGGAAAAGGTTCGATGTATGTTGTCAAATGCTAACTTACCAAAGTCGTTTTGGGCCGAAGCAGCCTCTACTGCATGTTTTTTGATCAACCGATCTTCATTCGTTGCCATTGAGAATAAGGCTCCATAAGAGGTATGGTTTGGTAATCCTGTTGACTATTCTGATTTAAAGATCTTTGGGTGTCCTGCGTATGCTCATGTTGATAATGGAAAATTAGAATCGAGATCCATTAAATGTGTTTTTCTTGGTTATAAAACTAGTGTAAAAGGGTATAAGTTATGGTGTCTTGAAAATAGAAAAATTATGATTAGCAGAGATGTGTTTGATGAAACTGCTATGTTACCTAACTTATCTATTAAAGACTCTTCCAATAAAAAAAATCAAAAGCAGGTGGAGCATCAGATTAATTCAGAATCTACAACATAGTCGACTCCTCAAGCCAGTACAAAAATTCAGAATAGAGTTGCTTCTTCACCACAATACTCTATCACCAAAAACAGAACTAGAAGAGAAATTAAACCTCCAAAGAAGTATGTCGAGTCTGATCTAGTTTCTTATGCTTTAAATGTGGCTAAAGATATAGATGCAAACAAGGAACCATCTAATTACTCTGAGGCGGTTAGCTATGAAGACTCTGAAAAGTGGATGTTTGCTATGTAAGAGGAGATGGAATCACTCCACAAAGACAGAACATGAGATTTTGTGAAACTTCCTAAAGGTAAAAAGGCTGTTCATTGTAAGTGGGTGTTTAAAAAAAAAGACTCTAGGAGTTGAAGAACCTAGATATAAAGCAAAACTTGTTGCAAAGGGTTACAATCAAATTCCAGGAGTGGACTTCATAGATGTGTTCTCCCTAGTTGTGAAGCATAGTTCAATTTGAGCTTTGCTTGGTATTGTGGCCATGCATGATTTGGAGCTTGAGCAGTTAAATGTAAAAATTGTATTTTTGCATGGAGAACTTGAGGAGGATATTTACATGCAACAACCAGAAGGTTTTACAGTTCCAGAAAAAAGGGACTATGTTTGCTTGCTGAAAAAGTCTCTTTACGATTTGAAACAGTCACCAAGACAGTGTACAAGAGGTTTGCTTCCTTTATGACTTCTAATGATTTCAAAAGAAGTAGCTTTGACAGTTGTGTTTACTTTAAGAAAAATAGTGATGGTTATTTTATGTATCTACTCCTTTATGTTGATGACATGTTGATAGTAGCGAAAGATAAATGAGAGATAAGAAAGGTTAAAACCTAACTAAGTGAAGAATTTGAGATGAAAGATTTGGGACCTGCAAAGAAGATACTTGGTATGGAGATTCTCAGAGATAGAAAAGTAAGTAAATTGTACCTAAGTTAGAAGGGGTACATTGAGAAAGTTCTTTGTAGGTTCAATATGCAGAGTGGTATGCCTATTAGTACTTCTTTAGCAGCCCATTTCAGACTTTCATCAGCTTTGTCTCCACAATCAGATGATGAGATTGAGTACATGTCATATGTTCCATACTCTAGTGCAGTGGGATCTCTCATGTATGCTATGGTTTGTTCACGTCCAGATTTATCATATGTAGTCAGTGCAGTTAGCAGATACATGGCGAATCCCGATAAAGAACATTGGAAAATAGTTCAGTGGATTTTAAGATACTTACGAGGTACTACTGATATTTGCTTACAGTTTGGAAGAACTAGAGATAAATTCATTAGGTATGTTGATGCTGATTTTGCTGGAGACCTTGATAGAAGAAGATCTCTCATAGGTTATGTCTTTACAATCGGAGGTTGTGCAATAAGTTAGAAAGCCACTTTGCAAACTACAGTCGCTTTATCTACCACTGAAGTTGAGTACATGACGATTACTGAGGCTAGTAAAGAAGTTATTTAGTTGAAGGACTCTTTAGTGAACTCAATGAAGACCTTCAAATCAGTACAGTATTTTGTGATAGTCAGAGTGTCATCTTCCTTACAAAATATCAAATGTTTCATGAGAGAACAAAACACATTGATGTTCGCTATTATTTTGTTCGTGATATTGTTGTGAGCAAAATTAGTACTTATGAAAATCCTGCAGATATAATGACTAAGTCACTTCCTATAACCAAGTTTGAGCATTGCTTAGACTTGGTTGGTGTTCATTGCTGAAGTTAAACCCTTAAGGGGTTTTATGGAAGAGGTGGAGAACTTGTTCGTTGAGAGTTCACGATGAAGAACTTGTTCATTGAGAATTCGTGTCAAGGTGGAGATTGTTAGAATTAAGTAACCCGAATCCTTATTGAAATAAAATAGAGTGGTAAAATAAAATAAAAGTAAAATCCATATAGAACTACACTTTTTTCAGTTTTAGTTTGATTGGATACGAATACAATAACATCCACCGGGTAATGTGTAGGTTCAATTTTATTTCTCGTATTTTATCAAAACTAAAAAGTTAGTCAACTGTTGATTTTTTTATTAATTTGTTGCTTAAGTAGTGGTTTTTTTTTTATTTCTTTACATATAAATCATTAAACTGTTGATTTTGAGTCAATAATATAATGAAAAGGTTTAACAATATTATTCAATTGATGTATGAGGATGAAACATGTCCTTATTCATTATTTACCTTTAAATAAAAATCAGATTGATTTGAGGCTTCAAAGAAAAGAATCATAAATAAATGAGGCTTAAAGGCAGGTCTCATTATGATTTATGACAAAGAAAATCTATCCTTTTTTCTCGTGAGTCAGTTGATCCATTAAGCATTGCAAGTTTTCTTAATGGGCAGTGCCTTCATAATATTTCATTGCTTTATTCTCTTTCATACTTGTCAGCCCACAAACTACCTTCATGGTGGATATATTTATCTCCTTTATCTTTACGGGCCATTTCCCTTCAAACAAGGCTTTCAATTTCTTCGGCCATTATAAACTCAGAATCACCTTTGCTTCACGTAGCTTTTGCATTTTTATTAGTCCACCCTCAATCGACTCTCAATTGTTACACTTAATCATCCATTTTATTTAGGGTAAGTTTGGATGGACAGTGGATGTGATGCAGTGCGTTTAACTTATTTTTTGTCTTACGTTATAACACCTTCACTATCACCACTGTTTTTACACTAACAATAAGCAAACGCACTGCCCATCTAAATCTACCCTTAAACTCAGATATATATATTAAATATAAATTGAGTCACCATTTATAATAATTAGTGTACTAAAAAATAATTAATGAAAAAATATTGGATAAAATTCTAACCCGAAACATATATATTCTATACAAGTCTATTTAGTTTTATTATAAATTTAAAGAGATACTGAAAGGAATCTTATTCAAATATTTATGCTTTAAAAAAGAAAAAAACCCAAAAACCTAGTTAATCATCATGATTGCTCAACCTTTAAAAGACTCGTCTATTATCCCACCTAAAAAAAGAAGCAAATATTTCATTAAAAGAACAAATGAGAACCTAGAAATTGCCAAGGAGGATCTTGATAATGCTAAGTGGGGAATTTTTATTGCATAATACTAAAAATAATCAAAGTTAAACACAACTTTTCATAGCGATCATAAGACATGATTTCAAAAGTTTGCACTTTGTGAATTATCAAACTCAGACTTGACAATTACTTGTATCCCTGTCAAACAAAATTATTCTTAATTAAAACCCAAGGAAGTTGATTTCATGAAGTATTCCCCTTCAAGCACATCCATTATTCTCCCATGCTTTCCATTTGGACCTTTCTTGATCCAATCAAGCTCAATTGTTTAACCAAAGACTATCCCATAATTATGTTGGTGATAAGGATTAAATAAGAAAATGGAGATAAAATATTGTCTATGGTGACTCAATCAAGAAAGCTGATATAAGATTTAAAAAGGAAGCATCATTTTTTCTGGTGATGTTTGGTTGGGTTTACTTGTATATATATGTATATATAGTATATATTCCCTTTTTTTTATTTAAAAAGTCTCCCCCATGTGTATTTTGCAGCCAAGAATCATGGCTTCTCTATAATTGTGTATCGGGTTTACTGTTAGTGCTGTGATTGAGGCACTGGTTTTCATGGTTTCAAAAAAAATGGTTTGATGCCAAAGCTTTTCCCTCAAGGGATCATGAGCTTGGTTGTCAAAGTCCCACTGGACCACATGGGGCTTTCAACATTATTCCACATCTAGCTAAGTTACAAATAAGTTTATCTCACCCCTAGTTCACTAATTCCAATTTGCTTAAACATTTTTTGTTTTCTCTCATCCAAATATGCATCTATTGATAATAGATGTGCTGATTACAGAAAGTGTTATAGAGACACTAATTATATTTTTTCTCTCTAATAAAAAAAAAATTAATTATTGTACGTTAGATCAAAGAGTAAATTATTTTTTTATTAAAAATCTTATTCATTTTTGCTGTTAAAAATTGGACTCTATATGTCAGCAAGAGATATATGTGGCACACCATATGTCACTGTTTGGTTATTCTATCAATTACGCCAGTTTTTAACGATACAGATAGATGAAATTTTAATAGAAAAGACCAATTTGCTATCTAAACTAATGCACAAAGATTAATTTACCTATTTTTTGAGTAGATGAAAAAAAATGCAATCTAACTTTTAATATAGAACTTTCACAATATTTTTATCGTTGATTGTTAAAACACGAATCGTTAAAATGAGTAAATGTATATAATTTTCAGATACAAAATTATGCGTTGATTGAAACTTTTATTTTTGGGGGGGCTAAAAACGTGTATGCTGAGCTGATCCAACTAAAATTATCCAATTTCTTGGTCTACTATGATGACTTGTTTATATATATATTGCTAACCCAAACCTCCAAACCCTTCCCCAAATTTCTTAATAATGAAAGATTGAAAATGACCTATAGAAAACAAAATACAAGGTTAGTTAAGCAAGCCTGAGGAGAGAAACCAAAGAAAAGCAGCAAGCATAATGATAATAATCAAGATTGGTGCTTCCCTCATGGTCCCTACTTGGCTTTTAAACCTTCAAACAGCTACAAATTGTCTGTCCAAAGGATATATTCCAATTAGTATGGCTTATCTCATTTGCTCTAATAGTTAATATCCATGGCTTCATTGACACGGTGCAATTTGGGATTATTGTAAACAATAAAAATAAGTCAATTGAAGCAGGTGGATCCTGTCAAATTGTGGTTTCGAATCACACATTTGAACGTGTTTCATAAGGGATCATATTGAAGCAACCAAATCCAAACAAGTGACTCCAAAGCCACCCCAAAACCAAGCTTAAGTTTCCCAATATCTTTGCCACTTTTTTTTTTTTTTTGGCGCACTAGCCATCAACATTATAGCTTTGAATTTGATGATCAATTCCCCGATTTGTTTCTTAAATCTTTATATTAGAAAATAGATTGCATTTTGCTTCTTCAACTAAAAAAGAAGAAGGATAAATGAATCCCTATACGTTAAATGAAAGAACAAACTGATCATTCCATTAAAACTTCCATCCATTTTTACTTTAAAAAACTAGTCTTTATATGTTAGAATGATGTATATAGGACACACCACGTGTAACTATCTGGTTATTCCGTCAGCCACGTTAATTTTTAATAATAGAAATTAATGAATTTTGTAACAAAAATGGCTTGTTTGCTCTTTGATCTAACGTATATGAACTAAGCTTCTCAATATTCGAGTAAAATGCAATCTAACTCTTAATTTCTTATTAAAAATAATAAGAAATATAAAGAGGTATTTTGAGTTTTCAACTATATGTTTGAATTTTCAAACTGTGTGTCTCAAAACGAAAAAGTAAAAGAAAATATTTTTGTTATGGAAAATTTAAATGATGGACATCAATTTTGAGATAAAAAGAGAGTGAGAAAGAGCCTAACCTAATCCAACTAAGAAGACAAAAGAAAATGGTTAATTAAGCTAATTGAACTTTAATTTTTTTTTCTAACCCAAAGGCCACCACCGAAAGAAGAAGACAAATTGATGAAATGTCAAATCTTGATCTTCTTGTCATCTTTTATTATTAATCAACATGATTATTTTTTTTTTTTTTTAAATTTGGTCCTCCACAATCTTTACAACTAAGAAAAACCCACCTCCTAATTTGAGCAATGGGCCTGATGAAACAGAAAATATGTTTTAAAAGTCAAGACTTAATTAAGATTGAGACTAAGACATGGGGATTAAGTAAAATACATATATTCTATCCCCATAGCAAACAAAGAGCAAGTACCAATGTACTCCATTTTTGCACTGAAAATACTTTGGAATTTTCAAGTGCCCCAAAGTCACATGCGCAGCACATGATGTGCTTGATTTCAACTGCCAAAGTTCTAATTTTGTTGATTTTCAGATTTTGGAAGAGTTGGGACCCTTTATTGATAAAGACAATTTAGGCCTAATAGTAATGGGGACTGCTATATGGGTCTGGTTCCAAACCTGCTTTCCTTTAAATTTCATGAAATAAAATTAGTTTTTAAAAAAATAATTTTATCCAAAGCATTAAGAAAAAAAATGGATGCATGTAGTATCATTTCTTATTTGAAGCTTTATTATTATTATTATTATTATATATTTAGGTCAAAAGAGATGATGAATTAGAACCAAAATGAATCTAAAATTTAGGCAAAATTGGTGCATCTTTTCTCTCACAAGTGAACACTTTCTTATGATTGCCAACAAAGAAAGAAATGTTTTAAATTCAATTATCATTTGTTATACTTAATAATATTTCCAAATCACACACTTGCTTAATTGCTTATTATTTTGAGTTATTTATGAGTGGGACATATGCAATCTCTTTCTAATTCCCTCCCTCACAATATAATGCACCTCAATCAAAGAAGAGAGAGGGGGTGTTTGAATTATTTGAATTTGGAAGGATGGGAAATGAAAGAATGCAGGGTGCATGTGTTAGGGAGTTGGAAATGCCTTGGAAAACTTTTAAATTCATACCTGGAAAAACTCAATTTTATTTTTTTTAGGCAGTATTGTATTATTATATGTTTTAATTTTATGTGATATAATTTACATAATATATACAAATAAAAATATATTACACAAGTATAAAATGGTTTGAATCGGGTCAAGCTCAAGCCTTGAATGTTAAAATCTCAACCCAACTCATATCTTAAACGAGTCTAAATTTTTTTGCTCAAGTCTATTTTTCGAGCCTGGTACTACTATCTGAATCCTTCCATATTTTGAGCAGACCTTCGAGCTTGGATTGGTAACTTGATCCATAAACAGGTTTATCCATGAGGCAATAGACTTATTCTGATCCAAATTCCAATCACAAAAACATTAATGTTAGGAGGATTTTATTTAAATGCTACTGCAACCTAAATAGGATTAATCTTCAATCATAAAATAGGTGAATACACGTATCATTATACCAAAAAGAATTCTAGTACTCCAGCTATAATTAAAATTTTACCTTTTGCTTTAGAAAAAGATTAAAGTCAAGCTAATTAACATTTCTCAATCCTCTCTAATGAATCTACTCTCTTGGTTTCTTCTCTCTCTCTCTCTATGGAATTAGGTGATTGATGATAAGGAAGAGAGGAGAGATCATGTAGGTAGGACTGACTTGAAATGGGGAAATGTGCCAAAATATATTTTTGAAGGAAAACAAGTGTGATAGATGAGAAGGAAAGCATGAATTATAGCCAAAAAGAGATGAGATGAAATGCAAGGCAACGTGGGTGTAAAGGAAAGAAACACTGAAATATTATGCTATGTATGAAATTGAAGGGTGCTTTTGTAATTTTGTATTCAAGTAGGAGGGAAACATCCACAGCCTTTCTTTTTGAATAGCCTCATCATTTCAATAATTTGTTAATAAAAAAAATGAAGTAGTAAAATTTGATTAGTATATCAAATATTTATCCATAAATAAATAAAGTCTTACAATTCTTTCCCATCTACTGGAACTTTCTTCCCTATTAATCCTCATCACTTAAACCCTTTTTTTTCCCTTCAAATTTTAATTATTTTAGGTGGTTCAATAAGGACACCATGAGTATTTTTAGTATTGCTCCAAATGGCCGAAAACAATAGATCATGGCTTAGCTTAAGGTAATTAGTTTTATTAGTCAAATTTCGGGTCATCACACCCTTGAAAATGAAATTGGGTGCTAACAACCACAATCAAACTAGTTTTATTTTCAACTATGTATATATTCTCCCTCAAAGCAGAAGTTGGATATAAATATAGCATTTTATTTTGCATGACAAATTTGAAAAACTTTAGAGTAAAAGGAAAAATAAATTGCCACACTTGGCATTGCTTGATTTATTTGTTTATTAGGGCAAACGATGTTATCTTTGAAAAATGACCTAAACTAAACATGTCAATCTTGTAGGTTTATACCATTTCGAAAATGACTGTGAGCAATATGAATATAAACCCTTTTCAATGAAGCCAAAATTCTTGGTCGACCAAACCCTAAACAATTTTTTCTTTCTTTTTCCACCTTTTCACATGCAAGCCATGCATATATGCAGTTAACCTAAATTAAAGAAGTGATAATAAATGAAATAAAATATGCCAATAAATCTTTGTCACAGCAGGCCACCACAATCAGAGTATGCGCGTAGTAGTGATTATTTGTTTGTTTTGTTTGGGGAATAGTAGTTTTTTTTAGGAGGGCTGTAATAGGAAGAAAAGGTGAGAGAATCATTAGTGATAAGTGGGGGTACAGACATAGGGAAAGGGATTTTTATTTGGTTTGTTGTTTGGAAGTGCAAATGTGTATGTCTGACGCGTGAACGTTATCAATGCTTCCCGATTTCCTAAGGGCTAAGAGAGAGACGTTGAAAGTGGTATATTTGGGAATTTAAGCGTAACATGCTCACCATCAACCTTTTCAAATTGGATTACTTCATTATTTTGGGAACTAAACATTATAATTTTTTTAATATTGAGGTTTGATTTTTTTTTTCAGATTAAGATCTAAATTTGATAATTTTTCTCATATTAGAGTTTAAATTTGGCAATTTTTTCATATTGGGGACTTTTTTTTGTCAAAGTTAGGCTGTAAACTTAGCAATTGTTCCCACATTAAAGCCTGAACTATAGGGTTTTCAAAGACTAACTTGGATAAAAACAAGTTCAAGTCCCAATATGGGGACATTTGCCAAATTTAGGGCCTAATTTGGACTAAAAAAAAGTTTAGACCCCAATGTGTGAACAATTGTCAAGTTCAGAACCTAATTTGAACAAAAAAAAGTTCAGGCTCCAATGTGGGAAGAATTGCTAAGTTCAAGCCCCAAAATATGATTTAACGCTTTCAAATTATATTAAAAGTTTGGTTTTTAAGGTGGTAAAAGTATAATGGAGGACTCTACACTAAGAGCCGGATTGCATTTTGCCTCTCTACTTAAAAAATGGGCAGATTAGTCCATATACATTAGATGAAAGAGTAAATTGATCATTCTGTTAAAAATTCCATAAATTCTACTATTAAAATTTGGTCCATGTACGTCAGTATGAGTACACATGGCACACCATGTGTTACTGTTTGGTTATTCTACCAGCCACACTAGTTTTTAACAGTACAAATGGATGAAATTTTTAATAGAAAATATCAATTTGCTCATTGATATAACGTAAACAGACTAATTTGCTCAATTTTTGAGTAAATGGAGCAAAATGCAATCTGACTCTAGTATAGGGGCCTTTATGATACTTTTACCTTTTTAGGGTCCATTTGTATTGGTGAGATTAAAAATAATAGTGAGATATGTATTTAAATTCAAACACAACAATAATAATTAGGTGAAAATAGAAAGTAGACATTAAATTAGAATGTATATATATAATAAATCCTTAAATTTTATATTTAAATTAATAAAAGTATAATTAAAATTATCTTGGGTCAATTACAATTAAAAAGTTATTGAAATTGGATTAATTTAAAACCATGTTATATTAAATAATGATTGAAATTATATTTAAACTAAAAATAAAATTAATAATAACAATGGTAATTATTTCAGTCTAGTACTTTTACTGGAGGTAACTTTTTGCCTTTCATTCCCAAAGCAGTTGGGTTAAAAACCCACTCCAAAGGGAGTCTTAAATTTTTTTTCTCCCTTTAATAATCTCTATTTTTTAAATGTTCATTTTCAATCCTGAGATTATCAATTATATTTAAAATTTTGGCATAATCACAAAATTAACTCTCAAGTCTTTTTTTTTGCGATTAAAAAACGAATTAAATTAATAAAAATCATAAAAATTAAGAACTAAATTTATAATTATAAGTAATTTTTAAATGGATTTAACGAAATATTTTTACCTAAAGCACTGAACAAAAACTCAAAAAGTAAAAAGATTATCTTGGACAAATAATAGTAGAGGGACTAAATCCACATAAAATTTAACCTATATAATATTTTTGGTCTAAAATCTTTATCTTGAGTAGGAGAATATGCATATTAATGCATGGATGTAATTCATAACATACGTTTCTTATCTGATATGATAATCCATCATTGATGATCCTTGGCCGAGGTCCTTGTCCCACTCAGCGCCAACTCAAAGGCAATGGCGTAATATTGTTTCTTTCTTAGTTGATGGTTCCCTTGCCAAACGCAAGCTGACGGCTGACCACCTCAACGCCCTTCCAAATTTCGACAAAAATGGGAATATAGATATGTTGTTTTCAATTTAATTTGCAACTCATAATTTTGTAGGTACATGATTTGATACTTATCATCATTCTCTTGAGTATTTTGGATTTACATTTTCATATTATTGCGGGTTTTAATTCTTTTTTTTACATAAATAAATCATTTTTATACTTTGTTTGGTTATTAATGTAATAATATTAAGAAAAAGTTTATTTATTATAAATAAAGAATAGTTGATGCAAATTGAAATTTAAATTAAAATGATGAGTAAAACTTTTGTAAAAAATAAGACCTTTTTAAAATAAGCAAAAATTTTCCCTCTTTTTCTAATATAAGCCATGTGAGTCACTAAAAGTTATCAATTGAAATTAGTTTGTTACTAACTAATACTAAAACATGATGGATAATTAATACTCCAACGAAATGTAGTATTGATTTTTATTTTATTTTTTAAAAGTAGAACTTCATTTCTTTAAAATAGGAGTACAAAAGCAACCTATAACCCAAGAGACTACTAATTTCCAAGTCGATAGGGTTACCTCGTACACCCAAGCCCAATGTCGCTTATAGTTAATAGGTAAAGATAGTGAACGATCCAACTCTAAGACATGACAAATAGAAGGGGGAGCAACATCCCACGAACAACAACCAACAGAGGATAAAGCCACCCTAGCAAGTTGATGTGTTGCTTTATTGATTGATCATCTAATAATATACGAATTCAAACAATGAATGAAGCAGTAAATAGTCATGCAACACTATTCCAAATTCTGATAAATTAGAAATGTTGTTATTCAAAACTGAAACTATTGGAAAAAATAGATTCTTGGAAGCTTTGAGGCATATTCTCGATTAGTAAATGTGGAGATTTGAATAATAAAATTATGGTTTTATATTCTACCCACGAGACCTTTACAACGGTATATCATATGCTCAAAATGGTTAAGTGATGAATGACAAATTGATGCTCAAAGTAAGCCACCTGTGAATTATGTTCAGGAAAATGGAAAGCTTAGTCCCACGTTAGTTAGATATCAAGTATGGAATATGTTTATATATATGAACCGACTTAGTGCCTATTGAATGAGTAAACTAATACTTTCCTCCGCGTGCAGGGGTGTGTAAATTCAAACCCGCCGGGGTTGCGGGGTGCATGATGTGGGCAATGTGAAATGTTTTGGGCCTGTGGATATTTTAGCCCAATACATAATCTTATTTTTTTTCCTCAACAGAGCTTATCTGTTCGGAATTAAAAGGAGTTAATGACTCCTTTAATTCAAAAGTTAATTTGGGTTTAATGGCTCATTAATTCACGGATGTTATTGGCTCAATTGTTCAAAATTTCCAAAAGTCCTTCATTTGAATTTTATTTAAAACCAACTAATTTGCAGGAAAATATACATAATGAACTTTCCAAAAAATTTCGAGAGATCTTTTTCCTGCATATTTTTCAAACTGTTTTCAGTGATAGACAAAGGCAAGGCTATAGTTTGTTGATCACTGTAGTTGTGCTACTGCTGTGCTCATCTCATTTGTAACACCCTTTTCTGTCGCTGGAATAGGGTTATAGAGAGTTACCGTACATATTAGAATATTCACATAATATAGATCATTCATTTATCTATTAAATTCCCTACTAATAAATATGACATGTTTCTGATTGAAACATACTTGAACGAGCTTTAAATCGAGCCTTCGAGGCCCTAAAATAGGCTTACGAATAAACAGGGACCAAATCGATATAAATCAGAATATTAAGGACAAAACTAGAAAATTGTACCTACAGGGGTCACACGGCCGTCTAGCTCTCACACACACCCGTGTGGCCATTCCACATGCCCATATACCCAACCATGTGCTAGACCGTGTAACTCACTGACTTGGGCCATACGCTTGTGTCTCAGCCCGTGTGAGACACATGACCGTGTGACAGCCCGTGTCCAGGCCGTGTGCAACCTTAATTGACCTAAAATATTTCCCTTTTTCATACCCAGATATTTATATACCTAGACTTGTCAAAGAACATGCATAGAAACCTTCAAAATGCAATCAAATATGCTCAAAACATGTCAAAGCAAATAACCTATGTGCCAAACCAATGTGCCATCAATGACACCACAACTCAAACACCTAAACAATTTATTTATTAATTTGAACATACAAGCCACAAAGCACATTCATAGTCTTGCTTTCTCAACCAAAGTACCTACTCATTCATGAACAAACCACACCAATTTCCATGCTCATTCACACTCTTGTATATGCCACAACACAATACAACTCATGCTACTCAAAATGTACTTAACTTAGACCACAAATCTATGGCAATCAAGACACACAACCATTACACATATACAATCAAAAATATAATCAATAGCCCTATTGCATGCCATATAACCAAGTTATCCAAAATTTACCAAAAGAGTCCTTGAGATAGTGTATTTCTTTGAGCATGATCCGATCTCCCAACCACAAAACGAATCTATAAAACAAAGGTAAACTTACTTGAATCAATTTTCTCAGATGTCATTAGCTCGTCATTTCAGAAATACAGAGTATCGCTCATTCGAGCTAGTTTCCAGAACATTGACCATTTCGCAACACTGTTCACACAAGTTGACGAGAATCTGCAACGTATACAGAACCTCAGCCATCACTACGGTCTATTTATCAGAACAGAACATTCAATCGTTTCATTGTTTCTCAATGCTGGTCACACAAGCTATCGAAAATTTGCAACTTATGTAGGATTCTCAGCCATCGGAACGGTCTATCTCATCATTGTAACAACCTAATTTTCAGAGGTGTCAGAAACAGTGGTTTGAGACCGCTAAATCTGACGAGTAAGTTTGAAATTTTTATTTTTTATTATTTAATACTTAAGTGTGGTTTTAGAAAGATTTTTGAATTGGTGATTTGTGTTCAAAAATTATTTATTAGGTAAAGTGGTTTCGAAAACGAGGTATTGGGACCTTGATTTCATAAAGCGAGTTGTAAATATTTTTATAAAAGTGTCATTGAGTTAGTATTAAAGTTTAGTTAAAAAATTTTAACATTTTGAAAGGACTAAATTGAAAAAGGTGCAAAACTTGCTAATTAAAGAAGTAGTGATTAAATAGTTTAAGTGGTAAATAATGAAAAACCAAAAAGGCAATTAAACACTTATTAGAAGGTTGAGACGAGGAGAAAAATCTTGAAATTTGAAGACTTAGGGGCAAAATGGTCGTTTGGGAATTAAGGTAAAAATTAAAACAAAGACTAAATTAAAAATCTAGACATTTCTTCATCAATCTTCAGCCAAAAACAACCATAGGAGAGCTTCTAAAGCTAGTTTTTCATATTTTTACATCATGTGAGTTCAATTCTTGCTTTTTTTCTTGAAATTTTTGTATTTTTAAGCCTTTTACAATTAGGCCAAACTATCTATTTCATTAGTTTCTTATTCTATGGGTAATTTTGAAAGTTACCATTGATGAGTGGTGGATGTTTATGATGAATTAACATGGATTTAGAACTTTAATTTTATTATATGATGATTTTATCAAGTGATTTCAATAGAAATTGATTTTAGGACCAATATGCAATAAAGGTTTCTTCAGCCCAAAACGACTTTAGTAAGTTAGCATTCGCTAACATACATCAAACTGTCTCCATGATCGTTCTGTTCATTTGTTGTACAACGCTGTTTTATTGTGAAATATGACGAACTATCAAGTGTCTTACGATTCCTTTTGACTTGCATAGTTTATTAAAATCATCATAACAGAATTCTAAGACATTCTCTTTGCAGAGGTGTTTTATTTATTATCTCGTCTATTTTTTAATCATAGTTTTCCAAGACTTAAATGCAGAAAACACATCGCTTTTCTACTTTAGGAAAAATGCCCAAACCTTTTTGAAAAAATCATCAAGTGTTAGCATATAATTAGCTCCACCTCTCGAAGGCACTCTAGATGACCCCCACAGATCAAAATGAATATATTCAAACGTTCTCTTCGTGTTATAGATTCTTCTGGTGAATCGAACTATCTTTTGCTTCCCAAAAATGCAGTGCTCACAAAACTTCAGTTTGTAAATTCCTTGCCCACCAAAAAGTTCTCTTTTGCTAAATTCTGCCATGTCATTCTCACTCATATGTGCCTAGGTGCATATGCCAAAGTCTAGTAACATCACCATTTGACAAAAAAGAGGAAGCAACAGCTGCATCACCAGTAACAGTAGAACCATGCAAAACATATAACTTGCTAGTCTTTTTCTACCCTTTCATCACAATAAGGAAACCTTTAGAAATCTTCAAAACCCCATTTTTAGCTGTGTATTTGTACCCTTTTGAATCAAGAGTACTTAACAAAATTAAATTTATCTTCAATTCTGGAACATGTTGCACGTCACTAAGTGTTTTGACAACTCCATCAAACATCTTAACTTTAATCGTTTCAACACCTACGATTTTACACGAAGTATTATTTCCTATAAAAAACACTGTTAGACACTATTCCGTAAGTTGTAAACTAATCCTGATTGAAGCTTATGTGGAAGGTACAGCCTGAATTAAAGATTCACTCCTCGCTCACTTTAGAATTGTTAACAGAAGTGACTAGAAGTTCACCATCACTGTAGTCTTCTACAACATCAGCTTCACCAGATTTTTCTGGTTGTTTTCCCTTTTGATTCACAGCCTTCCTTTTGATATTGTTCTGTAGCTTATAGCACTCAGGTTTAATGTGTCATTTCTTCTTGCAGAAATTACAAGTTTTACCTCTATTTGAAGACTTCGATCTAACATTAAATTTACTGTAAGGATTTTGTTCTTGTGTCCTTTCACGAACATTATCAGCATTCCGATCTTGTCTCCCACGAACAATGAGAACCTCTCCCTAAGAGTCAGGTTTAACCACAAGATGCTTCATCTTATCAAACGAGGTCAAAGAATCATAAACCTCATCAACTGTGAGAGACTTGCAACTATATAAAATCATGTATCTAAAGGTTGAATAAGATGGGGCAATGAACAAAGTAGAATCAACCCTAGATCTTCCTTATCATACTAAACCTCCATGGCTTCCAAGTTTGAGAGAATTTTTGTAAACATTGTTAAGTGTTTGTACACAGATAAACCTTCCTCTAAACGATGAGCATAAAAACACTATTTCATATGCAGCTTGCTGGTTAGAGTTTTCGATATACATATTTGTTTCGGCCTCTTTCATAATACAGCGACAATATTCTCTTTCATCACATCCTGCAAATATTTAGATAACTGTAGATGTAACTGTGTTAACGTCTTTCGATCTTTACGTCTCTTCTCTTTCTCTATCAATGTCGAAGGCATCTTATCTATCCCTAGCAGGGCATTCTCTAGATCCATTCGCGCAAGAACTGTCTGCATCTTAATCTATTACAACGTGAATCTAGTATTGCGATCCAACAGCGGAATTTCATACTTCAAAGACGTCATTACCGTGATCGAGATAAGTTACCCAGAAAGCTCTGATACCAATTTGAAAAAATAGAATGTTGATAATGACAATATATCGCAAAGAAAAGAGAAAAAAATAAAGAACACACAGATTTTACGTAGAAACCCTTTCAGGAAAAAACCACAGACAGAGGAAAAGATAATTCACTATGTTGAATTCGAATGAATACAAGATGAGTAGACTATGTCTATTTATAGTCTTGTAAAATCATATTCTAATAGGAGTATAGTAAGATTTAAACACCTTATTCTAATAGAATATATAGTAAGATTGAAACACCTTATTCTAATCAATATCAAATAGATGAAGTTTAATAAGGTTTAAAACCTTATTCTAAAATAAAATAAAAAAGTGTAGTTCTATATGGATTTTACTTTTATTTTATTTTACCACTGTATTTTATTTTAATAAGGATTCGAGTCACTCAATTCTGATAGTATCAAATTGACCAATCTATATCTATTAATAAAAGCCCAATGCATAAGATTAGTTTTTTTTTTAATTATGGCATTGTAGAATTTGTAAAAGGGAAATTTCTTTTAAGACAACAAAGTGGGGTTGCCCTAGAGTTGTCTTAGACTTCGATTATATTTTTATTATAAATGAGTTTAATAGTCGGACTCTGGACTTATCTTTTTCTGATCGCATTGTTGAGAAAGTCTTGGTCCTAAGTAAGTTGTTAGTCTCTATTCACTTTAGTTTTACCCGCTGTTCAACCAATCATGTTGCTCATGCTCTGGCACATTGGTTGATGGATGAGAATCACACTTTGGAGTTTGGTTTGGATTATTCGGATTTTATCCATCGGTTGGTGTTGGATAGCATTATTTGATTAATGCATTTTTGTCCTTTATGGCTCGTTTCCTTCAAACAAAAAAACACAAAGCATTATCTTAAAAAAAATTAAGGTTATGCCAATGAGGTCTTGGCTTTGTTGAGAAAGGTGGAGGCCTTATGTTTTAAGCACCTAGGTTTAAGATCCATAATGTGCAATTATACGCGTAGGTCTCTAAATACTATCATGTGAAGTTGTTATGTGTGGGATTTTGTGCAGTTAGTCCAATTTGTTGGCTTTAGTCTAGATTCTACTAGTTCTTAGTTTGTTTGTGCCATAATAGTTTGATTCTACTTTGTGATTACTTAAATAGTTCATGTTGTAATAGTTTATTACTTATGGTTATTCGAACATGTATTTGTACTTGTATTTTGCTTATATTGTACTTTCAATACTTTCAAAAAAATATTAAGGTTACTTTAGAAAAAAAAAACTAAAATTTAGTTAATTTACCTATCAAGTTTTAAGATTAAAAGAGTATTTAATAAAATTAAAATAATCTTACTTTTATATATACTTTACAATTATTTCTATATCGTATTAATATCCTGTTTGAATTCATTTTCATTTTTGTCATAATGATTCAATTTTAAAAATATTTCTACTTTTTTATATTTTGTGTTCATGTGATATATTGATGTATCATATTACATTTATGTTATTTTATTGAGCGGTTTTACATTTTTTAAATTAACTTTTTATATAAAGTCTTCTCTTCATATGGTGGCCAAAGGTTGTTCACCTATAGAATCCACTAAAGTTTAAACTTTTAAAGAATGAGTGATAGGCCTTTATTTTGGTAACATCCTTTATACGTATTGTGTGCATATGTGATGTGGTTATGTCCCTATCGTGGGTGCAGGAATAACTCATCTCTTCTCTCTTTTGAAGGTTTTTTTTTCTCTCTTAAGATGCCCATATATTAACCGACCTTTTTTCGGTCTTTGAATTTGGTATCTGAAAGCCACAAGAATATTGATTAAATTTTGAGTCAAGTTGGTAGGGCAAATGCAAAAGGGCAAGCAGCCCTGCCTCCCCCCTCCCCAATTGGAAAGTTACATTTCAACCCCATTAAAAAATCATTAAACTATAAATTTAGATATGGTAAAATTACACTTTGATCCTCCATAATGAAAAAGTTATTTAGTCCTTTAAAAAATGATGAAATCATAAATTATTACATGATAAAATTATATTATAATTCAATTTCGACCCTTCCTATAAATCCACCCCTAAAAGTCAGATTGTATCTCATTTCAAAGACATGATCAAATTTTTTTTTCCATTCACAAATCTTTATCTCAAAATTTTATTAAAAAAGATCAAATTTATTATCTCTTAATGCAACAATCATCGGTAATTAAACATCAATTCAAAGAATTCATAGAATATTTTGCTATTTGGAGTTTAATTTTTCAACTTTAGAATTTTTAGAAACATGGAACTTAATAATTGGTCACCTCATATTTGGATATCTAAAAAGAAAAACAATACCAACCATTGTTTAGACTTAATCTAGAAGCCCAACACTTTGATATCATAATATTTTTTTTAGAAAAAGAAGAGAAACTTTTTATTTTATTTGATTCTCATTTCAAGTCTTAAACCAAAACCCAACCATTTTTTTCCCTCAAAGATGCAAAAGAAAGTTAATCCATATTTTGCCCCCATCAACTTAAAATAAAACAAAGAGGGCACATGCATCACTTAAATTCAGCCCTTCATATGAGAAAGAGAGAGGGAATAGATTTTTAGGGAAGAATATGGAAGCAGCAGCATCTGTTTTTTGTTTTTAACTAATTTAATGATAAAGACAAAAAGGATCCAAACAAACATATGGGACTACAAACAATCCTACATTAAATGCACATAATTAATTTACTTTTACCTATATATATTCAGTAAAATTAATGTTATGTTTATCATTTTCCATTTAAAATTGTGAGGGATATCCAATGGATATTTTAATAATTTAGCAAATGACACAATTGAACAAAATCATTATATTAACATAGATGCTTGATTCTTAATTGGGATAATGTGGTTGGATTATAATTTTGGTCTATGTTTACTTTATGTTTTACATTATCTCTTCTCTTTATAAAAAAAAAAAAAAACTAGCCTTGCTAGCCATATTAGAAATAAGTACATCCCAAAGAAAAAGAAATTTGCTCATCTTTAGCGTCCAAAGAAAAGGTAACACATGGTATTGATTCCCTTCACTTGTTATTTAGGGTTTGGTCCCCCAACAAAGAAATACCATGATAGGATGGAAAAACCGAATCTAAACTCTACAAATTAATTTCTTGAGATCTTTCTTCTTACATTAGCATGCACCTTTTACCATTACTATTGAAACATATATTACCTTTTAAAATATTGATGTAATATCAATCAGATTTTATTGTTGAAACTGTTAATTTAACCATTAAATGGCATGTCAAAGCTTATCTGGCATAATTTGAAATGAAAATTTTCAAGAAAAGTAGAATGTCGCCGCTTAATTTTTAAAAGTTAAAACTAAAAATAAAGTAAGATTGAGAAGAAAAAAAAGAGAGTGAAAGATAAAGGCTTTTATAAAAGTTTCAGTCCATTTAAAAAAAATTAATGTTAAACTATATCACATAAGATTTGATATATTATTTAATGATTAAATTAACAATTTTAGTGATAGAAGGGTTTTATTAATGTAACCTTGATAGTTGCACAGCTCTTAAAAATTCATAATCTTTTTGAAAATTGCCTCTATTTCTTTCGACTATTTAAAAACTTAGTTGTTAGTAAATTTAATATAAAATAAATCATTGAAACCCATTAACTTTTTTTTTTATGAATTACAATAACAGGGAAAAGCTCGAACATAAAACGCGACTAACACAAATTGAACCCAAATCACACTTGGGACAACAAACACCATTGACCATCAAACCATCACATGAGATTTTAAAATTCATTAACTAAAATTTAATATAAAATATAATTAAATTGTTTGATAAATATAAAAATTTTAATTTATGAAATTTTTTATTTTACATTTTTATCTTTATTTTAAATATAAAGTATTTAGAGGATAATGTAATATTAAAAGAAATAAAATACAGATACAGATATTTTATATTAAGTGATAAATAACTTTTATTTATTTATCAGTTTTGAAATATTTTATAAAAAAAATTATCGGGGAATTTTTATTAAATCATTCAAATATTAATTTTCGGTTGATTTACTTCTTTTCAACAAATTATCAAACCATGCTTAACTTAATAAATACTTAACATGAATTAATGAATTAATTGTGGTTTATATTAATGTATTAAAATTGCACAGTAAAAATATTTTATTTAATTAAACCCCTCGCTACTATGTTTTATTTTTTTTTGTCAAAATCCTTGTGTTTTCCTATTGAATTTTTCTTCCACATTTTCCCCCTTACAAACCTTACAAGTCAAATTGTAAAAAAGAATAGATGCCATGGCCAAAGTATACTTTCAAGGCTCATAAATTATAACACCCATCCACCACCTCCTTCCTACTGCCAATTTGTCATAAATATTTATTCCTATACCTCTCTCCCTTTTTGCTCCATTATTTTCTTCATTTTTATAATTACTTGTTACCTCATCACCCATAATGAGTGTCAAACCTATACAATTTAGCTTGATTTTAGGTGTCAATTCATGACCAAAAAGATTTACACTTATTTGGTAGTTCATATAATGCCCATGCTCAATTATGTGATATTATACCATACATTGCATATTATATATTGAATGCTATAATTGTTGTGACAACTACGTGTAAGGTTAGCTTCAAACCCCCCCCCCCGGGGTTTTGCATGCTTTGATTAATGTTGGTGAAGTGATTTAGCAGATTAGGTGGGTTTTTAGCAGTTAGGATTTTAAGAGAGGGGGTTTGTGGGGTGGCAGTGATTTTGGTGTGAAGAAAGCAATAAGTAGAGTGGGTAAACTGTTAGGAAAGTGGTGTTGAGATTTAATTAAGGATTAGTTCATGAAAAAAGAAAAACAATATTTTTATTAAATGTTACAAAATAAACTTATTAATTTTTATGTTAAATGGATGGATTAGCATTAAAGAAATAAAGAGGAAACAGGTGAAGAAGAGTTGGCAATGGCATGAGTTGAACCCAATACCTCTCGGAATTGATGTCTCACATTTATCTCATCAAAACTCAAATGATATGATACTCACCGCTGGATTTATCGTATTTTTCAAAAAAAAAAATAGATATTAGATTTTTTAATAAAAGGTATATGGTAAACTGATTTGAAGTATTAATCTATACAAATAGATATAATTTGTTATTTGTTTAAGATCCAAAAGTATTCCAGGTTAAGAAGTTTCCTTGAATTAATTATTGGTGTCCTGAATATACTGTTATTATCGATGATTTATTTGGATTAATCCAGTTTTAAATTTGGATGAAAAGACCCAAATCATTTAAATTTGTGAAAGAAAATAAATCAGAATGTTTTAGAAAAATGAACTTCCTTATTTAAGGAATTACTTAACTGTGTTGGAGTTAGAATTAGGAGGAGTTATTGAGGAGGGTGTGATAACAAACACGAGACAGTCTCGTCCCACCCTGAAGAAAAGCCAATCCCACGCCAAGAGAAGAACCAAAACCAACAAATACAAAGCCAATTAAAAGACTCTCTCTACGACTCATTCTTCCCCCATATCTTTCTCTACCCCCTGTTTTCAATCTCTATATCTATACAAGCATGATTTGCTTTTTTATTGTTTTACACCCCATTTCAGTCTGTTGATCAACTTCTCCTTCACCCACCCTGCATCCCTTTTTATTTTTATTGCTTTCCAATGGCTGTTCAAGCTCAGTATCCTTCCAATGTGCTCTTCTTAAACAGGTTGGTCTTTGCTTCTTTGCCCCTCTCTCCCCTTTCTCTCTCTCTCTCTCTGCCTGTTTAATCATATTTGGTTTATTCCAGAGGTGGACAAGAGGAGCATGAATTTTCGTTGCAGCAACAAGCGGGAGGAGTTTTTCTTAATCAACCCCATATGTTATTCAACAATGGCACCAACAATAATATTAATCCAAGGAAAAGAGCAAGGGAAGTTACGGCAGGGGCGGCAATAACTACGCCCATGAATTCATATTCTTTGCAAATGCAACCGCCTCAGCTGATAGAGCTTTCCCAACTCCACCAACCGAATGTGGTTTCCACCGGCCTCCGATTATCTTTCGGCGGCGACCAACAACAATATCAGAATCAGAATCTTCAAAACCAACAACAACAACACCAACACCAACAACGGCAACAGAATCTTGTTCCCAGCTCCACTCTTTTTTTGTCCGTGGTATCCGATGAATTGGCTACCCAAATCAAACGCCAGAGAGAAGAATTGGACCAATTTCTTCAAGCCCAGGTACCGGTTTTCTCTTTCTTCATGTGGGTTATCGTCGATTTTTTTTGTTTGTTTGTTTGTTTGAAAAATGTAACGAGTTGGTATTTTTATTTTAGGGAAAGGAATTACGGCGAACGTTAGCGGAGAAAAGGAATAGGCACTACCATGCGCTGTTGGCGGCAGCGGAGGAATCCGTGGCGAGGAGGTTAAGAGAGAAAGAAGCGGAAGTGGAGAAAGCGAAGCGGCGGAACGCCGAGTTGGAGGCACGCGCAGCGCAACTAAGCGTAGAGGTTCAGGTCTGGCAAGCGAAAGCCAGGGCACAGGAGGCAACAGCGACTTCGTTACAAGCACAGCTCCAACAGGCTATGATTGGCTGTGGGGCTGCTGCGGTGACACAAGATAGTAGGAGAGGGGAGGAAGGGATAGAAGGACAGGCGGAGGACGCCGAGTCGGCTTACGTGGACCCTGAACGGATGGTTTCTTCGGGACCATCTTGCAAGGCGTGTCGGACACGCGTCGCCTCGGTGGTGCTGCTTCCGTGTCGGCATCTTTGCCTTTGTACAGAGTGTGACCGAGTGGCGCAAGCCTGCCCGCTTTGCCTCGCCGTTCGGAATTCTAGCGTTGAGGTTTTCCTTTCTTGAAAAAAAAAACAAAAATCACAATCAAAATAACCTTTGAGTACAATAAAAAATTTACATTTCTAAAAAATTTCTTTTGGGGGTCTGATGTTATTAGTTTTTTTACCAATGACCCAGAAATTTTACTTTTATTTTTCCTTTTACTTGGTTCCCAATGTACATGGCCACTTGGGTAGTGGCATTGTCTCTCTCCATCTTGTCTTCTTTTTAATTTATTTTTTAAAAACTTTAAATGAAATATATAAATTCTTTGATTACGGTTTTAATGTTTGAGATTCATTGTTATTAAATATGTTAATAATGTCGATTTACTTAATTGTTTTGACATGGTAAGTAGAAACAATGCAATTTGCTTTGCCACAAAGCTCTCACAACTCTCAACTCAATGTGAGACAAATATGCAAAATTGCAAATGTGGTCCTTTTAAAAACTTCGTCTCGTGTTTAGGTTTTTAGTTGTTGTAACTTCTTCTCAAAAATCCAGATTCGAGTTAGATCAATCCTTCAATTCGTCTACAAAACTCGAAATAGGTAACTTACCAGCAACTTTTGGCTTACACTTAAAATAAGCTTGTATGAGATGCAAAATAAAGAAGTTGTTTTAGGCTTTTAATGGGTGCAAAAACATGAATTGACAAATTGCCTAAGAATATGAGATTTAATCAAAAGAATGGCAACAGTTTTCGTGTTGGAAACTCTAAAAAACTTTCTGCTTTATTTTGGTCAGTTTTAGGCTAAGTTGGGGGCTCTAACATTTCTCTTCTGTCAATTGCAGCTATTCTTTCTTTTTCTTTGGTTTTATTTTTTTAAAATGGAACTTCTTAAAGCCAGATCAATAAATAATAAAACCCAAATGAGGTTTTATATGGTTCAAATCTGAAGCACCATCATATGATCCAAGTTGTGCAGAGATGCGCAATGTCTCCATTATAGACATCAACCACCACTATAATGGGTTCTTTTTTCTTTTTAATTATTGCCTTTTGGAGGCAAATCCCCCAAAAACATGTTTCCACATATTTCAAAAGACCATATAAGCATATATGAAACACCCAATACGAAAAGGTGTTTTGGTGCTTCAAGTTGAAGCCATTGCATATGCCACTGTTGGGTTTGGTCCCATAAGTTACTACTGAAGATGCTGAGACATTGCCTTTGGTCCCATAAAGGTATTGATCATATGTATATATGATCATTGGGAAGTTTGATTGTTATACAGGAGATGTAGGGTGCAATATCTAATCCAATAATTCAGCAAAAAAAGCTGAATCCCTGGTTGAATATATGACAAGATATGAGAAAATCACTTATAACAACAAAGAGATCAGAGATAGATCTAGTAGGCTACATAAATAAATATGGTAACAGCACATCATCAATATTTCCATTTCATTGGGTCAGTTTTATTTTTGCGACAAAATCCCATGGGATTGTACACATCTCTTTTCTTTGTATAACTCAATTATTCAATGTATATATACTATATACTCAATTTCTAATATGATAAATGGAGGAATTCCTCCCTTTTTTGCATTTGAAATTCTTTGTAATCTGCTCAACTTATAGTAGAAGCAAACTTTTGCATTTACGCCAAGCTGCTATACATATATATTACAATTTACAAATGGGTTACTTATATTGGGGCTGATTTTTTTTTTCAAGTTAAGCTTTGAATTAGCCAATTGTTCTCACATTTGGGTTGAATTTTTTTTTGTTCGAGTTAAGTCCTGAACTAGATAATTGTTCTTATATTGGGGCTTAAACTTTTTTTTATCCAAGTTAGGTCCTGAACTTTACAAATGCTCCCACATTGGGACTTGAATTTTTTCATGCAAGTTAGTCTTTGAAAACCCTAAAGATGAGGCTTCGATATGAGAACAATTACCAAATTTAAGCCCCAATATGAAAACAATTGCCGAATTCAAAAACTAACTTGGAAAAAAAATATTTAGGCCCAATGTGAGAAAATTACCTAATTCAGATCTAATTTTAATAAAAAAAATTCAAACAAAAAATCAAATTCAAACCCAAAAGTGATTTAACACTTTACAAATTCACGATGCAAATTGAATCTTGGAATTCAGCTAAAAAAGTTTCCTTGGGATCCAAGAGATAGATAGAGGCATTAAAATTGGCATCAAACATAGTTATGAATTCAAGCCTTTAGCTTTCAAGTTTCAATGTACATCTGTATTAAATGCAAATTCTGACACACAGAGAAGGATGAATTTATATAGGTGAAATTATGAGGGGGGTTAATTTTTATATCTAGAAGGTAAACCTAAGGTTTGAATATAATAAGGTGTATTTGATGTAAGATTGGATCAAAGGCAAGCATATAAAATTACAAGTAGAATTGTTTTTATGCAACTTTAACAGTGTTGCTAAACTTGCAGGTAAGCTAAGAATCTGATAGTGATCACATGACATGTCCATCACATTGCATTGTCCAATGCACACAGTTGGTTCATATCATAGCTCTCTCCCACATTGACAAACTCAAAATCAAAGCGACTGTAATATCATTTTTAACTGCGTTAAGTAGATAGTGACAAGGAGGTGGACAATACAGTATATAAAAGATTTCACAACAGTAGTGCCCCATGTTCTCGTGAATTGCTCTCTCCTATCCCATGCCTTGTTTGAAAAATAAATAGATGAGCCGACAGATGGTCTTATAAATGGTAATGTGAGTAAGTCATGGAAACACCACACCTCTGTTAAATGATAAAGATGAAAATGTTGAAGTGGAAGACAGACAATGTTGTCCTCCTCCATTGTTATTATTTCCTTATCAAAAAATGTTTGTGCATGACACCATTTGTCTGAAACTTCTTGTCATATGGCATAAACCACACTCATCTCTGTAATGGATGCCTACATCATACATAACTTCTTTTAATAACCTTGTTTTCATTGTAAATCTGCATTAAAAAAACACATGAAAAGCTTAATTAAGAACAACAATACAAGCTGTCTTTGCCAAGTAGCACAAGAGATAATGGTGAGAGAAAAAAGCATTGTAAAGGGGGGCCCTTGATATGATGCAGGAATATGATGTATGGGGGGGGGGGGGAGGGTTGACAAAACAAAGACATGAAAGGTCGAAGCTGGTGCATATATTTAGGTACTCTGTATTGCTAACATGCATGCCATTCAGTACAGATTTTGGACTTTCTCTTCAATTTTGTTAGGTGTGGGAAACCGAAACCCACCATTTCATTTTCCCCTGCCATCACACTTGTCAATCCATAATAATAATAACACCAACCATAGTGTGGTGGCAATTGACAGGTTTCTTTTTCTTCTTCAAACAATATTAGCTAAAGTGATAAAAACATAACAGTATTTGTAATTTTGTGTTTTCTTTTCTGTTTCATTTTCTGGTTATGAAGAAGAAGACCTTTGAGATTTGAGCCTGACATCATCAGTGGCTAAGTTACAAAAGGAACTGTAAAGGCTATAAAGGCCCTGATAATCTCATAGGTTCATAGGCATAGCTAAACCCCAAGTTAGAAAAGCTGGGTTTTTTTTTTTTTTTGCGAGGGACTAGGATGAGATTAAAAACATCATCCGACATGTTAGTTAAAGTGGTCAGTTTTTGCATCTCACAAATTAATAAAGGATCAATTTGCAAAAAAAGGAAAAAATTTGTTTAAAAAGGTTTTGATTAAATGATCAAATGTGTTATCCGTGAAGAAAGCATGAATTGTATATTATAAGATTGTTGATATCATTAATTCCATGTCCAACGTTTGAGTTTCAGTGGGTCATGCATGTCAAATGAATGAGTTGGAAGAACCCAACGAAAATGGCCAAGTTCATTAGGGTTCTTCACGGACCATTGGCCATAAGGAATCAATATCTTCTTTATTGTGGGTTCAAGGCATGAATATATATATGATCATAGCTTTGGTACAAGATCAATGTTTTAAGGAATTTTCATCTTCTTTTTTTTCCCTGCTTTTTTGTCAAGATTGAAATGGAATAAATGCATATATTAAAAGAAGCAAAAGCCAAAAAAAAAAAAAGTAAGACGTGGTGAAGCTGCTGTTATCCTTTTTTTTTTTACCCACAGAAAAAGCATTATGAAATGAAATTTGGACAAGAAAAAAGAAGGAAGCAATTATTAAAATGGCTTTTCTACATATTCAGAACTTGTTCTTCAAGCTTGTTCTACCTAGAGAGAATATGAAAATGATGCAAAAAGAAACCATTTATGCTTTTGATTTATTCCAATTAAGCCTTGCAGTGAAAGATATAAAATCATTAAAACTTGAGGGCTAGTTTGACATAAGAAACTACTAATTGAGAGTGTTTAAGTAAATTTGTGAATACCAGAAATGTTGAGTGATAGTTTGGCTTGGATTACAGGTCAAGCAATTTGTGTGGTACTTTTTTCTGATTTTGGTGCAATGCAATGGACTGATGATGATATTGTGTTCGGTATGAATGAAGAAGCAATACGTTTTTGGGTGGTTTGAAGCATTAAAAGTAGGGAACAACCAACAACATCAAACACTGAAAGTTGGGTCATCTATTCCTCCGTATATCACAAGGCCCTAGGAAGGCATCTCTCCCTTTCCCAAATGGTCAAATGCTTCCAGACTGGGATGGAGACCCACCTATGCGCTTTTAATAATTTTAGTCAAATTTATTTTTTAAACTTAAATATTCTTTTTACATTTATAATATTCGAATGCAAAATTGTATTATAGAATATTAGATTTTTTTATCTTTCACTCCAATGATTTAAAATAAAAATTTATTCCCCATTTTCCATTTTCACCACCATGATCACCAATATTTCACTTCAATTAAACTTCAGGCTCTATTTATATTAGAACTCGGATTGCATTTCTTTCATCTATTCAAAAAATAAATAAAATAATTTTTTTTATGTTAGATCAAAGAGTAAATTGATCTTTCCATGAAAAATTTCATTTATTTCTACCATTAAGTGACGACATGCCTAACGAAGCAAGTAGTTAGTATCATGTGGCATACCATGTATACCTCATTCTAACGTGACATCTAGCCATATTAGTAAATATTTAAAAAAATCCGAAAATTTCTAAAAAATGTGTTTTTAGTAATTATTTGAAAAACTATATCCAAGATTATAGGTACTTACGTGCTGTTGTCTACTTGCTCCGTCAATCACATTATCACTTAACGATAGAAATTGATGGAGCCTTTAACAAAAGGATTAATTTACTCTTTAATCTTAATAAAATTTTTTTATTTTTTTAATTAGAGGGCAAATGGAATCTAAATCATAATAAATTTTCATGTAAATGCAGCAGTCAATATGGGAAAGTTTTTTAAGACAGATTGAAAGGCATTGCAAGAGCCCAGTGTTGTGTTTGGGACCAATAGAGTGGCTTTTTGGTGGGTTTAAGGCTCATGAAATGGGTTGAATGAATCTAAGAGGTTTTGGGCTGCTCTTGATTTTTACGGTTTTGAGCTTTAAATCAGCCTACCACAAACACAAGCCTATTTCTTTTTTATTTATTTTTTAATCCAACCAAAGTTTTATTTCTTCCCTCTTTGTTGCGGCCCATGTACCAAAGTCCAAACAATAACTCTAACTCCAACATTTTAAAATATTCTTTTTTTAGAATACTATTGGACAAGGAATTTGAAAAAAATTAATTTTATTTTTCAAAATTACTTATTTTACTAAAAATAATGAAGAACTTTAAAATTTATAATAATTTCAAGAGAATATTTGAATAGTTCAATAATTTTTTTGTTGTTTTTAATTTCACCGATTTTTCAAAATTACGCTTTGCAATTAGTTGTTAGAATCAATAGGTCTTCAAATCATTTATTTGAAAAAATTGAAACATTTCTTATTGAATGATCATAATATTTCTCTCTCAAAGGTAGCAACAAATAGGCACCATAGAGCATTATCTTTCAACAAGTCGTGAGTTGCAGTGTCCACCTGCAGAGATGTGTGAAAGATGAATTGCTTACCACGCCAACGAAACAATTAGAAACACCACAATCAGTTAGCACTCATTATATCTTGTTTCGCCTCCATCGCCTCGACAACCACCATCGAAACTTCCTCGACCCAAAGCGATTCACGTTGTCGATAAGGCCATCTTTTGCTATCAAGTGCATCACTTTATTTATCGTTCTAGACACATGCACAAGCTTAACAACCCTAAAATTGGAAAGCATAGCTTTTATATTTGAAATAAAGGCTCTAATCCTTAAGTTGTCCTCCTTATTGCTTTTCTCTTCATTAATCACCCTAAGAGCATCTTTTCCGAGGGTTACTGACTGGAATCCTATATCCATACCAAATCGAGCATCTTGGAGACAAGCAATCACTTCTCTTATAAATGGATCAAGTATATAACAGTTCATTTGCACACAAGCCCCCAAAACCATACGCTCACAGTTTCTGATCACTACCCCACTACAAAATATTTTCTCGTTCATTTGGTAGGTTGTGTCAAAGTTAATCTTTACAAACGAAGCCTCTAGTGGACACAATTGTTCAAATAGATCCACCTTCTAAATTGGTAATTTTCGACCCCCTTCATCCAATTCCTTCAAATAGGAGAATATCACCATAGATATTTCCTATACTAATTGTAGTACACCATCGTGAATAATTCTATTCCTCACTCCTAGGCTGGCCATAAGCCACATATAAACACCCTACACTTACTAATTGACAATGTGGTAATTAAATAATAGAGTCATTGTTTAAAATCTATACTTTCATATTTTGTGGGCCAAGAAATACCCAGAATACTCCACAGATTCTAAACACACACAACCGCGAAACACATGGGCTAAAATTTCTCCATGATTACGATTTCTAGGGCATAGGACAGAATTTATAATGTGTTAGTTATATAAATTGGTAAAAGTAGGAAGAAAGTTGTTATAGGCTCTCCATATTTCCATAAATTGGTTCATCTTCATCAACTCCATTAATAGTTAAGTTCTCCTTCAAATTAACCAACAACACACAATACCAACTTCGAACAATATAATCGCATGACAGTTTACCACGCCATACCAATTTATCTAACTAAGAAGATCGTGACAATGGAATGCACATAATTCTGTCAACATCCACCTCCTCAAACTGTTCCATAAGCAAAGACAAATTCCAACATGGTGAGGTAGAATTGATCAACTCTAAAACTATTGAACCAGTTGCTCCAATTAAACTATTTATGTAACGACCCAAACTTTTGTGGTGTTAAAAATTACAATTTCGGGACCTCGTGTTCATAAATCGAGTCCGTAAATATTAATATATATTTACATGTATAATATATTCTTATATTGAAATGTGGATAGTTAATTTACTCGAAATTGTGTTGAATTAAGGCACAGAGACTAAATTGTAAAATTCAATCACTATGGATTTTTAATTAGTAAATGACTTGGGAATTTATTGTAATTAACCAAAGGTCTAAAATAGCAATTAAACCATATTCAATTATGTATTAGTGGGAGGCATGATGTGTGTTAATTAAATTAAGAAATTAAATATTAATGTTAGTTAATTAAGATTAAAACACATTAATTTAAGTATAAATACTATTTATAATGGAAAGGAAGAGAAGATGTTGCCATCTTCATCTTCAATTCGTAGGTTTACCAAGTTTCGACCATAAATTTAGCTAAAGACGACACAAGACCATCGAGAGGGAAAGAAAATGTGATAGCCAACGACGAGTGACTCGAGTTTTGGTTTGTATCTCTATGATCAGATATCAATCTAATTATTATATATCCATAGAATTACGCATTCTATAAAGTTTAGGTGAGTTGTACATTATAATGGAATGTAATGAATCATATAGTGGAGTGTACATTATAACATGTTGTTCGGCATTGGTATTGAATGATCTTTTTATTAAGTGTTTTTAATTGATTTAAGCTATATTATAATGTTTGATTATAGAAATACCACTAAGTTTATCACTCATCATACGTTTTTCTTTTCTGTGTGTAGGTTAGGCTTCAAGCGAGACCCCAAACATCGTCTTCAACATCTAGATAGAATCCCAGACTCAACAATGTTAGTGAATCCCTTTTTGTTTTGTTAGTTGGCATGTACTTAGTGGAGTCACCTTAATATTTTGTTATGTTTGGAATTATTGAATTGTAATTAGTAAATGATTATAAACATACTATGTTGGTAATTAAAGTTTGGTATAATTTGATTATATGTGGTAATGTTGATGTATGTGAGTTGATAGATGATATGTTAGGTATATATATTGAGCTTGGTAAGAATTTAAGCATTGAGAAAATGCTTAGTTTGATTAAATGGTATTATTTGTTTAATTGATAGAAATAGGATATAAGTATGTTATTGAATGTATATCAATGTGTTTGAGATCCTAATTGAAATGGTACAAGGATGAATTGTTGATGCATAGTTAAAGGTGGCATGTTTTGATATTGGTTAGAATGCATATAAGGCATATGAATTGGTATAGTTTGATAATTGATTGGAATAAGGTAGGCACCAAATGCAGAATTAAAAATTTTTTTGTGAGATATCGGTTGCTTGGGAAGGGTATCGATACTTTAGTAATTTTTCTTTAATTTTTCAAAACATCAAACTGTAAAATGGTATCAATATAGAGGGTAACGTATTAATACTTCGTAGAGGGTATCGATACTTTATGAAAGATATCGATACCTTCGATATTTGTTCAATTTTTCTAAACTTTGAAGCTAAAATTGGTATCGATACCAAGTAGGGGTATCGATACTTGATCTAAAATTTTGAAAAGATTGCAATTTGGTCCTTTTTTAATCTCGGGTTAACTTTAGAGCGTGCGTAGGCTCGTATAAGTTCTGATAAAGGTTGTATATCATGTTTATGAATTGAAATGCGTATGTTTGCATGAATTGTGCTATAATTTAAATGTTTTGTATTCGTAGTTGCTCAGACAATAAATGTAACATCTTGTAACTCAAACCTAATGATCAAGTCAGGTATCGGGGTGTTACAGGTTACTCTATTAACTGTATAGGTTTATACTTCAGTTTAGCCAATGATGCACTTATGTGTCAGTGTATTTGTTTCAGTACATATGTGATGCATCTATGTGCCAGCATTATTGTTTCAGTTTATCCGATGATGCACTTACGTACCAATATAATTGTTCTGGTTTGTCCAATGATGCACATCGTGTGCCAAAATAAGTACTTTGGCTTGCCCGATGATGCACTATATGTGTCAGTATCTTTCCTTAAGTATATTTCCTTCAGTATATCCAATGATGCATTGCGGTGCCAGATTGAGACACAGATTGACTAATCTATATATTTGTCTTGAAATCCAAGTCATGTTAATAGGGAATATAATTTGGGAATTAGTTAATTGATATTTGAAAATGAATTTGACATTATGAAATTGTATTATAGATACATATTTGCGATATAAAATTATTGATAGCTTATGGAAGATCATGCGAACCGATTGAATGGGCCTAAGGGCCATTACGAAATGATAATGGTAGATTTGATTTCAATTAGGAGATGATGTACGGGCTTGATTGAATGTAATAGATTGAAAAGTAATGTGAATGTTAAGTATATTGGTATGATATGTTAATTAGTTGTTAGTTAAGGTAGTATGTTAGTTGGTTCTTTTAGCATAAATAATGTATCTTGTAGCATATGTACAGTGTTATATATATTGAAGAATGGCATGAGTTATATATGAGTTAGTTGGTATTGAATTGGAAATTAATTGTATGCATTTGATTCAAAATTTGTATTAAATTGATTTGAGTCATGCAAATACCACAGAACTTTATTTCTCAGCGTACGATTTTATTTTCCGTGTGCTAGTTAGGTTTGTGACGAGGTCGCGAGCATCAACTTCAGCATACAGACAAAGATCATTGACTCAACAACATTTGTATAGTTTCTTTTGTTAATTATACGATTTGTACCTAGGTTGAGCTGAAATTGGTATTTTGATTTGGTTATATGCTAAATATATGGAATTGGAAATGTTATAACTTATAATTAAGCATGTTTCGTGGTATGATAATATCTAATTGGTTTTATGTTTATATACATATGTTTATAAGCGTAAGCTAGTTATGTGAAGGACTTGAATGAATTGGTTGTATAATCAAAGGAAAATGTTAAAATGATGATATCATGTATGTATAAATGTTCTTCAAGCATAATGGAATCCTACTAGGTATGTTGATTTGGTAGAAAATTATGCGTGTAGGAAAATTTGAAATGTTTTATGTGTTTACAAACAGATACCAAAACTTATTCTTTTGAAAATAAAATGTCACGTTGTGATGTCAAACAGTGGTTGTCGCGACGAGACTTGATTACCATGTCACGGTGCGACATCAGACCTTAGTCGCTATAATGAGGCTAGACAGTATGTTGCGTCGCGACCGAAGAACTCCTTGACATTACAATGTCAACCCGAAGTCTTGAAATTATTACAATTTGGTCCTAATTTGACCTCGGGTTAGCAATAGAGCTTTCGTAAGCTCGTATAAGACCCAAAAATGAACACAAAATGTTTTATATACCTGTTTAACTTAAACTGGGATGTTTTATGTCATAAATTGAACTACAAATTAATCATAGTTGCTTCGACAACGAATGTGACACATTGTAACTCAAACCTAGCGATTGGATCAGGTATGGGGTGTTACAAATTTTAACTTTATAATCTCTTGTACCAAGCAACCAAGCATCATTCCAAATGTCACACCCTTGTCACGTCCTTAGGATGACACTGGTTTGAGTAATCTTGGAACGGTCTTGATGCATTGACTAAATCCTAACTCGTCTCTCTATCGAGTAGTTCTGCACCTCGAAACATTTGCCTTGGCTTATGTCTCAGCCGTTAGAACTGTGCATAATTCGATTAACCTGATTTTTTTGGTTAACTGACCGAGTTCGGTTAATCTGTCGGTGAACCGAAAAATTTAGTCAGGGGTCGGTTAAATTTTTTTGTTTTTTTAGTTAACTGTTAAATCGATTCGAAACCGGTCGGTTAATCCAAAAAAATTGGGTAAATCAAATTTTGCAAGGTAGGGCCTCAACTAGGTCAAATTAAACCCGGCCCAATTTTTTCTCAGGCTCAGCACCGAACTTTTTCTCTATTCTCAGCAGTAGCCTACTTTCACTTTCACTTTCATAGTTTCACTTAACACTTAACAGTTAACACTTTACCCCTAGCCCTAAATCCCTAATATTTTCAATCTCCGTCGAATCGGGAAATCGGAAAACCCACTATTTTTCACACCTTTTTGGCTTTTGCTGTCTATTTCTCTTCTGCCGGAGTCAGACCACCACACCAATACCCAGACCCAGGGACAGGTTTGTTTTCTTCTAATTTCCTTTTCGTTTTTTTCCAATTTCTTGAATGAGTCTTTATTGAATCTGTAGTTGACTAGTTCTTGAATGGCACCTTGGAATCTTAAAGACTTCTCACTGATAAACTTGCCTAATCTTCCTCAGTAAACTAAACTAATTAGGAAACCAAAGTAACTAACTTTGAGGCTAGTAATTTGGGAAACAAACAGAAAAGTAAAAGGATTGCCTAATTTTACCTTTAGAAGCTTTTTAGCATAATCATATACGCCATCAGGTCTAAAAAACAGATCTAACCATTTGTAAAATTTCAAAAAAAAAAATCCTAGAAAGTAGAAACAGATCTAAAAAACAACATTTAAAAAAATTCAAAATTCATCACAAGTTCTAACCATTTGTAAAATTTCCAGAGAAACAAACAGAAACAAAAAAATACTAACAAAATCGTGATTGACGACGCCTTGACGAAGACGAAGAAGAAGAACAAAAATTGGAGAATCGAAAGCTCCATGAATTTGACTCCATTCTCTCGAGAAAACAAAGCAACTTCTTCTTTTTTGATCAAAATATTTATGAATCTTTTTCATCTCTCTTCATTTTGAAAATCTTTTGATAAATTTATTGAAATGAAATGTATAAAAGCTTTATAAAATTATCAAAATTATTTTCAAGATTAAAAAAATAAAATTAAACCCTAAAAAGAAGGAAGAAACAATCGGGGAAAAAAGAATAACAGAGAGAGAGTCTCTCCACAGAATTTCTGCTATCTTTTATGAAACGAATTGTTTTTTTTAATCTTTTTTGCCTTTCTTTTATTTTATTTGCATACTTTTCCCTGTAATTTTAGCCAAATTGTGAAAATGCCACTACTTTTACAATCAGTTGGCTGTGATTGCGTTACTGTGATTGTGAAAATACCACTACTTAATTTAATTACTTCTTTAATTTTCTAATTATTAAAAGTTTTGAAATTAATATACAATAGAGTTATACAAAAAAATTATTTTAAGGTTATGGGAAAAACAAAAAAGGAAGTTAATTGAATTGTCACTAAAAAATATTCTTAGCATGGGTTATTTATAAATATATGATAATTTTCTTTCAAAGTATTAAATTATTACAATCGGACTATCGAGTAATTATTAAGTAAAATCAAATCATTATAGTACAAATAACTGATTACTAATATAATTCATTTTGGACTTAATCATTAACTTCATTTTAAAAACTTTATATCATTTGGACTTAATCATTTAAATAATTTTCTATTTTGAATTTCATTTAACATTTTTATTAAATTTAAATTTTATAATTTTTTAAAAGATTAAATTCAAGATGAACCTATAGAAATAAAAGTTATTCTAGATATAGAAAGTTCAAGCAAATATGGTATTGGGAATAACACTTCAAAAATTGCTTCAAATTTTGATAGATCACTTTACCAAAATTATTCCAACTAGTCATTGCAAAATCGGACATCCCAAATATTAATTTAATTGATTAAGTTGAATACCGAAGGAATCTATATATATAATGTTTGCACTTGTGTGTTAATTTAAGTTGAAATTAACACACATATTAATTAACATTGCAAAATCATTTCACTAAGGGTGCGATGCATGTGTTCCATAATGATCTAAATAATATTGCATCAATTTTATTAAGTTTCGGATTTTGTAAATAATATTGTCCTTGACCCCAAGTTTGTCGTATTATTTTAATTTATTATATACTTTTTTTCTTGCAGAATGTCAACTGAACCAACATCTATTGAGGGTAGTGTTACACATCCTACTTCGATAGATTCTGAAAATTCGGGAGTTGGAGCTTCAATCCAAACAAAGGGGACTACCGGGAAAAGAAAAGCCACTCTTCAAAGGTCAGAATTTTGGTCTCACTTCACTAAGATTATTAATAGTGAGGGTGCAAGTAAGGCTAAATGTAATTATTGTCAAAAGGATTTTTGTTGTGATATGAAAAAAATGGTACAGGGTTATTGAAATATCATATTGGTTCATGTAAGAAAAATCCTAGTAATGTTGTTGACACTAGTCAAGGACAACTAGTTTTACCTAGAAAGAGAGTTGAAGGGGGGAAGGAAATCTTTCAACTTGGAGATTTGATCAAGAAGCATGTAGTAAAGGATTAGCACAAATGATTGTGATTGATGAATTACCTTTCAAATTTGTTGAAAGTGAAGGTTTTAAGAAATTTATGTTTGTGGCATGTCCTAGGTTTCATATTCCTTCACGAACTACTATGACTAGAGATGTTTATCAATTGTATTTAGATAAAAGGGTCAAGATAAAATAACTTTTGAGAAGTTCTTGTTCTAAAGTTTGCTTCACTACTGACACATGGACTTCTTTGCAAAGAGTTAATTATTTGTGTATCACTGCTCACTTTATTGATAACGATTGTAAATTGAATAAAAAGATTTTAAACTTTTGTCTAATTTCTAGTCATAAGGGTGAGTCCATTGGGATGGTGATTGAGAAATGCTTGTTGAAATGGGGGATTGATAAGTTAGTTGCTGTTACTGTTGATAATGCAAGTTCAAATGATGTTGCTATTGGTTATTTGAGAAAGAAATTTAACCCTCGATGGGGTTTAGTTTAAAATGGTAAATATCTTCATATGAGATGCATGGCACACATTGTGAATTTGATTGTTATTGAAGGCTTAAAGGAAATGAATAAATCTGTTGAACTTGTTAGGGGGCTGTTAGATATGTGAGACAATCTTCAGCTAGAGTACAAAAGTTTAACGAGTGTGTTGTGGTGGAAAAGATAGAGTGCAAGAAGATGTTGTGTCTTGATGTTTGTACTAGGTGGAACTCGATCTACTTAATGTTAGACACTGCTCAGAACTTTGAGAGAGCTTTTGAGAGATTTGAGGAGCAAGATACAAACTTTAGGGCTGAACTTGAAAGGGGAGAGGGTTGGCCTAATGTGGATGATTGGGATAATGTTAGAAACTTGAGGGATTTCTTGAAACACTTTTATGAAGTCACTTTACGTATATCTGGCACTTCATATGTCACGTCCAATAATTTTTTTGATGAGATTTCTGAAATTGATATTCTTTTACGAGATGCTCAGTTAAATAGTAAAATTGATTTCAATGTTATGGCCATCAAGATGAAAGAGAAGTACGATAAGTATTGGGGTGATATTGATAGGATGAATTTGCTTATGTTTGTTGCTTGTGTTTTAGATCCTAGACAAAAACTAAAGTATCTTGAATTTGCACTTAGTGAAATGTCTAGTTTTAAAAAAGCTTGTGAAATGATGCAAAAATTGAATGAATCTTTGTATGAATTGTTTGATGAGTATAAGCTTCCATTTCATAGTACTTGTAGCCAATCAGTGTACCAACACATATTTCTTTCGGTGAACCACAACAAAAAATGAAAAGGCGAATACAAGCTTTGTATAAAAAGAGTGAGTTGGAAATTTGTGGTGAGGATAAAACATCTGAGTTGGATAAATATCTAGCTGAGGCTAATGAGGAATTTGTTGAAGATTTTGATATTTTGTTGTGGTGGAAAGTGAACAGCCCTAGATTTCCCACTCTTTCAAAAATTGCTAGAGATGTGTTAGCTATACTAGGTTTCTCTGTTTGCTTGAGTCTGCATTTAGCACTTAGGGACGTGTGCTTGATCAATATAGGAGTTCTTTAACTCCTAAAATTGTACAAGCTCTTGTGTGTACTCAAGATTGGATTCGAAAATCATCATCACAAGAAGACATAAAAAAGATTGAAGAACAAATCCAAGAGCTTGACAATATTGAAAATGGTATGTTTATTGTTTTATTTTAATAGTTTCAATTTTTTTACCATATCACTCCTACTTATTTAATTGATTCAATGTTTAGACATTTCTTGGAATGCATTAGAGCCTACCCTAGATTCATGAGCTTTCGTGAGTTGAAGGGTATGCTTACTATCTTATTCTTGTTAATTTATAATCTATTCGTTTGTTTATATTATTTGATTTTTTTAAATGTGTATATTTCTATTATATGCTAAATTTTTGCACATGTTTTTTTAGGTTTAATGCAAATGGAGATATTTTGGAGAGATGAAAGGGATATAAATAGAGAATATTAAAGACTTACATTTCAATTATGTGTTAATTTCAAGACTTATGTAATATTTTTAATTATGTAGTGATTCAAAGACTTATGTAATATTTTTAATTATGTAGTGATTCAAAGATTTATGTAATGTTTTTAATTATGTTGTGATTCAATTCGGGTAATGCGTGTAATTCGGGTAATTTTTAACCAAAAATAAACAAACAACACATAATTTTCGGTTAATTCTGTTAACCGACCTAATTAACCGAAAAAATTTCGGTTCGGTTAATTTTTTTAAAAAAATCGGTTCGGTTAACGGTTAAAACTTTTGAAAGGTCGGTTAATTCGGTTATAGCAATTTCGAGTCGATTAACCGAATGAACACCCCTATCCGCCGTCGCCTAACACAAATTGTATTTATCACTTGTACATCTCGATAGTAAGAGGTTACTGCTTTTACTTGCCCCCATTGTGACTTGCCTTGATCGAAATTCTCTTAATCCACACGAAAAGACTTTGGCACACTTACATTGAACACCAGGTTTACCTTGAGTATTGCCTCTAACTCTGGTTTGTAAGCCCCTCGGCTTACTCGCTTTAAAACTCTGAAAGGGCCCTTGTGTCTTTGCAAAGCCAACAATAAGTCAAAATTTAAAACACTAGATAAGTGTTTGAAATGTACGTTACTCATAACTTTTACTCGATCCGACTGCCCATGTACTTGAATGACAATCTACATGTACTTGAAATATTGACTAAAATGTTCAACTTTTAAATATGGTAATTTGAATAACAATCCACATGTATTTCATGCTATTTAAAAAAAATTATGAACTTTTTATCATTTTTTAACATTTAAAATTATTTGTTAACATGACATATAAGACAAATAGTGTCATGTCAACTTAATAGTACATGTGAACTGCCATAGGGGTTGCCACACCATCATTGAAAATATTAATGTTTAAGTCAGTATTTTCGTTAAAAAGAATGATTTTACTCTTTTTTGAAATTTTGAGAGTCAATTTTAGCTCAATAAAAGAATAAGAGCCAAATTAACAAAATATATAAACGTTAAGGACCAAATTTGACATTATGCCTTAAATCTATCAACTATGAGTTTTATTGTATTTTTCTATTTAAGAACAATCCCTTATTTTAATTTTAAAAAATGCATTAACAATAAAATCAAGGGCGAAATTAGGGGGGCTAGCAAGGGCCTTGGCTCCCCCTAAAATGAAAAATTTTCATTTAAGCCTTTTTAAAAATTTTACTACTAAAAATGATAAAATTACATTTTACTAATAAAAAATATTCTAATTTCGCCCCTAATAAAATATTATAATGAAAAAACAAAGGAATTAAAAAGAAAAGAAAAAGCTTGGGAGTTGGGATGCTTACTTTAATGGAAGTACAAAAACATAGAAAACAAAGAAAAGAATTTTCTTTTGTAATGTATTAAACTAAATTAAATACCCAAAAAAATGAAAAGAAAAAGGAAATTAAAATAAAAAAATAAAAAAGTGGTCTCACGTTCTAGGACTTGCCGGTGCTAGGGAGACACACGCGGGACCATTTAATTGTTCCACGCGGCTGAAATGTATATCGTTGTTGGATGCCTTGTGGTTTTAGCAAGAATCTGTTCACAGACCTTAACCTTATTAATCTTATTTAATAATCACACGTCTAGCTTTAATTTGTTATCACAATCACAGATTAATTTATATTTATTTAAATAATTACATATATAATAAATATAAAATGTTCAATAACTACCCAAAATATCTTTTTTATTTTAATTATTCGATCTAAGCTATCTTAGAATATTTATGTCTAACTAATTTCTAATATTACAAGCATTGTGCATGGTTTTATGCCTTTAATATTTTAATTAATTTTTAAATATTATATTTATAATTATAATAATCAGCATAAAATAATATCTCTTATTTTAATTATTAAATATATTAACTTTTCAATTCAAATATTATAATAAATTTTTTAAATAATTAAAGTATTTTAATATATTCAACATTCAATATAGTTTTACTTTAAGTAATTAATTATGTAAAGTAACCTCATTCAAAATAATAATTAATTAACGTAATTAACTTTAATATTAATAAAGTGATAATTAAGATGGTTAGAAGTCTATTCAAATAACAACTCTATTTTAAAATTAGAACAACTTTTTAATTAATAATTATTTTTACATGTGTTATTATCACAACTTCTATTAAATTATACTTTTTTTAGAAGTGAATTTAGTAATATGATAGAACAAAAAGAGTGCTCTCGTCAATTTAAAAGTTTTTCCAAACTCGTACTTGTATATATATTATAGATTGTTGTAAGACTTGTTACTAATTATGTTCATCTCTTTCTATAATAACTACTATTTATAATACTCAAGTTTGCTATTTTTTATTTTTATTCTTTTAATAGTAACAACCACACTATTTAATAATCAAGTTTGTTGGAGTTTTTTACATTGTAAACAACAAGAAAGTATAGAACAAACATTTTACACAATGAATTTTAGTTAAGATATTAATTCAATGAGAATATTTAAATTTGATGTAAAAATAGCTAATCTAAATTAATATTGTAAAAAGTTAAACAAAGATTGTAAATTTAAGTAAAACAATGATGTTGAATAAAACCAAATGTCATTTTAATGCGCTTGCTTCTTTACTTTTATTCTTTTAGGTGCACTTAGAACAGCCGATTATATGGAGATAAGGCCTACTCGATTATATTACTTTGTATTGAGATACAATTATTTTATAATGTTTTGTTCTTTATTAAATTTATGAATTATATTCATTTGGATAAAATTTTGAATATTTTTATCATTTTAAAAATTTTGATGAGTTGATTGAATTTTTTTAGAATTTATAAATACAAACACAATATAATTGCATTATAAAGTATAATAAAATTAGTACAAAGCAAAAAGTATGAATAATTAAAATATAATCGGACAAAATTCATTCATAACAACTCTATACAATAAGATTCAAGATAAATACTTAGTCAATTTTGAATCTAACTATTTAAAAATTAGGGAGAAGTCGGAAAAAAATTTAGAGGAGGTCGAGTTAAATTGCCTATGTATTTATAAATAATGTATTTATAAATATTTGTAAAAAATACAATGAAGTTTTGGTTGAAATAGTAAAGTTGAGACTTTAAGGATCATAGTATTCTAAATTCAAACCCCACTTTGTGAGGGGTTTTTTTTTTTTTTTTTTAGAAAACGAAACATTCCTGTTTGTGACATCAAGTTAATTAGGTAGTTTATTTGCATTTTTCAATTTGAATTGATATTCGATTAATTTGTAACATCAATTTAATTAGGTATTTTATTTAGGACTGTTATTTGGTGCACTGCCAGTGTAAAGAAAAGATCCACGAGAAGGGGTTAAATAATGAGAAGTGTCCCTTAAATTATATTTGAAATCTAAAAAAATAAATAAATTGACACTTTTAATCATCTTAACTCTGCTTGTGAAATTTTTATCTTTTCACTGATGGTGTCCGGGTTTGTAGCTATCGTTTCCAACAATATTGTCTCAAAGATTTGAACTTGCATCTCCCCTTAAGACTGTGATGTGTCATACCATTACACTAACACTTATTGAAATAATCCTTTTATCTATAGTATAAATGTCCACAATCTTTTATCTCTACAAATGAGATTAAAAAATTGGTGAAAGATCCAATTAATTACTTTCTTATCTATTAATATCTAATATATTAATTATAATTCAAATGTTGAAAATTCATTCATTAATTGTAAAAATTTAATTTGTGAATCTATATTTTATTTAAACCTTTGATTGAGTTGGTGTCACGAGTCAATTAGACTTCAACTTAGTTAGGGAAATTAGTAAAACATTCTTTCATATTTAAAGTAAGTTGTATTATTTAAGGGTACTTTAGTCCTTTTAAACTAAAAATAAAATAAAATACGGTTATGATCCGGTTTGAATCCACATTAATCGTATCAATAAAGCTGTAAATTTACCACTTAACCAAAGTTTTACTTAAAATTTTAAATATATTTTATTTTTATTGTGCACATTTTATTAACTCTATCAATTGTATATCTATACTTCTATTTAAACCCTTGCTGAGTTCATGTCACAAGTCAATCGACCACCAACTCAATTAGAAAAATTGCTAAAATGTCTTTTTTATTTAAAATAAGTTATATTTTTTTTTCAAGTTGGTATCACAAATTAACTCAACACTAACTTAGAATATTAATAACAACACCCAGTGGTGAAGCCTAGTAGAAGCTCAGGAGGCCATGGCCCCCCAAGGTTTAAATTTTTTACAATTTAGCCCTTTATAGAGATACTATGGCCCTCCCAAAAATATAAGTAGGCCCTCTAAGGTTTAAGATTTTTGCAATTTTTCCCTTTCACTACACCAGAACAGGTCTTTAGCGGCGTTTTTTAGGCCTTTAGCGGCGCTTTTTAACGCCACTAAAGGTATTTGCGGCGCTTGTGGAAGCGCCACAAAAAAGGCCGCTAACGAAAACATCGCAAACGTTTGCAGCGTTTACAAACAAAAACGCCGCTAAAGACCATGTTCTTTAGCGGCTCTTAGTAGCGGCGCTTAGAAAAAAACGCCGCTAAAGACCATGTTCTTTAGCGGCGCTTAGAAAAAACGCCGCTAAAGTCCATGTTCTTTAGCGACGCTTAATAAAAAACGCCGCTAAATACCATGTTCTTTAGCGGCACTTAATAATAAACGCCGCTAAAGAACATGATCTTTAACAGCGTTTTTAGCTAAGCGCCTCTAAAGAACAAGGTCTTTAGCGGCGTTTTTTATTAAGCGCCGCTAAAGAACATGGACTTTAGCGGCGTTTTTTCTAAGCGCCGCTAAAGAACATGGTCTTTAGCGGCGTTTTTTTCTAAGCGCCGATAAAGAACATGATCTTTAGCGGCGTTTTTATACAAAAACGCCACTATTTTTGGGATTTTTTTATATTAAATTTTTCATTTTTTCAGCCCTCCTGTAACAACAAATCATATGCAACCAGATCTAAACCAGCCAAAAACAATAAATTTATATAATATTTCAAATTAAATAAATAAAATAATATTAATATCAAAAAATAAAAGTGAATTCATATTATTTTTGCAAAAATGTAAAATGTTAAAATGATAAAAATTATTTATGTAATACACTATGACGGCGGAAGTTGCGACTGAAACATCTTTATCATAGTCTGAAGCTGCTGCTGGAGTTCGTCGTACTTTTTGCTCTGCTCTGCTTCTCTTGCTGCAGCCTCTGCTTCTCTCATTGCGATCATTTGCTTCCCTCATTGCCGCCTCTGTTTTAAGTTGTAGTGGAGTTCTTCATATTTCCTTTGAACCTCAACTGGGCCGCTTGCATCCGAGCCATCTGGTCTTTTAACCTCGAACTTGACTTGAGCTGACTCCCGAAGCCATGTATTCTCATGAATGGATCCAAAATATTGGGTTGGGCTAATAAATGATCCTTGAAATCGAACCCGACTATACCTTTCAGGATCCAAAACTTTAGTAATAATCCGGTTATCAATGTCTTCAAGATGAACAGAACTATCACTAGAAGCAATCGCTCAGACTCATTTTTTATCCTTTAGTTTTTCCTAATAAATAAATCACATAGTTAGGAACGCAATACATATTAAAAAACATATGCAACATAACAATAGTCGCATTACAAGCAATGAATTAAACCATGTGAAAATAAACACTATAAATAACTAAAACAAGTCAAATCGTATTAAGTAAACGTACCATTACTTCACCAGCTTTAGGAGTCATGGGAGATCCATCTTTCTTCCTATGTGTAATTTCAAAAAGTTGAAGGCGTCCAACTTTTTGACCGGACGACAGTTCCTACAGTATAGTAGTAAAAATATTATTTAATGAAAAATTATACATATTTGACAATATTAAGAAATTAAAGATACCTCCGCCTCAGCTACACATGCAAAACTTCTCGACCCGGCTGTGTGAGTGAATTTTTGTTTCTGCCTGCTGCTTTTTCCAACTTGTTCACGATCCTACGTTATGAAATTTTTAGTACGTAAATAGTAAATACTATAAACCAAAACAATTACAATAGTTTGGAAGTATGTCATACCTCGCCTTTCTTCGAATGCTAAAATCTAACCGCATCTTCCTATTGGTACCTCAACATACCCGGCAGGACATTTTGCAATTTCTCATCGAGGGTTGTTTTTGTCTTATAATAATTTTTCTTCAAAGTACTTTTATTGTCTCTCCATCTTTTTCCCAATGCCTTCTTTACATAAGCATCGGAGACCTCTAAAGCAAACCTCGCCTACAAAAAACACAAGTTAATAAAGTAAATATAAATGAAACTATTTCCCAAGCATTACAAATGACATTAACATTTTGTTACCTTAATATTATCGAGTGCTTGGTTTTTGTTGCTATCGGGCATTTGATGCCATGATCGTAGTTGATAGGCAACATATTCGCATTTCGTGCTAAAATGCCCATGTATCCTGCTAAAAGTCGAGCTTCTGATCCAACAGGCTGACCAAAACTGTTTTGTCCAACTTTGACACGCTCGACTAGATCTAACTCGTACAACTCTCTAAGTAACGTACGTCCTCGACCTCTACGCGTCCCACCATTTTCAGCTACAAATAGTATATTATAATATAAGAATTTGAAAAATGAATCAATTATAAGACAACACGCATGTAAATTAAATGTAAAATTACTTTGAACTTCTGTAGGATCCTCAGGTGTAATCGAAACATTCGAAGATCCAATTGCTGTCTGTTGTTCAGTACTATTTGTTTCTGTCTAGTTTGGATCATTTTGAATAATGCTTCCCCTTAGAAATTTTCTTCTAGGCATTTTATCTGCAATACACATAAAATAGTTGAAAACTTAATAACTAATTACAACAATAACAACACATATAAAATAGTTGAAATATATAATAAGACCAAGATTTAAATTATGATATATAATTAAACAATCGTGAAATCTTACTACATCATTATTCGTAAATATCTTCATCCGTATCCTGACGAACCCATTGAAATTGTGCACTAGTACTAGGGATATTATCGTTTAAGTTTTGTTCTGGAAAGGGCAAAGTTTATGATCTGTCGTCGATGTTATCTCTACTTCCACTGCCCATGTCAAACAAGTCTCTAGAGATGTTACGGAGTACAACGTACCAACCCTCACCAGTTGGATCTTTTGAGTAAAAAACTTGTTTGACTTGAGATGAGAATACATACGGCTCATCTATCAGTTGTTGTCCTGTGTGAATCAATCGGTCAAAGTTCACCATTGTAAAACCAAATTGATCTTGCTTAATTCCACGAGTTGTATTAACATCGACCTAATCACCTCAAAATAAGACAACTTTCCATTTGCCGTAGTAATCCAACTCAATTATGTTAGTAAGATGTACGAAATATTCCACATTTCCCTCGACAGGATTATTGTCCATAGCACTAGCATAACTTGTAATTGCAGAATTAACAACTATTCCACAATTTTGCGTTCTCCTCAACCTCTCGCGATATTTTGTATGAAATCTGAAACCGTTGATGAGGAACGCACTATATCTTTTAACCACTCGATTTGGACCTTGGGAGAGCCATTTAACTTCGTTGTTTATGTTCTTCCCACTCCAAACCTATTGAATGGAAAGTAAACTGAGTAATAAAAAATGTTATGAGAAAACATTATTATTTGTAAGCGGAAGCTCCAACTGCATACCGTTTGGCTTAACCATTCATAAAAAGATTCTGTAAACAACTTATTGATATCTCGATGTTGTGTTCTTCAGGAGCGCGAACGAGATCTCAATATTTTTTTATACTCACTATGTTAAAAAAATGTTCACTTTGTTAGAAGATAAACAATTTTCAGTTTGATAAATATTTATCAAATTTGTAGAACTTACTTCCGTAAAGGTTCCATTGATTCGTGGTGAAACAGAACATATCGATGTGCTTGTACCGAGGATAAATGATCTAATTCTGCAATTTCAACTTTGCCGATTGGTTCTCCAAAACTTTGGAACAAATAAGTGTCGGCTAAGTTATGGTCCGTGAGTCCAGCATTCCTATTTGGTCTGTTCAACCTTGTTTCAACATCTTCCAAATATCTTGAGCAGAAGGTCATACATTCCTCTGCCAAGTAGCCTTCAGCAATCGATCCTTCTGGATATCACTTTAAAAAGATGACCATTTGCTCATATTGATGTTATATTTCCTTAATTAATCATATCTACTTTATGATGATGTTAACGGTTTTACTTATGTGAGTATAGTATTTACTTTATTTTTATTAATCATGTGTTTTAGTTATGTCGATTTAATGTTTTGAAAAAAAAAATTTACGAGTTCAATTTTCAATAATTAATTTACTAATACCCATAATAATTGCTGTAGTTAAATTGAAATCAAAATTTTACTATATTTAATAAAAAAATAAACAATGATTTTTCAGACCAAGATTGAGGAAACAAAAATAAGCAGACATAATAGTGTAGTAGGAAGTTCCATTTTCATGTTATTTCCATTACAGTACATGAATATAACCGCGTTGAAAATAAAAAGCCAAAAAACAAATATTCCTTTCACAATCTTAAATAATCTCTCTCTCTCTCTTCGTCTTCAATTAACTAGTAACCACATCCCACACCCATTTCTCGATCCACTCTTTTCCCAGAGTCCTTTATTAAACTCTTCTTTTCCTTCTTCTTTATATAATTCAACGATTTTTTTTATTAAAACAGCTCACTTTTTCCACCCTAAAAAAAATATACATTTTTTTATTTTATTTTCTCTTTGTTTATCTCAGTGTTTGATTCTTGTTCACCGATTAAAAAAATATGTAGTGTTATTATTATTATTATTATTATTTTAACAATGGGATCTGGAAATGGGTTTTTTCCAACTGAAGAGTTCAATTTAGATTCTAAATGCTTAAGTGATCCTCAACAGCTTCCTGTTGGTCCTAAAATTGGTGAAGGTGCTAATGCTAAAGTATATGAAGGAAGTTTCAATGTTATCCAAAGTTCAACACATCAATATGCATAACAACCGATGTTATCATCATGTAAGGCATAAATATCCTATTTCCTACTGCCAATTACCGAAAAAATGATTCTCAAGTAAATTAAGAAAATAGAAAAGAGCAGTGTACTAAATAAAGAAAATAGAAAGAATAGCAAACCAGAAAGAGCAGTGTACCGGTTTGAAGGGTTACTATTGCTGCAAACTAACAACACCCAATTACTTCATGCATTGTTTGGGGACGGTCGCAAAACAAGACAACATCAATGTAAGGTTACAACCAAGCAGACGAGGCATAAAGTAAAAAAAAATTATAATTTTTCCCACACTAAAAATATAACTTACCGGTGGTTGCAGGAGCAGAGCGACGGTGACGGTGACGGTGACGGTGATGCAGTAGATGAGACGGTGATGGTGATGAAGCTGGTCGGGTTTGGGGGGATTAGGGGCTGAGGAAGCTAGGGATTTCGGCTAAACAATTGGGGGTAAGTGATGAAGAAGAATCGGGTTTTGCCTGGTTAAAAGGGTTGGAAAGGAAACGACGTCGTTTCCACAGATAAATGAACCCACTGATAGCGGCGTTTGTAAATAAGCGCCACAAAATGTCCACAGAAACGAAGTCGTTTCAGGAACAGACAGTCAAATTTGTGGCGCTAAAACACCACTCACAACATTGAAAAACGACGACGTTTTCAATGACTAAACTAACAAATTTGCGGCGTTTCTAAATAAGCGCCACTAAACAAACCCGAAAATGATGACGTTTCCCAAACAGTTATGACAAAAGTAACCCATTTGAGGCGTTTATTCCAACGCGCCACAAAATAAAATTACAAACGATGTCGTTCCTCAGCCAGTTAGTCAAATTTGTGGCGTTTAGGCATAAGCGCCACTCAATTAACAGTGACTAAACGACTAACTTTGCGGCGTTTAGACAAAAGCGCCACTAAATTAACCGTCCAAACGATGTCGTTTTCCAAAAAGCTAGGACAAGTTTCTGGCGTTTTGCCACAAAACGCCACTAAGAACATCAAAAAACGACGACGTATTCATGGCTAAATGAACCTATTTGCGGCGTTTATAACCTTTCGCCACTAAGTAACCACCGAAACGACATCGTTTGCAACGAAATATAAACGAAACGCAGTCGTTTTACTGATAATTAGGATAATTTTGCGGCGTTTTTTCGTAAAACGCCACTAAGAACATGGAAATTTTTAAAAAATTAAGTTAATTATATCAATATTTTTTATATTTTTATTTTTAATAAACATAAATATTTATGTATATATGTCATATTAAATAAAAATTTGATGTTAATTTTATCAATAACATGTGTTAACATTTTACAAGCTCAGATCAAATTAAACTTCATGTATACAATTGAACATTTAATCATTATTCATATACGCTTTTGGGATTTAACCCATTTTGGTATATATTTATATTTTTAAATTGATAATTTATATATATCTTTTTAGATTCAGAAAATATAAAAAACTTAAATTAAACCTAAACCCTAAATTAACCATAATTAATCCTAAACCATATTTTCAGGAATTCGTGTTGCTAATGTTAGTGTGTAGTACAAAACATATATTTTAACCTTAAATTATAAACTGCAAACCATTAACCACAAGCATCAACCCCTAAAACACTAATTAACCTCTTAACATGACTAAAGCGGGATAAAACCCAAACCGTAAACTCTAAACTTCTAAACCCTATAAACCCAAAACACTAAAACCTACATCGTAAACCCTAAACTCAAAACTCTAATATTCACAAAATAATAAACATTATATAATGATTAAACCTAAAACCCTAAACTATATACAATATTAAACTTTTTAACTTATAATAATCACTGAACCTTAATCACCAAACTCTCAAACCCTAAACCAAAAACACTAAAACTACATCGTAAACCATAAACCCTAAACTATAATTCAAAAAAATAAACATTATATAATATAATAAACTACATTATATAATAAACTACATATATAATAAACTAAATATATAATAAACTACATTATATAATAATCTAGCGGCGCTTCCCACAACGCGCCGCTAATAATATGTTTTAGCGGCGTTTTACCATAAGCGCAACAACTGCTAGTATACATCAAGACCAAAGCACTGCGTTTTGGTTAATATTTTGCGGCGCTTTACAATACGCGCCGCTAATACTATGCTTTAGCGGCGTTTTCAAATAAGCGCCACTAATCCTAATGTACCTCAACACCAAACTCTGCGTTTCGGTTAAGAAAGATTGCAGCGCTTTTCAGTACTCGCCGCTAATACTATACTTTAGCGGCGTTTTAGCATAAGTGCCACTAATGCTACTATACATCAAGACCAAAGCGCAGCGTTTTGGTTAATATTTTGCAGCGTTTTCCAAATAAGCGCCACTAATCCTAATATACCGCAAGACCAAACTTTGTGTTTTGGTTAATATTTTGTGACACTTTACAATACGCGCCGCTAATACTATGCTTTAGCGGCGTTTTCATATAAGCGCCACTAATCGTAATGTACCTCAACACTAAACTCTGCGTTTTGGTTAAGAAAGATTGCGACGCTTTTAAGTACTCGCCGCTAATACTATACTTTAGCGGCGTTTTAGCATAAGCGCCACTAATGTTACTATACATTAAGACCAATGGGCAGCGTTTTGGTTAATATTTTGCGGCGTTTTCCAATAAGCGCCACTAATCCTAATATACCTTAAGACCAAACTCTGCGTTTTGGTTAAGAAATATTGCGGCGCTTTCCCTACTCGCCGCTAATACTATGCTTTCGCGGCGTTTTTGTATAAGCGCCACTAATGCTAGTGTACCTTAAGACCAAACTCTGCGTTTTCGTTAAGATGTATTGCGGTGCTTGGTAGTAAACGCAGCTAAAGATGTTCTTTTACGGCGTTTATTCGGAAAACGCCACTGTATGTCCGACTTTTAGCGGCGTTTTATTAGAATCGCCGCTAATGCTACATCTTCAGCGGCGTTTTATGGTTTGCGCCGCTAATGCTCAATTTTTAGGGGCGTTTGTAATCCAAACGCCACAATAGGTGCCGCTAAAAGTCTGTTTTGGTGTAGTGTTTGTATATATACTATAACCCTCCCAAAAATATAAGTAGGCCTCTCCAAAATTTTTGTAGTATTAAAAATAATATTAAAAAAATTGAAAAATCTTCTTGAAGAAGCTAAATTATTCATGATATAACTTTTGAATGATATTTTTGTTAAATAATAATTTAATATTTTACTTAAAATAATAATTTATAAGTAATATAATAATATATATAAAAAGAAAAGAAACGATGAACATATTCTTTAGAAACGATGAACATATTCTTTCTTTTTCATATTCATGCCTAGCAGGAAAAGAAGAAAAAATTTCTTCATCATTTTCCTCCAAATTTTAAGTATAAGGTATATTTTTCTTCAAATTTTTTATAGATTTTGAATCTTTGAAGCTTGTTTTAAATATATGTACTAATAGTTTTTTATTTTATTTTATCAAGCGTATTAAAAGTTGCCATTAAAAGATATTGATGGAAGCTTATAAAATTAAGTGAAATGTGTATGTTTTTGTATGGAAAATGATTAAGAAACAATTTTTACTTGTTAGAAGTGTAAATATCTTTTTAATCTGCTCTTGAAATTAAAATTGTTAGCATACCAACAATAAATAATATTTTTCTAGAAAACACGTATCTAATTTTATGAATAAGAAATTAAAAGTTAAACTTATTAATATGTTTGAATAATTTGTTATCAATATTCGGTAATTTATATAATTAATCAAAATTTAAAAAGTTTAGGTCAAATTCAATTACAGATCACTGCATTATAAGTTTTTTTTATTGCTTTAGTTTCTATACAATAATTTAATTATTTGTAGTACTTTTACTTTTTGAAATGTGTTTTTTAATCTTTATATCTATTTTTTATTGATTATATCAAATAATTAAGATTTTTTTACAGTCGGATAAATAGTTTTTTTTTCTGTTTTAAATATGTAAAAATGTTAAAATGTATAGGTCACAAGTTTAAAACAAATAATTAATGTCAAATTGAGGGAACTAATGGATAATAAGTTGGTGTAAGAATGAAATTATGCGTTTACAAATATACTAATTAAACTTTAAATGATAAAATTATAATATAAAACTAATTAATCCAGTCGAAGATGCACAATAAAGAGATGTTCTATAAGTTTTAATTTTAAAAAGTAATTAATATTTTAAATTTACTTTTTTACTGACATAATTTATAGTATTAAAACTAAAATTACATTTTCAATTACAAATTTACAATAGCATAAGAAATTACCAAATCTTGAAGACGGAAAAAAAAGGAAACAAACATGCATGCATGCTCATAAAAAAAAAAAGGGGGGGGGGCATATCAGCATATGTACGTGGTGCGATCACAACCGTTACTGTTAGCATTCTCAAAGCGACAAACAACAACTTGGCGTAAGGGATCATTGCTTATGTCCCTCAATTTTCATTCATTCAATACTGCTCTGTGTAACTCTGTAACGTAATTAAGTTATTTATTTATTTATTTTTGTCGCGTTTTGAGACGCCACGTGCATGGAAAACAGTACACCTAAGTGGAGCGGTGATGACAAGCTCTACACCACACGTGTACATCTACAGAATCACGGGCAGGTAGTGGTTTTAGAGGCGGTCTGACCGTGATTTTTTTGGGCAGCATCTGTGATTGGAGAAACCAAAACCTCGGAACAAGTACCGAGGCTCGAGTAATGACCACGTCATCCATTCTTGTCCTCTCTCTTCACTCCTTCACAAAAAAAATTTTGGTGAATTTTTTATTGCATATTTTGACAAAAAATTGTTGAATTATATTTTCCGATTTAAGCATTAAAAAAGCAATTCTAAATTTGATTGGGATTTCATCAGCCAATAAGTTTAGTTTGATCACATGGTCTCAACTCTCTTTCAAGACATTTTCTTTAGGGCTAAGGTTTGCTCATAAGTCGTGACTTTGAGATTCTGTTTCTTGGTATGCTTATGTCCCCCCTTCCTCCACCAATCGGAGATTATTCATTATTTAATTATTCAAATAACATTTTTCCTCTAATTTTGATTTTTTTAAAAAAAATCCATTTGTGATGCTAATTATTCACAGTCACGGTTCCTTAATTCATACTAATTAAATAATATTTTTAAAAGTATAACTTTATAATGAGATTATTCATTATTTTTTAAAGTTTGTTATGTGTTTTTCTATTTTTTTATTTTACTATATTCTTATATGACATTTGTCAATCATTGATTCTATTTGTAGAGTTTAAAACTCCACTAAAATACTTCTTAAAAGGTTAAAATATTTTATAGGTCCTCGTACTTTTCACAAATTTAAAATTTAGTTTCTATACTTTTCATTTTCAAGAATTTAGTCTCTATACTTTTAAGTTTTTAAAATCCAAGTCTTATTGTTAACACTATTAGTTTTTTCTTAAATTAGGAAAAATATAAAAATTATATATATATTTGATCTAATGTGTAATTTTGTACACCAACTTTCTTTTGGTGTAATTATATACATAGAACTTTAATTTTAATTCAATTTTCACATTTCACTAACACTGTTATTTGTGTTGCACTATTTTTTGTTATCTTATTTGAAAATTGCTAATGCAACCTTTTATTAAACTAAAATACAAAAGAGTAAATTTAAACTATTTTCATATAAATTAAAAAATACATGTTTTTATGATTATGGAAGTGACAAAATAATTTAAACTTACGTGAAAATGATTAAAATTATTTCAAAAGAAAATTTAAATTAATGTGGAAATATTAAAATTTACTCATTCTTAATAAAGAAAATAATGTCTCATAGAAAACAATGTTAGTGTTATGTGAAATTAAAATTTTATATATATAAAATTACATCAAATCGGAATTTGTGTATAGTATTACAGATTAATAACAATGTAATTAAAAAATAAAATTTGTAATAAATTTAAATTTAATAATCTTAATAACATTAATAGTTAAATTTAAATCTGAATTTCAAAAAAAATTAAAATCCTAAAACTAAAGTTATAAAATTTAAATTTCTAATTTACTATGAATATAGGTGGTACTCGTGGTGGTGGTGGTTAAAGAACCCAAAAATGAGTTAAACTGGTGTTTGGAGAGGTCCACCCACAATGTCGACGAAATTGGGTTAAACCAAACCGTCGTTGTAGGAAAAGATTGTGGCAGGTGCGGTCGTTACGTTAACGCGCACTGTACGAGCGTGGAGCCTGCGTCAAATTTTTACGTTAGAATACGGAGGCGTAGCCGTGGGCCTCGTTCTTTTTATGATTTAGTCCCAAATACGGGACTTCCCTTCCTAATTTTGGCCCCCTTCTTCTTTCCTAAACCACGAAATTGCCATTTCTTTTCTTAATTAACAATTAAATATTCGATGTTATTAAAAAACTTGATTTACAAATAACTATTGTCTTTTATCTTTTAATAATTGGTCTTATCTTTTTATTTTAAAAAAAGGTATCAACATATTTTATTTTTTAACACAATAATGGAATTTGTTTTGCTAAGTTTAAATGTAATTTGCTATGGTCTATGTTTTAAATTAAATGTAATTTTCATTTATTTTACCAAATGGCATAATGGTATTTTAAGTGTAAATGAATGGCAAAAAACACCCCAAAGGGCACGCAACTAATAACTGGAAGTAATTTCGAAGTTAGGGACGCAGGTATTTTTAAGCCAATGGATTGAATTGCACGGATTCTTGAAAGCTGCTGTTGTTTGCAATCTTTTTCTCAACAAAGAACAAAGCTTTCCCCTCCCTATAAAAATTCTAAACCATCATTTATTCTTTCACCCACTCATCTGCTTCACCATCTTCTCTTTACTCCTTCACTTTAATTCCCACAAAAAAGACCAGACCTTTGCTCAAAAATGGAGTCTTCTGGCCCTTCAAGGAGGCCTTGTTTTATTGAAGAAGATGATGGTTTGGCTTCTCTTGTAGACATGGAAGCTGGATATTCAGGAACCCATTACCAAAGTTGTAACCAAAATGGGTTTTTTTCAAGGCCTCTTTTGTGTTACTCAAGGAGGAGTAGTTTGAGGAATTTGGCTTCTTCTTCTTCTTCTTCGGTTTTCTCTCCGAGGTTTACTAGGTTTTATGATGCCAGATTTGAAGATCATCATTATCATCAACCCCATTTCTTGGATGCTTGTTTCCTTTGCAAGAAGCCTCTTGGGGGTAACCGTGACATCTTTATGTATAGGTTTGTCCATATTTTATCAAGTGCCTTAAATCTTTTTTGATTGGGTTTTTGTTTTGGGTACTAATTTGTTGTATGTTGAAATGTTGCAGAGGGGACACACCGTTCTGTAGTGAAGAGTGCAGACAAGAACAAATAGATATGGATGAAGCTTTGGAAAAGAACAGAAACCTTTCTTCTTCAATGAAAGCTCTGAGAAAGAAGGAGCAAAGGAAATCTAATTCTCCAAACAAAGCTCAAGATTACCCTTTCTATACAGGCACTGTTGCTGCTGCTTAAAATCACTTCACAGTGGTTATAATCCAACATATCTACCATACATGAATAGTGACATGGAGATCCGTGGAGAGTAGGGCCATGATAAAAGAACCTGTTCTGATGGGGTTTTTTTTTTTTTTCTTTTTTGAAGGGTGTTTTTTTTTCTCCTTTTTTCCTTGAAAAAAAATCATATATATACTAGATTTTAACTGTGAATGTTATATATAGACTGGATCTACTCTATGATGTGGCTCTTTTTTCTTCTTCTTCTGTTTTTGTTAATTAGATCGACTTTGTTCTTTCTTTTTGAATCAATGAAGAATGATAAGAAGTTTTCTTAGACTATTTCTGTAGTAAATTTCTTTTTCTCATTTCAGTATCACTGATGTTGATTGTTAAGTGAGAATGACTGACATAAATGGTACTTGCTCAAAAAAGCTGTTTTCTTTTGCGTTGTAGGTTCAACAACTCTGTTTTGTTGTGTTGATTATAATTACATACCAAGTTTAATGGTAATAACACTTAAAGAGTGACAAGTAAAGTGGGGGAATTCGGAAATTTCTTTTAAAAAAAGGGAATAAAAAAAAGTGGTTATATTAGGTTCTGAGATGAGGAATTTGTGGGTATCTGCGATAACTTTTGGACCAGGGAAACAATGACTGTTTGCCATGTTAGGGTTCATCATCAATCCTCCACGCAACTGTCTTGTAGTATTTCACAAGCTTGTTGCATTGACACTGACAGAGTTAAATGGGACAAGAATTATTATTATTCTCTCCTCCTTTTAAATGACTACTTTTTTCTTGGAATATTAAAGAAGAGGGAACTGGTTTGGGATGCTTTCAAACGTCTAGATCCATAGCAGCAAAAGATAGTGTTAATAAGAAATAAAAGCCCAGAAACTGGACAAGATTATAGAACACACTTCTAACTGAGCTAAAAGGACTAATTCCTGTTTCAACTAAAAGGTGGTTGGTGCCGTTGTTTTCAATAATAATAAAAAAAGGCACATATTTTTGGTCATAATCATTTGTATTCCTGTTGTTTCTAACTCCAGAAAGGGGGTGTACGGAGTTTGAATCTATCAACGTATGTATTTTGTTACTGCCCTTTATTTATTTATTTTGAAATATAATTTTGAATTATAAGAGGAGAGTAAGTCTGATCATCAAGCCAGCACACGGGTTTTTATTGCAATTTATTATTCAATTACAGGAACATCTTTCGTTAATGGAATCACTATATTAATGAAATCAAAGTTTAAACTTTGTTTAAGCATGTTTTAACTGTATAATTCACAGTTTATTGTATCCTGCAAGGCTTTGGACCTCAAAGATAAGGGGTGTTGTTGGGTTGAACTTGGACCAACTAATAAAATGGATTCCAATGAGAAATTCAATTTGCTAGTTCATGGGCCTGGTATTGTTGGGCATAGGATGATATACTTTTATGCCACGCGTCTTTTTGCAGTTCAACAATAAGTACTCGTGGTTTCAAGGAAAAATAATTAGCTTTTGTTATATCAAATTTTGTCATTACTATGTTGTATATTAATTGAATTAATTCGATTAAAACTCACATTATAATTATATGAAATTTAAAAATTTATGTATATAATTGTGTATTATAGATTTTAAATTTAGACATTCAAGGCTCGATGTTTTCATATTTGTCAATGATATCACAATTCTATTAGGTACCCAATTGCTAGCTTAATTTGTTGACCATTTAACAGAAGCGAATAACACCTCCAATAGATTTTGCTTTAAAAAATCAATATCATCTAGGATATTAGCTATTCTCCATTTTCAATCCCTGAAATTTATGGCAGTCACCAATAACCTCCTTTTGAGTCTAACTCAACAATCAACTCTATCGCCAGCTTTAGACCCTCTTTGACAGCATAGGCTTCACTTCAGCTCGTAAGGCACCATGAACATGCACCTTTTTGCCCCCATCACCTAGCATTTTACCATTAACGTCCATGGAAATAATACCAAGAGCCTTTTCTTTTGTTGCTACTTTGAAAGCTCCATCGCAGTTCGTCTTGACAAAACCTTCTTGTAGGGCCCTGGACTAATCAGCAGAACAGGAAACATTGTAGTGAATTTTATTCGTAAATTGAAAAGAACCTAACACTTCATTCACAGCGAAGTTAAGTTCATCAACTGTACCCTTATTATCCACTTTCTTTTTTTTCAATGACACGTCGTATCTGCCTTTCCATATATACCAAACAGTAAATGGCACCCATACTTTATCCTCCACCAACAGTTCTTTACAAGACAACACCTTAAAAAACCATTTATCAAATTTGCAAATTTTATCCCTTTCAATTTTGAGACCATTGAAACCAACAAACCCAACCTCACGAGTCCATTCACAGCCAAAACACATATGCTCAATAGACTCCTCCTCTTGCTGACATATTGGGCATAAAGAAACAACTCTTCTTTTAAACAGATTTACAAATGTAGCAATTGAATCAGTACACAGCTTCCACAAAAAATGCTTGATTTTACTTGGAACCTTCAAACTCCAAAGAAGCTTCCAATGGTTTTTGTTGATTTGTCTAGAAGAGGAAGGCTTCGAAGCTCCACCTTAAAGGGAAGATTTCTTCAACTCAGAATATTAGATTTAACAGATTAAGTTCCTGTATTTACATATGGACATACAAGTGAATTCTTTCCCTTTGACTGACAAATTGCGACTTCTTTAACTGCACACCTTGCCTCATAAAAAATCCAGTTACCAATGGGCTCATCATCCCATACCCTTTCCTCTTTATTCATCCATTCCACAACTTTTTTCTGGAAAGTACGTGCCCGCAACAGCTACAAGTTTAAGAAGCTTACCATTTAGTTTAGGCACCCAGTGGTCACTCCAAATAGACACCTCAATCCCTTCCTTAACCTGCCAAAGTAGTCTATCTTTTAAAATATCTCAACCAACCAATAAACTGCTCAAAATCATGACGCTCTTGAACCCCTCACAACATCAATGAACTCAAACATGAGGAAAATATAAGGCCTTCAAAACCCTAGCCCACAAGGCATTTAGTTTTTGAACCAATCTTCAGAATTGTTTGGCCAGTAATGCAACGTTGAAAGCTTCAAGATCCTTGAATCCAAGTCCCACGGCCATTTTATCCATTGTTAAGATTCCCAACTCCTCAAATGCACCCTCCTTTCATCCTTTCTTTGCCCCCCACCAAAACCGAGCCGTAGCATTATTGAGATCAAAACAAAGTTTCTTTGGCCATTTATAACATGCTATACTATAGGTTGGGACAACACATGCAACTGCTTTCAAAATAACTTCCTTACCACCCATTGATAAGATTTGTTGTTTCCAACATTGCACCTTGTTCAACACCCTACCTTTAATTTTAGCCCAAAACTTCACATCTGATTTTACCCAATAACGAGGGAACACCCAAATATTAATCTGGACATCTCGCTTTAGGAATTCCCAACACAGCGACAATTTCAGCTCTTATTCTTAGGGGTGTTCAGTCGGTTAACCGACCCGAAATTCTTGTAACCGAATTAACCGACCTCTTAAATTTTTTAACCGTTAACCGAACCGAATTTTTAAAAAAAAAAATTAACCGAACCGAAATTTTTTTCGGTTAATAAGGTCGGTTAACCGAATTAACCGAAAAATATATGTTGATCATTTTTGGTTAAAAATTACCCGAATTACCCGAATTACCTGACTTACCCGAATTACCCGAATTACCCGAAAATGACCCAAATTACCCGAATTACCCGAAAATTACCTAAATTACCCGAATTACCCGAAAATTACCCAAATTACCCGAATTACCCGAATTAAATCACTACATAATTAAAAACATTACATAAATCTTTGAATCACTACATAATTAAAAATATTAAATAAGTCTTTGAATCACTACATAATTAAAAATATTACATAAGTCTTGAATTAACACATAATTGAAATGTATGTTTTAACATTCTCCATTTATATCCATTTCATCTTTCCAAAATATAGCCATTTCATCTCTCCAAAATATATCCATTTCATCTCTCCAAAATATCTCCATTTGCATTAAACCTAAAAAAAACATGAGCAAAAATTTAGCATATAATAAAAATATATGCATTTAAAAAAACACAAATAATATAAACAAACGAATAGATTATAAATTAACAAGAATAAGATAGTAGTAAGCATACCCTTCAACTCACGAAAGCTCATGAATCTAGGGTAGGCTCTAATGCATTCCAAGAAATGTCTAAACATTGAATCAATTAAATAAGTAAGAGTGATATGGTAAAAAAATTGAAACTATTAAAATAAAACAATAAACATACAATTTTCAATCTTGTCAAGCTCTTGGATTTGTTCTTTAATCTTGTTTATGTCTTCTTGTGATGATGATCTTCTAATCCAATCTTGAGTACACACAAGAGCTTGTACAATTTTAGGAGTTAAAGAACTCCTATATTGATCAAGCACACGTCCCCCGGTGCTAAATGCAGACTCTGAAGCAACCGTAGAAACCGGTATAGCTAGCACATCTCTGGCAATTTTTGAAAGAGTGAGAAATCTAGGGCTGTTCACTTTCCACCACAATAAAATATCAAAATCTTCAACAAATTCTTCATTAGCCTCAGCTAGATATTTATCTAACTCAGATGTTTTATCCTCACCACAAATTTCCAACTCGCGCTTTTTATACAAAGCTTGCATTCGTCTTTTCATTTTTTGTTGTGGTTCACCAATAGAAACATGTGTCGACACACTCGAACTCGATTGACTACAAGTACTATGAAGTGGAGGCTTATACTCATCAAACAATTCATACAAAGATTCCTTCAACTTTTGCATCATTTCACAAGCTTTTTCAGAACTAGACATTTCACTAAGTGCAAATTCAAGATACTTTAGTTTTTGTCTAGGATCTAAAACACAAGCAACAAACATAAGCAAATTCATCTTATCAATATCACCCCAATACTTATCATACTTCTCTTTCATCTTGATGGCCATAACATTGAAATCAATATTACTATTTAACCGAGCATCTCGTAAAAGAATATCAATTTCGAAAGCTCGTCAAAAAATTATTGGACGTGACATATGAAGTGCCGGATATACATAAAGTGACTTCATAAAAGTGTTCCAAGAAATCCTCAATTTTCTAACATTATCCCAATCATCCACACTAGGCCAACCTCTCCCTTTCAAGTTCAGCCTTAAAGTTTGTATCTTGCTCCTCAAATCTCTCAAAAGCTCTCTCAAAGTTCTGAGCAGTGTCTAACATTAAGTAGGTCGAGTTCCACCTAGTACAAACATCAAGACACAACATCTTCTTGCACTCTATCTTTTCCACCACAACACACTCCTTAAACTTTTGTAATCTAGCTGGAGATTGTCTCACATATCTAACAGCCCCCCTAACACGTTCAACAGATTTATTCATTTCCTTTAAGCCTTCAACAACAATCAAATTCACAATGTGTGCCATGCATCTCATATGAAGATATTTACCATTTTGAACTAAACCCCCTCGAGGGTTAAATTTCTTTCTCAAATAACCAATAGCAACATCATTTGAACTTGCATTATCAATAGTAACAGTAAACAACTTATCAATCCCCCAATTCAACAAGCATTTCTCAATCAGCATCCCAATGGACTCACCTTTATGACTAGAAATTGGACAAAAGTTTAAAATCTTTTTATTCAATTTCCAATCGTTATCAATAAAGTGAGCAGTGATACACAAATAATTAACTCTTTGCAAAGATGTCCATGTGTCAGTAGTCAAGCAAACTCTAGAACAAGAACTTCTCAAAAGTTGTTTTATCTTGACCCTTTCATCTAGATACAATTGATAAACATCCCTAGTCATAGTAGTTTGTGAAGGAATATGAAACCTAGGACATGCCACAAACATAAATTTCTTAAAACCTTCACTTTCAACAAACTTGAAAGGTAATTCATCAATCAGAATCATTTGTGCTAATCCTTTCCTACATGCTTCTTGATCAAATCTCCAAGTTGAAAGATTCGCTTCCCCCCCTTCAACTCCCTTTCTAGGTAAAACTAGTTGTCCTTGACTAGTGTCAACAACATTACTAGGATTTTTCTTACATGAACCAATATGATATTTCAATGACCCCGTACCATTTTTTTTCATATCACAACAAAATTCTTTTTCACAATAATTACATTTAGCCTTACTTGCACCCTCACTATTAATAAACTTAGTGAAGTGAGACCAAACTTCTGACCTTTGAGGAGGAGCTTTTCATTTCCCGGTAGTCCCCTTTGTTTGGATTGAAGCTCCAACTCCCGAATTTTCAGAATCTATCGAAGTAGGAGGTGTAACACTACCCTCAATAGATGTTGGTTCGGTTGACATTCTGCAAGATCAAGAGCAACATATACAAGTTTAGTTTAACCCATTACAAAATTAGGGTTTGGATGAATAATCAAAGTATAAAACATATACAAGTTTAGTTAAGCTATCAAAACACTAAAATTGTTAAATTTATGTTATGGTTTCTAGATATATGTTGTTCGGCGTTCGCATCTACCAAGATCATGGTGCTGACTGCTGAAATTTCCAAACTTTCAATGCAAGAGTTTGTAAGAGTTTATGGATAGTTAATATGATTTTAGGATAGTTAGTTTTTTTATAAAAAAAAATTATAATTAGAAACCTTACCTAAAATTATATAAAAAATTATAATTAGAAACCTTACCTAAAATTACAAACAGAGCAGTTTATATATACATTAATTACAATATATTCAATATGTTGTTGTCAGCTAACAGATATATCTCATATGCTAATCAACACCATATATAAAATTTTTATATAAATAAAAATCTCAGTTTAATTAGTCAATATATATGTGGAAAAGTTTGGTCAATTGTTGAAACTTGAAAGATGTCATTTGACACTGAAAGCCCATTGAAAGTTTGGTCACTGGAAAATTCTGTCTTGGTTTATATAAAAAAAAATAGAGGTATTTAAGAATGATTAGATTGTCTCCAGCTTTACACAAAGAAAATTGCACAAATCTAATTAATATATAAAATTTTCCATGTGATGATGTGTAGGATACCTTTTAAGTCAATGTGCATTAAACAAGCCAACAACACTACAACAGCCAACTGATCATTTTTTTCTTACATTAATTACAACATACATTAATTACAATATATTCAATAATTTAAATTTTAATATTTATTTATTTTAGGATCATGATTCATGACTATTAAAAAAATGAACTCATTAATGATCAAAGAAAATTATATTTAGTGGCTTTTTCAATGTCCTTGAAAAGGAATGGCTTTCTAAGCTAAGTAATTAAAAGTTTAAAACAATTAGCTATATTTATTGGGTTAGAAAAAAAATCTGAAGGAATCTAATTATTCTTTAAAGATTCGATTTTTAAAATGTTAAGCACTTAAAACAAATGTTGAAGCCTGAAGGTTTTGGATTAGAAAAAAAATGCAGACTCTGGAGGTTTAATGGACAGCAACATTTGGTTATTTGCAAGAAAGGGTCAAGGTTCGTGGAGTTTTGGATTTCATGTACGTTCCATTTTACTGTTTAGGGTTTTTTTTACATACTTGCTTGTAAATGATTAATTACAAATATATATACTTCATATGTACAAAAGAAGACATCAATCATGGATAGCATTGATTAACATGAAGTGAAGAGGTAAGAAGTTAGAAGAAAGCAAACCTGGTACTCGGCGACTCCGGCGACTCCCGATTCTTCTGTTGAGTGTCGACTAAGATTGAAAATGTAGATATCAGGTGTTGGGTGTTGGGTGTTAAGACTGAGACTGAGATTTAGGGCAGCTACCGGTGTTGGGACTGTGTTTGTGTGTGTGAGTCGTGATAGTGTGAGTGACAGAGGGAGAGTGAAAGTGAAAGTGAAATTCTAAAATTAGGGAGGGCTGGAGGGGTGTTGACTGTTGTGAAATTTGCTGCTGAGAAATGGACCAAATGGAATGGTAAACTAATGGTCCTAATGGGCAGCAGGCTTCTACCATTCTAGGGCCAGGGGTGTTGTGAAAATTGGGCTGAATTTTTGTTGGGCTGGGTTTAAATTGGGAGGGAGTAGGCCTAGGGTGTAAATTCGGTTTACCCGAACTTTTTCGGTTAACCGACCCATATCGAACCGATTTAACCATTAACCGAACAAACCAAAAAAACTTAACCGACCCCCGACCGAATTTTTCCGGTTAACCGACCGATTAACCGAACTCGGTCGGTTAACTGAAAAAATTCAGTTTTAACCGACTAATGCACACCCCTACTTATTCTTATATCCATATTTGAGCTAAAGACAATATTGGATTTGGCTCGATTGACTGATTGCCCCGAAGCCTTCCAAACTGTTCAAGTAAAAGCACAAGCTCTTGAGAGTTTCTCATCTAAGCCTTCAAGAAAAATAGGGAATCATCTGCCAAAAAAACGAAAGAAAGAAAGATGGGAAACCACTGGACATAGACTGTTAAGTTTGACACTACTTAGATGATGTGCTTGTGTTTCAACAATAATCATTCTAGACAGAACATCCATGACAAACAAAAATAAATAGGGCAAGACAGGGTCCCCTGCCTAATACCTTTACTTGGAACAATCTTACCTGACGGTTTATCATCTACACACTCCATCACCCAGCCGACCCATTTAACATCAAAACCCAATCTCAATATCACTTCCTCGGAAACCCCATTCCACCCTATCATATGCCTTATTCATGTCTACTTTTACAACACGTTTGGTTCGCTATATTGGAATAGAGGCGTAATGGAATAGAGGTGTAATAACAAATCAATTGTTTGGTTGAATGTAATGGAATAGAGGCGTAATAGTATTCTTGTGTTTGGTTAAATGGAATAGAGATGTAATAGCATAATGGAAAAAACTAAAATGACTAGAATACCCTTAGCATAAATTTGTTTGGGCAAATGATTATTGTTATTTAAATTTTAATAAGATTATTAATATCAATAATAAATAATTTAATCATATTTTAACATAATAATTATTAAATATATTATAATTAAAATGTATAATTTAATAAAATTCTTAATAATCAATATTCTTATATGAATTTACTCAAATCATAATATATGATACTATAAAATATAATTTAACATAATTATTATTAAATATATTTTAATTAAAAATATAATTTAATAAAATTCTTAATAATCAATATTCTTATATGAATTTACTAAAATCATAATATATGATACTATAAAATATAATTTGAAATAATTAATATTAAATATATTTTAATTAAAATATATGATTTAATAAAATTTAAAATGATTATAAATAATAAATTTTCTTATATGAATTTGTATAATTTAAAATATTTATTATTAAATATAATTTAATAATAATATATAATTTTATAAAATTCTTGATAATAAATTTTCTTATATGAATTTATATAATTTAAAATAATTAATATTAAATATAATTTAATAATGGTATATAATTTCATAAAATTCTTGATAATAATTTTTCTTATATGAATTTATATAATTTAAAATAATTAATATTAAATATAATTTAATAATGATATATAATTTCATAAAATTCTTAATAATAAATGTTCTTATATGAATATACTAAAATCATAATATAACTTATATTAAGAAAATGTTAGATGAAAATGAAATTTTACATCATAATCCATATGTTATATAGTTTTACAACATCAAAAAGTTTGAACATTGATTTTTAATGGTCAGAAAGAAACATTCTGACCCATTCCAATCGCGCAGCAGAAAGTAAACTAAAGAAAACTAGCATTTGAGTTGAATGATCTGGAATTTTACTCAAAGCTCGATACCGCTCATCGTCGGTTAAACCTTCAATTTCCCATAAGGCTGAATATAAATTTGTAGCTTTCTCTTGGATGATCTAGAATTCTTCTGACTTCTGCTGAACTACCACATCGAAGGCAATACTCCTACTGATTTAATCGCCAATGGCCCGCATATTTTCGGCCAATAAAGTGGCAGCCTCATCAAATGAAGAATACATATTATCACGAGCATCAGATTTCTTCTTTCTCTTGTTTGAAGACAAGGAACCCCCTTGGTCTCTACCTCGTCACGGCTCCGCAGCAGAAGCATCCATGTCATCCAAAGAGACGTCAGCTTCGCAGTCATAGAATGAGTTTCTTTCTTCATCCATACCTGTAGTAGGTACTCCCTCAGCATTTATTTCTTCAAGAACATCAGCAGCTGTTTGAGTATCTTTCTCAGTTGCTCGATCTCTTGCGTATATGTAGTAAGCTGGTCGTAGTAAGGGAAAGTACGATGTCTGAATTGAGCGACTTCTTTGTGACTCTAAAAAAATGAGGAAATCATATTAGTTATAAGTTTGGTAAAAATAAGATAATAAAGACTTGAAATAATCTTACCTTTAAATAGGAGTCCCAAACCGCATCTTGACAGAACAACGAAGCTTATGCTCGTCTAACCAAAACCGCTATTGTTTTGGCCATTAAGCATGTCATAGACGATTGACCACTCCTTTTAGTAACCTAATCCTCGATTCAATATTAGGTTTCGCCTTCAACATTGCATTTGGTAAAACCTTTTGTAGCATTCTTTCCAACTCGTTTAAATAACCGGCTTTGAACCCGGTATCAGCATTAAATATTCCAACATTGTGCAAGTCCACCATGCAGGAAACCAATGCTGCATCTTCTTCTGGAACCCATTTTCTTTTGGTTCCTCGAGAAGCTTGAGAAGAAGCATTTGATTCTGGAACACCTAACATAATTATCTTAAGAAAAAAATAACAAATTATATTAATTACTAGTAATATCATGAATCAAAAGGTGAACACTTTATAAAATTATAATTAAGTTCAATATCATGAATCAAAAGCTCAATACTAAATTTTAAATTATAACACATGCTGAATGAAAAGAAATTAAATTATAATTCAACAAATTTAGTACAATACAAAAATCAATTCAAACACCAAAAAAGTTTCACAAACCTAACTAATTTCTAGATGCTTCCCATTCATTGAACATTTGGTTGGCTAGTTCCATCCTCCAAGTAGCCCAAGCATCCGATGGATGAATATTTGCGATATTCGGCTCATCGTCATCCACCACATTACTAGGTAATCCTTCTCCCACCTCCGCTTCAATGGGATCAATACTCATATGGGTTCGAATAAAATTATGGAGCAAACAACATGCAATAATAATTCTATTGTGCACCCTTACAGGATAGAACAATGGACTCATAAGTATTCCCCATCTAAGTTTTAATAACCCAAAGCATCTTTCAATAACATTACGTGCTGAGGCATGTTTCATATTAAAAAACTCTTCCGGAGAACTTGGCTGATAACCCTGATGCCACTCGTTCAAATGATATCGTTGTCCTCTAAAAGGTGCAAGAAATCCCTCACAATTTGTGTATCCAGCATCAACTAGATAATAACAACCTATAAAATAATTTTTTTTAAAATGATTAATTCAGCACAAAAAGTTTGATCTTAATGAACAATATCAAAGTCCTCTAACTATCCACTTTACCATGAGGAACTTTTAGTCCATGTCTTCTACTAATGGCATCTCGAAGAACCCGTCCATCAGCAACTGAACCTTCCCAACCAGGAAGAACATAAACAAATTGCATATCAGGTGTACAAACACCAAGCATATTTGTTGCTATGTCACCTTTTCGCGTTCGATATCTAGGTTTATCAACTGTTGGAACCCTAATCTTGATGTGGGTTCCATCAAGAGCTCCTAAGCAATTCTATATCACATGATATAAAACCTTGAGTTAGAATACTAATTTAAATCTAAATCAACTAAATGTTGTACAAGCTATATATAAAACTCAGTCCAATACCTTAAACCATTTCCACCTTGTGTCAGAAGAATCGGCTGTAATTGGCTCCGGCTTTTTAAGTAACACATCTTGTAAGCGTATGACAGCATTTAAAACACTATGAAATGCTCTGCTAACAGTTTTCCCGGACCTTCTAAAGTGATGCTTGATAACTCGATTTTTTAGGTGATGGGAGATGATATGTAAAAACATTGCTACTTACTCATCAACAAGCATGTTTCTTGACGACTTCAATCCCCCTATCGATTCTAACATCTCACATAGTTTAAAAAGGCAATTCTATTCATCCTAACTTGTTCAATACATGTATCGTCACTAGCATATACAAGCCTTTTCACATAATCCCGTTTTACATAAAAATCTAAGGTATAGGACCTAATACTTGGTCTATAAGTATGTAGGCTAAGGCTGTCACCCATTCTAAATAAGAACCAAATCGCAATTCTACAGATTTCCAACCACATTGTCAATGCAATACCAATTCTTTTACGCCTCACACTTTGTGCAATTAAAGGCAGACGAGCCATTACTGCAACATATTAAAATTAGAACACACTATCAAAGAATTGAAGTTGCAATTACACAATATCAAATAAAAATAAACAGCACAAATTTAGAACACACGAAGCAAAAAAGTATCTATTAAATGATATCGTTGCAACTTTAATTTCATTTCTTTATCAATCACCCAAACAATAATGAAAGAAAATATATTTAAATTCATTTTAAATATATTAAAATTTAAAGGTATATGTATAATTGACCTAAAATTAATTGTTGGTTGAATGTTAGATTATAACTAAACTCATTATAATTTAAAATTATAAAGCATGTTCAAAGTTTGAACATTGATTAGTTTATTTATTGATGATTAGTTTAATTAAGGTGACCTAATTTTAAAACAAATAAAATAAAGAATGAGGATTTGGTTTACTAATGAAATTGAAGTTTTAAAACTTTTATAACATTTTAAATTTACATTTCATTTCGTATAAATATATTGATTAGTTTATTAAAGCATGTTCAAAGTTTGAACATTGATTAGTTTGAACATTTAAATTTAAATTTAAATTTAAATTTAATTTCGTATAATGAAATTGAAGGTTTAATAAAGCATGTTCAAAGTTTGATCATTGATTAGTTTATTTATTGATGATTAGTTTAATTAAGGTTTTCTAATTTTAAAACAAATAAAATGAAGAATGAGGATTTGGTTTAATAATGAAATTGAAGTTTTAAAACTTTTATAACATTTTAAATTTAAATTTCATTTTGTAAAAATATAATGCGGAAACCCGGATCTAGACACAAGAGAAACACAAATTAGAAATAAAACGAGAATAAATAAAATTAGTTAAATAATAATAAATAAAAGAAAGGATAGATTTGCCCTATGGAACCCTTGGTTAACTTGTAACCAAAAACGCCAATGATTGAGCAGCTCCCTACGAAACCTCTAGAGAAGAACCTCTAGAAACACCGATGAACGGGAAAGAAATTTGAATATTTGTAACTCCGAAATACCCTCGAAAGTAACAAACTCCAAACTAAATAGCAAGAGAAGAATCACTCTACTCTCAAAAATTTGCCTCACATAAATTTGGAAGAAAACAAATACTCTCTTTTTATTCCCTCCCCCAATGTGTAGAAAGCAAGCCTATTTATAGGCAAATTGCAAGAGTAATTGAATCCTAATAAAACTCTTTCAAGAGTAATTGAATCCTAATAAAACTCTTTAAAATTATCTAAGAAAATAAATAAATAATAACCTAAATAAAATTACTTAACTCATAAGTGATGTGTCCCAACCAATGAGAATTAAGTAAATAATAATAATAAGATACATAAAAGATTAATCCACCAATTTATGGGCTTTCACTATTCCAAGATTGGTCCAGTGAATTGCATTCCTGTATTTGTCAACGTCACGAATATGATGAATTAAATTTGTAGCAACAAAGTCTTGGACAAAAGCATTAATCTTTGATTTTAATTGTCGTACCTTGCTTCGAGTGATTGGACCACTAGGAAAAACAACCCCTTGAGTGTCACCTCCTTGGCTCGTATCATTCTCCCCCTCTTCAAGAAGATTCGTCCTCGAATCTGAACCTACATCAAATTCAAAAGGAGAAAGATCAGAAACATTGAAAGTAGCACTAACACTATACTCACCAGGAAGATCAATGCGATAAGCATTGTCATTTATTTTCTCGAGTACTTGGAATGGTCCATCTCCTCTTGCATCAAGTTTATTCTTTCTTTTAGAAGGAAATCATTCCTTCCTCATATGCACCCATACCTAATCTCCAGGTTCAAACAAGACTTGCTTTCGCCCTTTATTAGCTCGATGTGCATTGGACTCATTCTTTTTCTCAATGGCTTTACGAGCCTTTTCATGGATCTCTTTCACTAAATCAGCTTTCCTTTCACCATCTAAATTAGCAATCTCATTCAAAGGTAAAGGGAGCAAATCTAAAACAGTAAGTGGATTAAAGCCATATACAATCTCAAAAGGAGTAAAACCTGTGGAAGAATGAACAGAACGATTATAAGCAAACTAAACATAGGGTATCCGTTCTTCCCAAGATTTAACATTCTTACCTATTATGGCTCTAAGCAAAGATCCCAAAACTCGATTTACTACCTCGGTTTGATCATCAGTTTGAGGGTGGCATGTAGTAGAGTAAAGTAGTTTAGTACCTAACTTACCCCATAACACCTTCCAAAAACGACTAAGAAATTTTGCATCTCTATCGAAAACGACAGTCCTTGGGATTCCATGTAATTTCACAACTTCACGGAAAAATAGATCAGCAACATGGGTTGCATCATCAGTCTTATGGCATGGAATGAAATGAGCCATTTTAGAAAATCGATCCACAACCATAAAGATGCTATCTTGTCCACGCTTTGTCCTTGGTAAACCTATTATAAAATCCATTGAAATGTCAGTCCAATGTGAACTAGGAACAGGAAGAGGAGTATATAGACCATGAGGCATCACAGTGGATTTAGCTTGTTTACAAGTAATGCAAGTAGAGCAAATTTTCTCAACAAGTTTTCGCATGTTAGGCCAATAAAAATGCTCATGTAAACATCATAAGTCTTAGTGACTCCAAAATGACCCATAAGACCACCACTATAAGCCTCTCGAACCAACAATTCTCGCATTGAACACTTTGGTAAGCATAGTCTATTATTTCGAAAAAGATAGCCATCCTGCTTATAAAATTTATGAAATGCACCATGTTCACATGCGTCATAAATGCTTGCAAAATAAGAATCAGTGGCATATAAATCTTTGAGATACTTAAAACCTAATAACTTAGTATGCAAAGTACTAAGTAAAGTGTACCCCATTGATAGAGCATCAGCCACAATATTATCTTTACCTTTCTTATACCTTATAACATAAGGAAAAGATTCAATAAATTCAACCCACCTCGCATGTCGCTTGTTCAACTTACCTTGTCCCTTTAAGTGCTTAAGTGATTCATGGTTAGTGTGAATCACAAACTCCTTTGGTAAAAGGTAATGTTGCCAAACTTCTAATGCCCTTACCAAGGCATACAACTCTTTATCATAGGTTGAATAGTTCAAATGTGCTCCACCAAGTTTCTCATTAAAGTAGGCTAGTGGTTTACTATCTTACATGAGGACGGCACCTATACCTACACCAGAAGCATCACATTCAATCTCAAAGGTCTTTTCAAAATTAGGTAAAACAAGAATAGGAGCATTACACAATTTATCTTTAAGTTCATTAAATGCTAATTATTGCTTATCTGTCCAATGAAAAGATACATCCTTTTTAATAAGTGCAGTCAAAGGCGAAACAATTGTGGAAAAGTTACGAACAAACCTGCGGTAGAAACCGGCTAACCCAAGGAAAAACCTTACCTCAGAAATAGTTTTAGGGATAGGCCATTCTTTAATTGCCTTTACCTTCTCCTCATCCACATGGATTCCTATAGAACTTATCACAAAACCCCAAAAAAACAAGCTTATCCATACAAAATGTGCATTTTTCAATATTAGCGAAGAGTCGTTTATGCCTTAACACATCCAATACTAATTTAACATGCCCAACATGATCATTCAAAGTTTTGCTATAAATCAGTATGTCATCAAAATACACAACGACAAATTTTCCTAAAAAAGGTCTAAGTATGTGGTTCATTAATCTCATGAATGTGCTAGGAGCATTAGTTAAGCCAAATGGCATGACTAACCACTCATATAGGCCATACTTAGTCTTAAAAGCAGTTTTTCATTCATCACATTGTTTCATTCTTATTTGATGGTAACCACTTTTTAAGTCAATTTTAGAGAAAATGCATGCACCATTAAGCTCATCCAACATATCATCTAATCGAGGAATTGGATATCGATACTTTACCGTAATCTTGTTGACAACACGACAATCAACACACATTCTCTAAGAATCATCTTTTTTTGGGACGAGAAGTACAGGGACCGCACAAGGGCCTAGACTCTCACGAATCAACCCTTTCTCTAAGAGATCTTCAAATTGCCTTTGCAACTCCTTAGTTTCTTCAGGATTGCTTCGATAGACTGGTCTATTCAGAATACTCGAACTAGGCACAAAGTCAATTTGATGTTCAATCCCTCGTAAAGGAGGTAATCCTTTAGGCATTTCAGAAGGAAATACATCCTCAAAATCCTGCAAAAGATCAACAAAACAACTAGGCAAATGTATATTAGGGTTAGTCAAAACAAAGTTTTCCCTAAACCTAATAATTACAAATGTTTGTTTTGTACAAAGAGCAAATTTAATATCTCGAAACCTAGCGAATAAACTCACTCTCTCATCTCGTGGCTTGTGTGTGCAATCACTCACCAATGTTAGGCCTTTAAGTTGGCTTTTAACACTAAGGGCCTCTTTACTCTCAGCCTTTTTCAATGATTTTACCTCACTTCCCTTACCCATCTCACTAGCAAGTTTGAGTTGATCATTGTAGACTTCTTGAGGAGGAAATGGAGCCAAAGTAAACTTCTTTCCAATGAACACAAATGTATATTGGTTAAGGAAACCATCATGATTTACTTGTCGATCAAACTGCCATGGCCGTCCAAGTAATATGTGTCCAGCTTGCATTGGAACAACATCACATAAAACTTTATCAGAGTATCTACCAATGGAAAATGAAACTAAGCATTGTTTAGATACTTTTACCTCTCCACTATCATTCAGCCATTGCAAGCGGTATGGCCTTGGATGCTTCACACAAGGTAGGCCAAGTTTCTCAACAAGGGAAGAGCTCACCATATTGGTGCAACTTCCACTATCGATGATCAATGAACTAGGTTGTCCACCAATCAAACATCTCGTGTGGAAAATGTTATCTCTTTGTTCGCGCCCTTCCTCTTTAAACTGGACATTTAAAGCCCTTCGAGCAACAAGTGTTTTTTCACCATACTCCAAGTATTCTTCATACTCATCATGAGTATGCACATCATCAGCATCTTTTAAAGGAGGCATCTCATCTTCGTTATCAGACTCAAAATCAACCTCGCCATCTTCTCGAATCACTAATGACTTTTTATTAGGGCATTCTTGAGCATAGTGACCCCTTCCTTGGCATTTGATACAGGAATTATCTTTTGGCTGCTTAATGGCATTAGGAGAAGTTGAAGAAGAAGATGGAGCTCGATTAGTAGAAGTAGAACCTTTAAATGAATTAGGCATACCTTTATCTTTGGAGTAAGTTCTAGGCTCATTTGGCTTGAACTGTGCATCTCTCCATTCCACAATCTATCATCTTGTTTTTGCCAATTTCCTCTCCAAGCAGGATTAGAAACTGAACTAGCACCCCTCGGTGTCCCTTTCTTTCGTAATTTCTTTTCAATAGTGAGTGCGGTTTGAAGCATCTCTTCAACATCCATGTAGTGTTGTAACTCAACTCGATTTGCAATCTCAGGCTTTAGGCCGGCAAGGAATCTAGCCATAGTCACCTCATCCTCTTCAACAAGATTGACTCTAATCTGAATAGTCTCCATCTCTTTATAGTAGTCATCCACAGATCTATCTCCTTGAACAAGAAGCTGGAGTCTTTGATGGAGTTCTCGATAATAGTATGGTGGAACAAACCGTTTTCGCAAGATGCGCTTCATTTCAACCCAAGTAGTAACAGGTTGCTCTCTATAAATAATCCTGCTTTTACATAATTGATTCCACCATGTTAGCGCATAATCAATGAACTCAGCGACAGCGTATGTTACCTTTTTCTCATTAGAGTAATTGTAACAAGCAAAGACTGCTTCCATCTTTTCCCCCCAATCAAGGTAAGCATCAGGATCATTCTTCCCTGAGAAAGAAGGAAATTTTGGTTTGGGGGTGTCATTGTTTCGTTCCAACCTTTCTCTAGGTACATACTCAGACTCAAAGTCATCATCAAAAACATGGTCCTCCCTTCGTTTAAAAGTTCGATCTCGCGAATTTGATCGGCTTATAAAGGCTTCGTTCAACTTCTTGTAATTATCGGCAATGTATCTCTCTTGAGTAGTAAGTTTTATATCAAGATACTCCCTTTGCTTTTGTAACATCTGGGTCATGTGATGTTCGAATTGAGTTTGCAACTTTTTCATCTCTTTTTGTAACAACTCGACCAAAGGATCGTTCTCTCTTTTTTGCTCATCCTCTTCATTTTTACTAGTTTGGGATCTAGTGAGCGGCATGGTATCTGTGAAAGATTAAACAAATAGGAACAAGAAAGAAAAAATAATAACATCACTCGTTAGCTCTCAAAAGAATAACTCTTTGAATGATTCAAAACTTGTAAATATGTTTGGAGAAGGTTACTAATCAAGATCAAATAACGGAGGTGCAAACTTCAAAGAAACAATGAAGACCCTAACTGCTCTAAGAGGCCAATAAACTTGACGAGGCAATTTGTAATGGAGGCTACACGGATGAAGGAATTGTGCGTGCCTTTAATATCTGCTAACACAAGAAGAAACAAAGTGTTAGAAATCGTAAAAGAAACAAAAAATGTATACCTGCAATGATCCCTAACTCTAGAGTCAAAGAAAAGCTTTAATAAGAAGAACACTTAAGAAAACTCTACCCAATTTAAAAACAAAAAAAACAAAAATCGGAAATGTTTGGTGTCTTAAGATTTTCAAAAATTGAAGCTTTAATTATACTTGAGTCAAGAAAAGAAGAAGGAAAAGAAATTCAATTTTGGGAAAAATAAAATAAAAATAATAACAATAATAGGAAAAGAAGAAACCTACGTATGAAAGGTAGGCAACTTTTTTTTGCGTTTTTTTTGCGCTTTTTGCTTTTTTTTTGCGCGTTTTGCTTTTTCTTTTTTTAAAGAATAAGAGGAGAAAAAGAAAGAATCGACGAAACCAATGAGAAGTGTTTTTGGTATTTTGACTCGTTTCGAATATGATTTTAGCTTCAAAAATAACACCGAATGGCCTGAAACTGATACCAACTGATGCGGAAACCCAGATCTAGACACAAGAGAAACACAAATTAGAAATAAAACGAGAATAAATAAAATTAGTTAAATAATAAATAAAAGAAATGATAGATTTGCCCTATGGAACCCTTGGTTAACTTGTAACCAAAAACGCCAATGATTGAGCGGCTCCATATGAAACCCCTAGAGAAGAACCTCTAGAAACACCGATGAACGGGAAAGAAATTTGAATATTTGTAACTCCGAAATACCCTCAAAATTAACAAACTCCAAACTAAATAGCAAGAGAAGAATCACTCTACTCTCAAAAATTTGCCTCACACAAATTTGGAAGAAAACAAATACTCTCTTTTTATTCCCTCCCCCAATGTGTAGAAAGCAAGCCTATTTATAGACAAATTATAAGAGTAATTGAATCCTAATAAAACTCTTTCAAGAGTAATTGAATCCTAATAAAACTCTTTAAAATTATCTAAGAAAATAAATAAATAATAACCTAAATAAAATTACCTAACTCATAAATGATGTGTCCCAACCAATGAGAATTAAGTAAATAATAATAATAATAAGATACATAAAAGATTAATCCACCAATTTATGGGCTTTCACTATTCCAAGATTGGTCCAGTGAATTGCATTCCCGTATTTGTCAACGTCACGAACATGATGAATTAAATTTGTAGCAACAAAGTCTTGGACAAAAGCATTCATCTTTGATTTTAATTGTCGTACCTTGCTTCGAGTGATTGGACCACTAGGAAAAACAACCCCTTGAGTGTCACCTCCTTGGCTCGTATCAAAATATATATAACTTTTATCTCATTTACATGTACAAATAATTATTAAAAAGTAGTATTGTATTTGCAATTATGATTGGAAAAGATTGAAATGTAGTATTGTATTTACATGTACAAATAATTGTGATTTAAGCCCATTATTTGTAGGCATAATGCTCTTTAAGATTGATTCTGGGAAGTGGGCTGTCTTAAATCAAGTACCTAATCTCACACATTCTACTAGACCATCAACTTCCAATATTAACCAAACTACATCGTCTTCAACTATTACCAACTCGGCTAAGACCACTACTAGCACTAAGAACCCAAGTAAATAAGAAAGGGATGAAAGGAGAAAAAACAAACTGTGTAAGTGGTATTATGAGTCAGGGTTAATTAAAAGCAGGTACAAATTCACTAAAAAAGGGTAGACTATCTATCCAACCACTTTACCACCAGCACCGTCCATCTTTCTTCTTTTCATCAATTCATCTATCATCTGTTGTTATTTTTCTTTTGTATCAAATTTCATTTTCAAACTCATTTTATTATTATTTGAATAATATCAATTAAAGGTTGAACATAATTATATATTAGTATCAAATTTGTATGTACTCTTTATATGTACTCTTTCACTAATAAATTATATATCAAATTTGTATCAAAATTTTTTATGTACACTTTCACTAATAAATTATATATTAGTAAAAAGTTGGTGCACTTGGTACACCAATAATTGAGTAATTTTATAGTATAATGGTTTACATGGAAAATATATTATTCAAACTATAATTATTTATTTTGTAATTTTAAAATATCAAATAAAAACATATAACCTATTTTAAATTCAAAATGTTTTCAACTTTAGATTTGAATACATACTACTTTCTTTAAAAAAACACTTTTAATATTTATTTTAATAACCCGAAATGAAAAATATCAATTAGACATATACTTAAAAAATTTTAATTACAAATATTGATACCTAATTATTCAGTCTTCTAAATTGACTTAAATTTGAACATTATATAAGCATCGAAATTGAAATTTGATTGTTTTTACATAATTTAAAAACAAAGAGCTTATTAACTAAAAAAATCCTTGTAAAATAATTCAATAATTATTTGAGTCTTTAATAGAAAACAACATAATTAACCCTTAATCGAATATAAATAATAGCTCAAGTAACTCGTTTACAGCATTTGATTTCAAAATCTAAATCATAACAAAACTATATCCTACTATACTTGCAATTTCCAGTTTCATTTTCTACTCACTAACAAATCAAGAACAATTTCCAGCAGACTATCAAAACAATTTCCAGAACAAATCAAGAACAATATCAAAACAAATGCAACAATTTCCAGTTTCATTGAAAATAGCAGACAATTTCCATTGCAACAATATCAAAAAACTGTCTGAATTGAAAACAGCAGACAATTTCCATTGCTCACTGTATCAATACGAATATTTTAGCAGAGAAAATGAAAATCAATAGAGAATATCATCTCAAAACAGAAGGAAAATTAGAGTGAAACCACATGTAAATGAAGAAACAATCAAGAGATAGAAAAAATATATCTAACAACAACTATTCAAGCGGAGCAAATGATATCAATAGAGATGTCTCGCTCACGAAAATGATTCCTCAGTTCATATCAGAAATCTTGGACCTCATGGTACTAATAATTCTTACATACAAAGCATCCCTATTGCACTATATTCATCATTTCAGCAAAGCCAATAGATAGATCAAATTCCATTTAAGTTCTAACAAAGGAAATCATTGAAAATAGCACTTAACATGGAAGTAAAGATGAAATAAAGCAGGGGAAGTCTTTTTCTCACCAGAGGCAGCAAGAATAACCAAACAGGGTAATCTAGTAATAAGCTGTATTGAAACTATTTTTTTCATTATTTGTTTGGTTGTATTATTTGCTGTTATCTAGTTGGCATTTTTAAATCGGGAGGGTAATAAATCCAAACATGCAAAACGAGCAACAAAAGCTGAACTTAATTTTTTTCGGATAAACGTTGCTTGTTTTATTTACCAACAAAACCATACAAACATGCAATAACCATAACCATACAAACAAAAGCTGTAATGAGCAATACAAACATACAAACAAAACCATACAAAGGAAACAACAAAAGTCTACTGACCATACAAACATGCAATCGGGAAAACATACAAACAAAACCATGAATACCAATGGAAAACTAACCTGTAATGAGCAAATCAGGGACGACTGCGATGAAGAAGTGTTGGAACAAAGAACCTGTAATGAGAAAAGGGAAATCGATTAAGTGTTGAAACAAAACCATAACCAGCAAATAATGCAACCAAACAAATAATGAAAAAAAAATCATAACCAGCAAGAAACCCTATACCGATTTACCAAGAAACTAACACCATGAACTGAAACAATCGCAATCGTATTTATAAAAAAAATTGCAATAACACCCATTAATGCATGCAGAGAGGAAAGATGCCAAGATGAGAAATGATGACCGGCTGGAGATTACTCACTTGCCGCTTCAAAGCCTCCGGAGATCTGAGACCGTGGAGTCGGCGAAATACGCGAAGATGGAAGTCGGGATCGGCTGGAGCTTTGGTTCGCTGGCAGCTTCTGTCGATGCTGGGAGGGAGAGGGTGGGTGGAGATCGATTTCAGTGATGACTGCTTGGGAGAGGCTTGGGAGGGTAAAAGAGGACCGATTAGGTAATCCTTTCTTTTGGAAGGGATTTGCAAATCAGCGCTGCATAAGGGAAAATGGGGAATCCGTCCGCAGCGTAATAGGCCCGTATTAGGGCAATACAACCAACCAAACAGGGTAATCGGTGGGGCCACAGATTAGGGGTGTAATGGCTAATCCATTACACCCAACCAAACATGGTGTTAGTGTCATTTCACCCTTCTTCCCCTTCTTCTTAATCTTAAAATAATGAAAAATTTCTCGAGCCACCACTATATTATCATGTATCTATTTGTTACCCACAAAAGCACTTCGATTATATGTCACAAGTTCTCCCAGAAAAGATTTCATTCTATTCACCAGCACCTTCGTTATTATCTTATAAACAAAATTATACAAACTTATGGGTCTAAATTGCAAGATCGTTTTAGGGACTTATACTTTAGGAATGAGAACTATATCTCTACAGTTCATCTCTCTAAAAAGTATACCACTATGAAAAAAACCTACCTACTGCTTTAATTACATCTTCCTTTACAACCTCCCAAAATTTTTGAAAGGAAAAACCATTGAAACCATCAAGCCTAGGAGCCTTGTAAGCACCCAACTGAAAAACCGCAGCTCTTATCTCTTCCTCAGGAACTCCCTTAACCAGCTACTCATTCATATAAACAGAAAACACTTTAGACACATAATTTATCGTATTTCTCCACTCCCTAACACATTGGTTCGAAAAAGACTATGGTAAACCCCCTGAACTTTTTAATAATATCAAACTTCTCATCAAGCCAAACACTAGATTCATATTTAATACGTAACACTTTATTGAATTGCCTCAAATACATTGTTGTTTGATGAAAGAATTTGGTGTTCTTATCACCAAACTCTAGCCATTTAACTCTAGAATACTGGAACCAGTATTTCTCCTCTAGACTCCAAACCCTTTTCAATTCAATTTTCAGTTCATACTCCTCTGAACAATCTCAATTTTCTCCAACAAATAATCAATAACAACCCTATTATTCCCAACAAACACTCTTGCTCTACTGCATTAAATGACATTTACACCTTTTAAGTTTCTGCAACAGATAAAAGCATGAGGTTTCATAAAAAACTGATCCCAACCCTCTTTTATAATTTCCCCACATTCATCGAGCTCTGCCCACATCAATTCAAACTTGAATCTCCTTGGAGCCTGTCTATCTTTACGACTAGTAGTCAAAACGATTGGCGAGTGATCCGAACCTACAACACAAAGATCAAACACCAACGAGTCTGAGAATATATCCAGCCAATCTTTATTAACCAGAACTCGATCAAGCCTCTCTCTAATCACCTGCCCCTCTATAGAGTTGAACCAAGTATAAAATTGACCTTTAGCGGGCAAATCAATAAGAGAACGACCTTCAATAAAATTCTGAAAACTTCTTAAACACCTATCTACTTTTATTTTGTTCCCATTCATCTCTTCTAATTCTTTTACATCATTAAAATCCCTTATACACATCCAAGGGCCTACAACGGTTCTAGGTTTTCGTATCAAAATATCCCAAACAATCTAACATATCCGAGAGCTTTGTCCCTTACCCATATCACAAACCAAAGTATCAATAATGTTTATATTAGCACCCATTATTTGAACTTTAAGACCTTTCTACCATAAAGCTAACCCTTCACTAAGACCATTAAGACCCACATATTCTCCATAATTAAACTTCAGCTGAATCCTTAATTTATTTACTTAACGATTTTAAAAATAACAAAATTTAATTTAATAATCTTAATAAGATGAAACCTAAAATTGAAAAAGTAAGAAATACATAAATTAAAATATAAAAACTAATACTAAGTAATAACAACTCAAGATCTTTCGAACAAAAAAAAGGGCAAGCAAAAATATATCCATTACTTCGATGTAGATGAGTTAACGGCAAACGTTTAACAAAGCTTAGGTGTCAAAATTTGCAAGGCAAAACGGCTGCGCGCCACCGCCTTTCTTAAAATGGCACAAAAGTAATATTGGGGGAGAATAGTACCCTTTATTCCAATCAGCTGAGCTGTAAATACCATAACTTTCGCATCACATATTTCAGAAACCAATAATGACTTGCCACTGATTAAAAAAGTCAAAGTCAAATAAACAAGATCTACATGAAGGACTTACCCATGAACTGCTCTGTAACTGTAACGACTCTCCCTACTCTAGTCTGTTCCAGTCAGTCACTACCTTCCATTCAAAAGGTGCTGGCGTGTTCTTTGAGAAAAACCCATACCCTTTTTCCATTTTTTTTTGTATAACCGCTATTTATTCAAGTTTTCTTCCTTCTTCCCTCAAAATTTTACAATGTTTTACATTTTAGATTCCTTTTTATGAACAGTATCTCGTATAGTTCAGATTGAAGATTCCAATAAAGAAAAAGAACAGGGAAGATGTTGGAGGATCAAGTGGCGTACCTCTTGCAGAGGTATTTGGGGAACTATGTCAGAGGTCTCAATAAAGAAGCTCTTAAGATCAGTGTTTGGAAAGGTTTGTGTCTTTTTTCATCACTTCGTTTTTTTACCTGTTGGGTTATTGTGTCTATTATCGATAATGTTCATTAAGGGTTTTTTTTTCATGTTTATGCTTCTTCTATTGTTTCTTACGTCTAACTTGAACGTTTTATTCTGTCATGTGATTTAATCGTGAGTGAGTGTTTTCGAAATTGGTTTGTTTTGGACTAATTATTTATCTACTTTCTGTTTTGCTTAATCTTTTATTGCGGATGGAAATGTTGATAGAATCAAGACCATTTTGGTATTGGTTCGAAGTGATAAACATGCTATCTAAGACTGTTAATTAATTTTTATTGAAGTTATAGGCATGGGGTTATGAGCATGTTTGCCACCATGATTTTAAGAGTTCACTTCTGCTTGGATGTCTATTATCTACTAACGTGAGTTCCATTTGATAAAAATTATTCTCCACCCAAATGTTTAGAAGAGGCAAAAACCTGAAAAAACTTTAGGACAGTGAGGGAAATCTAAGAAAGAATTTGAAATACTCGACAAACAACATTAGATTGAGGTTGCTTAAGATATGATTGGGAGATACAAGAAGGTTTTAAAGTTGATTGGTGAAAGTGGTATGGACTATGATGTTCAAGACTTATCTTTCAAAGATTGTGCAATTTATTTGTATGTTAGTTCCCTTGGATTCTGTTGCTTTCTTGATATCTTCACTTAACTTTCTCAAATTTAAAACAGGTGATGTTGAGCTAACTAACATGCAACTGAAGCCTGAGGCACTTAATGCATTAAAGCTGCCAGTGAAGGTCAAGGCAGGATTTCTTGGATCAGTTAAACTTAAGGTTTGTGGTGTAGCTATTGTTGTCACAAATTCTTATTATTAGGCCAGGCTCTATGTTCTTAATTTTTTAGACTTGCTTGCAGCTGTTTGATGAAATATAAAATACAAAATAGAGGGAGCAAATTATAATCCTAGATCCATGAGTGTGAAATTTATGAGGTTCAGAAACTAATTCTGGTATGAAGTTATTGTTAAAGATGGTTGACACGATGTTGGTGGTACAGTGACTGTGTGGGAGTGGTGGCTGGGTGGTAATATGCTACGCCAGACATGTTGAGGATGGAGTTGAAGTGTAATATAATAAAACTTCTAGTGTTGCATGGCATTTTTTTGTTTTTTTTTTTTTGTTTTTGGGGGCCGGGGGGGTTATGTGAGGAAGTCTGAGTGGGGAGATGAGATTTGAACCTTGGAAGTTAATCCTCCGGCTCCCAAAGAGGGGGCAGCAACTCTAGCTTAAGTGGTTGGTGCCAGTTTTGACATCATGCATATTATAGTTCTTCAAAAGTTTGTTGCATTCTTGTAAAGTTCCTATGTTTTACATGCTGACTTCAGGTCCCATGGAGTAGGCTCGGCCAGGATCCAGTTTTGGTTTACTTGGATCAAATTTTTCTATTAGCTGAACCTGCAACTTTTGTTGAAGGGTGTAGTGAGGATGCTATCCAAGAAGCTAAGAAAAACCGAGTACGGGTAAGACCGGGTGAGCAGTGTGTTTGTTAATGTTAAACGTAGAAGAATAAGATGTGGTTGAATATTGAATTTATATATTTACTGATTTAATCTTTGTTGGTGATGATAGGAAATGGAAATGAAGCTGTTGGAGAGAATGCATCATTTGAAGTCTGAAATGGTATTTTGATGAGATTGTCTATATAGTACTTTTGAAAATTGAAATAGTGATTGTCATTAGCTGGTCATGTTTCTTCACATGGTTATATGCTTGAACATTTAGGCTTTTTACCTTTTAAACTTTATTTTACCTTACATAAACTTTCTCCTTTATGATCCATGCGCTTTTATGGCCCTGATAAGGTTCAGTGTTTACAAATATTTCCAACCGTTAGAACTTACAGGTGCTATGAGGTAGGGTAGACTAAAAGCTATGTTTTATCTTCTGTATGCAGAGCTCAACTGTATTCCGCTTCCTTTTCCTTGATTCTGCATTTAGCTTCTGAAATTTGCCAATATTTATTGTGCACGAGTCAAAAAGTATTGGTGTTTCGAATCTTTTCTTCAGACAACTTTATATTTGGTAGCTAATTATGATAAAAATCCACCTTTGTGTTTGAAGAATAAATCATGGTTGGGATCCCTTATCAGCACAATAATTGGTAACTTGAAGCTCTCAATATCAAATATTCACATCAGATATGAGGATCTTGAGAGGTAAAGTAAAGCCTAATGGTTAATGTTCTATGTTTTTAACAATTCATGTGGAACTTACTGGTGCTTTCTTGCTCCTTCCCATTTTAGCAATCCTGGCCACCCTTTTGCTGCTGGCCTTACGTTGGAGAAACTCTCAGCTGTAACAGTTGATGACAGCGGGAAGGAGACTTTTGTTACTGGTGGTGCACTGGATCGTATACAGAAGGTTTCTCTTTTAGTGAAATATCAAACTTTATTTTTTATTGTTTGAATCACTTTTGATGGAGAGAAGTTAATTGCACAAAGATCATCGTAAAAAGAGTTGTGCCAGATTGTCATCATGAATACATTCTTTATAATTATAGAATTAAATTTGTTTGTTGTTGGATTGCTTGTTGATGCTGCACAATTTTAGCAAAATATATTGTTCATTTACTGGTTCGTCAGATTTAAAATTCTTTACCAACAACAGAACTATGACTTGCTTGATCCTAGGCTTGGCATTTGCCATTTTTTTTATTATTAACTTTTTAGTGTGTTATTACCAGTTAAATTGGATGTTGGTTGGGTCCCCTATGCAACTGTTTGATTCCATTGTCCTAACTGTCATGGCTGTTAATTGCTTCTGGAAAAGGCATTGTTAGTCATCACAATTAGTATCATCTCACCACCATAAAAACTGGAGATGTTTTCTGCTCACTACTGCTTTTCTGAGACTTTCTTATGCTTTTAATTTCATGCTCCCTGATATTCCTTTCCTTCCCAGTATTCTAGCTATTATCTATGATGACCTTTTTGTGTTTTTATTCCCCCTGTTTATAGTCAGTTGAACTGGATCGACTTGCTTTGTATCTGGACTCTGATATATTACCGTGGCATATCGATAAGCTGTGGGAGGATTTACTTCCTTCTGAGTGGATTCAGGTAGGCCTCTGTCACTCTTTGAATTTAACCTGTTTGTCCATGTCTGTTCATTCACACTTTCCTTGGTTCTCAACCTAGATTCTCCTTGTTTCCGTTGAACTGCAGGTTTTCAGATTCGGTACAAAAGATGGCAGACCAGCTGATCATCCTATAGAAGAGCACGCTTACATCCTACAACCTGTAACTGGGAATGCAAAGTATTCGAAGCTTCGACAAAATGGATCTTCTGACAGTGGTGAACCTCTCCAAAAAGGAGCAGTGAGCTTGGATGATGTGACCCTTTGTTTGTCAAAGGTTTTCCTGAGTGTTTCTATCTTGGAAGTTCTTTATTCTTTGACTGTAGGTTTTTAATGGTTTTATTCTCCTCTTTCATGCAGGATGGATACAGGGATATTCTGAAATTGGCTGACAACTTCACTGCCTTCAATCAGAGGCTAAAATATGCCCATTACCGTCCAACTGTCTCTTTGAAGTCAGATCCAAGGTCTTGGTGGAAGTATGCTTATAAAGCTGTTTCTGATCAGATGAAGAAGGCTAGGTGAACAAGTTAACTCTGTTTCTTGGCATCTTAGTTTTATTCTATTGTTTTTGGCATAAAATCCTATAATGTGATTAACCTATTGCAAATACCTCTAATCTCTATCATCTTGGAAGTCTTCAAAATTAGTACTGTTTTACCAAAGATTAAACATATATTGACTTCTGGCTTTTGTCTGAACATGATTTCAGTTTGACAACTTTTATTTTGGTTCTGGTTTTGCTTTGTCTAAGAATGTGGTTATTCTGGCAGTGGGAAACTGTCGTGGGAGCAAGTTTTGAGATATACAAGGCTGCAGAAGAAATACATATCCCTATATGCATCCCTACTTAAATCTGATGTGAATCGTCCAGTAGTTGATGATTGTAAAGAAATTGAGGAGCTTGATCGTGGACTTGATATTGAACTTATACTGCAGTGGAGGTACTGTATTTTGTTTAAATATGTCACTATTAGTCACTGGTATGACTTTTAGCTTTGGTTTTGGTCATATACTTTGTTATAATCTCTGAAAATGAATAGATATGGTTAACTAATTTACAATATTTGGCTCATCCCCCCCCTCCTTTGGCAAGTGTACAATTTATTCCCTCAGAGTGGTTTGCTCTTGGATTTAACTGCCGCCTGAGTAGAGTGCTACTCATCTACAAGAACCAAGGATTTCCCGCATCAAATTTGACAATAGCATTTGCTTTTTAACTGCATACCAAGCTTAATCCTTCTACTATATTATTAATCTCCTTAGCTTTGTGTCTAAACCCTGATCATTTTCTTTCCCAAATTCTTTTTGTATCCAACTTTAGTCTAATATACCAAATGAGAATAGATGGAGTAACTCACTATAGCTAAGACTAACTGAGTGTTGGATGGTAGCACTTCATACTCTCTATCATGTATAGTTCCTATAATAAGAGAGATCGGAGAGTGGAGAAGTTAGAAATTTGTGGACACCATGTAGGCACATGCATGAGTAGTCTGGGCTTGTTTGCTACAGTATATTTCAGTCCACATACAGATGTGCATATTGATTATAAATTTTGAAAACTTCACTACATTTTTGGTTCAGTGAAGTGGTTTTCTCTGTTGATAACTTTGATTTTATTCTGGCATTGTGCAGAATGTTGGCACACAAGTTCGTGCAGCGGTCAATAGAATCAGAAAACTACTTGAAGCAGCAGAAAGGTAAAAAATCATGGTGGTCGTTGGGATGGTAAGTGCTTGTACAGAGAAATCTTCTTTCAATTTAACTAGTCTCGTCTTATGCTGTAGACTTTACAACTTCAGTGAATCATTTGCAATTCCAGGGCCAGTCAATCTCTTAAAGATGACAGTGAATCATTCAGTTTCAGTGAAGAGGACTGGGAGAAATTAAACAAAATTATAGGGTATAAGGAAGATGATGATCAGTCACTTATGATTAATGCAAAACCTGATATTCTTAAGACTTCTCTGGAAATTCACATGAAACGTAATGCTTCAAAGCTTCTAGATGGGGCCCGTACATGTCTTGCTGACTTATCATGTGAAGGCCTCAATTGCTCCATTAAGCTTTATCCAGAGACAAAAGTATTTGACGTGAATCTGGGATCATATCAATTATCATCTCCCAATGGTCTTCTTGCTGAGGTTTAATTTCTTGCCATTCTTCAGAATTGCATTTTTTATTGGTTACAATGTTCTTGTTGCTGATTGGTTACTTTTCTTTTCTCATAGTAGTGGACCAACCTTAATTTTATATTTGTTCTTGCAGAGTGCAACTACATCTGACTCTTTAGTTGGTGTCTTCTGCTACAAGCCATTTGATACCAAAGTAGACTGGAGCTTGGTTGCTAAAGCCTCTCCATGTTATGCGACTGTACGCCATTATACCCAACTCTTGACTACTAAATCCTTTGGATTATATGCTGATTTTTTTTTTTAATTCAATGTCTTTTGGCAGTATCTCAAGGAATCCATTGACGAAGTTATCAATTTTTTTGAAAGCAATATAGCTGTCAGTCAGACCATGGCAGTGGAAACTGCAACAGCAGTACAGGTTTTGTTATGCTTATGCTATCTTTTTAACTCTATTGAGGAGTACTTCCGTTAGCCCAAGTCACTTGAAATGGCCTTTCTTAATTTTGTATATGATGAAATTAGAGAATACTCTTATATATTGAGGAAAAACTCACTCAATCATGTAAGGGAAGAATATCTTTAAAAATTAGCTATAATCCCTAAAGATTAGCCATTCAATGCTGTCAAATAAATCAAAGATTCTCAACATTCCCCCTTAAGTTGGTGCATAGATGTCTCGCATGCTCAACTTGCAAAAAAGATTATGATAAGTCTTATAGCTAAGCCCTTTTGTAAAAACATCAACCAACTATTTTTCGGATGCTAGATAAGATAGACTTAAGACACCATTGGATACTTTTTCCTTGATAAAATGGCGATCTATTTTGATGTGCTTGGTCCTATCGTGCCGCACTGGATTTTGAGCTATGTTGATGGTTGCTTTGTTGTCACAGTACAAGCTTGATCCATTTTCGTTCAACAACTTTAGCTCTACCAATACCTTTCGCAGTCATAAAAGTTCAGAAACACCTTGAGCCATGACCCTATATTCAGTCTTTGCACTTGATCGAGCAACAACACTTTGTTTCTTGCTCCTTCAAGTGATTAAGTTTCCTTCAACAATAGTACAATAACCCATTGTAGACCTTCTGTCATCAAGAGAGTTGGCCCAATCTGCATTTGTAAATACTTCTAGTTTGAGATGACTATTTTTGGAGAGGAGAATACCTTATCCGGTGTAGACTTCAAATAACGCAAAATTCGCAATACTGCCTACATATGAGCTTTGCGATGATCATGCATAAACTGGCTTACCAAACTAACTGCATAGGTTATATCAGGTTGAGTATGAGTGAGATAAATCAATCGTCCAACGAGTCTTTGATATCTCCCTTTATCCACCATTTCACCAATCCTTGTAACTTGTGATTACTCTCAATAGGTGATTTTCTAGTTTGCAACCTAACATGTTAGTCTCTGCCAGAATGTCTAAGTCATACTTTCTTTGGGAAATAAATATTCCCTCTTTCGATTTGGCTACTTCTATTCCGAGGAAATATTGTAACTTTCTCAAGTCTTTGATTTCGAATTCCTGAGCCAATTGTTTCTTAAGCCGGGCCATTTCTTCCCTGTTGTCTCCTGTCATAATTATGTCATTAACATAAACTATAATGAGAGTAATCTTACCCTTGTGATGTTTTATAAAGGGGGTATGGTCAACATTACTCTGTCGATTGCCAAATGACACCATGGCTTACTAAATCTGTCAACTCAGGTTCTGGGAGATTGCTTTAGTATATACACCTTCCCTTGAGTATCTTTATCCTCGAAGCCTGGAGGAGCTTTTATATACACTTCTTCCAAATCTCCATGTAAGAAAACATTTTTTACATCAAACTGTTGTAAGTCCTAGTCGAGATTTGCTTCACATGATAAAAGGATCTTAATCGTGTTCAATTTAGCAACCGGAGAAAATATTTCTTGATAATCCACTCTATATATCTGAGTGAATCCTTGCGTTACTAATCTGACTTTGAGTCTTTCAATTGAACCATTAGCTTTATACTTGATACTAAACACCCGTTTGTAGCCAACCATTTTCTGCCCTTTAGGAGGATTAACTAGTTCCCACGTCTCATTTTTTTCTAAAGCCCTTATTTCTTCTATCGTAGCCTTCTTCCATCTTGGATCAGTGATAGCTCCTCTCCAATCCTGTGAAACAGGCATAAAGAATAAGGACAAAACAAAAAATCTATAGGATGAGGATAAGGAATCATAAGAGACAAAGTCAGAGATAGGATAAAAAATGCAAGTTCTAACACCTTTTCGTTGGGCTATTGGTAATTCTAAATCAGTAGCAAATTTAGGTAAAGAAGACTCACGTGGCAGTGAAGAGTTAGGGAACATAATAGATTGTATGATGGCATTTTCTTTCTTACCTTTGTATGTCCTTAAATCAGATCTATCCGACAGCCGTCCACTAGTCTTCTCTTGAATCGAAGTCTCTACTGGAACTAAATTTTCCCTCGGAAGAGTAACAGAGTAAGGTGTCATCTCTTCATTTTCAGTAATCTTCCCCTGAAAAGATGGTTGTGATAAGGAAAAGTAAGGTTTATCCTCACGATGTTACTTCCATACATAATACTTTCTAAATGATAGATGATAACATTTGTAACCCTTCTGTGTGGGAGAGTATCCGATGAAAACTCATTTGACTACTCGAGGATTTAGTTTGCTCCTATGTCGAAGAGGGACAAAGAAAACACAACCAAATACCTTCAGTGAAATCGGGTAATCTGTCTTGCCTTGTAAGATTTCTGTGGGACTTTTAAAATTAAGGATTCGAAGAGGCATCTGATTAATGAGATAAGCAGCAACCAAAATCACATCCCCCAGTAAGGCTTTGGGAGGTTCATAGTGAACATAAGTGATCTAGCAACCTCCAAACGATGTCGATTTTTCCTTTCGACAACAACATTTTAAGTACTTGTACTGAGACAACTGGCTTGATGTAGAATCCCATATGATTCTAAATAATCATTAAAGTTATACTCGATTCCATTATCAATTCGCAAAATCTTAACCTTAGCATCAAACTGGGTAGTAATCAATTTATGAAAAGAACGAAAACACGAGAAAACATCACTTTTGGACTTCAATAAAAAACCAATGTCATCCTAGTGCAACAGTCAATAAATGTAACAAATCAACGATTACCAAATAAAAAAGTAAGGCGAGTAGGGCCCAAAACATCAGAATGAATAATCTCAAAAGAAACAATACTTTTATTATTACGTAAAGGATACTTGTTTCTTGTATGCTTAGCAAACTCACATGCATCACAAATTAAAGAATCCAACTAAATTCTTGAAAACAAAGTAGGAAACATCTTGGCAAAAACATTAAATGATGGATGTCCTAACCACCTATACTACTGAATTATCTCTCGGTTGACATCTTTATCCTCTCTAAATAAGGCTTGAGACATATTGGATGATCGATTCAGAAGATATAAGCCATCACATAATCTATCACTGCCAATCGTCTTCCCTGTCTGGAGGTTCTGAAAGGCACAATAATCGGGAAAGAATTCAAGTTTACAATTTAAGGCTTTAGTGATAGTATTAATAGATAAAAGGTTAACCGAAAATTTAGGGATATGGAGGATAGAGGATAAAGTGTTACTGGGAGTACAAACAACAGAACTTGTTCCAGAGACGGAGGTAAGAGGCATAAGCTATTTGCACGCTATCTTTAGATGGACAAGTAGTATAGTTAAATAAGTTTTTGTTTGATTCTGCCATATGTTTATTCGCAGCGGAATCAATAATCCAAGATTCAAAAGTAGATGAAGCATTTAAAACAGAACTTAATTTCGCATGATTAGACTTAGCACTCGAGGTAGAGTCCAATTGAGACGAGATGTCAGAGATTTTGAATCTCGTCCGAGGTAAAACTCCCAGCAGAAGTGGACTTGTCCTTTGTTGTCACAGAGTCTAACAAATTTGCCTGGGACCGAGAATTACCCCCTTCGTTTTCCACCACGACCTTGAGCAGGGTGACCGTGTAACTTCCAGCACGAATCTTTAGTGTGCCGAGGCTTACCACAGTAGTCACATGTCAAGTGACCATTGTCAAACTTACCACCCGATGGACCATCTTGGTTAGCAATGAAGCCAGCTTTCTCAGTAGGTGGATTATAAAGCATAACAGCATGCCAACTCTCTTGTTGTATATAAGAGTATGCCTTATGGAGAAGGGAACAGAGTTTTTTGAAGAACTTGAATCCGAATCTGATCATACCCAGTATTCAACTCAACCAAAAAATCAAAAACTCGCCCTTTTTCCATCTTCTTCTGAAATTTCTGGGCATCACTGGTACAAGTTGCCTAAAAATCTTGATAATAAGTTCTTGCCACAAGCCACTTAATTTAGCAAAATATTGAGAAATTGTTAGCTCCCCTGTTTTGTACCATGAACTTTATTAAGAATCTCAAAAATTTGTGCACCATTCCCAGTACGAGAGTAGGTGAGAGCAGCAACATTCCAAATCTTTTCCACTGTATCAAGGATCAAATAAGTTTTGGAAATATGGGGTTGCATAAAGTTGATAAGCCATGCTGTAACAAGAGGCTTTGCTGAATCCCATTGACTAAAAGTTGAATCAATGAGTTCAGGTTTTGACGTGGTACCGGTGATGTATCCCTGCAATCCACGAGCCTTGATAAACAACAAGCAGAACCTTGACCAAGCAAGATCATTATGTTCATCAAGCTTCACAAGACTAATTTGCAATGATGGATTATCGGTTGGAATCATGAGCTTCTTGTCCTTCGCCATAATGCTAAAAAAAACAACTAATACCCCAAAAGATCTGCTTGAAGTTTTTTTAACAAAAAACACATCCTACACAAAAAAACTTGGCTGAAATACACCACCAATCAAAGGAGAATGACTGAAAGGGAGCAGAGAGCACTGCGACGGCGTCGGAAAAACATGGCAGCAGCAAGAGAAGGCCATGCACAGCGCGTGAAACAAAGAGGCAAAACCTTGTGACAGCGCATGAGGCCCATGCACGGGTCTTCTGGTCACCATACTCTTGAGGTTTCGCCAATGAGTGGATTCTGACTCCAAGGGTAGGGGCGGTGAGAGAGAAAATAAAGGCTAAGATGGAAAGTTCCAATTTAGTGTTTTTAGGGTTTTTGGAACAAAACTTTGAAAATCTGAAAAGAATTATCCCAAAAAGCGAATAAAAAATCTGATACCATGATGAAATTAGAGATGAATACTCTAATATATTGAGGAAAGCTCACTCAAAAACTATATATTTCTCAGAAATATGTACAGATATATATACATACATGAAGCATTGAATCATGTAAGGAAGAATATCTCTAATTAGAATCTCTAAAAATCAGCTATAATCCCTAAAGGTAGCTGTTCAATGCTGTCAAATAAATCAAAGATTCTCAACCGTATCCTTGGTGTATCATTGTGTCTACATATAAGAAACTAAACAACAAAGTTAGTGTCTTAGTGTGAGAGTATTTATTTTCTTAGGAATTTAGTAAGGTGACTAGATGTTCCTGTTTTGAAGAATTCTAAGGCACATTCTTTAAATAAATTTACTGTTGAAGCACCAACAGTAAGTAGCAAGTTTATCTTGTTTTTTATTCTCTCTTCCTTCAGACAGTTACTACTAACATATTGTCAGTGTTGATTGGTTTGCTAATCGTGTATTAACTGATTATTAGATGACAATTGATGGAGTCAGACGGTCTGCTCAGCAACAAGTGAACAAGGCTTTGAAGGACCATGCCAGGTTTGCTTCTTTAGAGTCAAAGTTGCACTAGTGACTGTATTTTTGGCAGTCTGGAAAGAATTATATATCTTGAACAATTGCCTTCTGGACTCGGTGTTTTAAAATTTATCTCTGCAGCTTCTTAATACTTGCAATGGATGGTTTTATGTATATAGCTACATAATTTATGTCTATTGATGTCAGAACCATAATTGCCTCATGAGACCTTGACCAGAGGCTAATAGTACATAACTGTGAATTTGGAAGCTTCATTTGTTGTCTTGTTCTGCTTTGCTTTACCGTGTATAAATATCATGGTTTGATCAATTCTTTTTATATTTCCATTGTCTTATTTCATTAGAATTCACTTTTCTAGATACGTAAGCTATAATCTTCAGGTGTTGCTCTTTGGGTTGTATAACCTTGACCATGTTTGGCTCTTGTGTAGTTCTTACATATCATGTCTTGTTAACTCCTTTTGATTCATGTGATCAAATATTCTGCACATTAACTTTGAGAGCAAAATTATTTGGATAAGCTGTTAAAATGCAAAAGCGTTTATCTTTTACCTATTTGTAGGTTTCTGCTAGACTTGGATATTGCAGCTCCTAAGATTACGATTCCAACTGAATTTCGACCCAACAGCAAGCATTCAACAAAACTTCTTCTTGATTTGGGAAATTTGATCATCCGTTCACAGGTTAGAGGATGAAGATAAGCCCCACCTTAATTAGTTAATAATTTGAGATGTGTAATTTATATGGTATTTGCTGAATATTTACAGGATGACTATACACGTGCATCTTCAGAGGTTCTTGATTTGTATTTGCAGTTTGATTTGGTTTTAAGTGATGTTTCTGCTTTTCTGGTTGATGGTGATTACCATTGGAGTCAAACGTTTCCAAAGAAGTCTGCAGGTTCTACCAATGTTGATGTTGTTAGTTTCTTGCCTGTTATTGAAAAATGTGGGGTAATCTTGAAACTTCAGCAGGTAAAGTTGTAGACAGTTTCCCTCGAAACATTGTTGTAAGATTGTTGTGTGTTCTTTAATTTGAAGTCAATTATTTTTTCACACAGATTCGCTTAGAGAACCCATCATACCCATCAACAAGACTTGCTGTGCAGTTACCATCATTAGGTTTCCACTTCTCTCCTGCACGGTACCATAGATTGATGCAAGTAATTAAAATCTTTCGGGAGGAGGACAAAGACAATCCAGATATCTTTCGTCCTTGGAATCAAGCTGACTTTGAGGGTTGGTTGTTTGTTCTTAGTAGGAAGGTCTCTCTCCTGTCTCTCTTGTACTTACATATACATATACACATACACATGCACATGCACATGCACATGCACATGCACGTGCACATAGACACATACACATACACATACACATACATATATTGTCAGTTTCTGGTCCGTTTTTATTCTATTGACCTTTCTTCCTACTCCTGCCCCCTCCCCTTCTATTTTTATTTTATAGGGTGTGGGAAACAGGGAAGCTGTTTGGCAACGGAGATACTTGTGCTTAGTAGGGCCTTTTCTGTATGTACTTGAAACTCCCGGTTCTAAGTCATACAAACAGTATGTCAGGTTAGTAGCCAACTTCTCCAAATTGATTTTCCAATGGCATGATCATCTTATATAGATAAATGTGTATGTTGAAGATTGTATGAAAAAGTCAACTAGCATGATCATAAAAGATAACCGGATATGTATTTTAGGATTTAGGAGATATGAATGAACAACATTACATCTAACATGCATCACCACTACTTTAAAATTTAGTAGAATTAGATCTCTTTTTGAAGTCTTAAAGCTGAGCCTGCTTTTTTAATCTAATTTTCAAAAATTATGTTTTTGGAACTTGTAGCTACTGTAAGAGATTGCTTCACTAATGACTATTACATAGTAAAATCTCTTTTTAGTAGATTATATTAGAAACCTACTGTGAGAATTGTGGAGCATGGACGAAACTCCACCTCTTGTAATCTTGTTGGGCAGATATGAATTTGATGAGGATGGATGTACTCAAATGTGGCTGGATACACCAAAAAAGTTGCATTTTTTGATGGCTAAAGTCATCAACGGCTTCTTGCTTGTTTAGAGTTACACCAGCTAGTCTACTTTATGATATAGTCTTCCTGATTTATGTGATCTTCTCACTTGTACTTCAGTTTCTAAGTTTATGTCCTGGTTTACTTGCCCTGTAGTTTGAGAGGAAAACAAGTGTATCTAGTTCCAACAGAGTTGGCTGGTGATATGGAATCTGTGCTGGCTGTTTGTGATGCTGCACGGTCAAATAGCAAGGTTGTAAGATCATTTCAGTTATTAAAACAGTATTAACCAAGGAATGTAGTGAGATAGTAACTTAAATTCTTTTCTTGTTCAAATGTGGAACCCCCCCCCCCCCCTGAATATTGCTTTATTTGTGTTATTTTTCTTACTAGGTGATGGAAGATGTGAATGCACTAATATTGCAGTGTGATGGTGATGATTCAAGGAAAGCATGGCAAAGCCGCCTGCAGGGAGCTATATATCATGCTTCGGTAGGTCTTCCTGGTTTAATCTATCAAAAAGAGAGCAAGGGAATAGTAGTAGAAGAAGAAGTGATAGGAAACTTAGCTACAAATTCTCTTAGTAACCTGAATCTTTATTAGATATTAACTCCAACAAGTCTAACAATACATTGAGATATAAACAGGCATACTCGTTAGTTGGAGTAGGATCCTAAAACATTACTATTTTGAGAAACACGATTCCTACAAAATAAATCTACCAAAATAGTTCTCAGGCACTTGAGTTGTGAAAATGGTAATTCTCCCTTTGGACATAAAAATAGCTGGACTTTGTATGATGAAGTCCTAAATGCTAGTAAGGAAATTAGAAATTTAGAAGTGATAAAGTTTCTTCTAGCACACTTGCATCACATTCTTGAGGATAATGCTCTATAAAATCAAGGGGCGTCATCAAGAAGGGCAAGAGCATATTACTTGTTACGAAGGAATTATTTTTCATGGTTCACATAATATTTCTGATGCAAAGAAAGGAATAATTCTAAATAATATTCTCTCTGCAGGCTTCTGCACCTATTACTAGTCTATCTGAAACTTCATCAGACTCGGAAACAGAACCTAATGACAAGCATGATACAGTTGATTTAGCGAAGATAGAAAGTGTTTTTATAACTGGAGTTCTTGATGAGTTGAAGATCAGCTTTAGTTATAACCATGAGGTAAGCCTGGACTATATTGCCATGAAATTCAACTAAAGTCGAACTGCTTAGGAATTGATTTATTTGCCTATCTTTTCTAGCATGAGCGGAGTTTCATTAAGGTGCTTCTTGCTGAAGAGTATCCACTATTTGAATTCCGAGCAATAGGTGGTCAGGTAAGGTTCACATTATCACGTTTATGTCAATTCATATTTCTATTTGTTTTGATCTTATAAATTTTTACCTTTGTCAACACAGGTTGAACTTTCAATAAAAGGGAATGATATGTTTATTGGCACTATGCTGAAATCACTGGAAATCGAAGATATGATTTGCTGCAGTACTGTGTCTAAGCCTTGCTACTTGGCAAGATCTTTTATACGAAGTGCAGATGCACATTCAGTATTGGATGATGCTTCCATTGTGTTGTCCCCAAGTGAAGGAGACGAAAAATTTTATGAAGCCCCTGAAAATTTGGTTGATTCTGTTGAGAGCACAACACCCACACCTCGTAAAGCATCTGAATTAGTTAGTTTGCAAGGATTTCTCTCATCAGGGAAAACCTCGTTACCGACTCAGAGTTTTAGTCGTGTTACTGGTTTACTCCCTGATGGCAAACTTCTTCCAAGAACAGAGGATATTGAACTAAGTGATACATTAAATAGTTTTGTAAAGGCACAAATAGTTATTTATGACCAGAACTCTCCCCTATACGACAATATTGACATGAAGGTAGGTTCTTCTCTGGGTTGGAAATAGACTTCAATCATCTTCTCCTCATCTATTGTCTTGTTCTTTTATATTTCATTGAAGTAATAACAGGCTATTTTCAGGTCACTGTGACTCTGGCTACTTTGTCTTTTTTCTGTCGTAGACCAACAATCCTTGCTATTATGGAATTTGCTAGTTCTATCACCATTGAGGAAGAAAGCTGTGAGTCTTTTAGTGATAGTTCTTCTGCAGCTGGTGTGAAACGCGATATTTCTAGTGAAGATCCTACTGACAATTTACAGTCAACTAGCATTGAGGAGCCTGTGGTCAAAGGTCTGCTAGGAAAAGGGAAATCCAGAATTATTTTCAATTTAACATTAAATATGGCTCATGCTCAGACTTTGTTGATGAATGAAAATGAAACCAAGTTTGCTACTTTGTCGCAAGAAAATCTGCGTACTGATATAAAGGTCTGCCTCAGTTGTTTCGCAGTTTTACCCAATCTTGCCTTAGTTTTAATGTTTTATTCCTTCCCTTTTCTCATCTCAACAACTGCATTTTTTCTATTTGAAACTCAGTTACCTGTTTTTGAATTTGATGTTTATTGTTCTAATATTAAAACTTCTCTTTTGTTTAAAGGTGTTCCCATCTTCTTTTAGTATCAATGCAGCATTGGGAAACTTGAGAATAAGTGATGACAGCCTCCCTAGCAACCATATGTATTTCTGGATCTGTGATATGAGAGATCCTGGAGGCACATCATTTGTTGAGGTATTTAACTTTGCCATCTTCTACTAACCGTACAAAGAAAAAATATTTCATCTGTTAGATTTGTGGATTTGTTGCACAAGTTGTTTCAAGATCATTTTCTTTTCGAGTGTAACTGGTTTTGTTTGGAGTTCTTCGTAACGACAGAACCCTAATGTGTGTACTTGTCTGAATTTGTGGATCTCTGTACTTTTCATATTTTACTCATTGGTATATTTGTCTGAATTTAGTTTATAATGTTTGTAAATTTTAACCATTGTTTTCTTTCTGGATGTTGTGAAGCTGGTTTTCACTTCATTCAGCATTGATGATGAAGATTACGAAGGTTTTGAATATAGCCTGTTTGGCCAACTTTCTGAAGTACGCATTGTTTACTTGAATCGCTTTGTGCAGGAGGTAACATAACTTTTAATTATTAGCAATTACTTAGTGCCATTTTAGTTATCTCATGTATTTCAAACTTGGTAATGTAGGTTATCAGTTACTTTATGGGTCTTGTTCCCAAGGATTCAAAAAGTGTAGTCAAATTGAAAGATCAAGGTACGAACTCGGAGAAGTGGTTCACGACTAGTGAAATTGAAGGGTCACCTGCCTTAAGGTTGGATCTTTCACTTAGGAAACCTATAATTCTGATGCCTCGCAAGACAGACAGCCTCGAGTATGTTGATACTGGAATATAGCTTTATTGAATTTTAATTTTTAGTTGGTTTTCTGCCCATGTGAGCTATCTTTATATTTTTCATTATCATGACATGCTAATATTAACTGTTTTCATTTTCCGTGACAGTTATTTGAAGCTTGATGTTGTTCATATTACGGTGCAGAATACCTTCCATTGGTTCTGTGGCAGTAAAAGTGACTTGAATGCTGTCCATTTTGAAATAATGACAATTATGGTGAGGATCATGACTAGATTGCCAACTGATAGGCCAGCTTAGTAGATGTAAGAAATTGAAGTAAAAGTGGCATGAATGTGTTTATGATTTCTCCCATCTATAACTTAGATATGGTGAATCCTTCTTTAAGCTATCATTTCTTTGAGGCTTTTGTTGGTACTTTATTTGACTTTCTTATACCATAAATGTTCAACACTTTCTTCAGAAGTAGTGTATTTTTGTACATATCATTGTATAAAAAGGAATAATCAATCAGATTTGATTCTCTGTTGTTAACGTTGAGTAATAATACAAATTCCACCATCTTTTTTCCAAGCATACCCTTCTAGCCAGGGAAAAAATTATTGAATAAGTTCAAGTTTGGCCTATGAATTTCATAAATAAGATGTTTCAAGTTGGACCAAGTAATTATTCCACATCAGATGGGACAAATTTGTTCTGATGAATAATATATTTCAACTCTGAACTTTTCTAACTTAAACTTTCACATGCATTTTCCTCAGTCATTTTCTCTAATGGGATGCAGGTTGAGGACATCAATTTAAATGTTGGTACTGAATCAGACTTAAGTGAAAGTATTATTAAGGACGTCAAAGGTGTTTCTATTGTCATCCGGAGGTCCCTTCGAGACTTAATGCATCAAATACCAAGTATTGAAGCTGACATCAAGGTAATGGACTATGTGTTCATTGATGTACTGGTACATCAAGCAAAATCCTCTGTGGTCTTGTTGCCTTTTTTATGAAGAGAAATGTTGAGTTAAATGTTTCTTTGACATGATTTTCAGATAGAGGAATTGAAAGCAGAGTTGTCAAACAGGGAGTATATGATTATTACTGAGTGTGCACTGTCTAATATATCTGAGACGCCACATATTGTACCACCAATAGGCAGCGACTTTGTAACATCATCAGAGGATGTTGTAGAAGATGTTATTCCTCAGAATACTGCAGATGTTGAGCGTAGAACTCCAAATGATGAAACTTCGACTGCCATGAAAGTTTCAGTTGTCATCAATCTTGTTGAAATGGGCTTATATGTTGGGGAGGAATGGTGTTCACCTCTGGCCACTGTGCAGGTAAATTTTCATTTTGTACATTTGTTTCAGATTCTGTAGTTCTATCATCTCATTTGTTCTTTTTGATGAATCTTTATGAGGTATCATGTCTTTCAAGATGAAAGAGACTGCCCGGCTTTTAAGTTAATTGTTCATGGTATAGTAAATCGCATGCATGTCCAGGTCCTTATTTCTTTTTCTCTTTGTTATGCAGGCAAGTGGCACCTGGCTTCTCTACATGTCTAATACTTTAGGTGAAGGTTTTCTGTCTGCAAGTCTTAAGGGTTTCACTGTGATTGATAATCGTGTGGGAACTAAGGAAGAGTTCAAGTTGGCAATAGCGATGCCGAAAAACCCTGTAGTTTCTGTTGCTAATACCAATGGCCAGCTCATATCTAATGCAAATGTTACAAAAGGGAATAATATCAAACCATTTCCTACGATGCTACTTCTTGATGCAAAATTTGGTCAATCGACAACATCTGTCTCAGTTTGTGTCCAGAAGCCTCAGTTGCTTGTAGCACTAGATTTTCTGCTGGCACTAGTTGAGTTTTTTGTTCCAACAGTTGGCACTATGCTGACAGATGAAGAAGATAAGAAGTCCTTGCATATTGTAGATGCTATTATATTAGATAAATCAACATACACACAGCCATTGGCTCAGTTCTCACTCTCTCCTGTGAAACCCTTAATTGCTGATGATGAAAAGTTTGATCACTTTATATATGATGGTAATGGTGGAATATTGCATTTAAAAGATAGGGAGGGAATTGATCTTTGTGCTCCTAGTAATGAGGCTATGATTTATGTGGGGAATGGGAAAAAGTTGCAATTCAAGAATGTTCTTATCAAGGTATAAGTTTTAATCACATCTTATTTTGTTGACCTAATGAACCAACATCTTCTCCGAGAATGGGCCCTGTTCATAGCTACGGTTATCTTGGTGCAGAATGGGCATTATTTAGATTCGTGTATTTCCCTGGGAACAAACAGTGGCTACTCTGCTTCAAAGGATGATCTGGTCTACTTTGAGGGAGGAGAGGAAGATCCGCAAGTGGATACTGCAAGGGAAATTGCTAATCAGCTTGCACCCCAAAATGCTATTGTTGACAGATCTGCAGAGTTTATAGTTGAATTTCAGGTTGGTTGGTTGTTTCGTTGTTGTTGTTATTTCGGACTTTCTTTTGAGTTTATTATTATTTTTCATAAAGTTAGCTAGTTATTGAGGTGTGCTTCAGTCAGTGATTTGCTGGGAAACTGAAAGGATATTTGCATCAAGAATTGTAACAAGTAGGACAGCAATTCGAATCCCATGTTTCTATATAAAAAAATTGGGTGGTAGAAAAGCCAATTGTGTTCACTTTAGTGGTAAGGATGAAGTGGGATTTGGATAGAGATCCTAGGTTTGAAGCATGATGCTCTCTCTTTTTCCCGAAAGAGGGCGTGGTAGAAATAATTTGTGATACTGTTCTTGACATATTTCAGGATGCTGTCTGCCAACATTTCAAGAGTTACCAAATCAAATTGTTACAATGTTGGAGCCCCTAGGCTTTGTGTATAGTTTAACGAATATGATAAATTTGAGCTCTATTTTTTTAATCTTTTGAGAGTATTGGTAATCAATTTGTATTCTTACAATAGATTTTGTATTACAATTTATATAAAGTACTTAACAGTTCTTTTTCCTTTTAAGAAATTTAAATTCTGACACATCTACACATCTACCGGCACACTATTTCTATTCATATTTATGAAAGTTTCTTCACTAACTCGTATATATAAGTTTCTGAAATTGAAAAAAATGGAAGTGGAGAAAACCAGTATACCTGATTACATTTATTGTTTGATAATGCTTTTTCTTCATTTTTACTTCTTGCTGACTGACTTAGATACGTTATTGGGTATGAATCTTTGTAAATGCTGTCTTGCTGTTTGTATACACTATGTAATTGATGGCAAGACTTCCATTAAAGTGTGATAATATGTTATTGTGCCCCATGCTCACATATGCTTAACATGTTTTATTCTAAATGTGACAAAATTAATATCTGCTATGGTTGATTGAAAGTGACATATTTACACTTAAATAGATCTCCATGAACAATTTGTCCTTTTGCAGGCAATTGGTCCAGAACTGACCTTTTACAATGCATCAAAAGATGTAGGAGAATCTTCAGTCTTGTCCAACAAGCTTTTGCATGCTCAGTTGGATGCTTTTGGAAGGTGGTTCTTTTTTTTTTTTTTTTTTTTTGCTATTTTCATCATCAATTACAAACCTCATGTCACTTGTTTCTCAATGCCGACTACTTTTTGATACTCATAGATTTGCTCATATTCTAAACTATAGTGCATATTCAATTTTCTTTTTTGTTATACCATCTTTTTCATGTAAATTATGTTAAATTCCTTATTTCTCAAAACTTTCAGTTTATGAAATTTGCAGTAGTATAATTTCATGATCAAATCATTCTTGTATGCTTGCAAGCACTTCTTAAAGTGGTCAGATGTCAAAATAGAACTTTTTTTTTTTTTGTTTCCTTCAATGTCAAATTGTAGAGCTAGAGACATGTGGCCTAGGAATGGGGCTTATACTTGCAATGAACTTTTGACGATATGACAGTTGATATTTGATGCTGGCATGTAACTGCAGGCTTGTTCTGAAAGGTGATAATGTTGAGATGACTGCAAATGCCCTTGGCTTGACAATGGAGAGTAATGGAGTCAGAATTTTGGAGCCTTTTGACACCACCATTAAGTATTCTAATGCTTCTGGAAAGACAAATATACATTTGTCTGTTTCAGACATATTCATGAATTTCTCATTCAGCATCCTTAGACTGTTTTTAGCAGTTGAAGAAGATATTTTGGCTTTTTTAAGGAGAACATCAAGGGAAATGACTGTCAATTGTTCTCAGTTTGACACAGTTGGAACAATTAGAAGTATGCCTGATTATTTTTCTCCTTTTTTAAATCCAATATTGTTGGAGATGAATTTGTTTGAAGTTTCACATGGTTGACTTATAGCCCTAGCATGCTTTACAGATCCCGACAGTGACCAGATATATTCCTTTTGGAGAGCCTGTGCACCAGTTGGTTTTGCAGTTCTTGGTGACTGTTTGACACCATTGTCAGTGAACTCTTTACTATATATTGGTTTGAAAGTTATTCTGCTTCTTCCTGTGCTTTGATGCTCATGGTCTTCACTTGACAGGGACAAACCACCTACAAAAGGAGTTCTTGCTGTAAATACCAACTACGTGCCAGTCAAGAGACCGGTGTCTTTTAAACGAATTTGGCCACCTTTAGATTCTGGAGGTATCTCTGATGAATGTGAAGTTAATTCCAAGACATCGTCAAATGGTGTGCTTGGTGAGGGGGAAAGCTGCTGTTCTGTTTGGTTCCCAGAACCTCCTGAAGGTTATGTTGCATTAGGTTGTGTGGTTTCCCCTGGAAAGTTGCGACCATCATCATCTTCTACTTTCTGCATCTTAGATTCTTTTGTTTCTCCTTGTTCCCTCAGGGACTGCATCACCACCAGTGCTACCAACCGGTATGTATAATCATAAAGCTCCATCCTATTATGACTTTGGTTGTCCGTGTATTCTTGTGGGAAAATGTTTTTATCCTTCATGAGTTGCTAGTACTGTTATGTTAACAAAGTTTCTAATGACATTATTTGCTTCCAAAATGCTACTTGTGAATTGTGGATATCCATCCAGTCTGGCATTTTGGCGCGTGGACAATTCTCTTGGTACCTTCCTGCCAGCAGAACCCACTACTTTGAGGTTACTAGCTAGAGCATATGAATTACGTTATGGAATTCTTAGGTCTCCTGAATTTCATCCGAAAGCATCTAGAAGTTCAGATATCGAAGCTTCAGTATCTGGTCGCGTCAGCAATCAACAGTCAAATCGTTCAACAGTTGCAAATTCTGGCCGGCGTTTTGAAGCTGTTGCTAGTTTTAGGTTGGTTTGGTGGAATAGAGGTTCAAGCTCAAGGAAGCAACTATCCATATGGCGTCCAGAGGTCCCCCAAGGAATGGTGTATTTTGGTGATATTGCTGTTCAAGGGTATGTGATATTTAATAAATGGATTTTTTGGACATATCTTGTTTTATTCATAGACATTGATGATCTTTAATTTTCTGTGGGCCAGGTATGAGCCTCCAAATGCATGTATTGTTTTGCATGATGCTGAAGATGAAGAGCTTTTCAAAGCACCTTCAGGCTTTCAGCCAGTTGGACAGATTAAGAAACAGAGAGGAATGGAGAATATTTCTTTTTGGTTGCCTCAAGCTCCTCCCGGTTATGTTTCTTTAGGTTGCATTGCATGTAAGGGCCCACCAAAGCAACAAGATATTTGCACATTAAGATGCATTCGGAGTGATATGGTAACTGGTGATCAGTTTCTGGAAGAAAGTGTTTGGGACACAACAGATGCCAAGTTTGGCACTGTACCATTTAGCATCTGGGTTGTTGCTAATGAGTTGGGGACTTTTTTTGTCCGTGGTGGATCCAGAAAACCCCCAAGGAGGTTTGCTTTAAAGCTGGCTGATCCATATTTACACAGTGGTTCAGATGATACTGTCATTGATGCAGAAATAACAACCTTTTCTGCAGCCCTTTTTGATGACTATGGTGGCCTGGTATGTAATTTTATCTGAGTTTCTTCTATGGTTCTTGGGCAGATCATTGTTTTCTGTGGTCTATGGTTTTTCTCTTCGTCTTTAGTTCTGAAATATTCTAGTCTAAAACTTTCAGTTTTCAGTAAAAAAGGCTCTCAAGTTGTAATTGGATTTATCTTTTACAACTAGGAACCTTTATGATACTGGGTAAATTTTCTTTGGTTTAATTCAAACAGCTTTATGCTTGACTTTTTGCAGATGGTGCCATTGTTTAATATATCATTGAGTGGAATTGCATTCAGTTTACGGGGAAGACCTAATTATTCAAATTCTACTGTTAGCTTCTCTTTAGCTGCGAGGTCATATAATGATAAATATGAATCATGGGAGCCGATTGTTGAGCCAATGGATGGGTTTTTAAGGTAATCATCATATGATGCATCGAATTAAATGTAAAACATTAGTTGGCACCCCTCAGCTGTTTGGCGTGTGTAGTTTATTTATCCCAGATAAAAAAAAAATAAGTGTAGTTTTTGGATACTGTGCTCTCTTGTGATGAATAGGATTCCAACTGATAGTCCATTCTAGATTTAAGAAAATTTTATGCTTTATTAATTTCCTTTAATTTGAGTTTTATAATTTCGTTTGTTTTGCTTCACTAAGTTTAATAGTTGCATAAGCTTGGTTTATAATGCTGGTTTTGATCAAACTGATTACCCCAGTGGTATGTAAACTTTATAGAATGGTGTTGTAGTTTTGGCAGTTGATATTTGTCTTAAGAGTTAAGTTTGAAGACTGAAAGCTTGATATTTAAGCACTTATATTTTTCTAAGAATTTTTTCTTGGTAATCAAAATTCTTAAATTTCACATTTATTGGATGAGTTTGTAAATTTTCTTACTTTCTTCCTCTTCCTATTCACAGAAGATGTATGGTCCTTTACCTTGCTATGTTGTTATGAAATAAATTATCCTTAGCTTCTTTTAGCTTTGTCTTAGATTTCATCTGCTCTTATACTACTTTTTGTCTTCCTTGTATTTCATTGATGTCTTTTTTGCATTGACTTTCCTGGCCCAAATTTTATGATAATTTCCAGGTATCAGTATGATCCTAGTTCCCCTGGTGCAGCTACTCAGTTACGTTTCACCTCCACGAGAGATCTCAACTTGAATATCTCTGTGTCTAATGCTAATATGATTATTCAAGCTTATGCAAGCTGGAATAATCTTAGTGCTATTCATCAATATTATAAACGACCAGTAAGTTTTTGGAATTGCTTGATATGTTCTGGTAGTACTATTTGTTAGTGTTTGGTGTCTATATGGTGCTGATATGAATTCTCTTTTTCTTATCTTTTATCATTTTCAGTTCGGAAAATTTCCTTTTTGTCTTGATTTTTGGTGTTGAAAAGTTTCTTCTCTATGTTAAACAGGAAGCATGTTTTCCAACCTCTGCAACAAGATCAATTGTTAATGTCCACCAAAAGAGAAGTTATTATATCATCCCACAAAACAAACTTGGTCAGGACATTTTTGTTAGAGCCACCGAGAGGAGAGGGTTCTCAGATATTATTAAAATGCCAGCTGGCAACATGAAGCCTATAAATGTTCCTGTATCAAAAAGCATGTTGGACTCTCACTTGAAAGGAGAGCTGTGCAGGAAAATTAGAACAATGGTGACAATCATTATAGCAGATGCAGTGGTATAGTCTTTTAATCTCTTTAACTATATTGATGGAGGATATCACTTTCTTTGTCCTTTATTACAAGCTTTGTGATTTATTTATGCATTAATGTAAAGATGAAAAATGTTTAGAGATAGATCAGCGTTTTAAGTGAAATTTCATTTACCTATTATTTTGGTTCACTTTGTTGAGTAAGTTACTGGCGTGCTTTTGCTATTTCACCAACTTCTTTTGACATAGATTACAGAGTCAAAATAATGAAGGTTAAACTGAAAGAAAATAAAAATATACTTAGTTGTTTTTGAACTTATTTTAAAAGCTACAAAGGATAAAACTGATTTTTTTTTTCTTAAGCTCTACATTTTGGGTTATCATGGCAATTTATGGATTTGTAGAGAATTGTAATGTTGCTATGGTAGCCAGTCTTATTTTGGTTATTCGATTATTACCTTTTTAAGGCCTTGTCTCACTTAGAAATTGATGGAAACCACAGTGTCAGTGTAAAAATAGTTTCCAAATTAGTTACTAAACTGATTACCTTCTTGGTTGGTTTTTTCCCCCTCTTCAGTAAAAGTAGGAAGGAAATTGAAGTTGCGTGTGAAATGATTTTAAGTTCACTTATTTATGCTCTGTTTGACTCTAATGTGACAAATAGTTTGATCATTTTCATGGTCTGTTGGAATGCTTTTGATGGAAGTTACCCAGAGTTGAAGGGTTGAGTTCTCATCAATATACTGTGGCTGTTCGCCTTTCTCCAAGCCATAGCCTTCCAAGTGAATCACTGCTTCATCAACAAAGTGCACGGACATGTGGACGTATCTCAAGTATCATGTCTTCTGATTCTGAATTAGTTGACTGGAGTGAAATGTTTTTCTTTATAGTTGACTCCCCTGTACGTAAGAAAAATATTCATATTTCTTTAATGAACCTTGTGCATTTTTATGCCCGCGTTTCCCTTTTTTGCATGGTCCATTACTATGATTTTGAATTTGCACAGGACTCCTATACATTGGAGCTAATTGTTGCTGACGTGGGAAAAGGTACTAGATATTCATGCCAATCTATTCATTTCACAAGCAATGATTTACCTCCTGCATGTGTATATAACATTCCAAGTCATTAAGCTGTTGAACGCAACTCTTAAATAATTTTAATGTTGTTGTATTGTTGAGAAAACTATCGGAAATGTGGTTTGGCTGATCAAGGATTCCAGAATAGTGGTATATTTAATATGTATTCCAACAATGTTGATATTATACTTCTGGATAAAATATAACCTGTTTTTCTTAACCCAAGGAAGGTAATTGTGATTTTGAATCAATGCCACAACTCAATTTGAAAACAAATCTAATTAATTTAAACCTAAGACCTAAGCAACTCTTGTCATAGCTCCTTGTAATAATCTACTCTAAAACAATAAATAGGAACAGAAAAGCCTCAACAGTAACATTAAATTTCTGCATATGGTATTGATAACTTTATTACCACATGAATTCACAAGGGTGTAACTCTAGGAAGCAGATAACATCCTAATTTGCATACGTTCATTACTGAATCCACAATTTCTTTTACAGGTGACACCATTGGATTTTTTTCAGCTCCTTTGAACCAGATAGCTGTGTACATCCCAGATGATTCCCTTGATTACGCCAATAGCTTAATGTGGAGGGACTTATTCTTGCCACCTTCTATGGTAAATGTGATCCTCTTATTTTAGAGCTAGTTGAGATAACTTTTATTTATTTTTAAATTGATTTTGTAAGTGGAAATATTTTAAGCATTTTAACTGCTGTGATTCCTGAATGGATTATTTCTTGCAGAATATTACTCAAGCAGATAGGAGCAGCAAGAAGTCAAGTGGGAAATTAAGATGTGCTGTAATTTTGCCTCCAAAATTTAATGTTGATGAGACAAATGAACCTTTTGTCGGTGGCAGAAAATCTGGATTTATTCAGATAAGTCCTAGCATGGAGGGACCTTGGACTACTGTGCAACTCAACTATGCAGCACCCACTGCTAGTTGGCACTTAGGCAATGATATTGTAGCTGGTGAAGTTAGTGTAAAGGATGGCAACAGATATGTAAATATTAGGTCACTGGTATCCGTGCATAATAACACAGATTTTACACTTGATTTATGTCTTGTATCAAAAGCTTCCAGTGAGACGGAGCAGCCTACTGATGTAAGAATGCCTGAAGGCAGTCAACTTGATGGTAGCAGAATTCAGACAGATGAGTTCTTTGAAACTGAAAAGTATGATCCAAATATTGGGTGGATTGGCTGCAATGTTCAACTGAATCAAGATCAGCCCTATGGTGGAGGCTCCCAGCAGGTAAGAAATATAAGTAATTTCTTAGCTGTAAGTAGCAGTAACTCATTTTGGACCATAATTAATTTTCTTTGCTGCCTTCTCTAAATTCACATGTTAATGTGCTCATTGTTTTAAAGTGAAGGTTTTGCATAAACAAACCTCTATTTATGCTAGTATTTTGTATTATGGGCATTATGCCTCCTTCATCCTTTTCCTAAAACTTATCTACACTGAACATATTGTCCATTGTATTACACCAGGAATCTATCTTTTAAAAAATGATCACTTCATTTTTATTCATTTAATTTTACTTGTCTTGCTTTTGTCTCTAATTCCACAAACATGAGATTCATTTCTTTCTGAACCCCTTCCACTTTATATAAATTGTGCATTGATCCTGGATAATATGGTTACTAATTGCAATGGATAAACTTGTATACTTCATGCCACAGTATGTAAATATGTTTTCTGTTCAACTTTTTGATACTTGTATCTTTGTATTTATATTGTTGCACTTCTTTCATAATTACATGCTTTAAAGCCCATTCTTCCTCTAGGGCCTTGAAAATGTATTTTGAAATTTTAGGAACTACTTGAAATACTCTAAAGATGAGGTCTGATTTGGTTTTTTTATTCCTCTACAATCATGTAGGCAGCTTTTGGAGTTGAATTACCTTCGGGTTGGGATTGGCTAGATGATTGGCATCTGGATACACCATCTACTAGTACTGCTGGTGGATGGGTTCATGCTCCTGATGTAGAAAGCCTAAAATGGCCCGAGTCAGATGACTCCATAGCATCCTTGAGTTCTGTGAGGCAAAGGAGATGGATCAGGAATAGGAAACAAATATCACTTGATGCAAAGGAATTATTTGTGGCCGAATTGAAACGTGGTGATACAGTGCCTCTTCCCTTGTCAGCCTTGAGCAAGTCTAGATCATTTGTTTTCCAGTTGCGACCTTCAAATGTTGACGGTTCTAATAAGTATTCTTGGAGTTCGGTAGTTGGAAAGCCTGGTCAGCCGGAGGTTTCTGAAAAACCTAAGGGCACTTGTGAGATATATGTATCAGCTCTGACTGAGTCTGAGGAATTGCTATGCTGCACCCAGCTAGTCGAGAGCTCTTCTAATGCTTCTTCACCTAAACTGTGGTTTTGTTTGGGCATACAAGCAACGGAGATTTCAAAAGACATTCGTTCTGATCCTATCCTGGACTGGAGTCTTGTGATCAAATCCCCATTATCTATCACCAATTATCTTCCTCTTACAGCTGAATATTCTATCCTTGAGATGCGACCTAGTGGTCATTTCATTGCCTGCTCCAGAGGAATATTTCACCATGGAGGAACTGTAAATATTTACAATGCTGATATATGCAGGCCTTTATTCTTCTCACTACTTCCACAGAGAGGATGGCTACCATTACGAGTGAGATTTTAGGAAAATCCAGTAGTTTTTATATATAATGCTTATGAAAGTGCACATCAGATCTGGCTCTTTGTCATATTTCATTGTCTATTTTTCTCTCTTAACTTTTTACTGATTTACAGGAAGCTGTTCTGATATCTCATCCTCACGAAATTCCATCCAAAACAATAAGCTTAAAAAGTTCTATTTCTGGAAGGTTTATTATATTCTGGATTTTTAAAATTCGAATCTCTTGAACATGTTAAAGCTAAGTCTTCTCTGATCTAATACCCTTTATATTTATGGAATACGCAGGATAGTTCAACTCGTTATTGAACAGAATTATGACAAAGAACAAACAAATTTGTCAAAAACAATCAGAGTCTATGCTCCTTACTGGTTTTCAGTTTCCAGATGTCCATCACTTACATACAGGCTTGTTGATATCGGAGGGAAGAAAAGCACAAGGAAGATTAGGTTTCCACTTCGTGCCAAAAAGGAAAACGAAGGAATCGAGGAAATAACTGATGAGGAAATGTACAATGGTCACACAATTGCCTCTTCATTGAACTTTAATTTGTATGGCCTCTGTGTAGCAGTTACCGAGCCTAGCAACGAGCACTTTGGACCTGTTAAAGATCTTTCTCCCCTTAGTGACATGGTAGATCAAACATTAACAGTAACTTGAAGCCATATCTTATTAAAAGGATATTGTTGTTTAGCACTTACTTTTTCCTGATCAACAGGATGGCTCTGTGGATCTCTATGCTTATAATGCTGATGGCAGATGTATTCACCTTTTTGTTTCTGCAAAGCCCTGCCCTTATCAATCTGTTCCTACAAAGGTAGGAATATTTCTCAGTGCTCTACAAATTAGATGTTATCAGGAATGAAGGCGCTTCATTTGGTAAAATCTTTGTAGGTGATCACTGTCCGACCATACATGACCTTTACAAATAGAATTGGTCAGGACTTATACATTAAGTTAAGCAATGAAGATGAGCCCAATGTTCTCTGCGCATCTGATTCAAGAGTCTCCTTTGTACATTATAAGAATGATGGAATGGAGAAACTTCAGGTCAGTGGAGTGCTTTAAACCTTATATCCAATTTTGTAAACTATCTACTTCTCTTCTTTGTTTGCCTTGTTATTATGGGATAATACTTCTGCCTTTCTCACTTCATGTTTGCCTGCACTGGTTTTCTAGATTTAAACTGCACTTTTGTTTTGCCTTCTGATTCCTAAAATGATCTATAATTTTGCCAACTTGGTTTTTGAAACTATTTATTGTTATGGTTTTGGGGTTGTTGGCTTCTTCTTGTCTGCACTTTATGATGCATCAAATTTATCTTTTTTATTGAGTTGATTTATTTGAAATTTCTAGATAAGACTAGAAGATACAGAATGGTCATTTCCTGTTCAAATAGTAAAAGAGGATACTATCTCATTGGTTTTGAGGCGGCGTGATGCTACAAGGACTTTTTTGAATGTAGTAATACGTGGGTATGAAGAAGGATCACGTTTTATAGTTGTATTCCGCCTTGGATCAGCCAAAGGTCCTATCAGGCAAGTATACATTGTTTCCTAGATATTAAATATTGAGAGTTTGAGATGCGGTGCATGTTTATGTTGGTGTCTATTGACTTCTTAAAGCATATGAATAAACAGGATTGAGAACAGAACCACTGAAAAAACTATATGTATTCGCCAATCTGGATTTGGTGAGAACACATGGATAAGTTTAGGAGCTCTTTCAACTACAAATTTTTCCTGGGAAGATCCATATGGACAAAAGTTCATTGATGCTAAAATCTATGGAGATTGCGATAGCCAAATCTGGAAAATCGATTTGGAAAGGGCTGGGCAATTTTCTGAAGGTGAAGGAGAATTCGGAATGCAGTTGCATGTTTTTGAAATAGGTAATATCAAAGTTGTTAGATTCACAGATGATTGGACGTGGAAGTTAAGTTCACATGAAGATAGAAGGTCTCTGACAGCTGCTGGAGAGCCACAGATTGATGTCACACCAATAGAAATCATCATTGAGTTAGGAGTTGTTGGGGTTTCTGTTGTGGACCACATGCCAAGAGAGCTCTTTTACTTGTACCTGGACAGACTCTTCATTTCATATTCTACAGGCTATGATGGTGGAACAACCAGCAGGTAAGAGCTTCTAGGCATGATGTTGTAGTCTTCAGCTGTTTGGAAGTTTTTGTTCTTGGTTATTGTACAGTACTGCTGGTGACGCACAGAATTTAGACTATGTCCTCCTTTACATTTTTATCACTGATATTTGAGCTGGATTAGTTTTAAAATCTCTTGTTTTTCTCACTTCAAATGCCTATTCGTGTGCTGTACTCTTGTTTTATAAATAGGAACAGTCTGGTGTATTATATGATTTGACTTAAATTAACACCCCTTCCCCAGACTTTGCTATTTCATTCAGCCTTCATTGAAAACAATATTTTGCAAATATCTGCTAGGTCTTGGGACTTACACATCCATCTTCCATCGGTTATCTTTCTTGGAGCTTCAGATGAATAAGCTAATAAATTCTATTCCTTTTTGCTAGGTTCAAGCTCATATTGGGCTATTTGCAGATTGACAACCAGCTTCCTCTAACTTTAATGCCAGTGCTATTGGCACCTGAGCAGATGAGTGATATTCATCATCCTGTATTTAAGATGACTATCACAATGCGAAATGTGAACTCTGATGGGGTTCAAGTGTATCCATATGTCTATATACGGGTAATGCTCTATTTGTATGATGCTTAGCATTTTGGTACACTATGTTGTTTTAGATGATAATGTAATTGATCATATTCTATTATAGGTGACTGACAAGTCTTGGAGGCTTAATGTTCATGAGCCAATCATATGGGCAATAGTTGATTTCTATAACAATCTTCAGCTAGATCACATCCCCCAAAGTTCAAGTGTCACTCAAGTTGACCCAGAGATACGTGTTGAGTAAGACTAATATTTAACGTCTTTACAGTTAGGAATTTCTAATGTTAAAAATTCAGGAAGAGGGTTTCAGGACTATGCATGGAAGCCAACAATGTTGGCTAGGTTGATGCCTTAATAGAATTTACCTATATGACTATTCCTTGTTCATTATCACTGGAGAGGAAAATAGCATAAAGTTATTGACAGTTTTTCTGATGCATGACTCAGTTTCTATAACTCCTTTCCTATTGTACACCTTTTTATGTCTGTGGCTATATATTCTCCTGGATGATGCATGCAAGTGTATGTGCACACTAGACACATATATCTGCTAGTGCTACTTGCTGCTTTAATGCATACAATTAGTTTTCTATATCCAAGTTGACTTGACTTTGTTAAATACTTAAGTTATTCTCTTAGGGTCTATTTTCTTCATCATCCATGTTTTTGGAAGTGTAGACTATATTCTCATGTGTAATAGCTATGAAGTATTGTTCAACTTTAGCATGCGAATATAATTGCATCAAAGAAACTATTGTGCAGCAGTATATGGTTTTGATTATGATATGTGAGTGCTGTTGCATTCCTTCTTTCCATTTTATTGACTAAATGAACTTTGATAAGATTCTCTGAAATCTTTATAAGCAAAATAGCTGGAGATACATTGATAATGTGCTCAGCTAACCTTTAAAAGGAATTCACTTTTTTTTTTTCAATTTGACTATGACGCATCCAAGCCCAGCAGTAGTTTGTTTTAGAATGCCATTATGCTCAACTTGATTCACTCGAATTCCATGCACAAATATTGTACAAGGACAAACATTTTATCCAATGCTAGTTCTAGTATTACTAGATTTTCTCCTTCAATGAGAAGTGTTCAGATGCCACTGATTTCTTTTCTTTTTTTTCCTTTTTTCTGGTTGAGTGGGATTCATCTTCATCATCAAATATTCAACTTAGTTGAAGAAAATATCATTTAGGGATTTGAAAGCTAGCTGTAATGATGATCTTTCCCTCTTCTGATCTTTTCAGCCTCATAGATGTCTCAGAAGTAAGGTTGAAAGTTTCTTTGGAGACAGCACCAGCTCAGAGACCTCAAGGAGTTCTTGGTGTATGGAGTCCTATACTTTCTGCTATCGGAAATGCATTTAAAATTCAGGTCACTGATCATTACATTACTTAATATTGCAATGTTTCTGCCTGCTAAAACAGCATGTAGTGCACTGAGTAGGAGGCAGTCTACAGACATTGTAAATATCAGGCTACTGACCATTGAGCCTTTTATTATAGGTGCATCTGAGGAGGGTGATGAGGAAAGACAGATTCATGCGGAGAAGTTCCATACTTCCTGCAATTGAAAACCGTATTTGGAGAGACTTGATTCATAACCCTCTTCATTTGTTATTTTCAGTAGATGTACTTGGTATGACTAGTTCAACCTTGGCTTCTCTGAGTAAAGGATTTGCAGAGCTTTCAACCGATGGACAGTTTCTGCAATTGCGCTCAAAGCAGGTAAGTCATTCTTTTTCATTTTGTAAATAATTGGCATTGAAAATAATTGAGAATTGAACTCTAACCCCAGATTTTAGGTAACGTCAAGGAGAATCACTGGAGTAGGTGATGGAATTATTCAAGGAACAGAAGCTCTTGCACAGGGTGTTGCTTTTGGGGTGTCTGGAATTGTGAGGAAACCAGTGGAAAGTACCAGACAGAATGGTTTCATGGGACTTGCTCATGGAATTGGGCGTGCTTGCCTAGGATTCATCGTTCAACCTGTCAGTGGAGCATTAGATTTCTTCTCATTGACCGTCGGTGGAATTGAAGCTAGTTGTTCCAAGTGTTTGGAGGCTTTGAATAACAGAAGCACCTTCCAGAGAATTAGAAACCCCCGAGCTATTCATTCTGATGGTATTCTTAGAGAGTACTCTGAGAAAGAAGCTGCTGGTCAGGTACCTTATAACCTTTTCGAGATGAAAATCATTGTTACTCAGATGTTTCTGCTTAGAGCAAACAATCGTTTTGCATTTTGTTGCTGTTTTTAGTTATGAATGAAATGTGTAACCATTGACCATCCAATCCAACATTCATTGAAGCTGATGATTTTCCAACCTAAAAGAAATTGGTAGAATATGGAAAGACCCAGTTGAGTCACTATAAACTGTTATTTAACGGATGTGGGATAACACCACTGCTCTCACATGCCAGGCAAATACTACCAACAAAAGCAGATAGGTCTCGTCCATGGACAAGAAACAATAGAAAATCTGTGAATTGACTATTTTCTTTTTCTTTTTTTTTTTCGGGGGCAGATGGTCCTTTATCTGGCAGAAGCAAGTCGACGTTTTGGCTGTACTGAAATTTTTAAAGAGCCTTCTAAATTTGCTTGGTCTGATTATTATGAAGAGCATTTTATTGTACCATACCAAAAGATACTTTTGGTGACCAATAAGCGAGTTACGCTATTGCAGGTGAGTGAAGGGTGCTTGAGCTACGACACTACCCGCATAAAAAAAAATCAGCTGATTTTCTTATGCCATCGTTTCTTGTTGTTTGCAGTGTTCATCTCTCGACAAGATGGATAAAAAACCTTGCAAGATCATATGGGATGTGCCATGGGAGGAGCTAATGGCACTGGAGTTGGCAAAAGCAGGCAGTCATCTGCCTTCTTGCCTGCTCCTGCATCTTAAGAATTTTAGGAGATCAGAAGCTTTTGTTCGAGTTATAAAATGTAATGTTGAAGAAGTTGAGGGAACAGAACCGCAAGCTGTTCAGATCTGTTCAGTAGTGCGTAAGATGTGGAGAATGCATCAATCTGACCTGAAGAGCATTGTGCCAAAGGTTGGTACTTCGTATAGATCTTTATACTTTCAAGATGTCATGTAAACAAACAAGATTTTGATTGTGCAGGTTTCTTCAAGCCATAGGCATCTACATTTCTCTTGGAGTGAGACTGATAAGAAAGCACCACATGCCATGAAGAAATCCATCATTAAATCAGGAGAGTTCTCTTCATCAAGTTCTGCATCTGATGGAATAAAAATTATCAAACACAGTATGAACTTTTTGAAGATATGGAGCAGCGAGAGAGAATTGAAAGGTCGATGTACATTATGTAGAAAACAGGTGCTTTATTCTATGTCATGCATTTCTTGTTTCACTGTAGATCACTTCATTACTTTATTTTAGCTTAAATAGTTTATTTTGTCTATTAGGTAGCAGATGATGGTGGAGTATGTAGCATTTGGAGGCCCATTTGTCCGGACGGGTAATTACAAAGTTCTTTGTGCTCTTTTCTGACTTGTCTTAGATTTGAACATATGACAGCTTAAAAGCTAAAAACTAGTCATTGAAATTATAAATCCAGCTATCAGAAACTTAGTTGTAACAAGATCACTCAATAACAACATAAAAAATAATATCTATTTATTTTTATTTATATTAAGAAATATGGACTACTGAACCGACCTTGGATCTCAAACTTTTCATCCTAATCATCACCTTAAATTGCCAAATACAGTTATTTTTACATAAATCTTGGAGTGGGATCATGCTTTTCTTTCCTTCAGGTATGTGTCCATTGGTGACATAGCTCGTGTAGGGAGTCATCCTCCTAATGTTGCTGCTGTTTACCGAAACACTGACAAGCTATTTGCACTTCCAGTAGGTTATGACCTGGTAAGACAGAGCAAAGTCATTACGAAATTTAATATTTACACTAGCTTTGTGTTTTAGGGCTTGGAGTTGATAAATATCTTAATCTTTTTTGTCTGGAAGATATTTATGCCAGTGTAGTATTTTGAAAATGGAGTTAATATTGAGTCTCTGCAGGTATGGAGGAATTGTCTAGATGACTACACCACTCCGGTCTCTATTTGGTATCCGCGAGCACCTGATGGATTCTTCTCCCTGGGATGTGTAGCTGTGGCGGGTTTTGAAGAGCCAGAAGCTGATTTGGTACGTTGTGTGGCTGAAACAGTTGCAGAGGAGACAACATTTGAGGAGCAGAAGGTATGGTGTGCTCCAGAATCATATCCGTGGGGTTGTCATGTATACCAAGTCCAAAGTGACGCACTTCATTTTGTTGCTCTAAGAGAAACTAAGGAAGAATCCAACTGGAAACCCTCAAGGGTTCGTGATGATTTCCAGTCTCCACGATCATCAGAATCTCAGTGAAGTTTGGTATTGGTCGAAAACAGAATGTGAAGAAACTTTTTTGATGTGCTATGATTTTGTATCATTATAGAGTGAAATATTCATTTACCTTTTTAGGTTTTTGAAAACATTAGAATCTAAAATTTTGGAAAATAGCTCATTTTGTTGGTCAACTGTACCATCTAAACTAGAATTGCCTTTTTCTTATCCATCCATGAACTCCGCAAATAAACCCTACATATAGAGATGCCAACTTCTTGAAATTACTTCAACACTATTAGATAACTCCAAATTAGAAGTTTTAAACTAATAAAATAGCCTTAATCCATTGTTTGGGTTGAACTTAGCAACACATCGGGGTTCTGAACTTTTTTTTTTATCTAATTAATCTTGGAATTAGACAATTGTTTTCACATTAAAGCTTGAACTGTTTTTTTGTCTAAATTAGCTCAACTTTGTCGAGGAAATATGAAGACTAAATTAGACCAAAAAAAAGGTTCAAGCTTTAATCTAGGAAATTGATAAGTTCAAAGATTAATTTAAACATACGAAATATTCAAGTCCCAAGGTGAAAATAATTTTCAAGTTCGGGGACTAACTTGGATAAAAATAGTCGAGCATAAAAATTATCGCCAAGTTTAGCCCAAAAATGTGAAATATTGATTTTATCGCATATTAATTTATAGTCTTTTTCATTTATAAAGAGATTAAATAGAATTTTTTTTATTTTTAGGGGCCAAAGTTAATCTTCCCTTATATTAATTTATAAGAACTAAAACTGTAACTTTCGGGGCAAGGCCCTGCTTATATGGACAAGTATATAATAGTATTTATATATCTTTAAAAGTTAATGATATGGTACTATTTTTATTAGTATCTAAAAATCGTATGGCAATTCAATTCATAACAACTTTAACAATCGCTATTGTTATAATTTACAAACCAATAATTCTAGATCCTATAAATCTCGCCATTTTAGGTACCGCCTCTTCCATGTTGTATCCACAAATTATATACTAGCGGTAAAAAAATATGTATGCAAAGAAGCCTCATCCTTCAACTCATCTCTGGATTAAAATCCTTTAAGCTGCGCATCTCATGCTAAACACGGGTATATCCACCATTTCAAACCAGTCCAACCAAATCAAATACACGTTCTATACCAACCTTATTTGGATCTTCGCCTTGTGCCATTCCTAGATGAAGATGGACCGGCAGAGTTGTTGACCGAGGAGGAGCTTGCCTCTTCTAATTCTTGTATCACTTGCTTCAAGCTCTCTACCACTTGACTCATCGCCGGTCTTTCTTTCGCGTTTTTGTTTAGGCAGCTATTAGCTAACTTCCCCACTTTTTGAGCCGCATTGAGAGAATAATTGTTCCTAAGTCGAGGGTCTATTATCATGCTGAATCGTTTACTGTCAGGAGGGAACTGTTTCACCCAGTCTAGAAGCTTCTGTTCCGATGTCGGGAGGTTTCTTTCCACTGTTCGTCTCCCTGTGAGGATCTCATAAAGTACCACTCCGAATGTCCATATATCGCTTTGGATTGTGAGGTGGCCGGTTTCAACGTACTCTGGGGCAGCATAGCCATAAGTTCCATACACCTTTTATGAAAAAGCAAACGAGACTTAATGTCAAACACCTTAATTCAACAAATGTATGAAATGCAACATGCTTCTCAAATCAAAACTATTGAAAATGCAACTCCGACCAAATGAGGAAACAAATGCAGCTGGAATATAAGTGGATATAGTGCAACAGTTTAAGATGCTGAAGGTCAGCAGATAGTGGAGGGTAGAGCCAACCAACATGGCTGCAATGCATGAAATACTGTACTCTGATATGTTCTTACCCCTGTTGATACATGAGTACGATCGCCCGTCGGCCCTTCCCTTGCAAGACCAAAATCTGAGAGCTTTGGCCTAAAATTTTCATCCAACAGCACATTCGAAGATTTGAAATCTCGATATATCACCTGTTCAAATAACACAAAAAGATAAAGAGTATGATCCTTAAACAAAGAAATAACCAATGCCAGTCATTAGTTGTAACAGATATTGTAGCAAATTCTTCAAATCTTCCCTTTCCTACCTACCTCTGCTCAAATTCTTACATTTTTCTCTCTCCTACCAAACAAGTCTTAATGTCATAATTTTCCATGTTTTTTTTATCATTTGAATAAAAGAAGATTGTACCTTGACTTCCAATCCCTCATGTAGATAAGCCAGTCCTTCAGCTACACCAAGCATAATCTCTAATCTCATTTTCCAAGGCAACGTGGATGTACTATTAAAAAGATGATCTTCCAAACTCCGATTAGGCATGTATTCGTACACCAACATCCTCTGTATCCCTCGTTCGCCATCTACCGAACAATACCCTATAAGTTTTACTAGGTTCGGATGACTAACCACACCAAGAAATTGAATCTCCGCAAGCCATTCCTTGTGACCCTAAAAAGTTCATGACAATATCATAAGATTCATAAACTAGTTCTACAAATAAATTCCAAAGATTTCAGTATAACCAGCCAATATTAAACAGTGCACAATATATCGCAACCTTAAATAATCCCTTTCTATGTTGTAGCAGGGGTCAATTCTTCAAACATTCAGGAAAGAAAGGTCATATTGTAAAAGGCAACTTATAGGGTATAAACGAAGAAATAGGTGTAGAGTAAGTACCTGCAAACCATGGGCGTTGAGCTTCTTAACAGCAACAACAATAGGATCACCTCGACCACTGAGAGACTTAATTGTTCCCTTATAAACACTCCCAAAACCACCCTCTCCGATCTTTAACTTCCTGTTGAAACAGTTAGTTGCGTCCCTCAACTCGTCTAAAGAGAAAACTCTCAAATTATGCTTTTTCTCTTTATACAACTCCGGTATAGTCCTTGGAGATGGCAAAGATTTCGTTGTTCGACTCAGTGCTGGGTTATCCGATGATTCACTTTGGTTCCTCAACTCAGGAGCAGATCTTGTTTCTCTTTTCTTGCTCTTTGATTTGTCTTTGCCGAATATTGAAAAACACTTCATTTCTATCTTTTAAAAAAAAAAATACCCAAAACGAAAAATTCTCCTCAAAATCGTCGCATAAAACTGCAGTCTTTTCCTCACATCCAGATAGAAAAATATGAACTTTGAACAAGGAAAATAAGACCCTTACGAGCAACAAGAGAAAGGGAAAAAAATCGAAGCAACGGAAGAATGACGAAGGAAAAGTAAAATATATATAAGTGATGAAGCAACGAAGAAGACAATTGAATAGCTGGAGTGAAACAAAAGCAGAACCCAGCTAAAAAGACTGAAATTTTAACCAAAACAGGGGTACAGAGCAATGAAAAATGCCAAAACCCAGACAAGAAACGGTAAAAAAGAACACAGATGGGAAAAATACTGTTGTACGACACCTGACCAGACACCTCCCTTGGAATAAGGGTAGAAAAATGGGCGTGTTTTAAACGATGAAAATCAAGGCAATGAAAAGGATGGGAGATGAGAAACGAGACCCAGTTTGACAAAACAAAACAATAGACGGTAGTAAAATTATAAACAAACAGACGTATCCTCAATCTATATTTTTCTGCATTCACATTGACGACAGTCCCTTGTTGGATACCGCGAAGTTGTTTTGATTGGAAATAATCTTATTGACATTTTCCTGTTTTTGTTTTTGTGTGGCATTGCAGCAATCCCACGCATAAAGGTGTGTGCACACCAAACATAGGCAAAATGGTTTTTGTAGAAAAAGAAAGCAAAATGGTCTACGTTGTTGTTAGTGAAGACAACTGGATAATGCAAAGGGCAGAAATTTCACACTCGAGTAGTTCCCTTTCACATGGGACAACTTTATGCTAGCTTTTCTATAACATGACGTCACCTTCATTAAATTGAAGTTGGGAAAATAGACTCTGATAAATAAAAAAACCATTCTTTAAATGAAACTTAAATGGGACAAGAGTGGGGCAGAGGATGAGAAGAACAAGTGCTCAACGGGTAAAGGAGAGTTGAAAATAAAATTTCCTTTTCTATTATTTGGGAGGATATTAAAGGGAGCTCGTGCTAGTGTTATGTGACAAGTCGTTACAAAAGGGTTATCATTAAAGAGCACTTGTAGAATGTGTTGGACATGCACTATGATATAAGGCCGTTACATTTAGGTGAGATTCAATGGTCTTCACACGTGTGTTAATGCTTAAGGAATGTTAACACATAAAAAGTAATTGTCTATAAAAGCATTTGCCAAGTGGATGGACTACCTAAGTTTTTCAGAGGGAAGCGAGTGGTCCTAGTTCATTGTTGAGAATAAGGTCCAGTCACTAAAACGTCTAAGCGGAGTTTTTGAATGTCTTATTATATTGACACATGTCTAAGTCTAGAGATGATATAACAATATTTTTTAATAATTTAAAAATTTATTAAATTAGATAGCTTCAAATTATATATATATATTAAAATTCTAAAATGAATGAATAATTAAGTGGACTTTTATATAATTTTTTTCTTTCATTTACAACATGAGTATCACATATATAAATACCACATAATCTAGTATACTATAACAAAGTAAGCTTACATTTTAAGACCACTTTAGTCCGCATGCCTCTCAAAACTTGTAAACAAACCATTTTAATATTATTATTTAAAATGGAAGAAGTGTATGAATGTCCTTTAAAGAGGTGGGTTTACATTTCACAATTCTAAACAAACCCTCCTATTATTCTTTTTATAAAATAAAAATAAAACTAAAAGAGTATAGAGTTTGAATCAAATAATACATTTAATTATGTAATTTATTTAATTGAAATTTATAATTTTATTGTTTAATTAATATAATATTGTTATGAATATTTTATTGAGCAAGATAAGTTTTGATGTATTTTAAATTAAAATAGATATTTACTTCATTTATATTTCTTATGTTTATAAAATACGTTTTTTTCTTACTCTCTTTCTATTTATTTTACAACAAATACAGAATTATTAAATTATTCTTATTATAAAATTTATACAATACATTTAATTGGGATATATTGATACAAAATTGGGGTTATTAGGAACATTACAATGCTCAACAATCGAGGAAGCCTCAAGATCTTCCTTTGTTCATTAATCACTTTTATTACCAAAAAAATATTCATGTAGATTCTAAATTAGAGAGTATATAAATCTTATGAAAATGATTAACATTGGAAACAGTACTAAAATGAAAAAGTGATTATATAACTTCACTTACACTTGTTACAACTTTATAATTATGATGATCACATTCTTCTCACATTCATAATATGCTTAATTAACATATTTTTGCTCTTTATTCTAGATATGGATGCTACTAAATTTAATGTTTATTTGTCTATTTTTATGTAGGTGCAATACATGTCAAAGAGATTTTAGATTTTAGGATCATTGTATGTTAAAATTATTTTTATTTATATTAAAACATTATTTATGAATATATCTTATTAGGAGTTTAATTATTGTTAGTCTTTTTTTTAATTAGATAACTACTTAATTTTATTTAAAAGATATTAACTAGTGTTAGTAAAATGGGGTTTGATTCAGCTTTATAGCTGAGAAGCAAGGACCCAGGGGGACTTCTGATTTAGGGGGAATTCCTTTTCTTACGTTTCGTTGGTGGACTTCTCCACCATAGTTTATTTTCTTTTCAACATTCAATAGAAGCTTTCTTCTCTTTCTTTTTCTTTACCAAAGCTTCTTCTTCTTCTTCTTTAATTCAACTCGTAATTGTTGTTTTATTTTACTAAACAACAAATTGGCTTGTGGATGTAATTAGGTGACATAAAATGAATTAGTGATCTAGTTTAAATGGATCACGCGATTGAATTCATTGACTTAAATTGGGTTTTTTTTACTCATAAAGTTGTTGAAGAGTTAAATTGTAGGAGCTGATCTCAAGGTTGCTCATTTGACAAGAGTCAATTGTCAGGCTATTTTAATTAAATACTATGGAAGAATTTGAGGTTCGAGGTTGTTCCTCTGCTGTAATAATCGGCTTATCATCAAATGGAGTAGGATATATAATTTGTAATCAAATTCGAACCAAAACTGAAGTTGTGTCAAAGACTAAAGCTCTTGTTTTATTGGTTAAATCTACTTTTATTTTGAACTTTCTTATTATGTTTTAGTTTTATTTTATTTAAATTCTTATTATTCAATTATGTTAAAACCCCTCTTTGTTTCTGTAAGTTTGAAAAAGTTATGGGTAATTTTACACTCTAGTTGTAAAAAATATCAAAATTAGTTAGATGGATCTTTGGGATTGATCCCCTATGAGTTTTAATTTTGTTCAAGGATGATCCAGAAATAAAGAATACCATACATGCCTTGAGAAAAAAGGAAAAATTGAAAAAAAAATTGAATCGCCTCCTACTCCTCCGATAGAAAAGGAAATCTATTGAAGAGAAAAAAAAAGGTGAAATTGAAAAAAAAAACAAATCGAATAATGTATAATGGATTATTGGGCTAGTAAGAACTAGTAGAAAGGAAGGACTCACATACATGAGAGTTGGCATCGAAAGCCCAATATAATGCAAATTGATACATTTTCCCCTGCATGCGAGAATATGCAAAAGCTTGTATAACACCCCTAACCCATCTCCGATGCTAGAATAGAGTTACGAAGCATTACAATGCAAAACAAAACCTTAAACATCGCAGTGTGGACCAACAAGCAGTTCACATTTTTATAATTGATAACATAATTTAATATGATATAAACACTTTTACGGGCCTTAAATGAGGCTTAAGTGGCCCTAAAAATAGTTTGGGAACAGGGACTTATTCGAATCAAAATAAAAATTTCAGGACAGAATTGAACATTTGCAAAAATAGGGCTCACACGGCCATTTGTCTAGGCCGTGTGGCTTAACCCAGGCTGTGTGGACATTTGAACTAAGGGACGCACGGCTGTGTCCCAGCCCATGTCTTAAACCGTGTAACTCACTGACTTATGTCACACGATCGTGTCGTAAGCTGTGTGTTAAATCGTGTGTGTATTCGAAATATGGTCACACGGCCCGCGACATGACCAAGTGAAACATGCACCTAACTTTAAAAGACACACGTCCGTGTGAGGTGACTGCGTGTGGCACACGGCCGTGTGACAGCCCGTGTATTAGGCCGTGTGCAGCATGTGTTGCCCCTAAAACAAGTTATTTCAAACACAAACCTTGCACACCAAAATACACTAATTCAACCATCTTTCATATGTTTAAAACATACATCAAACATCTAAAAATATACCAATTTCATGCTTATCCAATATCTAACCAAGGTGTTATTCTTATGGCACCTTAATCACAACATATTCAATTCATTCAAACATACATTATAACCTAAACAAACATCTTTATATTCACACATACCATTGAACCATTTCCACCACATATAAACTTGTCTCAAGCCACATATTTACATAATACTTAAAGTTACCGAAAGATACAAACATGCCAAAACATTACGAGTCCAATCAAACACATATACACAAAAGGGCATAACCATACCAAGTTGACTAAATAACATAATAAAAAACTCCCTTTATAACAAACCCTATACATGCCATCTATAACCTGGAAATTATATACTAAAAATCTACCAAAACAAGGTTTGAATAGTATGATCATGTTTCGATGAGATTCCAATCGATCGAGCTTTCCGATGACCTACAGGAATAAAGAAAATCAACTACATAAGCAACTAATGCTTAGTAAGCTCGTATAATAGAACTTAAACTTACCATATACATTAGATAAAATAAGTAAAGATAGATTTATTTCCTTATGACCCAAATGCCTTTCCTATACACAACAATTCATAGAGTTTGTTGGTGAAACATTGCACTTATAAACTTCACTAAAGTATGGCATAAAACATATCAAGGTTTTAACTTCCTCAACCATATTCATCATATACTATGCACTTGCATTTACATTATATTTCACACTTCATCTTCATATAATTCATTTCGTAATAGCATAGCTAAATATATATTTTCTGCTTCAACCTTAAATACTTGTTAAACCAAATGAAATAACTTTGGTTACTCAAAAATACTCATATCACCATTTAATTATCTAACGACTACAATCATAACTAGAAAACATATTTATAGACATACGATACATATAATCACACCATAGTATTAATATTCATTATCAAATCATACTAATCAAAATGTTCGTCTCATATTTAAACTTATAATAAATTTCACACAGAAACATGTTGCCTGAATAACGACTGGTTGAAAAATATTTTGATACCTACCAAATGCGATTGAGGACGACACATTATCCCAAGCCATGCTTAAAGTTTTGGAGAGGGTTACTGGGCACCATTCTGGTTCTGGGAACCGTGGGTCGGTAACTGAACGACTCTGGTCCAATGGCACTGAGTTGTTTAGAGGTGTCACTAGAGTCGCCCCGACTGTGGCCGAATATTGGTTGGAGGCCGTAGAGAGAATTATGAATGACATTGACTGCACCCCTGAGTAAAAATTGAAAGGTACAGTATCTCTACTTCGCGATGAGGCGTATCAGTGGTAGTTAACAATTGAGGAGGGTACTCAATCAAATTAGATTACTTGGGATCAATTTAAGAGCACCTTTCAGAGTAAATATATAGGGGCGAGTTATGTGGATGCTCGTAGACGCGAGTTTGTGAACCTTACCCAAGGGGATAGGACTGTGACCGAGTATGAGGCTGAATTTTTTATACTGAGCCATTATATTCGTGGGATGGTGTCAATTGAGTATGAGAAGTGTATTCGCTTCGAGGAAGGATTAAGGGATAGTTTGAGGGTTTTGATAGCTCCACAGAGGAAGCGGGAATTCACCATCTTGGTAAACAAGACGAAGATCGCTGAGGAGGTTAAGCGCGTTGAGCGCAAAAATAGGAAGCGTAAGAGGGGTAAAAAAGAGAGATTCGGAGCTTTCTAGTTCTGCTCAGATGCCTAAGAAACGAGCCAGATCTGATAGGCCTTTGAGGATTGGGGTTCAAGTTGCTCCTACTATGACTCAACCGTGTGGAGATTGTGGTAGACGTCATCTGAGCGAATGCTAGAAGAGTTTAGAAGCATGTTTGTGATGTGGGTCGATGGAGCACCATATCTGAGATTGCCTATAGTGTTTTGATCAGATGTAAGCTCTAGCTCCGGGATTTGTTCAGCCTCAGCAGGCAGTTCAGCAATTGCCTAGGAGGCGTGGTCCGGTCAGGAATGGTAATGGTATGGGCAGAGGTCAGAGAGCATCGGCAGAGGTCCTAATCAGACTGAGGTGAGGCAGTCTATATTGGTTTATGCTACTAGACGTCGTGAGGACAGAGACGTCGCTGATGTTATTATCGGTACATTCTTTATTCATAATGCTATTTATTTTGTATTGATAGATATAGGGTCAACACATTCCTATATAGCTAGCTCTGTTTTTATAAGCTTGGGGATTTCTGTTGAGAGCACCTTCGAAGAGATTATTGTTCTTAGTTAGTTGGGTCAATTAGTTTGGGTTAATAGATTGTATAGGAATGTACCGTTGAAGATACAAGGGATTCTGTTTCTGGCTAATCTGATGGAGCTACCATTTAGGGAATTCGATCTGATTTTCAGAATAAATTGTCTCGTAGAGCATTGGGTCAGTTTGGACTATGCTCCTAAGAGGGTAGTTCTAAGATCGGAGAGTGATGTGGAGGTGGTTATGATCAGCGAGCGTCGGGATTACTTATCCAATATGATCTTTGCTCTTGTGGCCGAAAAGTTAGTTCGTAAAGGATGTGAAGTGTATCTAGCTTTTGTGAGTGACTCAGCTTTTGTGGGTTTTTCTATTGGGGATATTCAAATAGTTAAAGAGTTTCTAGATATTTTTCCCGATTAGTTACCAGATTTGCCTCTGAGTTGGGAGGTTGAGTTTGGTATTGAACTTTTACCTAGTACAACCACAGCGTCCATTGCTTCTTACCGTATGACATCGAAGGAGCTGGTGAAGTTAAAGGCTCAGTTTCAAGAACTCCTTGATCAAGGGTTTATCAGTCCTAGTGTGTCTCCTTAAGTGCACCAATTTTATTTGTAAAGAAAAAAATGGTACCATGAGAATGTGTATCAAATACCGTCAGTTGAATAAGTTAACGGTGAAGAATAAATACCCACTTTCGAAGACCGATAATTAGTTTGATAAGTTTCGTGGGGCTTCTATGTTTTCCAATATAGATCTTCGTTCTGGATACCATCAACTTAAGGTTAAGAAGGCGGATGTTCATAAGACTACTTTTAGGACTCATTATAGGGATTACGAGTTCCTAATCATGCCCTTTAGTTTGACGAATGTTCTGATTACATTCATGGATCTTATTAACAGGGTTTTCTACCCATACTTAAATCAGTTTGTCATGGTATTCGTCAACGACATTCTGGTATACTCTAAGACCGAAGATAATCATGATGAACATCTTAGAGTGGTTTTTTAGATACTCCGAGAGAAATAGCTCTACGCTAAGTTGAGCAAATGTGAATTCTAGTTGAGGAATATGACTATTCTGGGCCATGTTGTTTCTGTAGAGGGGATTCGTATTAATCTTAGGAAAATTGAGGTTGTGCTTGAGTGGAAACAGGTTAGGAATATTTTTGAGATCTGTAGTTTTCTTGGGCTTGCGGGTTATTATCGGAGATTTATCAAAGGGTTTTCATTAATTGCAGTGCCACTGACTAAACTGTTGCGTAAGAATACCCTATTTGTCTAGATTGTTAAGCAGCAATTGAGCTTTGAAAAGCTCAAATCTGTTTGGACTCAAGCTCCTGTTTTGATATAGTCTGAATCTAGAAAGAAATTCATGGTTTACAGTGATGCGTCACACATTAGTTTGGGATGTGTTCTGATGCAAGACAGTAAGGTTGTGGCTTATGTGTCCCGACAGCCTAAGTCAAACAAACGTAGTTACCCTACATATAATCTTGAGTTAGCTGCAGTTGTCTTTGCCTTAAAAATTTTGAGGCATTATCTATATGGTAAGAGGTGTATCATTTACACACAAGAGCCTCAAGTATCTCTTTACCCAAAAGGAGTTAAACCTTAGGTAACGTAGATGGATTGAACTGCTTAAGGATTACGACTGCACTATTGAGTATCATCTTGGTAAGGCCAATGTGGTGGTCGATGCTTTTAGTCGTAGGACAATGACTAATTTGAGGGCGATGTTTGTTCATCTAAGTCTATTTGATAATGAGAGTCTATTAGTCGAGTTGCAAGTTAAGTCGACTTGGATTGGTCAGATTCGAGATAAAAAATTGAGGAATGATTATTTGGTTCTGTAGTTCCGTTAGGTGGAGAATGGTAGCACGTCTGATTTTAGGTTGAATAATGATGAGGTTTTGTGTTTTCATGGACGAGTTTGTGTACCTAATGATTCTGATTTGAGGTAGTCCATTCTGCGGGCAGTGCATAGTAGCCCTTATGCTATGCATCCTGATGGAAATAAGATGTATCGGGATCTTCGTAAATTGTACTGGTGGCCTAGTTTGAAATGTAAGGTAACAGATTTTGTTTCTCGATGTTCGATGTACCAGCAAGTTAAGGTTAAGCACCAGTTGCCTTCAAGTTTACTTCAACCCATTAAGATTCCCTTATGAGAATAAGAATGTGTGACCATGGACTTCGTTAGTGAGTTGCCCTTAACACCTACTAAGAAGGATTTCGTATGGGTCATCGTAGATCAGTTGACCAAGTCTACCCACTTCATTTATGTTCAGACAGATTACTCCCTTTAGAAGTTGGCCAAGTTATATGTTTCGGAGATCGTGAGACTTCATGGAGTTTCAGTCTCGATTATTTCTGATAGTGACCATCGCTTCATTTTTCGATTTTGAAAGAAACTTCATAAGGCTCTAGGTTTGAGGTTGGACTTCAGTACTGTATTCCATCCTCAGACAGATGATCAATTTGATAAGGAGACTCAGATACTAGAAGATGTGCTTTGGAGTTGTGTGATTGATTTTTGAAGTAGTTGGGGGATTTTCTACCGTTAGCCAAGTTCGCTTACAATAACAGCTTCCAACCCAATATTCAGATGGCATCTCATGAGGCTTTGTATGGTCATAAGTGTATTGCTTTGTTGTGTTGGACTGAGTTGGGTGAGCAACGCGTTTTAGGTCTTGAGTTGGTTTCTGAGACTGAGGATAATGTTAGACTGATTCTGGATCGTCTTAAGGCAGCTTCTGACAGACAAAAGTCTTATGCAAATCTGAAAAGGAGAGACATTAAGTACTCTGTGGGTGATTATGTGTTCCTTAAAGTGTCTCCATGGTAGAAAGTTCTACGATTTAGACATAAAGGCAAATTGAGCCCTAGGTTCATTAGGCCGTATCGAATTTTGAAACGTATTGGACTGATCGCTTATCAGTTGAAGCTACCTCTAGAGTTAGACCGTATTCATGATGTATTCTATGTCTCTATGTTGAGGCAGTACTGATCTAACCCATCTCATATTGTTTCTGTTAAGGAGATTGAAGTTAGACCGGATTTGACATTTGAGGAGGAGTTGGTTCGAATTCTAGATCGAGATGTTAAGGTCTTGAGGAGGAAGTCCATTCCATTAGTTAAGCTTCTGTAGCGGAATCATGGCACAGAGGAAGCCACATGGGAATCTGAAGACTCGGTTCGACAGTAATATTCATATCTATTTGAGTTAGGTAAATTTTGGGGTCAAAATTTCTTTTAGGGGGTAGAGTTGTAACATCCCAAAAATATGAATTTTGGTTTGTTAAATTATGTCATAAAATAAGAATTTGCTTCAGTGGCCTAGTGCTTTGATTGTGTCTTTCAGGTTTTGGGTTCGAATTGTTTTTGCGAGCAAGTGGGAATATCATATGTTTTGTCAAATTAAGGATGGGTTTAAATTTAATTTAAATTCCTTAGTCAATATCTAATTAGTTGTGGGTATAGATAGCTGACCTTGTTTTCAGGAATGTATCTTGGTAGTTATCTTTTTATTTCAAAAGCAAATAATATTTTAATTTAATATTTTTTCCCACGTTCCCTTTCTTTTTTATTTTTTATTATTTTGATTTGGTTCCTTCATTTTCTCAATTGCGTCGTCTTTCTACCCTTCTATTGATTTCAATTTGGCTTTTGCCTTGCTTTTCTTCTGTTGTTCCTACTCTTTAGTTTTTCCATCATCGTTGGGCTGCCATTTAATTTTTATTCTTAATTTTGGTTTATTCCCTTATTGCGATCCTGTTTTTTACTCTCTTACTAGTTGATCGTCAGGTAATTTGGTGTTCTATCTTTAATAGGTTTGAGTTTTGTATGTGGCATTAAAATTGCGATGTGCAATTGACTTTTAGAATTGACTATAATTGTATGCTCTTCTTTTGTAGGTGGTAAGTGGAGATTCGTGAGACGATTGGTGTTCTTCCGACAGATTAATTTTTGTCGTGTTGTTGTTCGTTAAGTGGTAAGGTGTTATTACATTCTTGAATTTTAAATGGTTCGTTTGGTATTATTTTTAAGATGTAATTGAGGGGTTTTTTTAACTCTCTTAGGTATGTCACTGATCTGGGTTCTAATGGATGCGTATAGGTTCGGAAAGTCTTGTGAGTGTTTTCGCATTAGAATCACCGAAGGTATGTAATGAAAACCCAAAAAACAAAGAACGGAGAAAGCCGATATTGGGCGCTGTCGACGCCACATGGTCGTGTGCCAAGTTGTATAGTAGTACACAGCCGTGTGCTAGGCTGTTTGGTAGCACACAACCGTGTGCCAGGCTGTTTGGTAGCACACGGTCATGTGACAGATTGTGTGCTGGACCGTGGGTGACACATACTCTGGGCTATTTGGGCCGTGAAGGCCATACAGGCGTGTGGGTCTAAAATTCAGGATTTTACCCTAGGGTCATACACATCATCTCGAACGATCGTAGGCCTTCCATAGGGTTTATATGAGACTAAGTACATTATAAGACATGAAATCTAGACTTATGTTTATACAAATTATGTTATCCGTAAGAGTAATAAAAACGTCAAATGAGTAATAAATTTATATATGTATGGTAGGTATGTGGTTCATATTTGTTATGTTGTGCATGTAAATCTATGTCACGTTTAATTTCTGCTTTGGATATATATGATAATTTATGTATTATATTTTTGTATCTAGGTTGGGTTGTAAATAACATGTGGATGAAGTGATTCTGTAAAAGGAGATAAATCGCCTATTGATCCGGCAGCTCAGCTGCAACTATTCTGTAAAGTGTCCTATGGACACTAAGTGGTGTGTAGGGATGGATGGGTGTTTTATACCCATATGGTGTGTTGGTGTAACACCCCAAAATTCGGCCTAGAAGTTTAAACCGAATTCTGGAAGTTATATTGGCCACCAAATCTGGCAGAAACAAAAACTTTAATTCAAAACAAGAAAACCTTTTTGTTCATTATGTTTGAAACAATATTAAACCGACGTCAAACATTCGGAAATAAAATCCACTGTTTCTAAAGTTCAGTCCAAATAACACCTTACGAAAGTCCACCATAAAAACTTGTACCACAGTTTATATAATCGTTTTACAAACCGACTTAAAATTAACCGTATAAAAATTATGAGATTTTACTTAAACTGAATCAAACCATATCTTTTTGAGACCTCCGGTATGCCGAGTCTAGCTCCAAAACACGGAATGTAACTGAAAGGAAAAACATTATAAAAATGAGCTATATGAGCTCAGTGTGAGTCCAAAACATGAACAGATTGCAAAAGACGGAGTGACATAATAAATACTTCAGACAAGCATATGTATAAAAATATCACTTACGAAATTCTCAATCGGTATGTCAAATACAATATCAAACCACAAAAATGATATTCCAATCATACGCAATAATCAGAACATATTTCATGACATTAACTATATTGTCAATAACCAAAAGTTCCCACAAACAGATAAAATGTTCTGACAAACAGACATATATTCAAATGCGAACGGATACACAAGTCAAAATCCCACCCCACCAACCAAACACCACTTTGTCCATCCAGCACACCATATAAGAGCTATGGTAGGCCCGTCCACCTTGCACACCACATAGAACCATAATAAGTTCATCCACCCTACACATCACAATGTGGAACTATGCCACTTAAGTAACTATATAAAGCTGAGCTGATATACGTATAGAATAGTGCGGTAAACCGTTATACAAAAGTATCGTAGTTAAAACTGCTAAGTCTTTCCTTCTCTTCATAACCAGGTCCCAAAATTTTCATGCTATGCAACAATGCACACATTATGCAGACAACATACAAAAACAGACATTAACATTTCCAGTTGAACAGATTCAGATTTGGTTACACTTGTATTTTAATATTCAGTGACGACAATAATAATAAACTCATACTTATTTATCACATAAACGAGCAATAAAATTAAAGCCCGTAAACGTACATATATACATGAACCAAACTAAATCAAGTCCTAAACACATTTACTGAGGCTTGACTAAGGGTCGGATTACACAGAAACATAAAACAGACAGTTTATGACTCAAAATAAAAATTTTGTAAAATAGGGCCACATGGCCATGTGCCCTGACCATGTGGAAGTGTCTAGGCCATGTGGAGGCCTACACGCCCATATGGAGGAGACACACATCCGTGTGACCAAGTTATACGTCTGTGTGACCAAGTTACACGGCCGTGTGACCAAGTTACACGACCGTGTGAGTAGCCCGTGTAACTCACTGTCCAAAAGTGCCAAAAATGAAGAGTAGATAAGACACGACCATGTGGAGATCTCATACGCCCGTGTGGCCAGGCCATGTGGAATTAAAAACCATCAAAAACCCTAATTTCCCAATTGCACATGGCCGTGTGGGCCGTTCGTGTGTAGTACATGCCCGTATGGCCACCCGTGTGGTCACGAAACCACACCGAAATAGACTAAAATTCAAGTTTTTGACACCGAAATGGTCCTCATCCTTTGGCAACCTAGAAATATACCAAAATCTGCAGAATATCATGAAATCCATCAATAACTCAACACTTAAAATCAACAGCTTCGGAGCAACACCTTAAATCAGAATTGCAAAAAACAAGGATTAATCGTTTCGCCTCCACAAGACTATTCTGACTCACATCCGACTACATGAAACACACTGTAACACTCCTAACCCGTATTCGTCGCCGAATTAGGGTTACGAAGCATTACCTAACAAACACAACCATTTTATAATCAAACTGATCACAAACATAGAAATTAAACCATTTTCGCATGACTATTTATATATTTTACAATCCAAATCTAACCAAAATATACTCAAACCTATACATGCCATAAGATCGAGTTCAAATTTTTAACAAAATACCAAAAGAAGTCGATAGTGTGACAGACTATGCTGATAATCCCCGAGCTCGTAACGCGTCTCCAAAATCTATAAAACAAATGAACAAGAACAATCAAAGTAAGCTTTTATAGCTTAGTAAGTTTATAGCATATCTAAAATACATATAAATGAACATATGAAAAATCATTATATGCTTATAATCAAGTTACGTACACAATCATTAATTGCCTATACAAATTCCAAATATACTTATCATTTTCATTTCATGAATGCATATCTATGATCTTCCAAATACATATGTCAAAAGCTTATATTTTTACTTATCAACTACATGAATCAAATGCACATTTATACTTCTAATCCACATGTGCCAATTTCATACATGTATATTCAACAATTTCATAGCAACCAATATATGTACTTACTCACTAAACACATAGATCCAAACATTTATAAGCTCATCGAATACATATAAATAAGTATTCATATATTTATTTATTATATATATAACCCAAAATCATTTATATATATATATATATATCACATGCATATAATCACTTAATTTAACATATTCACCGGCACTTAGCCTGCTAGGCTTATAGCCTGATTCAGATCACCGGCACGTAGCCTGCTAGGTTTATAACCTGATTCAGATCACCGGCACGTAGCCTGCTAGGTTTATAACCTGATTCAGATCACCGGCACGTAGCCTGCTAGACTTAAAGTCTGAATTAATTCACTGGCACTACATCCGCTAAGCATCGAGCCTGAATACCACGAGTATGAAATTGGTCTTTCACAAAATTCTTTATAAGAAAATCTAGATATTCTTTATATCTCATATAAATCTTTTCAATAATTGTATCTCAAAGAAGAATCAATTATTATTCCAATCTTCGTAGCAAACATACATTTGAATAACATCTCTATAGTTCATATCATTAAATTCGGTTCATAGAACTCAATACCGCATTCAATATTATACATATTTTCTTCTATATTATAAGCTTCAACTTATAAAACTCAAAGCAAACATTAACTACATACATATAATTCATGTGATTAATTTCAACTTATCGAGTTCAATACATACATTCGCTAACATACATGTAATCTATTAAATTTCATCCAACTTATAAAATTCAGCATATATATATATATATATATATATATATATATTCGCTAAATATATATATATAAATAGAATCTATGCAATTTATTTTAACTTATAAAACTCAAATATACATTAACTAATACATATATATATATACAATTCATACATTATATTTTAACTCATATACTTACACTTATACTGAAATAACTATATATGTATATTATTACCTATTCGATATTTCCATATATATAAATATACTTAACATTTAAACCTTGAAATATGTTCGAACTTATTCAAAATATACATGTATATTCTTCAATTCCTACAGAGACATTCATTCAAAATTATTAAAGTATATACAATATATACCCTTAATCAAACTCAAAGATTATACTTATTTATACATATACATATTCGAAAATTAACACATATATATACATATAATTTCTTACTTATACTCAATATATATAAGTATTTATTCATATATATACATGCTTATTCAATCCAACTTATACCAATATTTGATACACATACATATATATATCTTTATATATCTATTCGAACATCATGTAAACATATATAACAAACAACATTAACTAAATTCAAACTTTATTCACATATATACATACCTATGTTCAATACATCACATACCTATATATTTAGTTCCATATCTAAATTATTTACAAGGGCATTGATGTATATATATTTGTTTATTCATACTCATTTGAACTTAACACATATATATATACATAATTTTCATACTTTCCATTCGATTTATATACATTTAAATTTTAACTCAACATAAATACATTTGATATTCATACATATAAACTAATTTAATAAAAATTAAATAGCTAATAGACTTACCTCGGACGATGGAAAATCGAAGTCGGACGATTATTCGACTAATTTGGCTTTTCCCCGATCTAACTCTAATTTCTTTGGTTCTCGATCTAAATATATTCAAAATAAGATAATTTATTTATTAACACATTCAATTTAATCCAAAAACACATAATTTGGAAAATTACTATTTTGCCCCTAATATTTTCACTTTTTGCAATTTACTCCCTATTGCATAAAACACAATTTATACAAAATTTGCCCATACCACACAAGAGTCGAATATTCATGGTTCTCATACAAGTCCACACATTCCATTTATTTCTCATTTTAGTCCCCCAAAAATTTAATTTCACAATTTAGCCCTATTTACTCAATTTCACTAAAAATTCCAATACAAAACATATTAATCTATCACATATCTTTCATTTTTCATCATCAACTATCACAAAGTCTAAGCATTCATCAATGGCACATTTCAAAATCATCAACAATTCACAAAATTAAAACATGGGTTTTGAAGAACACAAAGCAACGATCTCTAAAACATAAAAATCATCAAAAACCGAACAAAATCCATACCTTAATCAAAGCTTGAAAGTGCCGAATGAAATAAGCTTTAAACCCTTTTATTTTCTCTCCAATTCGCCAAAAGATGAAGAACATGGCATTTTAATTTGTTATATTATACATATATTAACCTTATTGTTAATTTACTATATTAACCTTTACTAATATATATATAAAACATATATAATAAGGTTACATTAGTCCTTTGCCATCCACTAACTTACATAGTGGGCTAATTGCATAATAAAACCTCTAAATTATAAAGACAACAACAATTAGGCACTTTCATATTTAACCACTACATTTTTATTTTACGCAATTTAATCCTTTTATTTAATCAGACACTCAAACGGCGAAATTAAAGCACGAAATTTTCACACTAGTAAATTCACACATAATAAACATAGACAAAATATATAAAAATATTTTTCTAATTCGGATTTGTGGTCTCGAAACCACTATTCAGATTAGGGTCAAAACCGGGTTGTTACACACACAAAAGCAATCACTTTTGATGAAAAATAGATAACAAGTGCGTAAAACAGAAGAAGCAAGAAACAGACGAAATTAAAATTTGGAAAGAATAGAAAAAGAGGAACAATGGGGAAGAAAAAAGAAAAATGAAGAAGAACGTGAAACTTTTTTTTTTATTTTAAAAAATAAATTCCCCTTTTAAAATAACATCAAAAACATAAACATCAAAAACACTCACAGTGATTTGAACACGAGACCCAGAGATAAGTCAACACACTCACAACCACTAAACCAGTAGGCTCATTCTAACATTAAAACGCAAAACTGAACCCAAACGTTCAACCCACTCACTGACCCTAACCACAAACCTCAAAAATTTTAATCCCAGATTCTGAGATGTTGTAGTTGGAATGGACGGAGTTTGGTGTGTAGCAGCGGGGGGTAGGATTATGTGTTGTATCTACTCTGCTCTGCTATAAATCTATTTTTGACATATCTGTCTGATATGTATTTTACTGTGTTAAGTTTATCGTTATACACTGAGTTTCAAGACTCACTCTCGATTTTACTAGTATTTTGATTCTTTAACTATTTTAAATCGGATTAAGTGTTTTGTAAAACTTAGACTGTTAGGACATTTTTGGATTGTCTCGGTTTTGGATTTTATTCTAGATTTTTGCATGACAATTGATAAAATGATTTACCGAAAATGATTATTTTTCTACAACCAACTATTTTCGAGAAAACAAACTTGGTTTTCCAAAATATAATGATCTAAGAATCTTTGTTACAAAGTATTTGATTTATTTAGAAAATGTAAACAAACAACGTTTTTAATTAAATAATTATGTTAAACATGTTTTCAAAAAAACCAGGCTTTTAAGTAACAAAAGTTCACGATGTTTTTTTTCAATAAACGAAAGCCAAATTTACAACTGTTTTGCATAACATCTCCAGATCTAGCCATAACGTCCAGGTCGGGTTTAGGGTGTTACACCAAAAGTCGCTACAATTATGAAAGTAGTGAAAATCGAGATCTTTCCCTCAATAAAGTCAAATAAAGGGAAAATAAGGAAATAAAAGTTATAAAAATGGGGAGAAGTTGAGTTATATCAATTAAAAATTTGATTAAGAAGTATATTATGATGTATTTATTCAAGTAAAGACTAAATTGTAAATGTGAGAAAATTTTTGTGACTCAAGAATAAATACTCAGAATTTAAGGGTTTTAAAGTATAAATATGGAAAATTTGAAGGCTTAATAGTGTAAATATTTTAAGGGTAGAAGGATCTAGAAACTAAAGAAAATGGATGAATTAGAACCAAATTAAGTAAGTGGAAAAAGTTTGAGGGGTTAAATCATAATTTTACTAAAATAGGTGATGATTCAATGGAGGAATTTTGAAGGACCATAAGGGGAAGAATGGTCATTGGCAAGAAAGATAATTTTGAAGAGTAATGATGATGTTGGTGATATTTTAATTAATTAATTAGATAAAAAGTTATTTAATTAATATTTTATTAAGATTTTTAGTATTATTTTATTATTAAATGATTAATATAAAAGGGAGGAAAGATGAAGAGAACTTTTCATCTTTTCATGCCTCCAACGTGAGAAGAAAAAGAAAGAAATTTTTTTTCTTTACAATTTGGTCCTTTCACCAAAAATCCACCATTTTCACTTAGAAATCAAAAAAAATTCCATAGCCACCAAGAGAGAAAATTGATAAGGAGGCTATGGGGAGATAGAATATTAAGTTAGATTTAAGAAAATAGAAGTTGGAGGAGAGAGAAAGTCAAGTTAAAGTTTGGTTTCAAGAGAATAAGGTATGAATGTTAAGGTTTTATGTTATTTTCAAGTTTAGTAGTGATAGGAAAAGCATAAATATGTTGTTAAAGTAAAGATTCCTCATGAGGAAATATTGTGTTTTTAACATGTTGATGAAGAGAGAAGTTGAGAAAGTGAATCAAGTGGTAGGAGAAGAGAAAACAAGAGATTTTGATAGAAAATAGGTAAGTACCCATGAACTTCCTTGTTATTTAAGAATTAAAATGTGAAATTTGTAAACTAGGAGGTAATTAAGTAAAATATAGAGTGGAATAATTTAGTATGTGAAGTAGGAAATTATTATAAAAGCATAATAGTTGAGTTAGGTGATAGTGAAAATACAAAAGTATTGAATAAGTGAAATTATGGAAAATATAAAATTTTATGTAACTATGGACTAAATTGAAAGACTTGAGAAAAATATGTGGGGAAATAATACAAGTAAAATACATAGAATTTTGATGTTTAAACAAGATAGTGGGATTAATTATGTGAATTAAGTGAGATGAGAAAGAAAATTTATTTAATAGTGAATAGAGGACTTTGACGTCAAAAAGTGATTAAATTGGAAAGTTAAAAAGTTTACAAGAAAATATTGAAAATATATGAATATATGAATATTGTAGTCCAAACTACAATTATTTTATAAGTTGTGAAAATTGAGGCTATATCGTAAATTTGGGAAATTTATGTTAGAAATAGTAAATGTGAAGTGCATAACACTCAATATGTGAAAATAGATATTGTGATAAATTATGAAAATATTAATAAGTGTTGAGATATGTTATATGCATTATTGAAAGGAAAAGATATTTTTACATAAAATATTGTGATAAGGACTAAATTGTAAAGTATGTAAAAGTGTTAAGTGAAATGTATAATAAGAATTATTAGTGAGTTATGAAAGATTATTAAGTATGGAGACAAGTTAAATGTGTTATTAAGAGTGGAAGATATAATTATACTAAATAGTGTTACGAGGAATAAATTATGAAAAGTGTAAAAGTAATATGTGTGAATGATATAATTTGCCAAAGTAGACGAGATTAGAACTATTGGGATATAGATGGCATGCCATTAAAGAAATTTTAGCGCGCTTATCATCTTGCGCTTTAGCACTTACTGTTTCGTACTTTGGTGCTTATCGTTCTGCACTTCGATGCCTACTATTTTGGACTTCGATCCTTAGTGATTTGCACTTCGGTGCATATTGTTTTATTAGTGCACCTCTATATCAATTACATATATCCTAAGTGTTCTATTTAGTCTATTGGGCCTCTATTAAAAAGGTAAACGATTTTCGCTATAGGTAAAAGTTTATCTCTGACTATTGATTAAAATATTTAATCATAAAAGTGAAGACATAAGTAAATTGAATGTATTTGAGGGAGTATAAGAAAGAAAAGGACTAGTAAGTTAAATGTGTAAAGATAATTTGTGAATGAAATGATAAAGATTAGTGATGAAATTATGAAAATTACATGTATTAAAAAGAGTAGTAAGTTCTATGAATTGAATTGAGAACTTAAAGGCTAAATTGTGAAATAAGTAAAAGTGGCAAATGAGTATGATAATAAGAAATTGAGATGTAATATGATAAATTAACAAAGAAATTAAATATTAGGAATTAAAGAATTTAATAGATTTTGAATATTATGGGTACATACTAAGTCTTCACAAACTTAACACGTTGTTTTCTCACACGTAGGTATAAGATAGATAGCAAGCATTGGATTGGAAAATCGACCTCAGTACATCTCATCACATCCACCAAGCTCGTAAAAGAGTAAGATACAATTATTTTGGTTTAGATGTGGCACGTACATAGGCTTAATAAGCTATGAATAAAGTTTTAAGTGTTGGAAGAACTAGAATGTAAGATTTTACAAACTCTGTTGGTTCTATGAACTTATTAGAAATTAAAGCATGCTCAAGCTAAGCTAGATAAAGACTTATATTCAAGTTAATTGGTATACTTAAGTGATGAATTTTAATGAGTTTGAGGTGAACTGAACTGGTTTTGAATCAATGCAAGAGGTTTTAAGCAAATTTTCCAAATGCTTTTAAGCAAAAATTGTTCAAAGTATCGATACCAGTGGATCAGGTATTGATACCTATATTTACACCGAAGTAAATAGAAAGTCAGAATGCATTTTTGGTATTGATAACATTTTTTATATCGATAGTGAAGACAAGTGTAATACCCCAAAAAATTTTACAGTAAGATATTATCTTTGATATAATAAATAAGGAAATAAAGTGAAAAAAAAGGGGGAAATTTTGGAGCTATGTCAACATTGGGAAGTGTATTATGACATATTAGTTCAAGAAAGGATTAAATCGCAAAAGTGATAAAAGTTTTGTTGCCCAAAAGTAAATACTCAAAATTTGAGGGGTTAAAGTGTAAATATGAAAAAGTTAAAGGACCAATGGTGTAAATATTTTAAGAGTGGAATGATCTAGAAACTAAGTAAAATGGATGGATTAGGACCAAATTGAAAAAAGGTGAAAAATTTTGAGGGACTAAATTACAATTTTACCAAATAAAATGATGGCTCAAGGAGGGAATTTTAAAAGATTATAAAGGGCAAAATGGTCAATTAGAGAGAGAGAATTCTAGAAGGTAATGATATGTTGGTGATATTTTTAATTAATTAATTAGATAAATGTTATTTAATTAATATTTTATTAAGATTTTTAGTATTATTTTATTATTAAATGATTAAAATAAAAGGGAGGAAAGATGAAAAGAATTCTCAACGTGAGAAGAAGATAGAAAGAAAGTTTTCTTTTCTTTACAATTTGGTCCTTTTTACCAAAAATCCACCATTTTCACTTAGAATTCAAAGAAGTTTCCATAACCACCAAGAGAGAAAATTGATAAGGAGACTATGGGGAGGTAGAATATCAAGTTAGATTCAAGAAATAGAGGCTGGAGGAGAGAGAAAATCAAGCTAAAGATTGAAATCAATAGAGCAAGGTAAGAACATCAAGATTTCAATATATTTTTGAGTTTGATATTATTGAAAAAGTATGAAATTGATGTTAATGTAGGATTTTATTATATAAGGTTCTATGTTCTTGATATGTTAGTGAAGAAAAATAAGAGAAAGTGATGGGAAATACTATAGAGAAAGGGAATAAGGGTGTTATAAATTTAGTAATCAACATTTTGCACTGAAACAGTTTTAGACAGCAACACTAGGTTAACTTTGAAAACTCACCATAAATCATTGAAATCTAATTATAAGATGATAAAAATATTGAATTAAAGCTTATTGAGTCTAGTTTCTCATAGAAGAAACGGTGTAAGTAATGGAATTGTAAATCATGAGATATAATGAATTTTGTGAGACAATGTCAGAATGAATTCGGGTTCCCCTGTTCTGACTTTGGAAAATCATCAAAAATTTCAGAAAAATAATTATGGGTTAAAATTTACATGATTAAAATCCTTAATGAGTCTATTTTTAATAGAAACAAACGAGAACATCATCTAAATCCTGTATGATGAGATAATTAATTTTTAGTGAAGAAGGGTCGAAACTGTCAGACAGCAGAACAGGGATGACTTTAAAGAATAAACTGTATTTATTGGATAAACTAAAAATTCTAAAAATTTTATGATAATAAGACATGTGAGTCTAGTTTTGGGAAAAATTATCGGATCTTAATTTGGAGTTCCGTAGCTCAAGATATGAATAATTTAGTGATTATTACTCAAGTGGACAGCTTTGAATGAATATATAAATAAATGGTGAAATTATAGATAATGTTACATATAAGCATGTTATATACATTAAGGATGTGGAATGGAGAAGAGGAGGAGGAAAATATATGATTATTCAACTAGCATGAGTTTTCATTAAAAATGACCAATTTACCTGTTTTAGTTTCAGGGACTAAATTGAACAAATGTGAAACTTTAAGGGTAAATTTGTAAAATGTCAAAAAGTGACCAAATTGCATGAAATGAATTGTTTTATTATTTAAATTATTAAATTGAATGAAATATTAATTTAGATCAAGATTGGGTGGAAATTGAGAAAATAAAATTTTCCAAAATGTCCTCAATTTTTCTATTTCGTAATTTAGCCCGTAAGTTCGTATGAACTATATTTTGTATAATTTTAATAGAAGTGAATGCTATTTGGTAATGAATATTATATATATGTGTGTTTTATTATTGGAATTGAATTATTATTTGTAATAGGTATAATTATTATATGTTTTGAAATGATTATCGGAAGCTCGATTGGATTGGAAGCTTGTTGGAGATATATCACATTATCCATTGGTTCTATTGGTAATTTTGGATGATTTGATTCTGGTTATAATGACTTGTATAAGTTAAATTGGTTAATGATAGCTCATAAATGTTTTGATTTTGATTGGTTATAAATATGAATGCTTGATGAAATGAAATGTCTGAAAATTAATTTGTAAACTCCGGTAATGCTCTATAACCCTATTTTGGAGAAGGATACAGGTTAGGGGTGTTACAACAAGGTATTGATACCTCATGTTTTAGTATCAATACTTTACTCCTATATTGATAAAAAAAAGTCGTATTTAATTCATTTTTGAACATACTCAGTTAACCAGTAATATCCCTAAACTTCTAAAATAATATTATTTGGTTGATTAAATGAAAATTTCATCGTTTAATGTTCAAACTACCTAGTGATTAGTCAAGACTGCTTTGACACTAAATGTAATATTCCTATATCAGGTTCTGAGGATCGAATCGACCGGTATAGGGGTGTTACAATTAATTGATAAAAGGCTTGAGAACTTGATTAGCAATTAACCAAAGGGACAAAATGGTTATTAGACTATTTCTAAATAAGAATTAGTGGAAAATAATGGCATATCCCACTAGTTGTGATTAAGTATTAGTTTTACTAGTTAATCCATAATTAATTAACTAAACTAGGTTAATTAACAGTTAAATAAAGTATAAAAGCTAAACTAAGTGGAAATTCATTATCATTTTCCTTATTTCAACTGTCCATATAGGGCTAAGTCAAAAATTTTGGGGTCGAAATTAAATTGTATAATTTTACGACAAGAAATACGCTTTTATCATTTTAATAGCCTATGTCTTTATGTTTTTAAATAATTAAATTAAATTTTTATCAGTTTAGGGAACAAACGGTAATTTTATCATTACTAATTTAAAATTTTATAAACTTAAAAGGGCCTAAATAAAAATATTTTTATTTTAGGGGTGGCCACGGTTGCTGAATTTGCCATTACGTCCATCATAGAAAAACATTGAAGAAAAACTTCCAAACTTGGAAACATTTAGCCAACTAATAGGTAGGCAAATTAATTTTTTTTTCATTTTTTCATTTTTAAAATTTTTACCTTTACTAATTAAAAAAATTTAAGGGCCTAAATGAAAATTTTCAAGGGAAAACAAAATTCACTTAAAAAGTCGATTGAGTATTAGTTCGATTGACATGGGAATTATTATTATGGATTCAAGTGCGCTGATGCGCATTATCTTGCGAGTTTGGGAGGGGCTATAAATAGTTCTACCAATTGTGTTAAAAAAAAGATATGATCAAAAATTATTCACTTAAAAATCCCCAAAGAAAAGAAAAGAAAAAGGAGCTCATGTTTCCGCTATTCAAATAAATAATTATATATTTGTTGGGAAAATGACTTAATAACACCTCTTTAACTCGCATTAATTTAATAACCTCAAATAAGTGTAAGAATTAATATGGAATATTTATTCCTAAAAAAATAATATGGAATATTTATCACATTGTTTTGAAGTTGAGATTTAATTATTTATTGGAGTAGTAGTTAGATTTATTATTTTTAAAATATAATTGTTTTTATTTAATAATTAATAATTAAATATCTTTTACTGTCATTATATTTTTTACTAAATTTTTAAACATCATGGTATAGTATATTTAATTTTTCGTATGATATAAATTGCATAATAAATCAAATAAATAAAAAATAATATATTATAAACTTAAAAATAGTTCAAGCAGGCCAAACTCGGGCTTCAAATTAAACAGGCCCAAATTTGTTGTCCAAGCCTATTTTTCAGATTTGATACTTTTGTTTATATCTTTTAAATTTCGAACAGATCTTTGAATTTGAATAGATAACTCAACTCTTAAACAAGTTTACCTTAATATTATTTTGATAAAAACAATATATTATATTTCACATCATTATACTAAGGGTTAATATACTATTTGGTACCTAAATTTGGCCTTAATGTTTTGGTAGTTGAGTTTTTTAAATTTAATACTTGAGTTTTTTGTCTCATTCAAGTACCGAGTTTGACTTTAATATTCAATTTGGTACTTGAGCTTTATTTTTATTTTTGTCTCAATTAAGTACTTGCTTTTTTTACTACAGTACATGTGTCAAATATTCATTGAATTGTTTAATCTAGATACCAAATTAAATATTAAAGCCAAACTTAGATATCGATAATATATTAACCCTTATACCAAGATTTTTCTCTCCTGAAATATTTAAATTTGTCAAATAACCTTAATTATCCTAGTCAAATTCTAATATTAGATATTGTACCTTGTGTAAGTTGTAGATTTAGTACATATATTTTAATTTGGTTATTTTCAGTCCTTATACTTTTAGAATTTGAAAATTTTAGTCCTAACCAAATGATAATTATTAAATTTATTAAATTAAATTCTATTATTTTTTACATTTGATGTGTTAAATATATTATCACATGTGTAATGCTATTTATGTTTGTTATTTTAACATATTACTCACAAAATGTTATTTAATAGATTTAAGGACTAATGTTTTCATTAAGACTAAAATTTTGAAATTAAAAAAATATAGCCACTAAGTAGGCCCGACCTTGGGGGTTGTTTGAGAGGGTAGCCGTCCAAGGCCCAAGGCTGGATGGGGCCCAAATTTTATTTTAGTTTTTAGTTTTTAATGTGGGGAAAAAATCTAAGCTAAAATAAATTAATTAAATGCCTATGACGTTCATTTTCTTCACCATAAATGTTTCATCTCTTAAGGCCCCAAAAAAAGGGCCTAATTTATTGTTTCGCCTAAGGCCCTAAAAATATCAATAAGAGGCCTACCATTAAAAATGATCTAATTGGTAAACATAGATTAAATCTGTAACTTTATGCATAATATAGGACTAATGACATAATTTAACCAAATAGATTTAACTGTGATAATTGGATCAGAACTAAAATTTCAAAATTTGAAAAGTATAAGAACAAAAATTAATCAAATTAAAATAAATGTACTAAGTCTATAATTTACAGAAAGTACAAGGTCTAATAACATAATTTTACCTAATTATCCAACTCCCCACAAGTTAAAGTTTGCTACCTACCTCTTGAATTCTTAATAAATGTAACCTTTTTCCCACTTTTGTTGGAATCAGCTGAAGTAAAAGTCAAATTCAACCAAATAACACAAAATCATAATATGAAACCATTAGTGATTATAAACTTTGTAGGGTTGATTTAATTTGAATTATGTATTTGATAAAATGTTAAAATTTATATTTAATTTAATCTTTTATTTTATTTTAAATATGTTTAAATTTATCAGATTGATGTTTAATTATTTTTTTCTAAAATTGGATGGCTCCACAAAATCAAATATGCAAATATTTAAAATGTTTAATTTCTTTGATCGATTTTGGAATTTTGTACGACTTTTCTGTTGTTTAATTCTTTTTTAAGAGATTTCATAATTGATTTGACACGTTGCTAACAATATAATATTATTATTTTCAAAACAAACAATAAGAAATATTATCCCATGACGATAACTAGAAAGCATTTTAAAGATTTAATTATGAATTTCAATTCTCATACTTTACAAGAAATCACTTCAATTAATTAACACTATTAAATCATCTCCTTAAGTCTCTAACTAGAAAAATACTAATCCAATCAATTTATATGCAATAAATTAATCAAATCTAACCATTATATCATTAATTTTGTTTGTAGAATTTAATTTTTTATCATTTGTATATCAAATAATAATCTTTTATAAAATATAAAAATACAAAATTTAATAAATTAAAATAGTGCTCTTATGAAACAAAGATGAAATTCATAATTAAATTCATGCGAAATTTATAATAAAACACTTCCTATTCACGCACCAATGTTACACTTTTAAGAGAAAAAAAATCAAATTTAAAGACCATAATTACAAATTTTCAATTTTAATGCTTTTTTATTTATAATTGACAATGGAGCAGAACAAGGAGGGATAGATGTTACTAAATCTAACACATACGTTTTGCTTCACCACCCGCCTCACTTCACCGCGGATGTATAATCTTCAAATTTATTACCATCTCTATGGATGTTAGATGCATCTATCCCTACTTTACCTTGCTCCCTTTCAATTTAATTTTTGTTAATTATTTTAAATATTTTCAATATTTTAAAGTCAAATAAATATTTCAACATAATTCTTCAGAAAAATATTTGAACATAAAATATATAAATTTTTTTCTATAATACATTATTACATTTTTACGTTTTTAATTGTTATATATATAAGAATAATATGATAATATTATATAACAGAGCAATGCAAGACGAGGCGAGGCAAGTAATTACCATAGTTGCTCCATACTCACTGTTTTAAAAAAAAAAAATCAATCACGTTCCACTCCACATCCACTTTTCAAAAAAAAATTCCACTCCATATGTAACCACTCGATTCAAAATCCATAGACGATTCAGGTTTTCCATCCATAACTAACTCCAATTTGAAGACCTCAATGTGAGTCAGCTATCTCGGACTCCTAATTGCACTAACATCGTTTGACAAGACATGATATTACCAAAGGCTCAAAACCTGTGACTTGGACTAATTAAAATTTGAAGAACCCCATACATCTATTCAAATATTTATATGGCTACGGGAATATAAACCTTAAAATATATAAAAGAAAAAGTTAAAAATTTGAGCATACCTGTTTTGAATATACCGTATCCAAGACTCACCTCACAAGTCCGTCCTAGTATCGGAACAATTGAGAAAGAAAAAAAAAAGAATCATGCAGGTGTTATATTATACAAAGTATGATAGGAACCAATACACTCTCAAAGTACATGATATTCCCTTTCGTCTATGGGGACAAAATATCTTCAGTCTGGAACAATAAAACGGAATCGTACAGATCTCATCATGCTAATGCTATTCAATGAAAAGATAACTAGTGGCAGGTTAGCACATGGGAAGCTCTGAAAAACTCTTAATGGATGCACCAGAACTATCCTAACATAAAAATCCAACTGCAGGACCATACCAGTTCTCCAACAAGGGTAGCCCACCGGGCCCCGAGGTATAAGTAGTAGGGACTCTTCAATTCATGGTGGCTGCAAATTGTCCTGAAATATCATCAGGTGGTTCATTCAAATTCTTCAATTAGGAGTCCAAAGTAGCCGCCTGTTCATTGCAGGTGGTGCTAAACCTGGAATATCTCGAATGTCCTTGTTGTTTGGATTCACCAGCTGAAAAAGAAAACCCGGTCATTGAGCATAGGTATAGACACCATGTGCAACTAACAAGAAACGAATGATTAACATAGACAGCTTTCAACATGGAATTGTGGCACTTAGAATCCAGAGAAAATACTTTTAATAGGCAGTCAGTTAAACACAATCGAGTCAGATGTTAATTCAGTGGTCAGTGTTGGAGCAAGGTTGAGAAATACAGTGGTACCTTCACGATTATGATGGCTATGACACCAATGACAATAAGAAACAACAAGGCCATAATGCACTTATCAGTAGCAACCTATGCACAAAAAGAAAATAAAATTAGTAAATACAATATAACACTAGACAGATCATATGAATGAAAGGGAGTGGATGTTTCGGAGATTGACCTGCCTACCAATTTCTTTGACCAGTTTAGATGCTTTCTTGATTGAGAAATGGATAGAATCCAGCTCATTAACTATCCTGCTCATTTGTTCAGTCTAGATATGACAGAAATAACATATTTTAGTGTGAATATCAATGTAGAATCTCAAAAGATTAATACAATCAAAGTGCAAAACACTTAGTTGCTGTGATGTTGATACTTCTTAATGCTCACCTGAGCCTTGAGAGCTGCAGCAGTTTCTGTTCCAACATCAACAGTATCTTGAACGACCTGGTATAAAAAGGGTCAGGTAAAATTGGTCTCTTTCTTTTTCAATAGCCCTAGAAATCAGGAAGAATTAATGACAGAGGAATTAAGCCAAAACGATTCATCCCAAGACTTTTTGGGTTTTGTGGGTTTGAAGTTTAATATCAAAAGAAAATTTCAAGATTCAAAGATCTCAATATACAACCAATTTTTCTCGGTATGGATGGAGGAGGTGTTACAAAACTAGATGCAGCAAAAGATTGAACACCAAACCTTCTTAGCCCTGTCAATGGCTTGATCAGTCTCATTCATCATATGGTTTCCTCTATCTATTAGCTGTTGATTTGTCATAGCTGCAGAACAGGCAGGCAGTCTCAGAAGTTAAAATTGAAGAAAATATGACACCTACAAATTATTTCCAGTACATTCCAACATCACCCTAAGTATGAATGTAATGGAGTCAGAACCAATATGAAGAGTGCATTGACTAACTCAGGCAAAACGGTAGAACACAGTTTCATGGTTAGATTACATCTAGATAAAGCTCTGATGAGCACTTGAATAGATATTTATATAGAAAAGTTTACACTTTTCCTTTCCAGTTTGACAAAACACAAAAGTACAATAACAAACAGCTCAACTTTATTTATAAGGAGAAAAATAATGTTGAATCAAGTGATCAGAGTTCTTTGTCAAGCTTCTCATCCCTTGTCAGATTAAGTGTGACAACTTATTTTCTAGCAATACCACAAAATTACAGGCACATCTTACAGCCAATACTGTTAGATAATCACTCTAAAGTAAACGAGAAATTGAGACTTGTAATGGCATGCTTTAAAGTAAAAAGATAAATAAAAGAGACAAACAATATTTGGTGCAAATGAGTTAATGCATCTGTCTATATTGTCAATTCTAGGAAAGAACACGGATATGCAAAGGGCAAGGTCCACCTATTTAACTATTTATATACAAATTTTCAACCTGAACTCCACTTCAGCTAAAATCAGAAGCGGATATACTTACATGAAGCTAGCAAGACATTTTCTTCCCCAAAGCCTTCACTAGGCCCATCAAAGAGATCAACTCGTTTGTTGTTCTCAAGATTGCTTTGATGTCTGTAACACAACAAAAATATCAAACCAGGTCAAATTACATATCATAAAATGGAACACAATGTTTAACAAAAAATAGCGCTTATGATAACAATGAAATTATTATTGCATGGTATCTATAGTGATTTCCGTAACAAATCACCAATTTTCGATCAAAAACAACTTCAGTTTGCTGGACCAGATCACAAGTTTGACCAAAAGAAAAGCTTAAAAGGAAAAGAAGAGAGAATTTAGAAATGGGGGATGGGGTCTGTGATCCTGTAAAAGGGATATACTCAATCAATACGCATTATAATTATTTACAACTAGCAAGAGCATGAACATGCATGAAATTATCTCTTCATTCCACAAGAAAACTTCTAATAGTGGTATAAACTTACTGCTTCTTAAGGGCAACATATGAATTCAACTCCTTGACCTGCAAGAGAATCCCATAAGGTTGAGAAGCTTTGAAAATAAGTTAGAGTATCTAAATGAAACAAAAGCAAAAACAAACTAGTTATAAAGCACCATTGACTGCTTCTTTTCGTTTAGCATTTTGTGGGTGTTTGCATCAGTTCTACGCTCTGTTTCCTTCACTTCCCTATCAAACTCTTTGATGAGCCTGAAAAGAATAAGTAGAAACTACTTTATTCCAAATGATGGAAAAACAGTTTTAAATAATCACACAACAAAAGTATAGTGCACCTATTTCTTACAAGTTACAACCTTAATTCCTTAGTGTAGAAATCAACAAAGGAAATGCTTTACTTGAGATGCCTTTTCTTCATAAAGTGAATAACCAAAGCTTTATTATTAAGATTCATTCAAACTTGTAAAATTAACCTTTCATAAGCATAACGAGAAAGGTGTCATCGTTTACTTCTTCACCTTGCAATAATTCAGGAAAACTAAAAGGATAAATTTCAAGGATGAATCTGCAATACCTCTTACACTCTCGCATCTTGTCAGTAAGCTCTTCCAATTGCCTACTCTGCCTATTAACGTCCTTAATCTTCTCCAGTTTCTGGAATCCATTTCTGCAATGAAAACACAACAGCAATTTAAACAATGTAGAAAAAAAATCGAAATCCATATGAAATCAGTAATGCCTAAGCTGAAGTAACTTCAAATAGAGTCATAAATGATGATAACATATACATCCTTGAGAAAATATTCAAATATTTAACGCTATGAAACAAACAATCTGATTGGAATCTACATCGCATAAACAAAGAAGAATAAGAAATTAAATTCTTACGATAAAGCTCGAAAAATGTCGGCGACTTGTCCGTCGATCTCCGCTAGCTCTTCGCTGACCGCAGCTAAAGGATCCATCTTAAAACCTTAGAGGTAACAGGCTAACTTCTCTCTCAAATTTTAATTCAATCTTCAAGCATTAAATGAATTCACAGAGAACAAATAAAGGAAAATTTAAATCCTTTGTGCTACTTATTGACAGCAATGACGAATCAAAGAGTCGATCGCCAAAACAGCAGATTCAGAACTTCCGGATCAGATCAGATCCGCACGGTTTACTGTAACTAAAATTCGAAATGTGTACAATGTCGAGCCAGCGAAAGCGAAAATTTGAGGCGAATCTTTAATTTCCAGATCCAAAAAGCCAAAAAAACTTCGGTATTTGAAAAAGGAACCAATTCGAAAGGCAAGAAAGGAATTACGAGATTAAGACATTGATTTGGTGCGGTGTGAAGACTTCTTCATTACGAATGAAAAAAAGGAAGGTAAGGTTGTTTAAACGTTGGACACCATTGCCTCCCTTCCCGATCTAAAACAGCTTACAATATACACAGGTCTTCTCGTGATTTACAGGCAATTTTGTATTTTTTTTAATATAATTATTTATCTAAGTTGTTTAAAAAAAAGGTTTTGGCTTCGTTGGTCGTTTTGGGTTGGGAGGGAGGTTGTCCGCTGGTTCGGAGGGAGAATTTTTCTTTAAAAATCTTCGCAATAATTTAGGCGTTTAAACCGGAAATTAGGGACTAAGCAGTGGGGCCGCCACTCGTGTTTTCTTACTGCGTGATATTTTTTTCTTACTGCTAAAAAAATCGCATCAGATTCGGTAAAATGACTGGGATTTCATCAAAGTATCGATTTAAAGAAAGGAGTTAAATCTGATCGGTAATTTATTTAGCAGTGATTGAATTTTTTTTATTTTTATAAATTTTTAATAACTTATTTAATTAATTCGGACAAACCAATCCAATTAAAAACTTTTGATATGATCAATTTTAAAACTTTTTATTGAATATATCCATTTTCCCTTTTCGATAACTTTTCTTTTTGTCATTTTTGGTACTTAAAACTATCATTTTCATTCTTGTTTACTCTAAAAGAAACTGTTGATAAGAATGTAAAACATAAAACATTCTTTTGGACCGAGGTAATTTTTTAGGTAAAATAATAATTTAAGTAAACTGAGACAAAAAATGTATCAAAGTGGGAAAATAAGTACAATTTAGAGACCAAATTGTGACTTGAGGTTCTTTTTAAGTTAAACAGAATTACAATTATAATGCATTAAGTTTAAATATCAATGTGAGAAAATAGGTATAGTTTAATGATCAAATCTTGACAATAAATTTATTTACTAAAGTTAAATGGATCTATAATTAAAAAACATTTAGATTTACTCGTGGCTAGCATCTAGCCTTTAATGGGCCTATAGAATGCGGAAGATTAGTTACTGGGTTCACTCTGGTAGAGACCTTGAAAAATTTTAAAAACATTTAAATTTGGATAAAATTTACGTATCAATAGTGGATCTTGACACTAAATTTTGGAAATAAATTTTGGATAAAACTTTTAGAGGGCTTAACAAGACTTTCCCAAAAAAAATTGAGGTCTAATTAAAAAATTTAAAACTTTTGAGGGATTTAATAAAAGTTTTAAAAAATTAAGAAGATTAGACCTGTATCGTATAAGGATCCGCCTCTACCCACAATAATACTAAAACTTAAATATAAGATCTTTTATCATTAATTCAAATCTTCATTCACAATTAAAAGCCAAATACACTAATAATCATTAAACTATAAAAGCTTAAAATAATCACTAATTTATCGATTTTATCTTTTCCAGTCACCCATCATTAAGGGCCAGTTTTTTATTGCTTAAAAAAAACACTTCTGACTTTAAAAGCACTTTTGAAAGAAAAGCTGTGAAGAACAAGTTGTTTTTGGCTGAAATTTCTAGCTTTTCAAAAGCACTTCTGAAAAGGAGCTGAAAAGGAGAAGCTAACAATTTTAGTTTTTCCTCTTCCAAAAGCACTTTTGGTGCTTAATTACTTTTTCACCCCTCCAATAACATAGTATTTTTTTTTCTTGGTGCTTAATTACAATTGTGTTAAAATTATTAATTAAAAATAAAAAATATTTTTTAAAATATTAATTACAAATATTTAATGGTTATATTTAAATATTTAGAATATAGTTTATATATTCTAATTAAATTTTATAAATAATTAATATTTATTAATTAAAAATATTTACAATTTATATTTTATATATTAAAATATTAACAACAAGTTATAATAATTTTTTATATTATTACTAAAATATAATAATATTAACTAATTTAAATATTATTTAAATACCTATTTGTTACTTGATAATAACATGTCTAAAATGGATATTTTATTTCTCAAAAGCACTTTTTGACAGCAATGCTAAACATTCAAATTTTAAACCAAACTTTTTAAAATTATTTCTCAAAATCACTTTTCTACAGCACTTTTCAAAAGCAACAAATTACTAGCCCTAACTCAAGAACAGAAAAATGAAATGACTAATTATATAGCAAGCTATATAGGGAGAAGACTCCTCAATACTTGGGCAGTGGCTTTGATGGCCAATTATATGTGTATACATATAAAAGAGAAGAAAATACAGAGTTGTATAAAACCTTCGAGGTTTTTTAGTATGAACCTCTTAACCTTCATATACATATATTACATAAAAATTTATTAGCAACGTAACCCGTAACCCCTAGGGCAGGGCAAAACCAGAAAATTATTTTAGAGGGATAAAATTAAATTATAATTTTACGATAAAAATATAATTTCACCATTTTAATAGATTACATATTTATAATTTTTAAAGGATTAAATCAAATTTTTATATTTTTAGGGAGCTAAAGAGAAATTTTACATTTACTAATTTAATATTTTAAAATTTTTAAAGGAACCATACGAAAGTTTTTTTTCATTTTAGAGGAGATCAGGCCCCTGTCAACCCCCATTAATTTTGCCACTGCCTGAGGGGTTTAGCCCGTCGGCATTTGGGAAGTTGAAAATCCCCCATCTACAAGTGAATAATATATATATATATATATATATATATATATATATAGGGGAGTTTGGTAAATAGAATTTTGGGCTATTTTAGTTTATTTGGGTACAAATAGAAAATTGGATAGTTAAATCCTCTAATTGTAATGTTTGGTTAATGGAAAGTTTGCAACAGCTTTTTGAGCTAAAATCTCCAAAAGAAAAAATGATAGGATAGGTAACTTTTTTCACAACTGATTGGAAATGAGATATGTAGAATGACATATCTGACCATACTTGCTTAAGAATTACTCCTCTTGCAAAAATTACTCCATTTGTCACATATATCTATTTCTTGAATATTTATGTACGTTTAATTTATTTTCAATTTATTTGTGTAAAATTATTTCTTATACAACTTTATATTAATTGAAATATGTTAATTAACAAATTTATTCAAAGTGTGACCTAATTATCACCAATTTATATACTAAGAACATGACATAATTATCACTAAGAATATAGTTTACAATTATATTGATGCACTATTAATATTTATCAATTTCCACAATGTTAATATTTGCAAATAAAGAACTTAAGAAATTTGTTTATTTAAATTTTCAAAATATTCACTAATTAATCTTCATAATGGATGTTTTAGTTCTTTGATAATAGTGTTTTATTTCAATAAGTTCAATCAATAAAAATTAAAGCATTATAAACAAATAAATACTTAACAATAAAATCATCATGTCATTATTTATTATTTTACAAATATCAACTTTCAGCTATCAGCTAAGTTTTACCAAACACTTTTAAATAAACAATTAATAAAATCAATTGGTCAAATCAGTTAATAGAATCAGTTGATTAAACCAATCACTACAATTAACAATAAACTATCAACCAATTTTCAAACATTTCCAAAATATATTATCATAAGCCCGAAGGGTATAACCCCTCAGCAAGTCCATATGTATCCATATATTATATATAAAAATAAAAATAATTAAAATTTGTTAATTGCACTTTTTACGAGCTGTGGCATTCTCTCGTCAGTTGCTTGCTGTATTTGGGAAAATAAAAGGAAAACTTGTTATAACCCTAAGTAGATATTTTAAAAAGGCTGCTCCTTAAGATTAATAATAGAAACATTTAGCAAAAAATTAATATTTTTAAAAGTAGACATCCAAGTGGAAACTGTTCACTTGCACCACGTTTGGTTCACTAGAATGGAATAAAACTATAATGAAATAGAGTTGTAATCAATAATTCAATTGTTTGGTTAAATGGAATAGAATTATAATAGTATTTTTGTGTTTGGTTAAATGAAATAAAAGTTGTAATAGCACAGGAAAAAAGTTAAAACGACCAGAACACCCTTAACAGAATTTTTTTTAAGTAGATGATTATTTTTATTGTTATTAAATTTTAATAGGATTATTATTAAATATAATTTAATAACATTCTTAACTTAATTTTGTTTTTATTTTTGTAAAGATATTAAAAAAAATGTTAAATGCTGAAATGACAAATATACTCTTTTAATTAAATTTAGTGACTATTTTATAATTTTTTGAATTTGAATGACTAAAATATAAACTTACTAATAATTTAATGACAGTGAATGTAATTTACCCATAAAAACCCACCAAATACCCAAGCCCACTCGCCCACCAAACTCCCAAAACCCACCAGCCATCATCACTTTCTTTCCCATTTTCAGTTCACGATAATTCTTTTCCTTTCACCCAAATTTCCCATCAACAATTGTTCTTCAAATTGCTCCATTCCAACATTTTTATTTTATCTAAAATGATAAAATATTTATCCTTCAATAAAATATTTATCCTTCAATTCTTATCTACTTGTTATGCTTAGAAATTTTAGATTCCAAAATTCATAAAGAGCAACTAAGCCATGATTTTCTTTTTTGCCTTAAAGACCAAACAATAACAAAAATGAAGAAAGATGCAAGGTACTTAAAAAATTAAGCAGATTCGGTTCCTTAGGTGTTCCTATAGATGGGTTGTTGTTTCTTTCCTTCGTATTTTGTTAGATTGTGTAACAACCCGATCTTCAGTGGTGTCAGAAACAGTGGTTTCAAGACCATAATTCCGACAAAATACTTCGTGAATATTATTTAATTAGTATATTTATGAGGTCTATGGAGTCATATTAAATTTTGGTTGAAAAATTTATTTGTTTGGATAGTTTAATAAGTAAAAAAGATTGAATTGCAAAAACTGTAAAGGTTGAGTACTTAAATTAAAGGGACTAGGTGGACAATTTAACCATGAAAAATTAGTTAGTGGGATTTGATGAGATTATGTTTAATAAAGTAACTTAATTAGGTTTAATTAATGATTTATTAAAGCTTAATTAAGAAAGTTGAAGTATTTACAAAACGTCATAAGTATATATATATTAAATTAAACCTAAATTTAAAGAAAAATTTTCATTATTCCTCATCTTCTTCACGGCAAAGAAAGGAAAAAGCTAGGATTTTCCAACTTTTATTTTAAACTTTGATTTGGTAGGTGTATTGATGCTCGTTTTTAGTAATTTTTATGTTTTGAGTTCGTATCAGTTTAGTCTATCTAAATCGAGGACCAAATTGTGAAACTGTTAAATGTTATAAAAGTTGTCATTGATGAATGATGTTATTTCTTAAATTTTATGATGAAATATGGAGCTTTGTTGATAGATTAGAATATTTTGAAAAGTGATTTTTGATGATTTTGATGTTTAGGGATTAAATTGATTAAATGATAATTTTTTTGTACTTGAGGTGAAATTATTGCAAATAGGGATTTATATGAAGTTATAGAATATTTGGGTATCATGGGTGTTAAGGAAAAATGAGTAAATTGCATGATTAGGGCCAAAGGACTGAATTGAATAAAATGGAATTTAAGAGGCAAATAGGCAAATTTCCAAAAAGGACTTAGTTGCATGAAAGGATCAAATTGTGTTGTTATCCTTATTGATGGAATGAAATTATTATTTTTAGATCAAGAACGTGCTAATAATCATGGAAAATGGAAAACTGTAGAATAGTCCCTATACTTTAGAATCTGCTGAAAATCAGTCTAGTAAGTTCGTATGTTTATTTATACTCCTAAAATGCTTAAATTCTTGTTAATATGCTCTTAATTAATGTTGTTTCATATATTGAAAGTACACTCTATCGAGCCAAATCTTATTGTTATACTGAATGAAACTCAATCGAGCAAATCATACTGATATATTGAATGGAGCTTAACTGAGCAAATCTTACCGTTATACTGAATGATGTTTAATCGAGAAAATTCTACTGTTATACTGGGTGAATTTCAAATGAGTAGAAGTCTACGGATATACTAATGAAAAACTCAATCGAGCAATGCCTACTAAGTATACTGAACTACTGAATTGGTTGTAACTATTGTTATAAGTTGTGTATAATGGGAATCTCTATGATTAATGTTGATTAAATCTATGTTTAATTGGAAAGGTTTATAAATTTCTAAACGAATACCTATAATTTGTTCATTTTGTAGGTCAGATTTTGAAGGCTAAGAAGATCGGGTCAACGTTAGGAATCACACTATCCAGGAATCTGGGTAGACTTAATTTCTCGATTTTGGTATATGGCATTTACTAGGACCCTATGTATTGTTATGTGAAATGCCTAGCTTCTGAGTAATATATTGTGATATGTTGTACACTTGAAAAACTTGTGATCTCCTACTTGTTACTTAAATGTGTTTGATAGGTCATAGTATGAAATGATATGCTATGAGTTAACTTGAGCTTGAAATGAAATGGATGTTTGTTTATAAAGAATAATGTGTTTGTGGCTACAAGTTGGGAATGAATTGTGATGAAACACATCGAGGTGTCAAGGTTGATAAATGTTTGATACATAGAATGAATTTATGATTATGTTAGGTGTGTTTGAAGTTGAATTTCACCTTCCATTTGTGTATTTGAAGTGTGTGGGTACCTATGCAATAAGGGAGTGAAATTGAGCAAGAAATGAATCATTTTGGGTTCATACGGCCTGAGACACGGGCGTGTGACTCAGCCGTGTGAGGCACACGACCTTACGACACGGTCGTGTGTCATCTGAGGGTCTTTTATATGTAAGTCAGTGAGTTACACGACCTAGCACACGGCATGTGACATGGCAGTGCGACCCTACTCAGAAAGTTACATGGGTGAGGACACGAGCTGGGACACGGCCGTGTGTCCCTTGTTTGAAAGTTTCACAGTCTGGGAGGTTCCACACGGCCGTGTGTCCCCTGCTTTCAAATTTTGCTTCTTTTTTCCTGAATTTTCAATTTTGTTTTGATTTAGTCTCGAATTGCTCCCAAGCTATTTTTAGGGTCTCGAAGGCTCAGTTTAGGGATGAAATGTATGAGAATGAATGGTTATGATATTTTTCTTGAATTTATTGAATGTTATGATGTTTAAAGGTTCTAATTGATCAGTAATACTTTGTAACCTTAATCCGATGACGGATATGGGTTAAGGGTGTTACGGAGTGTTTGAGGTTGAGATGATTGACTCTTTTTTTAAAGATAAATGTTATAAAATTTTGTTTTTTTTTTGCCATGGTTTACTTGCTGCAATGTTTAGATTAAAGTGTTGTTGTGTTGGATGATCGCTTGGGATATGTTAATCGATTTTCTTTATTTAATTTTGGAGTTTTAGATTATTTTCTGCATGGGTAAATTAGGTAAAAAAAGAAATCTATTCCGGGAATCACCGAATAACCCATTCAAAGGTGGGTGTGTTGAATGGTGATTACGAGACTGTCGCTTAGTCCCAGATTAGGCCATTCGATTGAATATGTAACACCCCTAATCCATATCCGTCGCCGGAACAGGGTTACGAAACATTACCGAAGTTTACTGATCAATTATAATTATTTCATACAATTTACTATTCATATCCGAAATTAAACGTATTCAATCATAAAGTCCCTTATATGGGCCCTCGAGACCCAATTTATGCGTTAGAAACCAGTCGGGACTAAATCGGGAACTCAAAGAATTTTTCACAAAATTTTAATTTTTTTTCTTAGGTGCAGGGGACACATGCCCGTGTGGCTCACACGGCCAAGTGACACGCTCGTGTCCTAGGCTGTATGGGCATTCGATGTGAGGCACACAGCCGTGTCCCAACCCGTGTCCATACCTGTGTAACTCTCTGACGTGTGCCTATGTGGCTGGCCGTGTGGACAATTTAATTTTCGAAAATTAGGTACAGGGGACATATGGCCAAACCACACCCCCATGTGCATGGCCGTGTGTCACACACGGCTGAGACACACGCCCGCGTCACTGCTCATGTGGACATAATAAGGCCATTTCCAAGCCTATTTCTTACCTAAACTTGTCTTCCACCTACATAAACCCTTAAATACATTTATCAACCATTTCAAAACATTAAAACTAAGCCAGTACCAAGTCTTGTGCATATCATATTATCACACATGTTCAAGTGTCCAAACTTACCAAATATACATATGCACAAATAAACATATTTAACTAACTATACTACCTCAATCCATCCATCAGTAGAATTATATACTATCCATCAATTAACCACTTTAATACACATATCAAACATGATAATGACTAATATAATTTTATCAAAATATGGCAAATACTAGTCATTCCAATGACTAGTTACAACCAAAACATTAATGTGCCAACATAGGCTAATTAACCTATACATGCCATTATATTCAAAATAAAGTTTGCCGTTTTACACCAAAACAAGCTGAAGGATAGTGTGATGTTGCTCCGACCCACGTCCAAACCTTACGAGCTTCCGAGTACTATAAAACAGAGAAAATAAAACAAAGTAAGCATATAATGCTTAGTAAGTTAGTATAACGAGAAATTAACTTACCAATCATTTTGATTAAAATAAACATATAAATAACATCCAAACAATTTGGCTTAAAACCTAAAACAGACAAAATTTCACTAATCATGTTAGTCAAATAATTCACATAAATACCAAGACCATGAATGAGTTCATCATGTAATAACTTCCATATACATATGCCTTCCATATCATATTTCCATATAACTTATACATTTCCATGACAAGTCATCTCAAGTTCAATATAGCCATGTCAGAACTTTGCCCATTGAATTTATTTGAAATATCGATGGATACACCGGTAGTACACTCGAAGTGTACAAAACTGTAAATCCGTTAATTCATATCCGGGGTACTCATTCGAGTACATAATCAGGAAGCACTCTCTCGAGCCACATAACATGAAGCTCATGTGAGCCATGTAACAGGAAGCTTATCCGAGCTTAATAACAGGAAGCTCATAAGAGCTTAAATAGAAAGCTAATGTGAGCTTAACGGGTAACTCCAAAGAGCTATTATTAGGAAGCTCCGGATAGCCAATTATCAGGAAGTTCAAGCATGCCATAACAGGAAGCTCATTAAGAGCCTGATATCAGGACGCTTATAAAGAGCTACAGTATGTCCTCAATATATACAAGATAAATACCGATCATATAACAGGACGTTCACAAAGAGCTGCGGTATGTCCTCAACACATACAAAATCAATACCGACCGGATGCTCGCAGAAACCATGTAACAAGATGCTCGAGAGGCTTATAACAGGAAGCTCTTCCGAGCTATTGTGTGTCCATAACATATGCAGAACCACAACCAATACGGAAAATCCTGTATCCATTGAATTTCATTTATTCAAACAGGACTTATTATTTATCGGGCGTAATCGGACATGTGATCAATTTCATACATAAGACATTTATACAATTCACATACATAACATTCAATTTAAACATATAAATATACAATTTTAGTTACACGAACTTACCTCGACACTTGTTCATATACGAGAATTTATTAATCCAATACTTTTTCTTTTCCTCGATCTAACTCCTTATTTGATCTTTTCGGATCTATATAAATGAATTTAACATCAATTTAGCACATTTCATATCCAATTCAATCCAATTTACATCTTAGGCAAAAGTACCATTTTGCCCATATACTTTTAATTAATTTCAATTTCGTCCCTAGGCTCGGAAAATAAAATTCATTCAATTTAATCCTTATCCCAAGCCTAACAAAAATTTTCATATAACATTTACAGTCCATGTGTTTCACAAAATTCAGAAATTTTCTATAAATTTTACATATATTTAATTTAGTCCTAAAATCACAATTTCATGAAAATTTCCTTTACAAAAGTTGTTTATCTATTAATAACCTTTCATTTTCTACCATGAATTTCAAATTTTCAGCATACTCATCCATGGAAAAAATTTATACTTTAATAACTTTGCAAATTGATCCCCAAAATAGATAGATTAGGTTATTACGATTTGAAAATATAAAATTACTAAAATGGAACAAAAATTCATACCTAATTGAGCCAAAACAACTTGCTTGAACTCAGTTTCTCTTTGCTAGGGTTTCCATGTATTTTAATTTAGGAAGATGATGAAATAAGATGATATTAGCTTATTTCCATATTTAATTAATTCAATTTCCAATTTAGTCCTTTTCTTTTCTAATTTTCCATGGATAAATCATCATAAATATCTACCAACTCCATTTAATGGTCTAATTGCTATATAAGGACCTCAAATTTTGAATTCTATAGCTATTTAATCCTTTTAGCTACTATAACTCAACTTTTGCATTTTATGCAATTTGGTCCTTTCTATAATTAAACATGTAATCGGTAAAATTTTCGCAACAAAATTTTCATACGTTATTTCTATCATAATGCAGACCATGCAATAATATTAAAATAATTTTTCTTTCTGACTCGAATTTGAGGTCCCGAAACCACTGTTTTGATTTCATTGAAAACAGGCTGTTACAGAATGGCCATTCAACCAACCAAACGCTTGCTTCACTGTGGTAGCTTGAATACACCCGAAATGGCTTAGCCATTCAGGTGAACCAAACAACACAATAGTTTAATAGTAAAAACAGTACTAAATTATTAAAGCAATTAGCCAAAATTCAATATTTTCAAAAGCAAACACCCCAGTGGGGAAATTGCTTGCTAGATTAATAACATAAACACCACAAAGACACTTAATCAAATAACAATAATTTAAAAGCTAACTTTACAAAGATCAAAAAGCAAAACTCTTAAATCTTTGAAGAATATTTTACGAAATCTCCAAAGTGTTAGGAAGATCTAAAGCAATTGAAATTCTATACATTTATTAAAAATTTATGAACCATTTTCATCGATCTAGCTGATAAAAAAAGACTTAGCGTACAACACAGAGGCTTCCCCCATTCTTTTGTCTCAGAAAAGGTCATTTTATAATCTATTCCTCGACTAGTGGCAATTGTTATACATATAAAATATCAAGTCTGTAACGACCCAATTTTCAGTGGTACCAAAAAATGCAGTTTCAGAACCCTATTTTCGTAAATCAAGTTTGTAAATATAAAATAATAATATTTATAGAGTTAATATAAAAATATATTGAATATTTCACGAGTAAATTTTTTGAATTAATAGTTAATTAAGATTCGGACTAAATTGTAAAAGTGCAATCTCTATAGAATTTTAATTGATAAAAAGCTTGAGGACTTAGATAGCAATTAACAAAGGGTAAAATGGCTAATAAACCACTATTAAGTACAAGTTAATGGAAAATGATGGCAATCTCCACTAAGTAAAATTAAAAGTGGGTTATGGTAATTAATTAGAATTATTAAGTTAATTGTTTACTAATTAAACTATATATATATATATATATATATCAATTTAAGTGGAAAGAAAGAGAAGAACGTCATCTTCCTTCTCTTTGTCATCCTCCATAGAAAGAAAAAGGTTGAAAAAGCTTTCAAACCCTTGGTTATTCGATTATACATTTAGGTAAGAAATTCAAACATTTTTCTTATATATATTTTTATAGATATGTGGTCATGGGAGCTTGATTTAGTTAGCCCATGTACCAATTTGATAAACTATTAAAGTTTTAGAAAGTTGCGATTATTGATTAATTAGACTTGAAATTGATAGATTTTAAACTTGGATTATAAAAGGACTAAATTGTAAAGTTAATTTAGCTTGTTTGTTAACTTTGTTACATTAGGGACCAAATTGAATAAACGTAACACCTATCATGAAATTATGTTATAAATAAAAAATACAAGGTACCTAATGAGAATATGTGAAATCGGATTTTAACCTCAAGCTAGAAATTGGAAGTTATGCCTATCCCGAGTTTAGGGACTAAATTGAATAAAATAAAAATATGAAAAAAGATGGACTTATATAGGATCATGCATATCATGGCATTGCATAAAAAAATTTGTATTGATTTGTTAAATAAAATATTTATATAGATCAAGATTTGGATCAAAGTGAAGCTAATAAGGAAAAAACAAAAATTATGGATTAGTCCCTGAAGGATCCACTTGTTTTGTATTTTAAAAAGGTAAGTCATATGAAACATGCTACCTCATCTTGTGTAATATGTGTGTTTGTGTTTAATTTCACACACACATATACACGTGCTTGAGTATACTTTGAAAAACTAGTGAATTTGGCATATAAGGCTAATAATGGATTGAATTGAAATGTTATGTGATAATTGACTATGTTGAGTTTAAGCTCTTAGGAGCTACCTGGTGTGGTGTAGTTTACCCGTGTATTGAAGTTCGTTTTACTAGGGTTCCATCAGGCAAAACATTATAATTTAAATATGAAACTTGAAAATGTAATGAAATGGATTCAATAAAATAATTTGATATAACGTTGAAGTGAATTGTATAGAATCAATATTATCTTATAGATTGGTAATGGAACATGACATGTAAAGTGAACTATGTGAAATTGGCATGTTCTTATGGATTAATGATAGACTACTGACATTGAGAGAAGTTATGTGAAAGTGAGATGATTTGGTTTGTTTTGAGCTTGCTTATAATGTCTAATAAACATGGATACTTATGCTCACTTGTTGTTATTTTAAGTGTCATGTCCTAGCCAAAATTATGTCAAAACTAAAGTAATTAACATGTTTGTATATGAACAAGGTAAACATAGTAGTTTCCATTTGAACTTACTAAGCATTTATATGTTTACTTTAGTTGTTTTGTTAGAAAAAATCTGATTTGAAAATGGTTTTCTGGCACAGTGAAAATAAAAATTTTAAAAATCGAACCGATTTATGATATTTATAGCAATAAACCCTGAACCAAATTCGCACCTATGTTTTCAGATAAACGGATCCTTGTCGTTCCCGACTTTCAACCAAATGACTTTCTCTACTATTCTCGTACCACGAACTGCTTCGAGTGTGGGCTCGAACAATTTGAATCAAAACACAGAACTAGAAATAGTTTTCTTTATTTAAGTGTGAAAATGAAAAATCTCTTCTTAAATACAAACTTGTAGAATTGTTATTCCAGAAAATAGATTCAATAGTTAAGAATTAATTATCTCTATTTTCGTGCAAAGTAACAATATCTTAAAATTCTGTAAATAGCTCTACCGGTGTCATCTATTTATAGGGAGAATAGGTAAAACCCTTATTGAATTGTAAAATTTTATTTCAACTAGAAAAACGAACTCCTAGTCTATCTAGGAGTATAGGGAGCGACAACCCTAGTTAATAATACTTGAGTTTGTCGTCCCCTTCATTAACATGAGGGGCTTTTGGGCCTCTTCCACATCAAGTTCAATTACAAGTACTTCTTGGCTTTTAACTCAATACTTTATAATTTGATCCAACTCGATATTTATTTTTCTATTTCCGAAAATAAACATCTCAAGATTTGTCCAATTAAATAATATTCTCAATCTAATTTTAATTTCGTTAAAATCATGATGACTTTACCGTAAAAAAATCTGAGAAAAATATATTTAATATTTCTACATTAAACGGGTCACTGTGACCAAATGATTTATTTCCATTTCGAACTTCATTTAATTTGAAAATATAAATTCATTTCGTGTTATTCTCATTTTTCATTTTGGACAAAACCAGATTCATTCCAAATAATTTCATTTCTTCATTTACATTTTGGAGAAAACCATAATCATTTCCAAATATTTCTCATTTCTCCATTTTCACCATTTTTATTCATTTGATTCAATATGTAATTAATTTATTGTTTCAATGAGCTAGTGGATAACTAATTGGACATATACAATTGAGGCTCAAATGATTTAAAATTAAGTTTAAGCTTTCTTCCTATTAATTATAAACTCATTTAGTCACGAATTCATTCCATTATAGTATCGTGACTAATCTCTTCCTAATGACATACCATTATGAAAGTAACTCGATCATTGTCATAAGTGTGTTACCTTCATAGGATATCCTTAATCTCTTTAGGATAATATTCGTTTTCTCATATGATCCTACTTTATCTTATAGTAACCACTACATTTTCACATTTTCCTTCATGAAAAGTCAATTACTATCAAATAGTAATCAATTCATTCATCACAAAGATGAACGATCCGTGACCACGTTTACTTTTCATCAACCATGTAAAACCAATGAGAGGATATCATTTACCCATGTCTTGGGCTGTGAATTCCACTATTGTGAATGACGTTGCATACTATAGAAGTCGTATACACGACGCACCAACTTTCGTTTCCTTATCTGTTTGAACTCAGACTATTACTTACATCAAAGTATACGAGTCACACATACATAGTCTGTCATCTACTTAGGATTTAGGTATGCCACACTATGAACGTTATAAGTGAATAATTTCATAAACGAATTCAAAATCTATTCTTCTTAGGTCATGTCCAATACTATCAGTTCAGTTATTCACATCTATATCTCTATCTTCTAGGAGTCATCCACTCCGATTCCCAAGACAAAACATCTCCCCAGTTGGACTTGATACAGACATATTAGTCTTTCAATCAGTTTGCTCATTTTCGATTATACTAAAGACATATTTAGGTTCGTCTACTAATGTAAGTTGTCTTTCTGTATTACGATCCAACCACATAATACCATTTAATATTAATTTAAACATTAGACAACCAGTGAGCAACATTTGCTTTTATTTTTCTTTGTGTGCAAAAACCATATGAAGACAATTATATAAACTATATTAATGTAATTATGAATTTTCTTTATTAACCAATCTATTTGAAAAAATTACAAGTGTACATAGATGAAAATACTACACTTAAGGTACCAAATCCAACAGTTTTCCCTACTTGTAGATCATCACCTTGTGGAACTTGCTAAGTCGGATCAATGCGAAGCACACACTACAGTAAGACGGTAGAATTATATTGATTTTGAGTCTAAATATTGTGGCATGTATCTAAGGGCATTTTTGGATGGATAGTTATGTGACAATTGTGGTTATGGTATGTTTGAATGTTAAGCATGAGATATAACTTATTGCATGCTTTGTTTGATTCACGTTAGGGTCATTTAAGTGATCGGTTCCCAAATTGCATAAGAATGGTATGTTTGAATTGGAAAATAAAACAATTTGGTATGACTAGTTTGATAAAGGGTTGAATATGCTTAAATGATGAATATTTGTTTTGTACTATATTGAATGTTTGGTTTCAAATGTTCATAGGCTTGAATTGGTATAAATTGGTATGGAATGATGGTGTTTTGATTTGTAGAAAGATGTATGAAAACATATAAGTGTTTGATTGACAGCATGAAAAATGTACCAAGGTGTTTATTGCCAAAATAGCGTCGCAACCACGAGTCCCCATTGTCGCAACATAGATCAACAGTGAGTGTCGTTGCGATGTCGAGATGCCCGAGGTTGTGACGTAACTCACTGATTGACGATGTCGCGATGCGGAAACCATGATATCGCTATGTCAACTCAAAATTTTGAAAACTTTACAATTTGATCCTAATTTGACCTTAAGTTATCAAAAGAGCTTTCGTAAGCTCGTATGAGACCTGGAAATGATAATGCAACATAACATGATTGTGTAATATACTTATTTGCATGTGTAAATGGTTGTTTGATGTATAATTGACTATAGTTGCTCCGACAATAAATATAACATCTTGTAGCTCGGATCCGATGATCGGGTCGAGCAAAAGGTGTTACAAAGTCTCATCAAGAGGCCTAACGGTCACATCCCCATACCCTATGGCAACCTAAATATATCAGGTTATCATTACCATAGGTCTTATATAAAAAGACGATGAAAGAAGAAAAAGGGGGCTTCTTATTCTCTACTTGATCTTTCTTCCATGAGGGAACACACTTTCTCCACATTTCAGTTACCCAAAATTGTTAACCCTTCACATTGTCCTAAACAGGGTGAACCAACTAAATAGACCAACTCCACCGCCCACCAAATATTGCATCAACAATTGGTGCAATGTCTATGAGGGAAACCGCTTTTCACCATACTTCGATCACCACTATCACTTCAACCTATCCTAAACAAGGTGAACTGATCAACTCCACCGTGCACCCAACCTTTCATCAACAAAAATAGTTTTAGAATATTACATGGAAATGATGTGGAAATTAGCTAAAAGTTAAGTTCATTTTATAAGTCACCATTTTGTAGATTTTCATAATGAAATGACAAAAAAAAAAAAAGAAGAGGATGACTATCAATAAAATTTACCCCATAATTAATAAACAATTACAGGGAAGGATCAGATAATATTCTTGTTAGTCGGATGGGGATTTAATTCATGAAGCAAGTGTTACAGCTGCTTCATCCAAGCCAACTCGTCATGATTAAGAAATTAGAAGAAATTAATGCTCTTTGATATTTACTTAAATTATTAGTTATGGTATTATTTTATTATGAAATGAAATGGAAAAATAATAATTTTCCGAATTCTAAAACCATTATTAAATTTAATAACTTATTAGACTATTTGTTTTTGCTAAAATATTAAATATTAGACAAAAAGTTGTTGGGCGTTATAAATGTTGACGTGCATTTTTAATTATTTTTCTGCACAAATGTGCTACGTAAGTGCACACATCGTCTTCATCATTATCATGACAAAGAAATCAATAATTGGATTTCCATGTATAAAATTACATCCAAACTGGATTTAATCAGTAAAATAAAAAAATATATATTTTTTGAAGTGAAAAAAATAGTGACTCGTATTATCTTTTGGGCCTTTGTTGGAACTTTGAAAAGCCTAAAAATTTCTAAGTTGATAAAGGGCCTACACATCAAATTACCCACCATTTCAAAGCAAATCCAATGAAATAACTCCGGGATGGGTTAGATCAAGACCCGAATGTCTTGACCCAGTTATTTGAAGTTGTTTATAAAACCCCAACATGAAAACCCTAACTCGTCTTTGTTGATTTCTTCCCAAGAGCCGCTCTGCTTCTCGGACCACACACCTTCTCAACCTAACTACAATGGTACTCTCTTCTTATTTCCTTTTTTCTTTTCTAGGAATTTTATGTGTTTGTTTCCTGAGAAAATGCGTTCTACAGAAAGTTATGTTGTTTGTGGGTGAAGGGTTCGGCTCTGTTGTCTTGTTTTCACTTCAAAATCTTCATTTCTCATGCATCAAAGAAGTAAAAGGAAGGAACACAAGAAACCAAACAAATCATATTCACATCATTGGGGGAATAGAGTTAGTTGTTTTTCATGAGTTTCCCTCGGTTCAATTTATTTCTGATATTTATTTATTTATTTTGATTCACTATCACATTGGTTGTATGCTAGGAGAGAATTTGAATAGATTTCTTTTAGGATTGGGTTAATTATAGCCTATTCATATGGTTTTGTGGAGAATTCAACTTGAAGAAAGCAATATAGGTTATTATATGTTATTTGGCTTTTTTGTTATTTCTTGGTACAAGTTGTTGAATCATTCATTTGTTCATGGTGCAGACTAAGAGAACGAAGAAGGCCGGAATTGTCGGGAAATACGGTAGGTGCTATTGGATTTTATTCGGTATTATTTTGTTAGAGAGGGTTACTAATCAGTAGCCATGTTTATGTTGGAGGAAATTATTATGCCTTTCTAATTTTATCCAAATTGTTCAAGTTTTTAACCGATGTAGTAGCTTTACTCTCTTAAGTAATTCTAAATTAAGATGGAGGTTTCGCCTTTTCTAGTCTAAAGTTTCTAATTCCTTGATTTGACTCTTAATGAAGGTACCCGATATGGTGCCAGTTTGAGGAAGCAAATTAAGAAGATGGAGGTCAGTCAACACAGCAAGTACTTCTGCGAGTTCTGTGGAAAGGTTAGATAGTTTCGATTATCGGTTTTAATTGTTTGCTGTGTCTTCTGTTGCCATCTCTTTATTTGAGTTGCATGTATTGGTTCTAATAAACTCTGCTCCTACAGTATGCAGTGAAGAGAAAGGCTGTTGGAATCTGGGGCTGCAAGGATTGCGGGAAAGTCAAAGCCGGGGGTGCTTATACTTTGAAGTAAATACCCATGTTTACCCTATTTCAACAATTTAGCTTCTTTTTTCAGATTGTCTAAGTATCTCTAACAAGTTGCTGTATTTCATAATATAACAGCACTGCTAGCGCTGTGACGGTGAGGAGTACCATTAGAAGGTTGAGGGAGCAAACTGAGAGCTGAGCCAATAACATTAGCATACCAACTTTCGTAGGATGTTTTTGCATGTTTTATCTAAACGTATTGAAATCTTTTTTTTTTGACAATGATGTTATTTTATATCAGAATCTGGTGTTGAAACTTTATATGAGATATTGAGTTGTTGGTTTCTTCATGATGTTAAGTCTTCTTTTGATTTATTTTCTCGCCTTGCCTTTATTATGGTTTTTTAAAAAAATTATTTTTTTTGGTAGGAGTATTATTTTTTACATATGTTTTAGCATATGGATTAGCAATAAATTAATTCAATTGGTAATATTTGACCATATTCGTAACTTATTTTTAGCGAAGAGGAGAAATCTTTGATTATTTTGAAGAGTTTTTATTTTTTACAAGAGTTATTACTAGGGGTGAAAATGAGACATCGGTACTTGTAAGTTACTCAGTTCGATACGAAAAAAAAATTGAACTCGATTTGGTAATTATCGAGTTGAGCTATCGATTGAGTTAAATTTGAGTTTAGTAATACTTAACTTGAATGACTCACGAATTTTTCATATTTTTATATTATTAAATTATGTTATTATTCGTAAGTTTAATTATTAAGTCAAGTTCGAGCTTGGTACAAAGTTGATAAACAGTTTAATCAAGTGTGAGTTTAAAATTAAATGTTTGATTGAGCTTCAAATTTTGATTCGAGTTTGAGCTCGAGCTTAACAGTATTTTAGCTCGACTTGACTTGATTGCACTCCAATTATTACTTCTTTTAAATTTTAAATTTAAAATTGTACTAAAAGTTTGTTTGGACAATACATAATAATTGAATAAAAATGTAATTACCATGGTAGTAACTACTCTCTTGTCATTATAAGGAATTGTAATTTTTTAAACATGTTTGACCGATAGAGTCTAATTACATCATAAATTCTTATGTTATTTTGACAGTAAATGCATGGTTACATTATTTTCATTTAAAAAATATTAATTACTATAAAAATTAATTTTTGAATGGTATTACAAAAAAAATTAGTATGATAAAAATAATTTATGAAGAAGGAACAAAATTAAAACCAAATAATCATATGTATTGTGATAGTTTAAAAAGTAGTTGATAATGCAATTGTTAAAAAAAAGAAGAAAAATGAACATCATATGCAATTTTATCTAATTATTCTAGTTCATATTTGTTAGGTTATTCCTCTTTAATATTTAACATATGCTCCTTATCATAATCTATTGGTCGTTAACCGAGTTCATTGTTATCTCAATTTGAATCTACATCATTAAGATCATTGATATCTCGCTTTTCCTATACTCTTTAAAGTATGGATCGTCTCAATTTCATCTATGATTAAAGTTATGAAAAACGCAACATACTAGCATGATCCAACATTATTTTTATGTTATACTAATGTTATGTTGTTAATTTGAGAAATATTTTTTTAGAACAACAAATGTCTTTCCAACTACATTTCGAAACTTTGAATGTTTTAAATTAAAGAGTTCACGAGCAGCCTATTATGCTTGTGTCTAGCATCATTTTCTCAAATGGTATATTTACATAATTAGCGTTAACCTTATGAGTTCATAATCTAAATGTCTATAGCTTTAATTGTAAATATTTATATATATATATATATATAAACTTAATTTGAAAAAAGACTAGTCGAGGTTGATAAGTGTCTTATAATGATAGAATAAAACATTAAAAAACAAATATTTAAAAAAGAGACATGTCAATTTTTCAAAACTCCTTATGAAATAAAAAAGCACACCGCTATTATATCAAATACTAACCCTTTTAAAAATTTTAAGTTATGATAAAAAAACTATGATGTGTTTTTATATATAAATATATTATTTTTATAATATATAGCATGAACACATAAATAAGTTATGTCCATATTTATTGACCATCACTTTTATAAATAAATATACTATAACATTTTTATAACATGTAAATTATTTTATAATAAACTTTTTGCTATAATTTTAGAAGTTTTAAGGATTTAAATAATTATAAATACACATTATTTTTATAATATAAGAATTTTTTTGCGATAACCATTCTAAACACTCATACATGTTCAGGTTTATAATATAATTTTTATAACTTGTATAAGAATATTCTTTAAAATTGGATTTGGGTGTAATTAGCTACGTAATTACTTTAATTCTCACCCTCTCACTAAGAATTGAAAAGTGTAATTGGGTGCTCCAACTACACTAAATTAGACAGGATCCACCAATTGCAATGGTTATCCAAACATGTCATCTTTGTGTAATTACAAGCAATTGCACTCAAATTCAATTGTTAGGTGACTTTCCAAATGCCAAGTATTTTTATATTTTATGTTTAACAATGGTAATATATATAAGTAATAAATAAATTTTTGCCTCATGTTATTGTACTAGTAACCAAATGAGACATTACAATCTTGGTTCGATGGTGGTTTTTGTGCTTTTGAAAGTGAGTTTTCTTCTTAGGGTCTGTTTGTTTTACTGAAAATGGCTTCTGGAAAATGACTTCTGGAAAATGACTTACTTTCCTAGAAAATTTAATATTTTCTGGTGTTTGGATAAATCCATGTAAAATATCTCCTGTTGTTTGACAGATTTCTTAAAAATATTTCGTAAAAGCTGTTTTCAATGAAACAAACATATATTTGAGATTTTCTTATCTTTTAATTTGTTTAATTGAGTTTATTTTATATCTATAAATTTATATTTTACATTGTTTTTACATATATTAAAAATATTTTGTTAAATTGATTCATTACAACGCCATTTTTAGTTACATGACTATCAAGTAAGTAGTTTTATTTAAAATGTGACATCAACAAAATTGACAAAAAATTTAACAATGTCAACAATTGGACTTGATTTTCAAATCTGAGAGGAACTAAATTCTTAAAATAAAAGTATAAAACTAAATTGCAAATTCGTGAAGAGCACATATAAATATTTATGATATATTTTAACCTTTATACTACAAAATATTTATTATTTATATGTTTTAATTGTAACAAAATTTATTATTAAAATTAATATTGAATAATTTTAATAATATGTGAAGAATATTATTTAAAATTATTATTTTAAAATTTATTATTAAAATAAAATTGAAATATTAAATAATTTATTAAAACAATAAATTATATGACTACATATAAATAAGTAAATATGTATGTTTAATAATATTGAAAGATATAATATTTTATATTAATATTTTAATAATTTTAAAATAAAATAAAAATTATTATAAATATAATAATATTAAGCTTGATTTAAGTTAATTTTATATAAAAATAAAATTAACTATAGAGTATCTCTCTTCGTAAAATGACTTACGTTTTTCAAAATGTTAAGTCATCTTACAGGAAAAATAGTTTATTTTACATTGACCTATAAGTTATTTTCTGTTGATCAAATTATTTTTTGTGAAACAAATATAAGAAAATGTAAAAAATATTTTCCGTACAATTTTTTTCCGTGTAAACAAACAGACAGTTTGAGATGCTTTCATGTCATAGTTTCCTCCAAGCTATGATCCCCTCCTTTCAGCTTTAGTTGGTGCTACGGTCAGAAAGAGTACTAATCATTTAAGAAGTTTCATAATTCAAAAAAAAAAAAAGAAAGAAAAAAAGGCAGAACAATAATTCAAGAAATTGCTTAAAAAGTAAAATAACAAAGCATTCTTCTTAGATTCGACGTTTTGGGTCGAAACAACGCTGAATGTTGGAGCAGTAAAAAAGTTTTGTTAGTATAAAACAATTCCTGCAACGTTTTCAATGGTTGAATCACCTTGCTTGATTTCAGACTTAATTATAAGCGGCAATAAGATACTTTTATCAAACATCATATTTTATGTCCCAAAGAAATTATAAGCAGGCTGGGCTTGAATCCCGTACAAGATAAAAGGCCAATAAGCCAGAGCCTTCATGTCCAGCGGTGGACAAACAATGTTCAGACTTGCATTTATAGCCATCGTCAAGACAACACTCAATTGGTGAAACAGTTTTTGTAGCAGACAGAATCTGTCCACACTACCTGTCCGGTTCACCTGCAAATTGTTGGAGCCCCCATGATGAACAGTGTAATTCTAGTTGGAACAGTTGAGTAAGCTTTTAATAAGGATTCCATGGACTGCAGATTAACAATATTGAAAGAGAGATAATAATGTTTGAACATCTAAATGTCAAATGAAAGCGTTAACTACTGCTTCTAATAAGAGCAAGTCTTGGCAGACTAGGGTGAATATCAGGATGAGTTGTAGGTTAAGACCTATATAACTTGGTTGCAACTCAAGTATTTTTGTTTTATCTGCAATAAGAAAATGTTGACAAAAATGGTGGGGGATTTCAATGGAGTCCAAAAAAATAGCGTTATAACAATCTTATGGGTTATTCACATTAACCGCAGTACATATGAAGCTGACCGGACTGGACCGGACTGGACGGTTTTATCCAGACTTCCGGGATATACAGAAGCTACTAACAACATTTACAAGAGGAAAACGAGACTAGTTGCAGGCTCTTTAAAGCACCTTAGTGCCATTCTTCACTCATGAACTCAGCCTATATACGTTACTCAAGCCATTACACAAAAAGGAAAAAAAATGGAGGCCCATTTCTTGCTCCATGATCAACCACCTTCTTCAATGATTGAAACATGGTTCCAAGCAGGTAACTTTTTACTTTAATCATTTCTTATAATAGGACAATATTATAATGGACAAGATAAAAAAAGACGCCATATAGTGAATTTATAAACCACAGCACCATTTGGAGTCCTTGTATTAGACGATTGAAGTTGGAGGATCATCACTGTTGTCTTGATGCATTCTTTTTTGGACGGCTTTCACGGCTACTACTCTGGCAGCATTGGCTGCTTTGTTTGCAGCTGAGACAGCTTTATTTACTCTCTCATCGATCTTTGCAATGCTGTAAGCTTTCTCCGCTGCTCTCTGCGCTTCCTGAACACAGGTCCAGAAATTATCAGAGAACTCATACACGAGTTATCCTTGAAACTGTAGGTTATTTATAGTATTGAACATGAACAAGGCTTGCGAATTTCTCAGGACAAAGGGATAATATAAAAATGGTTAGTGGAGCCGAAGAAAATGATATGAAAAATACCTGAACAGCATTAAGGACTCTAGATCGAGTGACAGCATGGGGGGATCCAAGATGGATGCTTTGTGTGCTGTGAACATTAAGAACCCCATGTTGCCAGTGACCAGATTGTGTCTCACCATTTCTGAAAGTGTATGTGCCAAATCCCTGCCTTCTTCCCTCGTGCCAGGCTCCCTCATACCGGTGTCCATTCCCAAATTGATAAACCCCAAATCCATGCATCTTGTCCGCGAAATATTCCCCTAAATATATGTCCCCATTTCTGCATTTTCAATCACAAAGTTGACTGGTCATTAAAACTGAAATTTATGTTATACATGTGGTTGTATCAGAGAATTGCTCAATGAATGATGACAAGGCAGTAATTTGTTGAAGTTATTATCAGCATTCAAGGCGAGGAAGATTGGAAGTAGATGGACAAGCAACAATATGGAATAGGAAACACAATGAATAAACTAATCAAAATCAAAGAGACAGCTATAAAACCAATAGCTACAATTCAGCCTTGGTTAAACTTTAAACAACAAATAAACTGCCTAGGATGTTACTGTTAGTAATAGATACCAAACATATTCCTATAATATGACTATTAACTAGAGAGCAAATAACCCTAAATCACTTGCTCACTCACCAGGTTCAAACTAATGAAGATTATACTTCCAACAAGAGTTTATCAATGAATAAAGAGAGAAAAAGGGGAAGGTGCGAAGCTAAAAGTGAGGATTCCTTCGAACTCAGTGCTGCAACTTCACTAGGTCAGAGTAGTTCACTAATCCAAAATAAGAAATTATAACTACAGCCTGGAAGTCTGTAAGTATGTGAGATGCAACCATTGAACACAAGCTTTAAATACCACTTTAAAATCTGTAATTGGAACGACCAACACCATATATAGATACACAGCAATACAGGCAAAGGCAACATGAAAATCTAATAATGGTTCTTCACTTAATCTATCCAAAGGAGGAGGAGCAAGAATTCACCTGAAATGGTAATGGCCAAGCCCATGCTTTACACCCCACTTGAACTCCCCCACATATTTGCTGCCATCTTCACAAGTATGCACACCACATCCATGACAATGCCCATTAGACCACTCACCAGCATAAACATCACCTGTATAAAACCTATACACTCCAATTCCATGCCTCAATCCCTGCCTGTATTGACCGCGATATCGGCTCCCTTTGGCCCAAGTTTCCACACCATAACCATCATATTTCCCATCAATCCAATCCCCCTCATACCTTGCTTTCATGCAGTAATAATAAACCCCACTCCCTGAACATTTCCCTTTATGGAATTCACCTTCATATACATCCCCATTACTGTAAACCTGCACCCAAGTTCCCGAATTCGCTTTCTTCTCCGATTTTGGCTTTGATCCAATTGACCAAACAACAGGTTTTGAAGATTTAGAAGATGAACCTAGTTGAATAAACTTAGCAGGTAGTGAACGAGCAAGAAATCGAATCGAGGGCAAGCGAGGGAGTGCAAGGTTAAGAGAAACCAAAAGGGTAACCGAGAAAGCAAGCAAAGCAAGAAAATTCAACACGAAAAACCGCCGAGGATCGGAAACCAAAAAGTAAAGCGAAGGGAGAGAAAGCAAAACAAGAAAACGCAAGTGGAAACAAAGCAAGCGGCCACGGTTCAAATGATGAACAAGTTTCCTACCCAGTTGTTGAGTATCAAAAGGAATAGCGAAACAAGCAGAACAAGAAAAATACCGAAAAAGAGGTAATCTTTCAACCGTTCTGCAATGGTCACGGCGGTGGTTTTTGAAAGAAGAAAGAGTTGGGGAATGAGGAAGAGAATTGTGGGTCATTATAGGCCGCTTATGGGGAGTCGAGAGAAGGGCATGAGTTGGAGATGGGTTATTGGAGAAGGAGGGTTTATGATGGTGAAAGTCGGGTTGTTTATGATGATGGGTTGGTGTTATTGTTGGTGTTGGTACTGATGCTGGTAGCGGTGGTGATGGGTTTGGTGATATGGGTGGGAATGGGACTCGGATGGTGAGATTAGGCTTGTTTGGAAGGGGAAAATCAACCCTGTTTTGTGGGGTTGATTCAAGGTAGCTTTGGTGATTGAATTGAGAGCAAAAGAGATATGGAGAAGTGGTTTTGTTGAAGCAGTCGATGCTTAGGTTTCCGATCTCTTGTTGTTTGCCAGATTTCTTCTGATGCATTTACATAAACAAAACTGTCTCTCTCTCAACTATTCTCTTTCTTTCTCTCTGTGCGTGTATGTTTATACTGTAAGTAAAACTCAAAAGTGTCGTTTTTGAAGGCAATTTCTGATTGTGTGTATGTTTTGGTTCTTTCTTTCTTTCTGTGTACTAATTCTGGGTTTTCGGTTTTGGCTTTCGATGTCTGGTTTTTGACATTCAATTCAAGCAAACAACATATAAATTTGTGGGTTAAGTTGACAGGGTTTCTTTGACAAAACACCCTGGTTTTTCGTTACATTTTCTGAAATGCCATTGCTTCATTTCCCCCTTTTTGTTTCATTTTCTTTATTTTTTTCGAATTAACTAAAAATTTTGTATTTCGAATCTCATTATTGTCATTTATTTATCAATTATTAACTAATTAATAACCATAGTATTTTATTTTTGAAAGAAAAAAAGGAATAAGCAAATTTGTAAATATCGGTACAATTAGGGGCAAGTACATGGAGAATGACGCTTTGCCTTGGCCACATCTCCAAGAAAAAACCAAAACCCGTTCGAAAAGGGACGATCCTATTAGCGGTCAACCATTATGTACCCACGTGGCCTCTTACTTTATTCCACGTGGCATTTCTTTATTTTTAATGCTTGCGTGGCATATCCTTTGTTTCTTATTCTGTGGCTATTTACTGAATTTGGCACCTTTATTTTTTATTATTCATTTTGTCACCCTTTTGTCCATTTCCTCACCCCTCAATTTTAATTGGATATTAAAATATTATTTCTTTTTTCCTTTAATCCTTTCTTGCATTTCTAAATTTGAGTTCTTTTACATACATCTCCTAAATCATTAACTAAATAAATGAGGAAACATTAACCAACAAGAGGTCGTAAAATTATTATAATTTTCTCTATCTTTTTTTTTTCTCTTTTATAGTTTAATTTCTTTTTCATGAAACAACTTTGAATGTTATAAATTTATGAATCAAAATCCACACAACTTTCTTCCTGATCTTCGACACTGGCCACCAAATCAATTTGAATCTAAGGTATGTTCTTCTACTTGTTGATGGGAGCTAATCTGTCTACCAATCGTTGAATTGTTACTTAGAGCTCTCTAATATGACTTTTCTTAAAAAGAACTTAATAGTTAAGTGGCGACTTAAATAAAAAATTTCAAATAATTTTACGATATTTTATAACTTTTTGGAGTTAAAACAACTAAAATGTAAGCTTACTAATAATTTAATGAACTTAGGTGTAGTTTACTTATTTTCTTTTTACTTTAAATTATGCTTTTAAGGTCTAATCCTTTATAAACAAGGCTTTTTTCAATTAATTTCATAACCTTAATATAACACAATTGTTTGTAAGGGAGAAAAAATGAATATATATAAAAGTACCCTCTTCCGAATAATTGATTAGTGTCAATATCCTTTTCAATAATATATTGGTGTAAGTACTCTTTTAGTCTCTATCGATTTGAAAATAAATAAATTGGTCTTTTCAACAAAATTTAAAAAATCAAATTTTTAAAATTTTAAATATTTATAAAAATTTCAAAATTTATATACAAAAGGTTATGATTTCAGAAATTTTCTCAAATAATAATTTTGGGACCTAATTAATGATTCAAATTTATTATACTCAAGTATCTTATTTGTTTTATTTTGTTTTAAAAGAATTTCAAATATATATGGTTTCAAATTTATGTACTCTAACATGAAATTAATTATATTGTAACAATAATTTTATTTAGCATGTTTAAAATTTTTTAATTTAACTCGATTCAACTCGACTCAAATTTCATTTCACTCAGCTCAATTCGAAAAAAAAATTAAATTGAGTTAAGATGATAAAATAGGACTCGTGAACTCGATTAACTCAAAAAAATTTCACTTAATTCGACTCAATTCGACCAAACGCTTACTCAAAACTATCCACCCATTAATTTTTGTTACTTTACTCTTCTTAATTAAAATAATTATCAATATGCTTGATGTACGGATGATGTCTACAGTCAAATAAGTTAAATGATGTCGTATTATTAAAAAATAAAAGGAAATTAAAATTTTAAACTATTTTATGATGATATTTAAAATTTTAAAATAAATCGTCAAAACTAAAAACATCCAACATTTTGTCTGTATATCATAAAAGGCCTAGCTTTTACATTTTATTTTATCGTTTTATCCCCCCAACTTATAACTATATTAACGTCGTAATCAGAATCGATGACTATAAATTCTAAACTCGATAAATTAATTTTATAGAATAAATTTACGGTGATATTTGGATTTGAGACGCTAATATTGTGAGATTTAGAAAAGTCGAATCAATTAGACCTTCAATTTTCGATTCAACCAGTTGAATTAGACGGGTTAACTAAATAAAAAAAGCTATTGAAAATTCATTAAAATATTTAAAAAATAAAAATATATTTGAAGTATTTAAAGAGATTTGATGGCCAATCAGGTTGCGCCACCTGTCTTGACCTTTTCATTTCATAATATAATTTAAGTATCATGCGCGCACTCATCCGATGATCCCTCAAAGCTATGTTATTACAGTATAAGAAACAATGAAACTAAAAAGGTAATTAGCAAAGTTGGAAATGGGGGTTGTTATTACTGAAAGTGGGAATGTGTGTGCTAATCTCATATCAATCATTTAATTTAAAAATTGATAAGAAATCAAGAGTGTGAGATTCATATAAACATCTGATAACTGTTGTGAGGTAGTTTGTAACTGTCTCAAGTTATAAAGGTGAAAAAGAGACCACATCCAATGGCTGGACATGGTTTTGGTCTTATCCACGACATCCTCCCACCATTTAACATCCATTTCTTCCATATCCTTTATTTCTTTCTGAGGGCATGCATGCATTTCACTGTTTTCTTATCCTTTTCCTATTTTAATCCTTAAAATTTGAGGTTTCTAAATATTTATGTTGGATAGATGGTTTCGATAAGTGTGTGAAAATTTTAATGTTGAAAATATGAATTATAAAAGTGAAAATTAAGTGTTTAATGAAACTATATTGTTTGGTAAATTGATTTTTCTAAATTTTGAAAAATAAAATATCTAAAAATAAGTCACAATTTTAAAATATACAAGATCATTGTTGCATTCTCAAGTAGAGAAAGAAAGGAAGAGAAAAGAGGTTTTTTTTTTTTTTTTTTATCAAATGAAGAGACATTGAATTAATGATTTTATTCGTCATAGTTTTAGTCTTTTGTAGGCTTTACATTAGCAAAAAGTAGTAAAAAATCAAAGAAAAAAAAATCTCAACTATTAAGTACTCCCTAAATATTAAGGAAACTTTGTTATCCACCTAAAAAAGTCCCAACAAATCTCAGCAATCCCTCTTTTAAACTAAAAGTGGATTGCATACATATTACTTGGCACCATCTTGATTTTCCAAAGTGCAAACACCTTTTAACTTGATAAATGATGCCAACTTGAGAGACTAGGTAAATATATCAACTTGATCCCTCACTTCTGCAATACTCTAGCTTAATTGTTCCTTCATTGTTGAGGTCTTGCAAAAAGCAATTGCTTCTTCCATGTAACACAGGATTATTTGACAACTTGATGGCTAAGTTATTATCACAGGAAACTGTAGTTTCTCTTTCTTGCTTGAATTGTAGCTCTTCAAGGTTTCTCCTAAGCTAAATAGCTTGATAAGCACGAGCTGAGCTATCAACAAATTCAACTTCTGTGCTTGATAATGTGATAATGGATTGCTTTTTGGATGACCATGAAATAACCCTTGTGCAAAGCATAAAAACATAGCCTAAAGTGCTCCTTCTATCATCTTGGTCTCTTGCATAACCACTATTAGTGAAATCAACCAAATCTGACTTTTCATCCTTCTTGTAGAAAATCCCCAAATCATTGGTTCTTTACAGGCAACGAAGGATTCTCTTAGCAATTAACAAGTGTTTTTAATAAGACTCACAGGATACATAATGTTTGGTCTTGTAGTAGTTAGATACATCAAACTACCTACAATTTGCTTGTAAAGTGTGTTGTCCACCTTCTTCCCCCCTCATTCTTTATTTAGCTTTAAGCCAAACTTAGTTGAGGTGTTGGTAGAGTTGCAATTCATCATCTTGAATCTATCCAAAATTTCTCCCACATACTTCTTTTGGAAAATAAAAATTCCACCATCAGATTGCATTACATCTAGGTCAAGAAAAAAGTGATTCTTCCGAAGATTAGACATCTCAAACGCATCCATCATAGGCTTCTTGAAATTATCAAACATGACACTATCATTCCTAGTAAAAATAACCTTGTCAACATATAAGCATACAATAGGTATTTCCTTATTATCTCTAATTTTAACAAAAAAATGCGTGTTTATATGGTCACTTTAGAGACCCCACTTTAAAAAAAATAAACCTCAATTTGATCATACCAAGCTTGTGGAGCTTGCTTTAGCTCATAAATAACTTTATTCAATTTATAAACTTTATGCTTATTTCCAACCTTAGTATATCAGAGGGTTGTTCAACAAATACCTCTTCTTTAAAGTATCTATGCAAAAAGGTCGATTTGACATCTTACAAGAAGCTAAGCCAAGAATTCTACATTGCTAATGCAATCACCATTATGACGGTGTCATGTCTTGCAAATGGGGTAAAATAAATTTGTATTGTAACAGCCTGGTTTTTTTTACCCTAATCGGAACAGTAGTTTCGGGACCACAAATCCGAATTAGAAAAATATTTTAATATTATTTTCTGTGTTTATTATGTGTTAATTTACTAGTGTGAAAATTTCGTGCTTTAATTTCGCCGTTTGAGTGTCCGATTAAATAAAAGGATTAAATCGCGTAAAATAAAAATTTAATGGTTATTTCTAAAAAGGGGCTGAATAGTGGTTATTCTTTTAATATGGAGGTTTTGTTTTGCAATTTAACCATTAAATAGAATAGTGGATGGCATGTGTATAATATATATAGTTTTTATATTAATTATAAATGTTATAATATATATATATATATATTATATTATAATATTATAATTAAACTAATAAAGACCACCATCATCTTTTATTTCATTATCATCTAATCGAAACTAAGAAAAGAAAATAAAAGAAGAACAACCAAGCTATTCGGCCATCTTTGATGCTTGATTTAAGGTATGTTTGGTTTCGGTTTTTGATGATTTTTGCGTTTTTGTGATCGTTGCTTCGTGTTATATCTAGCTCATGCTTTAATTTTAGAATTTGATAGTGATTTTGAGACATGCCATTTATGAATACTTGAGCTTGGTAATAGTTTATGATGAAATATGAAAGATATGTGATAGATTATAATGTGTGTTCTTGAATTTTTGATGAATTTAATTATTTTGGATTAATTTGTAAGAAAATATTTAATTGAGGGATTAAAAGGTGAAATAAATGACATGCAAGGATCTATATGGGTCTAGGAAATATTCGGCCAAAACATAGTGTGGTCAATTTGAAATATTTTGTGTTTTGTACAATTTGGACTAAATTGTAAAAATGTTAAATAGTAGGGGTAAAATGGTAAATTGCCCATTTATGTGTTGTTGGACAAAATTGAATGAAATTATATTTGAATGAGTTCAATTTGAATGTTTTTAGATCAAGAATTAAAGAAATTGGACTTGGATCGGGGGAAGACTAAAGTCGTTGACTATCGTTCCGTTTCGATTATCGTTGTCAGAGGTAAGTCTATTAGCAATTTAAAAGTTATTAAATCAATATTTATACGTGTATATCGATGGTATACTTGATGAGCTGTAATTAAATGTTTATAATTTGAAGTATAAGTATGAATTTTATAAAAGTATTTGATAGTTTCGAATATACAAGTATAATCTTGTATAAGTTTATGAGTTAAATTATAGGTTTAAATTTTATAGAAGTAAATGTGATATTCGGATAGGCATGTATATATATGAAAATATCTTGTAATGAAATTAGGTATGAAATTATACATGTATATGATAGATTCAAAATATATGTAATAGCATGAATAAACTTTGAATTTAGATAAAGGTACGAATATGTATATATTTATATTTATAATTATATACATAATGATCGAATATATATGCATATGTGTATATATATATAGTTTTTTTAATTTAGTGGAAGTATGAATGTTGTATATGTATAAATTCTTGGTTTTAATCCAAGGTAAGTATGATTTATACATATATATATGTATATTAGGTTTGAATATATGTATATATATATATGAATAAACTCTTAGATTTGATTAAGATATGTAACTTATATTTATATATGTGAGTTGGTAATTATATATATATAAGTTATATTCGAATGATCAGTATACATACATGTATATGATTTTATAGTGAAATTAGGTATGACAATTATACAAGGTTACATGAGGTTCGGTTATGTTAATATACAAGTATATATTCTTGTAATAAATTATGTATGTTTATTCATGTAAAGTTCTTGAATAGCATTGGAAGTATGAAATTTTTGAGCTGGAATTGATGTTTGAACTTTATATTATCTATGTTATTTAAAGATATGGTTTATAAATTATTGAGCTGAATTTTAAGTGGATTTTATATACAAATATAAGATGCAACTTCTGTGAATTGAGATTCTTTTGTTAAAGCTCAGTACTAATCTGATTTATTGCCAGTGAAATAATTCAGACTTTATGTCTAGCAGGCTTTATGCCGGTGAAATTATTCAGACTATACGTCTAGCAGGCTTAATGCCGGTGATACATTTCGGACTATAAGTCTAGCAGGCTAAAAGCCGGTGTACCGAATCAGGTTTTAAAACCTAGCAGGCTAAGTGCCGGTGAAGCTGTTTAAATTATGTGAGAATATGCAATTGATATAGCTATGATTTTGGCTATATTAAATTGATGAGCACATATATATTCGGTCTAAGTAATTATTAAATATCTATATATATGTGCATTCGGTATATGCATATATTAAATATATATGCATCTGGTATATGCATTTGATAAACAATTGATATATATATATATTCGGCAAATGCATTTGATAAGTATATATATATATTTGAGGTGTATATACATTTGTTTATAAGTATTTGATGAATTTGTTTGCATTCGGTTATAATGTTTATTAGGTATATATATTTGATTATAAATAAAATAGTTTAAAGACAGCAAATGCTAATAAAATAATTATTTGTGTTAATTACGAATTCAGTGAATTTGATTTGGAAATTATATGACTTATATATATTTTAGTTATGTTATAGACTTACTAAGCTATATAAGCTTACTTTGTTCGTTTACGTCTCTCTGTTTTATAGATTTTAGATCCAGCTTCAAGCTCGGGGATCGTCAACAAGTTCATCACCTTATCTATTATCTCGGTATTTTAAATATTTAAATTCTAACTATGGCATGTATAGACTAGATAAATGTTTTGGAGGTCGTATTTTGTTGTATTATATATGATTATAATAGCCATACTAAAATGGTTTATTTTCTTATGGATTTGCTAGTTTGCAATGTCTATATTAGTTAGATTTTAATGTCTTTGTTTATTAAGGATGGTTGTGTTTGTTCGGTAATGCCTCGTAATTCTAATTCGGCGATGGATACGGGTTAGAGGTGTTACATGTATAGTCCACACCATACTCCTGCTTGTACCCCTTAACCACTAACCACACCTTGTACTTGTCAACTTCGCTATTTTCCTTTAGCTTTATCTTGTTGACCTGTTTAACACCAATGGTTTTGTGCCCTTAATGAAGATCAGTCAACTCCTATTTCAATGGCTTCAGTTTCAAATTACATTGCCTTTTTTTTTTGTTTCATTAACAACACTTTCAAAACTTGTTAGGTCACAATATGTAAACAATGCAAAATGAGTACATTGTCATTTTCTCTAATTTTGGTTACCCCATAATATTGTATCCATGTAAACCTTCTTCAAACACAGTAAAGTGCTAAACCTTCTTCAAACACAGTAAAGTGCTTCAGCTGCTACACTAGTTTTTTTTTCTCCTTGTGTTGGCAATATTTCAATGGCTAGTGGAGAAGTATTCTCGAGCATTCATGCTTCTTCAACTTCACTATCACAAAGAACTTGAGTAGGTTGTTGCTTGTCCCAATCCCATGTGTTCTCTTCATTAAACACAACATCTCAACTTATCAAAACCTTCTTTTTTACAATATTAAACAAATTGTATGCCTTTATCATTTCACTAATACCAAGAAAGACACACTTCTCACCTTTATCATCAAACTTCTAAAGTGGTCTACCAGTAATCTCTTTCCACTCCAAGCCTCATCTGGAGTCTCATCTCGAAGAGCATGAAAGGGATTCCTATTCAAGTTGTGGATGCTCCAATTTACAACTTCTGGCCAAAGCACCTATAAAACTTTCCCTCTTGATAGCAAGTTTCAAACCATTCTGAGAATGATTCTATTTTTTCTTTCTAATACATCAATTTGTTGTGGTGTATAAATAGTTGTGATCTCTATTTGGATGTGTAACATCTCTAAAACCCCTTGAATTGTGAACATGGTTGGTTCGGGAATATATATGAGTTAAGAATTTTTGAAGTACATAAAATAAGAATTAACAATGTTAGTAAAGAAGGTATAAGGATACAAGAGGGAATTGAAAAGACTCAGTATGTTGAGTAAAATAAATTTAAGGTATAAATTAAATTGTAAGAAAGCGAAAAGTGTTGGGGTAAAAGTGTAAAAAATAAAAGATAAATGATTAAATTGAATTGAGTGGAAAAAGAGGAAGGACTAAAAGTCTAAATATACCAAGCGAGTGTCATGAATTGTGGATGAAATTGTAGAGATTGATAACGGGCAAAATGATCTTTTCTTAAGTAGATTTTTAATGATATTTTAATAGTTTAATTATTAAATTAATAGGATATTTTTATGGAAAAAGTGTCGAAAACTCATCCATCTTATTCTCCATCTCACATGATCACCATTCATGAAAATAAATGTTTTCATTTTCTTCCAATTTGGTTCCTTTCCACCATAACCATCAAATTCAATCTAGAAACCATCAAATTTCCATAGAAATCCTTAGTGAAATCAAGAATACAACATCATAGCAAGGTGATTTTCAAGTGAAGAATATGTGTGTTCATGTTGGAGGAGAGAAAAAATCAAAAGTTCGAAATTAAGAGAACAATGTATGAATATAAAGGTTTTATCATGTTTTTAAGTTTAATCTTGCTAGAGAAGTATAGAAATGATGTCAAAGTAAATATTTCTCATGGAAAGTTTTAAGTTTTTAACATGTTGAAGAAAGAATTTGATAAAGTGAATCAAGTGATAAGGAGAAGGGGAAAACAAGTGATTTGAGGTTGGTGATAGGTAAGTACCCTTGAATTATTTTGTTACCTAAGGATTAAAATGTAAATTTTATAAAATTTGTGGTAAACTAATAAAATAAGTGTAAAATAATTTGATATGTAAAATAATATATAATGATAAAAGGCTTAATTAAAGTGTAATATGAAGGTGAATTAAACATAAAGTGATGTTAAAGTAAAATTATAGTAAATATTAAATTGTGAAATCTATAATTGAAATGAGAGAAGTAAAGTGCATAAAATTGATATGTGAAATAAGATATTATGATTAATTATTTGATTAAAGTGTTATGTGATACTGAATTTGAATGAAAGGTGAAATTAGAAGGATATTATAATAACTATTGAATTTTCATAATGTTAAGAATTGAATAGCAAGATATTTAGAAATGACTATAAGAATTAAAAATGTTGAAATGAATTATTCGAGTGAAGTGTTACATGAAAAGAATTGATTTAAAGTGACTAAGCAAAGAATATTGAATTTCATGGTAAAATGGACTAAATTAACAAGTATGTGAAAGTTTTATGTATTATCATTTGACAAGTGAAAATGATGTAGAGAGTACAAAATATATGATGTATTATGGACGAAGAATTTAGTGAATAAAATCTCTTGATTATTGTAATTGAAACTTACAATTATTCTTTAATTCATGAAAATGAGGACTAAATTGAAGAAGTGAAAAAGTATAGTGAAATCATGAAAATCGTGGAATATTACATTCATGAATAAATAATGTAAAGTCAATGATATTCGAGTGCCTATGTAGACTAGTGTTGAACTTCATGAATATAGTTGGCATGCCATAAGAACCCGAGCGCTCCCGCGTTAATCGTGATATTCATGATTTTACATTTTAGTGCCTCCTATTTTGTTATGCTCTTTGGTGCCTCTTATTTTGTTATACACTTTGGTGCTCGTGTTTTCAACACTTTTATGCTTCATATATCATGATATGTTCCATGTATCCATCTAGTTCAAACGTGTCTAGCATGGGCTAAAAGTTGTGCGAAGTAAGTTCTGATAAAATGTTCCTTTTATATCGTGAAATGACAAAGTAATGAATCAAAGTATTAGTGAATTTTATAAATATTGAATAATCTTTTTGTTACTATTATAAATTCATGAAATATAATAGTAGAATTAAAACTAAGCAATGGTAAGGTTTAAATTCATGGGTACCTACTAAGTTTTCATGAGCTTAACGTGTTATTTATCAACGTGTAGGTGAAAAATCGAATTGAAGTTCTCATTAGAAGTATGACCGCTTATAAACGACTAAAATGTAACACCAAAAATATTATAAATTAGAACGGCAGTGTCTGCAAGTGCATAGATCAAATTGTAATATAGTTTAGTACAACTAAATACTTTGAAAGTATACTTAGGATTGTACCCAAGGGAGAATGGAATAAGTTATGAAAACATTTTTAAAATAATAAGTCTAAGTAATAGTAGTAGTAATAATAATAATAATAAAGAAATAATCTCAACAACTAGTTGATTTTTAAATATTATGATAGTTTGTTATTCACCTAATAAATTCTAACAAATCTCAACAATTATAACATGTAACAGCCCGATTTTGACCCAAATCAGAACAGTGGTTTCAGGACCACAAATCCGAATTAGAAAAATATTTTAATATTATTTTCTGTGTTTATTATGTGTGAATTTGATTGTGTGAAATTTTCGTGTTTTAATTTCATCGTTTAAGTGTCTGATTTAATAAAAGGGTTTAAACGCGTAAAATAAAAATTTAAGGGTTAAATCTAAAAGCACCTAAATGTTGTTGTCTTTTTAAATGGGAGGATTTATGATGCAATAAGACCAAAAGTTAGATAGTGGGTGGCATTTGACAAGAGTAACCTTAATATATATGTTAGACATAATTATTAGTAAAAGGTTAATATAGTAATAAGGTAAATATTAAATTTATAATAAAAATAAGTTATGAAAAGATGAATATGTTCATCTTTGTTAGCCGAATATTGAAAAGGAAGGAACCATACATGGCTTTTTAAGTTTCGGCACTTCTTTAGCTTGGTTAAGGGATGTTTTGATTTCGATTTTTGATGATTTTTACGTTTTTGTAATCGTTGCTTCGTGTTCTATTTAGCCCATGCTTTAATTTTAGAATTTGAAGGTGATTTTGAGATATGCCATTGATGAATACTTGAGCTTTATGATAGTTAATGATGAAATATGAAAGATATGTGATAGATTATAATGTTTGTTTTTGAATTTTTGATGAATTTGATTATTTTGGATTAATTTGTAAGAAAATATTAAATTGAGGGACTAGAATGTGAATTAAATGACATGCAAGGACCTATTTGAGTCTAGGGAATATTCGGCCAAACGACATTGTGATTAATTTGGAATATTTTGTGTTTTGTGCAATTTGGACTAAATTGTAAATATGTTAATATTAGGGGCAAAATGGTAAATTACCCATTTACATGTTCTTGGATGGAATTGAATGAAATTATGTTTGAATGAGTTAAATTTGAATGTGTATAGATCAAGAATTAAAGAAATCGGACTTGGATCGGGGGAAAAATAAAGTCGTCGATTAATCGTTCCGTTCTGGTTTATCGCTGTTCGAGGTAAATTTATAAGCAATTAGATGTTAAAATTTCTGAATAAATGTTAATTATATATATGCTGAAATGAAATATGCAAATATATATATACATATATATATATAGCTGAATGCGTTTTAGTTCGGAAAGTAGAAATAGATGTAAATGTGATTTATCGATATTTAGCACTAAGTGTGCGAGTATGGAATAGCTACGGCTATATGAACGGCACTAAGTGTGCGAAATTAAAATAATGATGTTGGATAATGGGCACTAAGTGTGCGAAATTAAAATGATGATGTTGAATAACAAGCACTAAGTGTGCGATACCGAGAGCAACTTGGTTAGATGAGAAAGAGCACTAATTGTGCAACTTCATTATGACCTCGATCAATTATTTAGTACATGATAGTACAAGTATACAATGGATGAATAATACTTGATATCAAGGTAAGTTGGTTATTTCAATTGTGATGAGAAAAATTTACACGAGGTAAATGAAAGTATATGAGTATATGAAAGTTTATATTCGGACAAATGGCAAATATATGTGATATTATAATTATGTTTTATATGCATTTATTTATGAAAGAGTACATTTGGTAAAGAGTGGGTATATGAATTGAATATGGGAATAACTATGTTATTATTTAAAGACCTATCCGGCCAAGCTGAAATTAGTTCATAGTTACATATTTGATATTTAAGTTTTGCAAGCTCGAATATGTATATATACGAATATGATTGCATTATTTGATTTTGTTATTGAATTATTAATGTCATTAAATTGTACAATTGCTTATGACATACTAAGTTGTGGTAGCTTATTTTATATATGTGTTTTTCTTTCGGTTTTATAGATTTTGGAAGCTAGTTACGGGTTTGGGGATCGTCAGCGTAGTTAATCACACTATCGTCCATTCATCGGTAATTATAGAAGTTAAATATAAAATCTATGGCATGTATAGGCTATACTCCCCTTTTGAATATATTTTGAACGAAGTGTGTATATATATATATATATATAATAGGCCATGCGAAAATGGCTTGTTTATTTTGACATGAATGGTTTCATGCTTTGAATATTATTATGGTTGATGTTTTGGCTATGTTTTATAGATGGTTAAGACTAACATAAATGATGTTATGCTTTGGGAGATTTTCAATTTTGATGATTATGCATATTGGTTGTGATAGACAAGTAAAGATGATTGATATGATACGATGTAAGTATAAGTTACAATTGAATTCTGGATGGAAATATTTTAGTTTTTGGCAATTGAGATTGAATTTGAATTATCATATACTATGTGAAAATGGTATATTGATTTACTATGAAAATTGAATGGTTGAAATTGGTAATTTGCATAATGAACATTGTTTATGGACTTGGTCTTGTAAACGACCTTTGATACAATTAAGGGATAAATATTATATAGTAAATATATATAGAATCGGCCTTGGTATGTTGTGCATGGAATTGTTTGAGTATTGATGTATTTGACATTAGTTAAAGTATAAGTATTTAAACTTAATTGTATTCGCTAAAGCTTGAGAAATTGACCGTATGAATAGTAATTATAATTATTTGATGAATAAATATTTGTATGCAATTTGATAGGTAGTTTTGATTGTTTGAATAATAATAAGTGAATATACTATAAAATTATACAAATGCTTATGGCATATTCAGTCCAAAGTTTATAATCGCTTGTATTTAAATGTGAGTTTTATATACACATTTGAGTCATTGTTGTTTGTAATTGATTTGTTAGTCGAGTAGGCAAAATGAGTATGACCTAAAGTGGTGTTTGAAATATTTTTCATAATTTTTAATTATGAGTTATGTGTTTATGAATATGTTCGATGCATGATATGAAATGACTCGTAATAAGTTGATATTACCTTTTTGATTTAATACTGGGTTGGTTCAGTAGGTTGAACATGTGTACATCTATGATTATTTGAATTTGAATTTGGTTCGGTAATACCTCGTAACCTTATTCCGGTGACGGACTCGGGTTTGGGGTGTTACATAACACTTACAATGGGGGTGAAAAAATAATGTAACAAATTTATTAAAAAATATATGAAAACAAATGTGGCTTTAGTTAGGGGAGAGCAATTTTTGGTTTAAACCGTGAAAAATGACTAAACTAACCCAATGTGTTTAGTTCATTTTGGTTTGGGTAGTTTTCAGTCACGGTTTCTATTTTGTTGGTTATCTTAATCAGCTATCGATTTTCGAATTTTCAAATCGACTTGGCAATAGCTTATGGAGGATTGGATAGTCAAACCCTCTAAGTGTAGTGTTTGATGAATGGAGGTTTGCAATAGCTTATTGACTTAAAACCTCCAAAAAAAAACATTGGGATGGACAACTTTTTTCAACAGCTAATTGGGAATGAAATATGTGGAGTGACATATCTGACTATACTTGCTCAAAAAGTATTCCCTTTGCTACATGCTCTCAAACTTAATAGGGGTGTCAAGATATTAGTAGTCTCAATTCTCCCATTTTCACTTTCACCTCCAAAGTCTAAAGTAAATCTCAAAAAGAAAAAAAAAACTCCACTGTGAATCTACAAAAATCAACATTGTCGCGAGAAATTTTCAATCGGGCCCATTCATCATTGAATATTTATGTACTCTTAATTTATTTTCAACTTACTTGTGTAAAATAATTTCTTATGCAACCTTATATTAATTGAAATATGCTACTTGACAAATTTATTCGAGTGTGACATAACTATGAGTAATTTATATACTAAGAACATGACATAATTATCACTAAGAATATAGTTTACAATTATATTGATACACTATTAATATTTATCAATTTCCACAAGGTTAATATTTGCAAATAAGGAACTTAAGAAATTTTTTATTTAAATTTTCAAAATATTCACTAATTAATTTCCATAATGGATGTTTTATTTCCTTGGTAATAGTGTTTTATTTCAATAATTTCACCCAATAAAGACTAAAGTATTATAAACAAACAAATACTTAACAATGTGTCATGCTCTTATTTGTCAATTTACACATATCAGTTACGTATTACCAAACACTTTTAAATAAAACAGTTGGTCAAACCAACCACTTGAATCAGCTATCAACTATCAATCAATTGTGAAACACGGCTTTAATATATATAGAGAGAGTATAGATAAATTTATCAATAACCAAACTAATAATAAAAGTAATTAATTTAAATTATTATTTGACTTTTTTATTTAAAAGATAATATAATATTAAAATAAAACAAGAAATTAATAACTTGTTCTCTACTCATCCTTTTCTATCGTTTTTTCTTCAAGAATTCAATTCAATAGCACAAAATTTGCAAGCAATTCAATGTAAGAGTCTTTGCATGGAAAAAAACAAAGCTACAAAATATGTGAAAAAGAAAAGGATGGAAATGTGAGAACAAGTAATTGATAACTCCTAAGAAAAAAGTATTTTTATAATTATTTCATTTTGAGAAGGATAGAGGCGATAAAACCCAAGTTTAATTTGATAGTGAAAGTTTTGAGGATCAGACTCATCACATGGAAGATCAAGTTGGTGCATGAAACGACCTCGTATTCATCGATTTATCCCATGTCTAATCTGAAAATAGGACAGCAGATGATGACGATTCATGTCTGTTGAAGGGTTTTTCTTTTTTGTCCTTTTTGGTATAGTTGGAGTAATTAAATGGTAGTCATCAAGTAAGCATGGCTTGTCAAAATTGGGCACTTAATCATCATATATGTTTTGATAGAAAAGAAAAAGGCCAAGAGTTGATGAGACTGAGAGGCTTGAGTATAAAGCAAAACATGCCGAAAAGTTGGAAATTTTGTGTTCACTTTTGGAAAAGGATGGGTCTTAATTTGCCATTACCCTATTATTTGGTTACTTAAGAAAGTGTAGGTCAATAAGAAAAATGATTCACTTCTAGATAGCTTATTGAAGTCAATTTCCTTAGACAAGTGGAGTAAATTCTTGAGGAAGCTGCATATACTATATATTTATGTATTCCCACCATGTAACATCATTTTATAAAACTAAAACATTTAATATATTTCAATCCGCAGAGGCTTTCGAGTGTCGCCATGTGCAACTTCTCCTATAAGTTATTTTGGGTTTAAGTTTTACAATGTATGAAACTTGTTTGAATGCATTTTGTTTTTTTAATTTGTTGTACTTTATGTTCATTTGGTTATAGTTCGACATATAATATGATTGTACTTGTAGGGAGAGATTGCTTTTAATCAAAACTAGAATATTCCCCTCACTGTACTTTGAAAAATTATATTATATTAAAATTTGAGAAATTATTCGGTACATTGCCTAGAATTTTAGACACTATAAATAAGGTTAATGGGTGATAAGTGTTCTATAGAAGTATAACAAAATATTAAAAATAAATATTTTAAAAAAGAGACATATCAACTTTTAAAACTACTTGTGAAATAAAAAAAATATTACGAATTTACAAAAATTCACCTTAAAATTTTAAATATCATACAATAATTATGCATGGTAAATATGATGATTCATTTCTTTTAATATTAAAGTTAAAATGAAATCATTATTACGAAGTAAATACAAATTAACAAGATACGATATAAAAATAATATGAAAAATTAACTAAATAAAAACTGGCACAAAAATAACAACAACACAATACATGCTGATCAAAATATATAAAAGATTAATTATTAACGTTTTAAAACTTTATAAATTTATATTTTTTAAGCATAAAAAATAACACCAACACATCAAAATACATTTTAAAAAAATTGAATTGTTATGAAAAATTATATAAAATATGTTACGAATAAGACACAATGTTAACTTAAATTTTTGTTCTATAAATTAAATCATTATACAAAATATGAAATAAATTAAGTGAGAGCATAAAATTTAATTGAAACACAAAAGTCAAAACATGATTATACCAAAAATATTATAAAATTAATTATTAAAATATAGAAATATTCATCATCAAATAATTGTTGACCAAGTATAAATAATTAATGATAAATACTATATAGTTTAGTTAAAATTAATATAAATAATTTGTAATAAATACGGTTAAATATGTAGTGTGTCAAAATGTATGGGAAGTTCCATCAATAAAATTTTAGATTATTTAGAGAAGTTTAGTAAAATATCGTCTAGGGTAAACTACATTGTAGTCACTCAATTATGTTTTTTGTCACTTAATTATAAAAATTACAAAATAGTCACCCAACTATTAATAATTTTTTTGGTCACCTAATTATAAAAAGTTACAAAATTGTCACTCAATTATTCAATTTTGTCTTTTTTTTGCCACCCAACTATTTTGGACTTTTGGGTATTTTCATTTTACATTAGTCAGCTGATGACAAAAAACAAAATTAAATAATTAAATGATTATTTTTGTAATAGTTAAGTGACAAAAATTATAATTCTACTATCATATAATTATATTTTAAAAATAAAGTGTATTATTATTGCATAAAAATAAACTTGTTAAACTATGCGTGGAAATACATAAAAGAATTGAATTTGGAGAATGTGAAAGTGATTATAATGATGACTTAAACATGTCCTACATGTATAATTACCAATTACTTCCAAACTCAAGGTGAGATGAAGGGAAATGTTGATGCAGAATAGGGGTAAATGGGTCCACTTGTTTTATGGGCAATGGAGGCTCAAAGCTAAAGCTCATTTAAAAGACATTGATTTGGGGGGCTTGTTGGGACCCCCTTAAGCGGCAAGTTTCAGACGGCATGTATATATTTAATTGCTTCCGGGGAAAAGAGGTGAGTTTAATAATGGGATGGAAGTGCTCAAAAGTACTGAGCAGAAGTGGGCCTCTTTGTTCCAAACAAGCCGTGGGTTGTTCCCTCCCCCTTCGGATTGGGGTGTACTGATGAAAACATGTTTCCATCATTCCCGTAAAAAATAAATTAATTTCAAGTTAAAATTGAAAAACAATTAAAAAAATTCACGTCCATTAAAATTTGCCTTAACCGCCCCACCTAGCTTAAGCTTAAACCCTATATCTTTTGCTTCACTTCTGTACCCAGAACCATTAATTGGATTAAACTCAGAAATTAATATAAAATTTATGATAAAGATGAAGGATGAGAAAGAAGAAGCAAATCGGGAAAGAGGAGTTGGTTAAGACTTCAATCTCATGCCAATGTTCGACTCTTCCACAAAATTGCCTCAATCTTTGACTACAGAGAATCACTTCAACAAAACTGGGTTCAGGCCTTGAAAACAAATTTTGAAACCCATTGTCAGTTCTTTTTAATTATTTTCTTGCAATAACAGTTAAACATTTTGACTCTTGCAGCGTTGTTGAAACCAAATAAGAATAAAACAAAATAAAATTTGAAACCAAACATTAACTCTGTTACTAATTGTCATTAATTTTTCACTTTGGAAATTAGTCCCAATATTAAATATCTTTTTACTAAAGAAATCAAATACTACTTTTAATTTTGCTTTCAAATATATATATATAATTCATATTTGAAAAAAACAAACAACTAAGATGTAAGTCGATCAAACTAAATATGAAATTGATACATTTTTCCTTTCTCTAACGGGCAAATTACCCGTCCCTCCGAAATTGGCCTCAGGTGTCAAGACCGTCATAAATGAAATTCTTCCTGGTCCTGGAAGAGCTCAGCTTCTGTATTTTAAATTAAAATTTACTAGAAGTCCCTCTATCTTCTATAAATTTAAAATTTACTCCTATAATTTTATTTATAGGAATTTAACCCTTCACTTTTCAGGTCAATATTTGGAAAAAAAAATATCAAAACATCGCACCAATAAATTTGACAGAACGTATTATTATTGTTTTTTCAAAAGCTCAATTTCATGTTCAAATAGTCTTCACCTCAACTTGAATAATATGTGTCTTAATCTTTTACTTCTATAACGAACTCGGAAAGAAACAGAGAAGAGTTAGGGACATCACCATAACCAAAAGGCTTAATCCACGATTACATTCCGTCCCCTTCATTAACTACGTAAAACACCAGATATTAGTGGGTAGTCATAACATGTTTAGCATATCGTATAAGCCACAAACTCATGTAATGTGCTGCCAATGTAAGGCCACCAAATTGATACAGATAACCAATATCAGACTATAATGAACACCGAGTAGATGGTAATACACGAGCAAACAGCGATTAAAAAATAATAATCATCATCATCAACATCAAGTACAGTACAATGGAGGGTATATCTAAAAGGGAAATTTAATAGATACTCTACCAAGAATGAATTTTGGATGAAAGACGACCCCCAGGAAAAGGCTGCTACGTTGAAAATGAACACTTGCTGGTTTGCAAATATGTTTTTATGGTAATTCTTTTTCAACATATAAAAGAAAGGCTCTAGAAACATGACTACTTAAAAGAGGACTGTCAAACTATACCTGATCTTTCAAAAGCATTACTTCCATAATAGAAGCTTGGCGATAAAACCTGCAACAACTATGGCTTGTGGATCTTGAACCCAAATACTCTTGGAACGTAGCTTTGAGATGCCTTCTGTGGCTTCAGGTGCCCGTATGTCATCAGGAACAGGTGTGGAAATGTGGTCCCAAAATAGGCTCCGTCAATGTCTTATATAGAGTTAAGGTATCTCATCAAAATCTCAAAGCAAAACATGGCAGGGTCAAAGCTGGAAATATGAAAATTGATCTTATGCCAACACATCATCAGACCATTCATGTCAACATGATGTATAGGCAGATAGTGACCTGAAATTTACTAATGACTGTATTAGTTCCCATTGATTTTCTATCCTTATGATCATCAAATTGAAAATGGTTCTGCATCTCTGGTGGACTAGTTCATGTCATTTTTGCAGAAAAATGCACCCCCCCCCCTTTCCTCTTCTACAATATCTCAGGCATTTCATATCCAAAGATTTTTTTTCTCTTAATAAAATTATACATAATATCAAAATATAATTTTTATTTTTTTTAAAATCTTACATTGACATTCTAAATAGCTAGCCTAGAGTAGTTCTCAGGACATGAAACAAGTAGTCCTAGGAAGTATGCACGATGTTCAGAGAAGAAACTTAAGGACCTAATGCAGGAAATGACAAAAATAATATATGAATACTTTTTTTATTTTAAATTAATAACCATAAACGCATAGAAGTGGCAAGAAGGAAAGTATATTTATGACATGCATGTTATCTCCCTACAAAATCCATGCAACAAGAAGAAACAAACAAGTTAAATGGCCAAAAGGATACTGCCTTGATACTTGGACCGAGGGTAGTAGATATCTTCACATCTAGGGCAGTATATTTTTACGGTGCTTGACCGAGGGATATCTGATTGACCAGCTGGAAGACAAGGTTGTCCACAGCAATAAACTCTGGGGCATCTTCCAAAATCATAGTTCTTGTACTTATCTAGCTGTAGAAGTTTAAACAACACTGTTCTAATCTAGTTGCCAATTCACACACACGCACACACAGACGTATATATATCAAAACATGAAAGTATCACATCAAATATAATGGCGGACATCTCACCATAGCAGCCATTCCTTTGCTTGTCAATATGTATCTGGCATGAATCAGACCGTAAAGCATCTCCGCTGCAGATTCAACTAATTCATTTTGCTCCTCTGTAAACATATCTCCTACCGATTTCAGCCCCAACACAAATTACGGATCCAAGAAAATAATAAGAGAAAGGAGACTTGCCATGTTGCTAGATGACATAAACAGTATGTTTCACTCTAATTAAACTATTATCATGAAGAACATCATATATAACAAAAGTTTAAACTTTTAAGGTCGTCAAGATCTAAACACAGCCAGATCAGAATAAAAGCATGTCATAGAACTATATGCTTTGAAGAATGTGAATGAGACTAGCATTAACACTCTCAAGTCTCCAAAAACTAAAAGCAGAATGGAACAAACGGCTCCAACAAGAAGAAGATGGAACAAAATTTCACACATCCTAACAACTTAACCTCAGGAAAAACTAACTGTAAGCTTACCATGGGACGATTCAACATCCAAAATCAAATCAAGTGCATAATCATAATAAGGAACTTGGCTGCTAAGCCCACAAAGGTTAAAATCATCTTGGATGTAGTCATCATCAACTTCACAAAAGAATTCATTTCCACGTAGGTTGCAAAACCATGAAATCCAAGACGTGTCATCTCCATCAGAACCACTAACATCTGACTCTTCACTGTCTGTTTCAGATTCATCTGCAACCATTACAACCAAAATTTTGCATCAACAAATGTCCCTAACAAGTGAAATAGAAAATCAGTGTCACCAAACACCAAAAGATAATAACCCTCACTCTGAAAACATGGTTCAAATCATGAATTAAAGTACACTTTCATAATTCACAAAGCTGAATATCTAGAGGTTCATAAACATATATGAATCAAAATTCATTTAAATTTGGAAATTGCCCCTGGCCCCTTTTCCCTCGATAAGGGGGTAACACAAAAAGCAAAAACAAACTTATTTTCAAGGAATCAAAACCGATGGTTCATTCGAAATATAAACGCAGATGTTTAGCAAAAAACATTCATATAAATACAATGTTTGGCCAATGTCCATGTAATCTCATAACACCCAAAACTGTGACAATTCAAATTAAGAAAACTAGCCGAACAAAGGATGTCTCTTTTTCCAACTTTACAGATATGTCTCTTTTTCCAACTTTACAGATAGAAAAGCAATCATCTCATCGAAACTTGGATGTTAGGTGTGGTTTTAGAACCTTTGATCTTTCTGATGTTTTCTGTCTCTCTGAAATTAAAGCATCAGAATATATGCATTATTAATTTGTGTTTCAACAATAAAAACTCAAGAGTTCCATTTATATTCAGTTCCAATTACATCATATCAAGTACAATAAAAGCAAAACTAATTTCGTTAGAAATAAAAAATACTAAAATAATGGAAGCAAGAAGAGTAAAATTTTAAAACAGTAAGGTCTAGACCTAGATATAAATTTATGATCATTTAAAAAAAAAAACCCTCAATTTATCGTCTTTTCTCACAAGAAAAGAGAGAAGTCCGAATTTTTTTTTTAACAAAATAGTCCTAATTCAAGAAGGATATGTTGTTATGTCTATACCTTCAGCGTTGGGTTTGGGTAGAGAAACGGAGCGAGAGTCGCGATGATGATCAGGTGGATGCTTTCCGGGGAGGAGGTAACGTGCGGACTTATCCTTGCCGTTGATCACTCTGGAAGTGGAGGGCGAGGATCGTTCGAGCTGCTTATCAAGCGCCTCGTTGATCCGCTTTCGATCCACCGCCCCCACCTCTCCCTTGGACCCACCAACCGCTCCTTCCCCTCTGTACATCTTCTCTCTATCTCTTGTTCTTCTTTGCCGACGATATTAATGGCTTCCGTTATCGCCGATGCATATCGTGAAATGACGAAAATGACCAACCCCTAGGTCCCCCAGAAATCTAGGGTCTTCTGTCTCTCGTTGGGTTTTTTTTTTTTGTTTGGTTTCGATGTTGGTCCGTTTTAAAAACGGAGGGATGAGCGATAGAAACAGGGTATTTGTTTCCTCTCTAGATTTTTTTTTCTGGATGTGGAAACAAACAGGGTAGAGAGAGAGAGAAAAAGTGAGGGGTAATTTTTAGAGAGAGAAAAAGGTTAAAATGGGTAGGGAGTTAAATGTCCGGTGAGGTGAGATCGCCGATGAAACGGCGGGAGATGGGCTTTGGTTTGGGCTTAAATAGCGGGGGTCGGGTCTAATGGCTTCTACATTCTCCAAAAATATCACACGTGGACGTGGTGATGATTAAGATTTTTTTTTTCATTATTAAACAATGAATTTGATTAAAAAAATTAATTTTTTTAATTTAATTAATTTATTCTCCCAACCACCATTGCTCTAAATAAACTTTTAATTGGCATTATCATCGTTACAATAACTTGAAAACATCAATGTGACAACCTCAAGCGTGTAATATTTTTATAATAATTGAATTCATAAAAGAAATGAGCAAAAGGTGAGATCACCGCTCAAACAAAAATTAAACAATACAATTATTTCATAATATATTTATAATAAACCAATCAACAGATTATAACATTACTTAAGATGTCCTTGTTTTCTACATAAAACTTAAAATGTTCTTAATATTCAAAGATTCTCTCATTTATCATTTTTGAATAAATTCAAGTTAAAATGTATACCATTTTTGTTTTTGTAAGTTAAAACGTTTGAAAAAAAAATAGCCAACAACGAGAAACAATAGTTGAACTCTTTGTTAACACTACACTCAATTTCAAATATCAAAGTTCAAATTTAAGTATTGTCATCTCTCACCCTTCCCCAATTTGTAATATATCATGATGTGTGAAAGTAACCATCAATGGTCCAAAAGAGGCAAAGGAAGAACAACAGAATCTGAAGTGAAGAAGTGTAAATATTGGAGACCAGCTGTGCCAGTCCAGCTAATTGGGCAAGTAGGCCAACCCTAGCAAGCCAGCTACACACTGTGTATTGATTCTTGAGATTCTTCATTCTGCACCTGGTTTCATATATGTCTAACTCCAATTTAATTTAATTCCATTCGTACCGACATCAACTGTATCTAGTACTATTATATATTGTGTTGGAACATATGGGACACCTCACCAGCTTAAGTTTTCAGCCTATGTTTCCAAATACCGGTCCTACAACATAAAAAATTGAATGCTTCATTAGCTCTACGACTACTTAAACTTTTGTCTCGGCCATGAAGGAAGTTCGCCTCGTCTATTTTAGCGCATGCATTTTATTTTTCTAGTATGTTAAACAACAAGAGGGTACCAGCGACTGTTGGTATTATTAGTCAAATTGTCTTTTCGTTAAAGACACATTCATTCTATGATTTAATGATTTAAATTACCCCCTACAATTTGGACATTCCATTTTAGGAATTTGCTATATGGATATATAGATATGGTTATGAATTATGCTATAGGATCTCATCTTTTGCCCATATTCAACTAACTTTTACCTGTATAAAACTCAATAGTATTCTCTGTTGAACTGCACATACATGAACAATGATGATGTCCTATAAAATGACTAATTATCCTAAAAGTACAATAAAGACTCGTTTACATTCCATCATTACAATTAATAAGAACTTCATATTTTTCTTCTCTACTAGGAAAGTCCAGATAGCTATGGAAATGTTTGTTTCTTTTCCTAATATTATTACAGTACTATTGCTCTTTCTTGTATTCAATGTTCTTCCAAAGACGTGTAACTTACTATGCACTAAAATTTTCTCATCTCATAATACTGTTAAACCTAACCTAAAACTTGAGCTTGTATGCACTGCAATTGCAGCCAAGCAAACCCATGAAACTTATGGAACATATTAGCGTACCAGATCAACTAAATGCACTTCTCTCCTGGATTCTGATTCAGTAAAATGGTGGCAACTACTCGTTAAAATATTGAGCACAATGTCAAGATCAACATTCTGAAGCTTCCCCTCCACCCCCTCTAGATTCAGGAAGATTAATGTCAAGTACCCTATGTGGTTTCTCAAGCCACACAAGAACAAACTGCTCATCACATTATATGCACAAAAAGGATAGTTCACATATGCCTTCAGAGAAGATTTGATAACTACTACCCTTGGTTCTAATGCTGGTCTATCTGAAGAATGGCTACCAACATGAACATGCCATTCCATAATATTTATATGAGAAGTTAGTTAGGTACATAAGTAGAAAAAGATAATCACTAACCACTGCTATAACGAAGAGATATCTGCAAATGTTGGGAGATGAATGGATGTAATTTTCCGTTCTTAATCTTCAGCAAAATACTTCTCTTCTGCATCATGGTTAGCTTCCCTAAGCCAGTGATCATCCAAGGTCTCATCATCATCTATTTTAGAGTAATCTAAATACTCATAATCTTCACCAGAGAGAAACTTCTGCTGCATGATGTAGGTGAACTGATCCATCCTTTCTTGCATTTCTTCTGCAGAAGGTGCTTCTTCGTGTTGCTCCACAGTTGCAGAAGCAGCAACAATGTCATCCCCAAGATGGTCCAAAAGCATCTGAAACAGACAATGCAAGATATCAATGCATGGACAACAAAATTTCACCACGAATACAATGAGCCAGAGTGCCAGACATCTAGTCCTAAACACTGTCTAAACATTCAGAAACACCGACACATCATACTTGAAGATAAAATCACTAGGCAGAGCACAAACAACAGTAATAACCTAAAACCCTTTCATGAAGCATTGTTTCTACCCAAGAAACCCAACTAAGAAACTTGCTTAAAAATTGCAGGAACAAAGTCAAGTACTTACATTCTTTCCATGGTTGCCTCCATTTTCCATTTTCATTTCATCCTCATCTTCCTCCTCCTCCTCTTCTTCCTCCTCCTCCTCCTCCTCCTCTTCTTGTTGTTGAGGATGGGTCTCATTACCAACCCAATCTTTTTGAGCGACACCAAGCCTCTGCTGCTCCTCCCTAATCTTAGCAACCAACCTAGCTTCCTCACACCTCCTCATCAAAGTCTCAGACCAGCGTTCCCCAGGCCTGGCCATGCTCCTCCCACTTAAATCCTGAAACCTCCCTAAATATTCGTGATGCAAATAAGGCTCCCTTTCCCTCATCGCATCCTCCGAAAAGTAATGCCCATCACACACCAATTTATTCAAGTAAGCCCGCCTCCGATTCTTGACAGTCACGGACCTCAATTTCAATTCTTCTGAAGTCGGGCTCATCTTGCTTCTAAGATGCTTTAAGTGCCAATTAACCTCATAATCATCGTTAAGTGCATCAAATTCATGGAGCTCATCACTAGTCAGCTGAGACCCATATCTTTCTGCATCGCCAACATCAATTTAGTTAAAAAAAAAAAGACTTTTAACACAATTCATGGAAAAAAAAAGTGAAATTGAAGGAAAAGGATAGTACCTAAGAAGACAGGGACGTCACGGGAAAGGAGGTCGTGGAGGATGGATTTGCGATTGGAGGGATCGGAGGCCGAAGATTGAAGGGCGCGTGGGAAATAGAGATTATCGAGAGCCGACAGCCTCTCCGTGATGGTCTCCATCGCTTCTTCGCTAACTTTTCTTTCCATCTGGATCGATTTGAGAACCTTCAAAACCCCAGCTACACCGTTCTATGTTTCTCATATGCAAGCTTATCAATGTTGTCGGCTATTCAAGGCGGTTTTTTTTCCTGGGCTTGGACGTTGGCAGGCCTTACCAAAACGATATCATTTTACATTCTAACACTTTTGCTTTATGAAATTTATGATCACGTGTTGCTCACCTGACTAGTCCCCCGCTCGGACATCGGTCCCCTTATTTCATCAAACACTTCCATTTTGTTTCCCCAGTCGAGTCCTTGTTTATAAACAAAATATACATTTTTTTAAAATTTAAGTTCAATTAAATATCAAAATTCTTAATAATTTAAGTAGTAACTCGTACTTTTAGAAACCATTGAAGTTTAATATTTGGAACTTGCATTAATAGCAATAATGCTTCTAGAAAAGCACAGCAGAAATAGCATCTACCTCTCACGAGTTTCATCAATACACTAAAATGGGAGCTATTTAAATCTAATTACCAAAGGACAATTTTTTAACTTATGAATCTACCAAGTTGGGGGGTTTGCCTTTTGCAAACAAAGGCTGAACTTGGGGGAACTTTATCATGTGTGATGTTCATCTGCAAAATCAAAGTTAGTAAAAATATAAACCATCCTCTTTGTTTTGATCCTGTATTTGAACTATCTGAATTACAAACTAACAAATAAGTCTGTCGATGACTACGATTGTTCAACGTGATTAGTAATCGCATCAGGGCAAGATTGTGCTTGTAGAAGCTCTAATCGGTTGAATGGTGGTGCGAATTGTAGTATGTAGTCCTCATCTGAATCCAACAAAAGAAAAAGAAAAAGTACAATCACAGAGTCATTATCTAAATATTAGCTCCATAGGATTTCCTAAGATAAGGAACTACAAAAACCTCCATGATGCTCCAAGTTGATTTTCCTCAATCATATAAACTACTATATATTTCTACCAAAAAACAACCAAAGGGGCGAAGATGAAGCCACAGAGTAGCGAAGTTGTTGTATTGGCATTGTAGACCAGAGGGGTGCTGATGACACTTGAAGTTGATTTTATTCAATCTTATAAACAATTATACATTTCTATCAAAAACAAACAAAGGGGTTCAAGCACATGTTGAAGTGGAAATGGAAGTTAGAATCTTACTCTCTTTTACTGTTCCGTAAAGCCAGCACAGTACCTCATCAGCAAATGCCAGGCAGACTCCTCCCTAAAGATGAGTTTTAAACAAGGAAATAAGTGACTAATGGCACAATGAGTCAATGAAATTGATAAAAAGGGAAAAAACCAGTTCAGAGTATGTATATAGCCTAAAAACTTTGTTGCACGTGAGTAGTTCTTCACTATCACTGACTTACATCTTCGGGAGTACAATTTTTTTAAATCAACTCAGTAGATTATTTGCTCTAATATATAATACCTGCCAGTAATTCTTCATTTTCACTCGATGGGTGATGTCTTTGGTTCTTAGTCTCTCAGTGCGTACAAGTCGCCCTGCATCATCCCTACATCAAAACATGTCAATGGAAAAGTTCACATTTAACTGAAAAGAGAAAAAAACCCTAATACCAACAGCACCGCGGAACTGAACACCACTCAGCGTTATTTTTTCAGATAAATACAGCTTAGCACACTGAAACAATTTGTTATTATTTATCTCAAATATGCCTGAGTTAAACTTATTTTATGGAACAAAGTGATTTTCTAGGCAATTGAAGTTAGTACGAAATAACAACAGAAATTACCTAAATCCAATAACAATATAAGGAACGCCTGCCAGGAATGATTGAATCTGAGACAATAAAACAACCAAGTTATTTTGTCTGCAAATAAAGGCTAATTTGAAAAGGAAGAATGCCATTTCTCCATAAATAAACCAATGGAATACGAATATCTTAAAATAAGATATATAATTTGCATACCAAACTTCGGAGTAAGAAATATTCAGGTCCATTGGATAAAAAAACATACCCAAAACTTCAGCAATTTCTCTCTTTCATATCTTTCCTCTGTATGATAATCCAACTGCAAAGGCAGAAACATTCATGAGTTACTCAAGTAAACGGTTACAATAATGAGAAGGCAGCAAGTGAAGCGTTGGGAATCACTAATTACCTCACGACTTGTTTTCAACTCCACATAAAATCTTCTTCCCTCATCTGTTGAATCACAGCAATCCATTTCAGCACCCATCAGAATACGATGAGCCCCTAATTTGGTTTTAATCACCGAACAGTATTCAACATTGGCATCAACATGATGTATCCCTTCACCATCTTCTCTTCTTGGATCTTCAGTGGCAAGGCTCTCAAAACAATACCCCCAATAACATCTAAATTAAAAACAATTCAAAAGTAAAGCACTCAGATCATTAAGTCAATGAAATAAGCAATAAAGGAAATAAGCTGGGTTGCACGCCACCTCGAAGCCTTTGATTTCTTCATATTGCTCATCCATAGGAAATTTTATTTAAAGAAAGAAGGATAAAAGTAGGAGGGGGATGTCATAAAAGTTTTGGACTTTTGGTACCTTCGACGATCCAACTCACTTCGTGGTCTCTCAGGCAGTTTATGCACGTCAAGATAGACAACACCATTCCGCTTGTGCACTCCCATTTCCCAAGGCTCATTTCTAATATAAGCAGTAGCCAGTATCTGCATGAAAACAAGAGAGTGTCCAGTGAAATACATAAAAAAGTGGTTTATCATCCATCAAATTCATAAATGAAAACTCAGATAAACGTTGTCACACATTAGGTGAAAAAGATTAGTAATATCAAGGATGCTCGTATACGAGTGAAAGACTGATGAACATCAGTTCTCTACCCTCGTATCATTCCAAGTTATACAAAAGAAAAGAGGATTGTGAGTGTGCATTCTTTCTAGAGCAGCAATTACCTTATTAAGATTGTTGCGAAAAGTCTGCAAAAGCATAGGGAATATGGTTAGATGCTATCCTTAATAAAAACCATTAAACGTAGAATTCACAGGTAAATGAATATCATTTTCCTTACCACAAAATGAATGTTTTGAAGAGGGATATTTTTGTCTCTTATGCAACCAAGAAGGTCACCAAAACCCTCAGAACCTAATTCTGGTCCAGCAAAAATCACAGGGTAAGCTGAATTGATTAGAACTCATACACAACCCCAAAGAAAGGCATAAATAAATGTAAGAAGTGCTTGTAATATGCATATCACCACAACACAAGACAATTTCAACATGATCAATTTCCAACTGTTCATAAATAAACCATACCTTTTTTCTCAATGAAGGTATCAAAACCTTGATTGAGATCAGCTCCGATCTCTTCAGTAATAAGACGCTTAAAAAGCCTCTGATGACATAAACAATAGACAAATATACAAAATGAGCTAAAGTGGAAGACACATTATAAGACCTACTGAAAAATTACCATGCTGATATCCATAAAGCTTACCAAGCTGCGGTCATCAAAGTAGACATCTCCACCTTCTACACGGCTATAACAAGCAAGTTCACATGGCTGTCAAATTTAGTTGCCGCATTTAGCAAAAGGTAATCCAGAAAAAAAATTACCTGACAACATGTGTATGTGCATGTATATAGAAGTAAAAACTTTACATGCTTTAAAGGGTATCTAAAGGCGTAAAGTGATTCCAAACAGACACTATCATGTTGACAAGAAGATCATAAAAATTTAAATACACCAAATAAAACATATAAAATCCCTGACAACCATTTTAACTATATCTGAAAGGGAAAATGATAATTTGGTATATCAACCCATAATTAACTGATGAATCATTAAAGAAAATGGGAAAATAATTCACTCACTTCCTGAAAAGCAATGCATTTTCTAGATAACGTCTCTTCACTCTTTGAAAATTTCAGCTCAGAAATGAAACGCTCATCACGATGTCCATTAGCAAATTTGTTTCCATAGCCATAACCTTGCCTAGGAGGATAACCAGGACGGCCAAGGATACCAGCTCCTCTATCATTGTGCCAACGACCCCGTCCAAAACCTCCTCTACCTGGGTTATTAGTATTACGAATAACGGGCAATACTGCAAAAGAATAGTGAGAAAGAAGATTAGTCACCATTTGAACGGGAGACAAAGAAATTCAACCAAATATCAATTCAAGTGTTTCCTGTATATTACAGGAATTGCAGGCACAGCTAGTCTAAATATTCCTGCATATCATTGTCAAAGTTTTTTCCCAAATTTCCTCAAATAAAGCAATCAAATAGCTCATGTTTTCTTCCTGTGATCTTACAATCTAAAAAACATTCAGTAAGCAGATAATAAGGAGTTCATAACATCTCCTATAGCTTATATGTTAAATTTAGCTGTTACTAGATGGCTAGCTGGCCCTATAGTTAATTACTTATACATAAAGATTACTCCCTAAAACTAAAAAAATTCCCAGAATTCAAATCAAAAGTTTTATATTTTAATATATGGTAGAGAAATCTCCTAAAAAAGGAATGGTTGCACTTCAAAATCCCCAATTAGGGGCCGAATAACTGAATCTAACAGAGAATAATGAAATAAAGAATTACCAGGAATAGGGAAAGGGCTAGTGGCAGTGGTTTTACAGTAATCTTCGTTATCAGACCCAAAGAGATCTTTCTCCTCTTCTTCCTCTTCATACCCAAAAATACTCCTTTCAATATTGTCATTATAATCATAATTATGGGTATTAACATTGCTAACTTCTTCTCCATTTTCCTCTTCTCCTCCGCTGCTAGCGCTTCCACTGGCACTGCTGCTATCTCCGCCGTCGCTGCCGTTGGACGAAGAAGAAGCCGACGACGACGATGAAGCGGAGGATGATGATGAAGATGAATGAGATGAAGAGGATTCACGGGAATCATCGCGATTGTCGTTGTTATGGTCATCTCCAAAGAGGTCCACATCTTGCTCTGAGAAATCCATATCGGAGATTATATGCTTTTAGTTTTGTCTTTCGGTCGCTCTCTCTCTCTCTCTCTCTCTCTCTCAGAACAAAAGGAGCAAAGCGAATTTCTGCGTTTGAGGTTTTGGTCCCTTTTTTATATATATATATATATATATTTTAACAGTTCCTTTTGATGTCGACTCGGTGTAAAAACTCAAGCGAATTGACTCAGTCTATTACAGTACTACATCTTTATTGGGCTTTTATGAAGCAATTTTAGACGGGATTGGGCCATCTTGAATTAAACCAAAACTTAAATTACTATTTAATATGTAAATATTGAAAGGCAAAATAAGATTATCCCTCTTTGGATCGTTACTGTCCGGTTTGCTTTTGTAGCCTACATTTGGCACACATCGCTCCCCACGTCTATGTAAACCTTCAATTTGAGCTACGGATTTACTGCCACCTACACCATGTCTTTTACCTTAGGTGAGTTATGATAATAAAAAAAATATTAATTATACCTATATGTATTTATGTTTCATGTTTGTATTTTAGAATATTATAAGTTAATTATTTGTTTGGCATATTTTTATATGTTTATCACGTTCATGTCTATTTAGAGAATAATATATGCGTTCATACTATTCCCGCGTTGTATCTTAATACGTCTTACATTTTGCATAAATTTGTTTTTAAAAAATCTGTTTATGTCGTATTCATTTAAATTAATAAATTATATAAATTTTATACCGTAATCATTTATTTTCTGTATCAGGTTTATGTTATTTTTCATGACATAACATTTTGTATTTACTTAAAATTTATAATTACGTTTTCTACATTAATTAAATATAATATTTAAGATTTAAATTTGATTTTTTGAAGCATAGCAAGGGACCTATTCTAGTACCTTTATTAAAGTTGTCTTCAAATTCAATGTATTTGTAGAATTAAACTTTTGAAGAATTTTTTATTGACTTTTAACTCGATTGGTATGAGCATTAGTACTAATGTAAGAGAACGTGAATTCAAGTGCACGGAAGCGCATTATCCTCCTATTTATGAGTTAAGGAGGGGTTATGAGTAATTCTAGGCATTGTGTTAAAAAGAGTAGATATGATCAGAACCTATAATGAGATTGTTAAAAAATTTTGAAGGTTTTAATTGTTAGATAACAATGCATAATTAAGCTAAAGCTTAGCTTAAATTTGAAAGATTATTTTGTATAAATTAAAAACAAAAATGTTATTATATAACTAAGGGTAAATATCAAATTTATATATCAACTTTGAAGAGGCTATTTAGGAAACATGATTTTCTTTTAAAATAGAAAATTGTATCTCATAATTACAAAACTACATACTTTATAGATTACTTGCTAAACATCTATTAACAAACTAACTATTCTAATAACAAGACTAACTACCCAACTAACTATCAGTTAACTTCTTAACTTTCCCCCTCAAGTTGAGAGGTGATATAAATCTTTAACCCCCCAACTTGAACATCAAATATTCATGTTGCTTGATTCCAAGTGCTTTAGTCATCAAATCTACAAATTGTTCAGTTGTCCTAATGTGTTGCATTTGAATCAACCCTTCTCGAATATTGTTTCGCACAAAACGATAACCAATCTCTATATGCTTGGTGCGTTCATGAAATACAAGGTTTGCTGCGATTTGAAGTGTTGCCCGACTATCTAAAAAAATTAAAGACATATCAAACCTATTAAGGCATATTTCTTTCAACAAAGCATCCAACCAAACAACCTCTGCTACTACTACTACCATACTCCTGCATTCAACTTTTACTAATGAATAAGACACAGTGTTTTGCTTCTTTGACTTCCATGAAATGAAGGAGTCTCCAAGCTTACACAAAAACCAGTAATTGACCTTCTAGATATAAGACATGAAGCCCAATCCGAATCACAAAATGCAACAAGCTGTGGATTATTAGATGCAGCCAACAAGATACCTTGACCTGGATTCCTTTTTATATTTCGAACTACTCAAAAAGCAACCTCTAAATGAGACTTCTTTGGTTTGTGCATAAATTGACTTAAGTGTTGAACCGTAAAAGATCTGTCCGGTCGTGTATTGGTCAAATATAACAACTTGCCCAAAAGTCGCTGATATACTACAACATCAGGAATCAATTTATCACCATCAACTGTCGGTTTTACAGGCTCATCATGCTTAATTGAAGTGAGCTTTGGATTCTGTTCAAGAGGTGTACCAGCGTTTCAATAATTTTAGATTCCACTGTCTATAAGCTTGCTTCAAACCATACAACTACTTGAGCAAACGACACACCTTGTGCTCCCCCTATTTGTGAAAACCTTCTGGAATGTCCATATAAACCGCCTCATGCAAATCGTCTCAAGCAAATCACCTTGCAAGAAGACATTGTAAACATCTCCATTTGAAAAAGAGGTCATCCATTCATAGTAGCCATAATAATGACAGTCCTAATAATAACATGTTAAACCATAGGAGAAAAAGTTTCCTGAAAAATAACCCCAGCTTGCTGATTGTACCCTTTTCCCACCACTCGGGATTTAAATCGTTCAATGGAACCATCATAATTATATTTGACTTTAAATCGTTCAATGTATAATTTTTATGCATTAGGAAGAAAAATTATCATCCTTCCTATGTTTTTTCTTCTCATTTTTCTTTTTACCAAGCACATTCAAAATTCATCTTCTTTTTACTTTTCTAATCTCTCCTCTCGTCTTTCCACTTTTTCATTCAACCAAGCACACCCTTTAAATTTCATTTTATCCATGGCGAAAAGAAACTTTTAGAAAATATTCTATTTGAATGGAATTTGAGTTGTTTGGAACATATTGCCTATCCAACTTTTAACTAGACTTCAAGTCTCGAGTGAGAAAAAAATACTTTAATGAAAAATCATTATTTACATTTTGGCTTTTGATTTTGGCTTTTTTCATAAAACTTTTAGTTTATGTTTTCTTTTAATTTAATTTACGTAATAATTAAAAATAATACATAATGAATTATTTTATCTATTTTATATAAATAGTATACATAATATATAAAAGCACGAGTTTGAAAAAAATGAATTGATGAGAGTACTCTTTATTTTTCATCATATTACTAAATTCATAATTAAAATTTATTATTATATTTAATTTAGAATTATTATTAAAAATTAAAGTAAAATAAATTTTGTGATAATTATACATTTAAAATCATTATAATGTAATAAAAGTTGTGATAATTACACATTTAAAAATAATTAAAATTTAAACTAAAATTATTAATTTAAAGAATGTGTTAATTTAAAAATAGAGTTATTACTTTAATATAACTCTAAGCATAAAATAAAGGGAAAAATTGTGATAATTATAATTATTTTTAAAAAGTTGTGCTAATTTTATTGATATAAAATAAGACTATTATTTGAATAAAATTCTAAGCATATTAATTATCACTTAATTAATATTAGAGTTAATTATGTTAATTAATTATTATTTTGAATAATATTACTTTGCATTAATTACCTAAAGTAAAACTATATTGTATGTAGAACATGTTAAAAATATTTTAATTATTATTTGAAAATTTTCTATTATAATATTTTAATTCATAATATAATAGGCCCAATTTGCCCGGGCCCAATTCAACAAATACAAATAAAATAAAAGAAATAAAAATAAATTAAAGGTCCATTTACACAACCCAAAAATCAAACCCAATCCTAGGCCCAAATTAAACCTTAGCCCATAACATAAACAAAAAAATAGAATCAGAAAAACCCTAGGCAGAAAAGCCCCAGCCGTTACACGACTGTGAACCAACCTTCCTCGCGTGTGTTGCGCCTCCATGCCACGCGCCTCCAGCTGGCTGTACCTGCAAAACAAACGAATCCAACAAGCAATGAGCAGCAACAGAAAGGAGCACACTAGAATAACAGAAAAAAATATAGAAGAAAAAATAAATAAATAATTTTTGCAATTTCATTTGGTTATATAAAGCCGATTAGAGTATTTTGTAAAGGATTTCACGAATCAATAAAAAAAAAAGGAGAAAAAAAATCAAATAGCAGTTTGCTACAAGTGATTATTATTATTTTTCTATTCGCTTTTATAATCGTTCTTTTAGCATGCGAAATAGAAAGAATTAAAAAAAGATGGGAGTTTTAGCATCACGAGCGTCGTCGGAATACTTGTTCACTCCGTCTAAATTGGAGTTGGAAGAGATTCAAAACGCCGGAGAGAAATGAAGGTCTTTTGCAGCTGTGATTCTGAAAATGGCCAAAGGTTTTATGTTTAGGGTTTGATTGGGATTTTATAAAGTATAAAAACGATGTCGTTTAGGGCTTGCTGCAGTGGCCTCAAAATGATCCCGTTTAGTGGTTGTCGACCCGCGTATTGACCCAACCCAAGGGAAGGATCCGCGCGTTTTCTATTAATGGTCTATTCGCGCATTTGGTCCCTCGAAATTTTTAATTATTTAAATTCAAATTTTTTTATTTTCTTCAATTGATGCTTTAAATTTTATTTGGTTTCTGATTTGGTCCTAGGGGAAAACACCTGAAACGGTGTCGGTTTGGGAAAGGGGAATAGTTTCCCCAATGGCCCCTCATTCTTCAGGCGCATTTCATTTTAATTCTATTGCGATTTTATCTTTAGATTTATTACGAATTTTACTTCTAATTTTCATTATGATTGCAATATAATCCTGTAATTAATTTGTTTTTATTGTTTGTTTATCAATCTGTAGGGCAAATAACCAATAAAAGCCCCTTTATTTTTAAAATTACTGAAATAGGCCAGGTTCTAAATTAATTACCGAAATGGATCATTTCCCCCAAAAACGCATCCACATCAGCGCGTTGTCAGGGGATAAAGTAGGAAAAAGCCTTTTTTTTCCACGTGGACAAAGCGCTACCTCAAGGGAGCGCTTTGTGTCCACGTGGACAAAGTGCTTCCTTGAGAAATCACTTTTCCCGTTTTTTAGGATTTAGGGTTTTTTGCAATTTGAGTTAGGGTTTTGGGGGTTTTGAGTTTTTAAATTTTAGGGCTTTAAGGAAAAAAATAAATAAATAAGGGTTTAGGGTTTAGAGTGTAACACCCATTACCCGTATCCAACACCGGAATAAGGTACGAGGCATTACCAAAACACATACACTTGTAAACGTATTAAACCAAGTTATAAAATTTCATGTAAATTAAAACTTTCAAAATAATTAACATGCTTCTATAACTTTTCACAATATATCCTCAAAATATTATAATCATAATAATTAGGGCCTACGAGACCCGATACATACTCATGCAATTCAATGCTTCATTTCCATTTCATTCAATTCGCAATTTCTCATGCTCACAATTTAAATCATATCACTAGCAATTTCCATTTAATTCACGTACAATTCAATGACATTAAGTTCAACACTAATACGTATTTACCATTTATCTCAATGTTTATCGATTATACTATTCAATAACACATTTATGAAATTCTCAATTTTGCAATGAAAATATCACTTTAGCTTAAATAACAACATCATCCTGTTATAAATACACAACCACTTATCCATTTGCTTGAATTCTTTTGGGCCCATTTGTCACTTACCATCCTTAATCAAATTAGGGAACGGTTACGGAAAATTGAGTACTTCACTTCCTCTTGGCCATAGTATAACTATGGTCTTACGTATGATCACTTATCACTTGTCCCTGATCAGATAAGTGTAGTTAAGCTACCACTTGTCACTTTGTCACTTGCTCAGATAAGTGTAGCTAAAGCTACCACTTATCACTTTGTCACTTGATTAGATAAGTGTAGCTAGGCTACCACTTATCACTTTGTCACTTGATCAGATAAGTGTAGCTAAAGCTACCACTTATCACTTTGTCACTTGATCAGATAAGTGTAGCTAGGCTACCACTTATCACTTTGTCACTTGATCAGATAAGTGTAGCTAAAGCTACCACTTATCACTTTGTCACTTGATCAGATAAGTGTAGCTAAAGCTACCACTTATCACTTTGTCACTTGATCAGAAGTACTCAAATCCGGCGTTCCGCTCAATTTTATCATTTATTCAGTTTTCGCATTTTTATTCTATTCTCATTTCAACAATAAATATATATTTAATCATACATTATATAATTCATGAAATTAACATTTAATCATTAAATTTCAGCCATATGAACTTACTATTTCATTATCTTTCCACACTTGTTCCTATGCACATCATACAAGATATAAACATATCATTCAACCATAGTTGCAAGCTAGTGTATTTAAACATAACTCTTTTGGAACTAACCACATGATAAACCATTCATGACATTATTTCATGCCAAATCATATACCGAATATACCATACACACATACTATGAAATTTTATTTTCACACATGAGCTTAAACCATGACCAATAATACACAAATATAAGCATCATTCATATTTCATCGTTTATCAGTTATAATCAAACATATGACCAATTATACACAAATCATTCATATATTTCCCAATTTTCCTCCACCTCCTCTCCATTCCTCATCCTTAATGTGTATAACACATTTAAACAACATTATTCGTACTTTCACTATTTTCTTGTATGTAAAATTCAAGCTGTCCGTCTGAGTTAGAGTCACTAAATTATTTTTCCCTAGAGCTACAGAACTTCAAATTAAGATCCGTAAATTTTTCCCGAAACTAGATTCAAATATATTCTTACTATAAAAATTTCAAAATTTTTGGTTTAGCCAAATAGTACAGTTTATTCTTTAAAGTTTCCCCTGTTTCGCCGTCTGACAGTTCTGACCTCTCTTCACTAAAATTTAATTATCTCATTGTACAGAATTCGGATGATGTTTCCGTTTATTTATTTTGAAAATATACTCATTAAGAATTCTAATAATATAAACTATAACTTATAATTATTTTTTTACAATTTTTAACAATTTTCCAAATTCAGAACAGGGGATTCCGAACTCATTCTGACTCGGTCTAACTAAACTTCAAATATCTCAAAATTTACAATTCCATTACTTACACCGTTTCTTTTATGAGAAACTAGACTCAACAAGATTTAATTTAATATTTTATTCATCCTCTAATTCAATTCCCATAATTTTTGGTGATTTTTCAAAGTTAGACTACTGCTGCTGTCTAAAACTGCTTTAGTGCAAAATGTTGATTTCCATTTTGCCCCAAATTTCACAGTCTATACAATTCGGTCCTTTCTCAATTAACCCCTCAATTAATCTAATTTTCTCAATTAATACTTTACCTAGACATTATAAGTTGTTACACAACTATTGAAATTCAGAATTTCCACATATAACTCTAACTTCAAACTCTTTTACTATTAGGTCCCAAACATTCACTTTCTATTCAATTCTTTCAATAAAATCAGCATATGAACAATTTAAAGCTCTAATTCCATGCTAAATCATCATATACTTCCAGCACATATTCATAGCAACTTTCAACTTCTTTTATAGAATCAAAAACTAATGAATTCAACAAGTGGGCCTAGTTGTAAAAGTCACAAAAACATAAAATTTTCAAGAAATAATCAAGAATTGAACTTACCTGCAGTAAAAATAGGAAGAACCAGCTTAAGGAAACCCTTCTATGGTGTTTTTGCTGATGAGAATGCAGAAAAATAAAGAGAAATCTAGATAATTCCACTTTGGTCCTAACTTTATCAAGTAAATTTTGCAATATTCCAATTTCGCCCTTAACTCTCCTTACTTTGTTGCTGATTTCATGCCTTTGCCGTCCAGCCCAAATAGACCTTTGGTCTATTTGCCTTTTAAGCCCTCTTCCTTTTATCATTTAAGCTATTTAATCATTTCTCATAATTTTGCATTTGTTACAATTTAGTCCTTTTTGTTCAATTAATTATCGGAACTTTAAAATTTCTTAATGAAACTTTAATACTAACTTTTTAACACTACATAAATATTTATAAAAATATTTATGGCTCGGTTTAAAATCCCCGAGGTCTCGATACCTCATTTTTTATTCTAATTATTTTAATATTTATTTCTAGTGTACTATTCACTATTTCAAAAATTTTCCTAACTTCACATTTAACTTATACTAACTAAATTAATAATATTTTCTACCCATTTGTCTAATTTAGTGATCTCGAATCACTGTTCCGACACCTCTAAAAACTCAGGCCATTACATTTTTCCTCGTCGGATTTGTGGTCCCAAAACCACAGTTCTGACTAAACCCAAAATCAGGCTGTTACATAGGGTTTCTTAATTAAATTAATTATAAATTTTTAAAAAATAGATTAGGGTTTAGTGTTTATGGTTTTAAGGAAATAAATAAATAAATTAGGGTTTAGGGTTACTTGAGTAAATTAATTATAAATTTTAAAAATTAGATTAGGGTTTAGTGTTTAGGGTTTTAAGGAAAAATCAAATAAATTAAGGTTTAGGGTTACTTGAGTAAATTAATTATAAATTTTAAAAAATTAGATTGGGGTTTAGTATTTAGGGTTTTAAGGAAAAATCAAATAAAACTAGTTGTTATTCATTATATATTTTAAACTCTTCTAAAGAAATAAACTAATAAAATTAAATGTTTTTAGTAAAAATTAAATTTATTAAAAGAATTTTTAATAATAAATTAAAAATAAAATATATAATGAGTTTTTTATTTTCAAATTTTAAAATAGAAAAGATTTTTTATGAAAAAAAGAGTTAAAAGTTTATATATATTAAATTTATCTTTTCTGTAATTTTAAATTTATAATAAATTAAAAATATTAAAATAATATAATATGCAAAAAATACATAAAATTTAATATAATACAATCATATTAATAATAGAATATTTTAGGGATAATAATTCCTTAATTAAGGTCTTAAGATCATGGGTAAATATTTTATTGATTGTTAGTGAATGATTTATAAATAAGTATTCATAACTTTATTTAATGGAATTTAATATAAATTTTAATATTTTAATATTTAATATATACTGTAACACCCATTACCCGAAACCATTGCCGGAGTCGAGCATGAGGCGTTACTTGACTTAACTTAAAAGTTCGGGGCATAAAAACTTACTTTTAAAAGTTATTTCACTGTTCATAATAAGGCTGTCCAACTGCGCAGCAGTCACTAAATCAATTATAACTCGAGTTACAAAACTCAAAATTTAGATCCATAAATTTTCTCTGAAACTAGACTCATATATATTTTTACCATAAATTTTTTAGAATTTTTGGTTCAGCCAATTAGTACAGTTTATTAGTTAAAATCTCCCCTGTTTCACTGATCGACTGTCCTAACCTCTCGTTACTAAAACTCAATTATCTCATTGTACAGACTTCATATGGTGTTTTCACTTGTTTCTGAAGAAAATAGACTCAATAAGGAATCTAGAAATATAAATTACAACTCATAAATGTTTTTTTACAATTTTTAATGATTTTCCAAAGTCAGAACAGGGGATTCCGAAAACCACTTTGATCTTGTCTAACTAAAATGAAAATATCTCAGAATACATAATTTCTTTGTCTACACAGTTATTTTTCTATGAAAATAGACTCAATAAGCTTTAATTTTATATCTCATCTACCCTCTAATTTATTTTCTACTATCCTTGGTGATTTTTCAAAATCACGTCACTACTGCTGTCTCAGAATTGATTCACTACCAATTTTTACTTTTTCATGATTTCTATGCATAATTTATCACCTAGACATTTATAACAACAAACACCTTCATACTTGGCCATTTTAATAAATATTCATCATCAAATATTTACATATCATCTTTTGGTCATATCTTAAGAATATACAATCGAAATGACCAAGTCCCTATACATGCCATAGCTCAAAACATTTATCGTCTTAAAATACCGAGTTGTGGTGGTTGATAGTGTGAACGTTCTCCGACATCTTTAAGATCCCCGAATTAGCTTTGCAATACTATAAAAGAAGGAAAATAAAGGAAGTAAGCATAAAGCTTAGTAAGTTTACAAGCAAATAAATAACAACATTTAACACAAATAAATATACTCAAGTGTCATGATCTCTAATTTCCTCTTTACTTAATCTCTTACTCGTTCACTTACTTGTTTACTTAGATAACTCATGATTATAACTTACTCTTCTCTTGCTGAAATGTTGGTTCTCAATTGATAACATAATATGTTCTTAACTCTTATAACTCACCTGAAGTTGCTAATTGTACTTTTACTTGAACTTCCATAGAACATAATCTGTTTTCTAGCCCGTTGAGCCACATTGGAATAATAAGGATACTTGGGTCTCATATCTGATAATAACATGCCAAAGCCATGTGCCAGACATGATCTTACATGAGATGTTTCTTATACTTCCAATGCCATATCCCAGATATGGTCTTACATGGGAGTTCTCATATAAATGCCCATGCCATGTCCCAGATATGGTCTTACATGGGAGTTCTCATCTCGGTGCCAACGCCATGTCCCAAACATGATCTTACATGGGACCTCATCCTCTTAATGTCATGACATTTGTATCCGATACATTCCAAAAGTTTCAACGGGACTTTTTAATACTAATTCTCTATCGTCTCATACTTGAGTCAACATCAAATAAATTCATGAAATAAATATATAATTGCTGGAAAATAACAGCATTAATAATTATTGAAATATTGCATTTATTTACCGTAAACTTACCTCGGTACAAAATTTGACCAAATCTAGCAACTTAGTCCTCTATCTTTTTCTTTCCCTAATCTAACTCCGAATTTCATTCTTCTTGATCTATAATAGCAAATTTAACTTATTTAATACTCAAATTCATCAAAACAATCCTTGACTCGAACTTTGGAAAAATTACGATCTTGCCCCTAAACTTTTGAATAATTACACTTTTGCCCCAAATCTCAGAAATTAAACTTCATCCCTTATTCTTATGTTTTATGACATGCTGAAGATTTTCCCCTTCTATGGCAACATCAAACTCCCACTCTAACACTTACTTATGAAAATTAGGTATTTTTACCGATTGTCGTTTTACTCGTTTTCACTTAAAATCACTTAGCAAAAGTTGTTTAACATAATTTCAAGCTTCATATTCTACCATAAAACATAAAAATAAACACATTTCACCTATGGGTATTTTTCAAAATATGAACCCTAGGTTAAATTATTGCTAGAATAAGCTAAATCAAGTTACCGGGACTCCAAAAACGTAAAGAACATTAAAAACGGGGCTAGAACAGACTTACAATCGACCTTGGAAGCTTGAAAAACCCTAGTCATGGTTTCCCCTTGTGAAATTCGGCCATGGGGTTGAAGATGGACAAAAATTGGCTTTTAATTTTGTTTTTAATTCATTTTAATAACTAAATGACCAAAATGCCCTTAATGAAAAACTTTGGAAACATGCCTAACCATGTTCATTTTTGTCTACCAACTTAAAGAATGGTATAATTACCATATAAGGACCTCCAATTTAAAATTTCATAACAATTGGACACCTCTAACATGTAGAACTCAACTTTTGCACTTTTACAATTTAGTCCTTTTGACTAAATTGAGTGCCCAAACGTCGAAATTTTCAAACGAAATTTTCACGAAATCATTTTATGAAATCGTAGACCATAAAAATATAATAAAATAAATTTTTTTCCTCATCGAATTTGTGGTCCCGAAACCACTGTTCCGACTAGGCCCAAAATCAGGATGTTACATATACTTTAAACTGTAGAAGTTTAAATTCAAAATTCGAGAAAAAATATAAGAATTGTAATTAATATTTAACTATATTTAAATAAATTTAGAATTAATAAATAATTTCTAAATAATTTCTAATTTTTTAAATTTATAATTAATTTAATTAAGAAACCCTAAACCTTAAACCGTTATTTATTTAATTTTTTCCTTAAAACCCTAAACTCAAAAAACTCAAAAACCTCAAAACCCTAACTCTAATTGCAAAAAACCCTAAACCGTTATTTATTTAATTTTATCCCCTGACAACGCGCTGACGTGGACGCGTTTTTGGGGAAATGGTCCATTTCGGTAATTAATTCAGAACCTGGCCCATTTCGGTAATTTTAAAAATAAAGGAGCTTTTATTGGTTATTTGCCCCAATCAATATAATATTTTTTTTAAAAGTTAATATTATTTTTTTGTACTATATTTATTGTTATTTTTTATTTAAGCTTTATTTATTAATTTATTTGACTACTTATTATCCTATTATTTTTAATGAACTCAAACTAAGTATTAAATACTGTTTTTTTTCATATTTTTATTTTATTTTTACGTATTATTTAGTTTAAATTGTTTTTTATGTTATTTTAAAATTTGTTGATCTTTAATTTGTTTTATTTTAAAATTTTTCTTATATATATTACATCAAACTTTTATATGATTATTTTAACTTGCTTTATAAATTATTTATGTTAAGTTGCTTTGTATATTATTTTATATATTAATTATTTTAAAATTATCTTATACTATTTGCTTTGAATCGATTTATATTAGCTATTTAAAATTGCTTTTCATGTACTATTTATTTTTTCTTATCACTTACTTAAATTGTTTTACGTATCTATTTTTAAACCCTATTCTATTATATACTTTGTTTGTTTCAATTTTTGTATATATTATTATATATTATTATTTACAATAAGATTATCATTTCATATGTATTACTTATTTAAACTAATATATATTATTTAGTACATTACTTACTTTGATTTTCTTCTTATGCAACATTTACTTTAAAATTCATTTATATATATATATTGATCTATTTCAAGTTTTCATATTAATCACTTATTTTAAAAATTTTAATACGTATAATTTATTGTCTATATATTGATGATTTCAAATTTCCTTCTTTCATACCATTCATTTTGTTAGTTATTTAAAACTTGTACATTTTATTTGTGTTTGTATTAATTTGTTTGGTATTTTTAAATTAGCTTTTCACTAGCCTTCAAATATTAATGTTGGTATTTACATAATATGTGATGCGAGATTATTGCTCTTATGTGTATTGTATTGCTTATTTGTATTTATTAATTATTTGTAGTTCATTAGAGTACATTTTGGTTTACAAATTATCGCTTCGCATTGTACATTATTATTTCATTGCGCTTTATTCGCTCAAAAAGTTGCGTTTAATATGGTTTAAGTATCGAAATCATTTTATTCAAAAGCTTTCAAGATAACGCAATACTCGGTATTTGGGATCCTCGAGAAGATTGAACTCTAACTTATTGAGTCCCACTTTTCCTCATTGAGTCTAAGTAATCGAGTATCCTTTTTTAATCAAGACATATAAATAAAAAGCTCATTCTCGGGAATTCGATACGTTGTATCCTAACTCATTGGATATGACATTTTGTTCGAGACGAGGATTTTTTTAAAATAAAGGCAATATTCTATGTTTAAAATTTTGAGAAATTGTGCCCTAACTTACTGGGCTTCGATTTTTCATCTGACTTAAATAATTGAATATCTTTTTTAAACTTCATTGCATGAGTTTTAAAAATCAAAAGACAAACTCATTTTTTAGGATGAGAAATATCATATCCTAACTCATTGGGTGTGACATTTTATCTTTCCGAAATAAGAGGGTCTTAGCATGTAATTTGATTTATACAAGTGTTCTTTTAAAATAAAAGGACCGTATTTTAAAATCTTTGCAAATTTTCGACATTAAGACACTAATTAATCAATAAGATACCAATTTTGGGCGTATCAAGGGTGCTAATCCTTCCTCGTGCGTAACCGACTCCCGAACTCGTTTTCTGGATTTTGTAGACAAAAAATTATTGCTTTAGTAAATTTAAAATTTTACTAAAATGACTAAATTATGAGGTGATTCGAACACCTAAATAAAAAGGATTTGTGGCGACTCAGCTTTCGTTTTTTTCAAAATCCAAGTCAACCCCTTTTACAAAAAAATAATTTCGATACATAAGAAATTTATTTTAATTATATTTAATAAGTCAAATAGGAAATCATATTTTACCCTACTTACTGAAATTAAAACTATAATATTTAAAAAAATAACTAAATATTAAATGTGTAAAACCGCATGTAACATTAGAAGCTAATTACATAATAAATTATAAATTTATTCTTCCATACCTTCAAAAAAAAGATATTTTATATAATTATTAGGCTAATATTTTTATCATAAAATTAATATTAATCAATAAAAATAAGTATTATATGAATAATAAAAAGCTAATATATATAATTTTTATAAATTTAATTATTTGTTAATTTTATTGATTGAGTCTTAGCTCGATTGACATGGATATTGTTGTCAATGCAAGAGCATGTGGGTTCGAGTGCGCTGAGGTGCATTATCCTCCTATTTATGGGTTTGGGAGGGGCTATGGGTTGCTCTAAACACTGTGTCAAAAAAAATATGATCAAAACCTATAATAAGATTATTCAAAAAAATTATTGTTAATTTTTTAAATATCAAATAAATTATTATATTATTATATACACATTTTATTTTACCCTCCTAATTTTTTTCTAGACAGGTACGACCACTCTTTTTTAATATCATCAAAGAAATCGTACTCCGTGTCGTGAATAGATCCCATTTGCTCATCTTGTAAAATCATCATCTATCTGCACAAAAGAAGGAAGAATGTTCCTCCAGGTCCGTTCTTGATATTTTTGGGATCCTGGGCAAAATAATAAATTGAAACCCTTTTTAAAAAAAAGATAAAATGTAATAAAATAAAAACTGAAAATTTTTTGGAGCCCTAAAAAATGAAACATTTATGGCAAAAAATTAAAAGTCTCAAGCACTTAATTAATTTATTTCAATCAACCCCAGGGCTGGACTTGCGTTCCTCTATTCACAACCAGTTTCAGCATGTATTTTGGCGACGAGGGACATGGAGGAACCAACAGGCTGCGCTCCAAACTCCAACTAAGAGTACGGACATCCTCGATTATGCACCCCATCGGGGATGTACAAGGGCCAACATTATGCAATGCAAGGCCGAAATAACAGTTCCAGATTCCAGAATCACCCTCCAACGCCACACACGATGGTAACCCATCCCATAACTCCTTTACCTGGGCTGCGTCACTGGCAATATACTGCAGAAGAATACTGAGAAAGAAGGTTACCAATAATTACCATTTTAAATAGGAGACAAAATGAAATTCAACTAGAGAAGTTCATGTCGGACAACATCGAGCTTAAATGTGAATTATTGAGCCCTCTTGCATTCTATACCCTTCATTTAAGTGGACTGCTTTCTTTTAGCTTACTACTTGCTTTGTGCCTTTTAATTTCATGCCCAATTTACTTAACTTTTTTTTTTCCCTTTACAGTGATAACATGGACTTCTCATTTAGTGGACCTTAATAATTAAAGTGAAAATATACAAAAGCTATGCTAAACGAAACAACATACAAATCTAGAAAAAAAATTATATTAATAATCCTTAAAAAATAGAAATAATCAAATATTATGTTACTTTAGTCTTTGTGTCACGTGGCTAAACTTTAGTACGGCGAATTGTGCGATATTAAATAATTCATTTACTTCAAATTCTCTTAAGTCATTCTATCTCTAAAAAAGTGAGAATTTTCAAAGAAATTCTCTAAAACATCAAAATAAAGCGCAAACAAATTTTCAAAAACGAATAAGCAACAAGTGAACAAAAAAAAAAACATCACAAAGCTAAGTACACCCAAGTGTGAGTAAATGCTCTCAAAATATTTTTATTATTTTGAATAATTACACCTAAGTGATTACAAACGAGGGAAATGACTATTTATAATTGAGTTTCCCATGATCCAACGGTCTAATTTAAAATACACCAACTACTGAGATTAAAAGCGATCTACAAATTAAGATTCTTAAAAGATTTATAAAGTTCTTTAAGACTACGAAATATTCATCCTAATAAAATACAAATTACAAGTAGATTCATAAAGGTGTATCATTCATGTTGGGTTAAATAACCCCAAGTGAAGAACATGAATTATCGAAGTGTGATTTGATGGCGGACTCCTTTGCATAGCCAATAAAACAAGAATGTTAAAATAGAAAACAAAAACAACTTCATTCAGTCAAATAATTTATTTTTGGTCACATCATTCAATCTAACATGAAGAAACAATACATAATCTAAGACCCAGAGCGTAAAAAGACTAAAAACTAACAATTTCATATGTTATTCACAAAAGAGAAAAAGGAAAACAACCAAATCTCAGCTTAACGTTATAAAAATAAGTAGTTGGACGGCAACAATACCAACCAAAGTAGTGTCGAATATGAGTGTCTTTAATTAGGGTGCTGTGGAGGGTCCGAAAGTAGTTGAAGACGATGAAGACGTTGGTGGTGTTGATGGAGGCGGGTGATGGTGATGAAATAAGAGGGAATGGAGTGAAGAGTGCGTGAGAGCCAGAATAAAAAGCTTGCAAAACAATCAAAGAGTTTGGGGTGGCAAGGATAGGTAAGAATGATGCAGAAAAAGAAAAACCAGAAGAGGGCTGGTGGTAAGAGTAAGGAAGCTGCAAGAGATAGAAGCAATGCAATAGAGAAACCTTGATGAGTACGCAACAGCAATGGATGGACTGTGATATTAATGGGAAGCTGAAATGAGACATGGAGGAAGATGAGCAGTAAAAATAAGGCCAAAATGAAGAGTGCCAACTTTAAACCAAGATATGGGGAATCAATGTGATCAACCGCAACTTTATCCTGATTATTCGGGAGAATAATGAAGAAGGTATTCATAAAAGCGGGAAGGAAATACCTTAAATCTACTGAAAACCTCATTTCCTGCAACAAAGAAGCCCCTTCCCCTCCACTTCTATATCAATTTGTTAGGTTTAGGGTGTTTGCAGAACTGAACGACCCAAAATATTATTGAGCTAAGGGATTTAGGGATAAAGAGGGTTTTCCTTCTAATTTTCGATGCCACCATTTCTCATTTCTTATACCCAACTGAGCTAAAGTAAGTTCAACGGAAATTCAATGGAAAGTTCCCCAGAACTAAAGTACTTTGTGTAGAAATATAAAGAAAAGATATAAATTACTAAAACCAATTATGATGACTTGATTTAATCTTTTTACTTTTTTTAGTTAAAACTAAAAAGGTGAAATTTTGTAGAATTTTTATTTTTGTGCATATAATTGTTTTAATACAAAACAATTTCATACTTATTTTAATTATTTTACTTGATTTTTAATAATAAAATTTTGTATATGCAACTTTACTTACATATTTAAAATTAAATTTTATTTAAGTATGATGACTTTATATATTATTTGCGATATTAATAATAAATTTATTTCATGCTCAAGTTTTTTTATTGTTAGATTGAGTTAACTTGGGTTTAAAAATACTTGTTTAAAGCTTAATTTAACCCTTAAGTCCTTTTAATTATTTTTAATATTAATGATTTATTTTTAAAATTTTAAATATATTTTATTATTAAAATTAAATCATATTTTATAAGTGCTTCATAATATTTTTATTCATAAATTACATTAGTATTCAATTAGACTATTAGTTTTTCACTCAATTATGAAAAGTTACAAAATGGTCACGCAACTATTTAATTTTGTCTTTTTTGGTCACTAGTTAGTTAAGGATGACAACTTTTAAAATTAACATAATAACGATTTTAACTCTTAACATTTACACATTTTACAATTTGATTTTTTTTTTTAGTTTTGTTTTTCTTTCTGACCCTTTTACTTAAAAAGCTAAAAAAACACTACACCAAAACAGGCTTTTAGCAGCGTTTCTAACGGCATTTCGATAACAAACGCCGTTCCAGATCAATCATTAGCGGCGTTTTCTATAAAGCGCCGCAAAAACCTCAGCCCAACGACGTCGTTTTTCGCGCATTCGGGGATTTAGCGGTGTTTTTTATGAAGCGCCGCTAAAACGCCGCTAAAGCTCAGGGATTTAGCGGTGTTTTTAAGAATGTGCCGCAAAGAAACCTAAGCCCAACGACGCCGTTTTCTGAGCATTCGGTGACTTAGCAGTGTTTTTGAGGTAGCGCCGCCAATGTTCAGTGCTTTAGCAGCGTTTCTGAGGAAGCGCCGCAAAGAAACCTAAGCCCAACGATGTCGTTTTCTGAGTATTCGGGGATTTAGCGGCGTTTATGGAGAAGAGCTGCTAATGCTCAGGGCTTTAGCGGTGTTTTTGGGAAAGTGCCGCAAAAAACCTAAGCCCAACGATGTCGTTTTACTGAGTATTGGGGGATTTAGCGGCGTTTTTGAACAAGCGCCGCAAAATAATTATTTTTCTATTTTTTATTTAATTGATTTATTTATATTAATTATAATTAGAAGTTTTCATTTAAGTTACCATTAAGCTGTTAAAATCAATGCCAGCCATATGGCTTTCTCAAAACCCTTAAACCCTAAAACATATTTTTAAAACCCTAAACCCTAAAAATTTCATGTGGATATTGATGTACATGTATATACACATAGATATATATTAATGTAAAAGCTTATATATGTTTATAAAAATTGTGGAAGCAAGATTTAATATTGATTAAAAATTTTAGGGTTTAGGGTTTAAGAGGTTTAAGGGCTATAGTTTAAGGGTTTTATAGTTTAAGGTTTAATGTTTAGTACTATAATTTTAAGTTTATGGTTTAGGGTTTGTTATATTGGGTTTGGGTTATTTAGTGTTTTAAAGTTTATTGTTTGGAGTTTAGTTTTTATAGTCGAGTCTTAGTGTTTAATTATGGTTTTAAGGGTTAGGTGGTATTAGGGTTTAAGTGTTAGGGATTTTGATAAAAAATAAAAAAGTTATTTTAGGGTTTAAACAAGCAATACGATTCTTTTAATTACTTTTAATTGTAACTTATAATATATATTTATGGTTTAAATTAAGTTTAGGGTGTTGTATATAGGGTATATCATATTAGAGTTTAGGGTTTAATGTTTAGTATTTTAGGTTAGTGGTTAATGTTTATTATTTGGATTTGGGGTTTACGATTTAGGGTTTAGTTTTTTATAGTTAGTGTCTTACTGTTTATGGCTCTAAGGGTTTAAGGTTAATAAAAAATGACAAAAATTAAATTTATTTTAGTGTTTATGCATTAGTGGCGTTTTAGTAAAAAATGCCACAAATATGGATTAGTATGAAAAACGATGACGTTTTACTCTGTTTTCCTGGTGGCGTTTATAAAAAAACGCCGTAAATTTGTTTCAGAAATGGCAAAAAGTTGCGTTTTGATCTGTGTTCTTAGTGGCGTTTTCTACCGCACGCCGCAAAAGGATAGAAATTAGTGGCGTTTTTTAAAACGCGCCGCAAAATTTGTGCCTGATACTGCAAAACGTTATGTTTTGATGCAAAATTTTAGTGGTGTTTTTTGCAAAACGCCGCAAAAGGACTATACTTTTTGCAAAATTTGTATCCTGTAACTGGGAAGAGGAACGGCGCCGTTCCGTTCTTCTCCAGTAGTGGCGCTTTAAAAAAACGCCGTAAAGTTTTATTAGGAGTTAATAAAACTGCGCCATTTTACGTTGCTATTAGTGGCGCTTTACATGAAACGCCGTAAAATTGTAATTATGTTTATTGAAATGTTGTCGTTTTGTCTATGATAAGAAACGCCACAAGCTTGAGTTAACTGTTGGGGAAACGACTTCGTTTGATCTTATATTTAGTGGCGCTTTACTTAAAACGCCGCAAAATTGTTCTAACATTTATAGAAACGCTGCCGTTTTTTAAATGTTATTAGTGGCGATTTTTCGAAAACGCCACGGGTTTGAGGTAAGTGTTGATGAAGCGACTGCATTTTGATTTATAGTTAGTGGCGCTTTGCTTAAAACGTCGTAAAAATGTTTTAACATTTATCGATACGAGGCCGTTTTGCTGTATTATTAGTGGCATTTATTAAAAAATGCCACAGGTGTGAGCTATTTGTTGATGAAACGACTGCGTTTCGACTTATAATTAGTGGCGCTTATTTATAAAAGCCGCAAATGGTTAATTTTTTTAGATGAAAACGGCGTCATTTTTTTCTATCCTTCTGACCAAATTTTACACTCGAGAGATATTTCGCCATTAGTTATCCCCCAAAACCTCCATCAGTTATCCTCCAAAACTCATTCTCCCCCCAAATCCCTAAAATTTCCCCTAATCCCTAATAGCTCCCCAAACCCGACCACCTGCTACTCTGCCGTCTCCTGTGCTGCATTACATTTTTCGTCCGTCTCCGGTGCCGCAACCATCGGTAAGTCCATCTCCGATTACAGCTGAGGATCCTACAGAAGTTCAAAGTAATTTTACATTTAATTCACATGTGTGTTGACTTATAATTGATTTATTTTTCAAATTCTTATATTATAATATACCATTTGTAGCTGAAAATGGTGGGACGCGCAAAGGTCGATGACGTACACTACTTAGAGAGTTATACGAGTTAGATCCAGTCGAGCGTGTCAAAGTTGGATGAAACAGTTTTGGTCAGCCAGTTGGATCAGAAGCTCGACTTTTAGCAGGATACATGGGCATTTTAGCACAAAATGCGAATATGTTACCTATCAACTACGAGTCATGGCATCAAATGCCTGATAGCAACAAAAACCAAGCCCTTGATAATATTAAGGTAACTTAAGGTTAATGTCATCTGTAATGCTTGGGAAATAGTTTCACTTATATTTACTTTATTAACTTGTGTTTTTTGTAGGCGAGGTTTGCTTTAGAGGTCTCGGATGCTTATGTAAAGAAGGCATTGGGAAAAAGATGGAGAGACCATAAAAGTATTTTGAAAAAATATTATTATAAGACAAAAACAACCCTTGATGAGAAATTGCAAAATGTCCCGCCGGGTATGCTGAGGTACCAATGAGAAGATGCAGTTAGATTTTGGCATTCGAAGAAAGGTGAGGTATGATGTAATTTCAAACTATTGTAATTATTTTGGTTTATAGTATTTACTATTTATGTACTAAAAATTTCATAACGTAGGATCGTGAACGAGTTGGAAAAAGCAGCAGGCAGAAACAAAAATTCACTCACACAGCCGGGTCGAGAAGTTTTGCATGTGTAGCTGAGGCGGAGGTGTTTTTAATTTTTTAATATTGTCAAATATGTATAACTTTCCATTAAATAATATTTTTACTACTATATTGTAGGAACTGTCGTCCGGTCAAAAAGTTGGACGCCTTCAGCTTTTTGAAATTACATATAGGAAGAAAGATGGATCTGCTATGAATCCTGAAGCTGGTGAAATTATGGTACATTTACTTAATATGATTTGACTTGTTTTAGTTATTTATAGTGTTTATTTTCTAATGGTTTAATTCATTGCTTGTAATGCGACTATTGTTATGTTGCATTTGTTTTTTTAATATATATTACGTTCCTAACTATGTGATTTATTTATTAGGAAAAACTAAAGGATAAAAAGGCGGAGTACGAAGCTATTGCTTCTAGTGATAGTTCTGTTCATCTTGAAGACATTGATAACTTGATTATTACTGAAGTTTTGGGTCCTGAAAGGTATGGTCGGGTTCGATTTCAAGGATCTTTTGCTAGCCCAACCCAATATTTTGGATCCAGCTCGCATCAATAAATTGGCTTCGGGGAGTCAGGCTCAAGCTGAAGTTCAGAGGTTAAAAGACCAGATGGCTCAGATGCAAGCGACCACAGTTGAGGTTCAAAGGAAATATGAAGAACTCTAGCTAAAACTTAAAGCAGCGGCTGCAGCGAGGGAAACAGTGACTGCAGCGAGAGAAGCAGAAGGTGCAGCGAGAGAAACAGAGCAGAGCAGAAAGTACAACGAACTCCAGCAGCAGCTTCAGACTATGATGAAGATGTTTCAGTCGCAACTTTCGCCGTCATAGTGTATTGCATTTTTAATATTTTTATCATTTAAACTTTTTAACATTTTTGCAAAAATAATATGAATTCACTTTTATTTATTGATATTAATATTATTTTATTCGTATAATTTGAAATATTATATAAATTTATTGCTTTTGGCTGGTTTAGATTTGGTTGCTTTTTATTTGTTGCTACAGGAGGGCTGAAAAAATAAAAAAATTTATATAAAAAATATTTCAAAAATAGTGGCGTTTTTTATAAAAGCGCCGCTAAAGAACATTTCTTTTAGTGACATTTGTGAATAAAGCGCCGTTAAAGAACATGATCTTTAGTGGCGTTTTTTTTGAAGCGCCGCTAAAGATCATGTTCTTTAGCGGCGCTACAAAAAAAAGCCGCTAAAGATCATATTCTTTAGCGGCGCTTCAGAAAAAACGCCGCTAAAGAACATGACCTTTAGCGGTGTTTTTTTCCAAGCGCCGCTAAAGAACATGATCTTTAGCGGCGTTTATTTTTGTAAACGCTACAAACGTTAGCGACGTTTTCGTTAGCAAACATCTTTAGTGGCGGTAAAAAGCGCCGCTAAAGGCCTAAAAAATGCCGCTAAAAACCTGTTTTGATGTAGTGAAACAATTTTATTAGTTAAAGTAGATTGAAAATATATAAATGAAAACACCCAAAAATTTAAGAGAATAATTTTCATCTTTTCTTATTCTTTTAAAATTAATTCTCAATGTCACAAAAAATTTGTTAGAAAAAAGATCAAATTACACATTGGGTAAATGTTGAAGGTTATTTTTTTTTAGAACCCAGACAAAATTGACATAATTTATAAATGTTGGAGGCTAAAGTTATAATTATGTTAACTTTAAAAGTTACTAATATTAGCCAATTAGTAATAAAAATTAAAATTAAAAAATACTAATAAGTAAGTAACTATTAATGTAATTTACTATTTTCATTTTTTAACATGACACTTTCATGTCACCAATCACCACCTTTTAAGATACAGCCAAATTGTCAAAAGTTGACAGCCACTTGACTCGAATCGATTTTGGCTCACTGTTTTCTCTGAAATATACGATTTTTCTATTTTTAGTTTTTAAAGTTTCTTTTGCTCACTTTAATCCCAACGATAGTAGATGTTTACAAACATTCAAAATTAATGGTTGGGATTTTCACTCAACTATATATTATTACGTGTTATTAATAAAAATAATTATTATTGTAAATATTAAGGAACATAAAAAAATATAAAAAAATTACTATATTTTGAGGGTGAAAGAACTTTTGTATATAACTGTTGAGCACGTTATGCAACATCGAATCTTGATGAAATTATTTGACTTTTGAACGCATGATTCATAGCACATATTTGCACCATACAATATGCAACAAATGTGTGCATTTGTAAACAAAATTCATAGCACGTATTCTCTTTCTCTCTATATAATTCTCTTATAAAATGGACATAATTTTCATAACATAGACACACATCAAGTTAATATCAAACAAAATAACCTTGCATCAGGGGTGATAGTTATGTGTACTCCTTCGGAGAACTCTCTATTTTTTTTGTGTTTATTCATCCAAATCGTGATTGATATTGAAATGAGTCAACGAGTGAAATCCGTTATATACTACGGCGGTCAAATTTGTAATACAGAGTTTGGGGTGGTATTTGTAGGAGCGAAGTCCATGGAATTTACATTCAATAATACCATTCAAATGCGTGAGCTACGAACCAAAATCAGGAGGAAGGTCTGGGGATTGTCCCAGGGAATAATTACGAGGTTGCAATACAGATTTCTTGCATTCGTTAACCCCTATAAGTATGAGCTATTCGATGTGATTAGCCAGACTCATCTCGAGACGGTTATATTATCACACATCTCAAGCAAAAATGATGTTATTGAGTTATATGTCGAGTTCACCGATGCTGATGGATTTGGCCCATCTTCGACTACCGTCACAACAGATATGGGTACTGAAGCCGAAGTAGAAAGTCCTACTACAAGGTTGTGCGGTGAGTTTTCTGGCCTCATTCAAAGAGGCTGCTACGATGTTTCCGAAACATCTATGGGTAGACAATCATCGATCTCCGACATCAATCTAAACTTTGGGGGTCAGTACCAGTCGGGGCATCAACAAAACCCAAATTTAAACATTCAGGCTCGATATTCAATCAGTGCATTCAATTTTAACTTCGACACTCGATCGATGTTTGGGGCAAAAGCAGTTATATCAGGGGATCATCGACATACACCGGTCATCAACCCGTTAAATATTCTAGCCGACACATAGGTTACAGGAGAACCAATGACCTACTCCTTTCGACGGGGGCTGGCGAGGGTACATCCAACATCGTGCTGGAAGGTGACAATAAATGTGCGAACAAGAAATGGGATGCAAGTGAGGAAGAAGGGGCTGCGGACGCAAACGAGGGGAGGAGTCAGAACCTGAGCCAATCCAGCAGCGTGGTCCAGATGGTTTAAAAGTGGCACTATTTTTCGAACCGAATCCAGTTACAATGGAGCCAGAACCTTGCGAGTCTGACGATGACGCCTTGGACAATGCTTCGGATCCAAATGTGTAATTCAGGTTGTATGAACCTCTACCCCACATGACGAACATTAACCTATAGGCCAAGGATGGTTTAGAGTTTCGGCGGCTTTCGCACAGAACACTTGGTCATGCAAGCACATATCATGATGTACGAGTACTAGAATTTGAAATGTAATACCCCAACAAAAATGATTTTTTTTTGTTGCATTAAAGCAGCACTGCATAAAAAATAGTGTGAACTACTGTGTCATGAAGTCCCATTCCAAAAAATTCTAATGAAAGTGCGTAATGAAGGATGGGAGGTGTAAGTGGAAAATCATAACGCCTTATTGGAAGAAAACCAAAATGCAGACGATAAATAAATATCTCGGTCCCTATACCTGTGTTGTAATGGGTGCAAGTCAGGACCATCTGAGGCTAGACTCGAACATGATTACTGACATTATTCTACCGATGCTGAAGGCCAGTCCTTGGATTAAAATATCCGTAATGATTACAGACATACGTAGCTAGTACCAGTACACTCCAACGTACTACAAAGTCTAAGTTGTAAAACAGAAGGCTATGGAGAAGTTGCATCACATGTGGGGGGTTCGTATAACTATCTATAGCAATGATGTCAGGTATTAGATCGATACGTACCAGGTTTAGTAACTGGTAGCTATTTATTGACAGGTTACAAGCTCGTCCAACATCAATTCCATCAAAATTTGAACAACTTGAGCACCATTAACGCCTACGATACGACATATGTTTTGAATATACCATTCAAATAGTGGATGCAGTCGTACGATGGGGGTCTACGATACAAGCAAATGACATCAAACTTGATTGAATGCATTGATTCAGTACTAAAGGGCATCGTCATTTGTCAGTAACATCAGTTGTCAAAAAGACATACTTTCGACTGGTCATCTTGTTTCTTATAAAGAAGTTGGTGTATGTTAGACAGATAGCAGGCGGCGGTAAAAGATTTAGTAAAGTACAGCAGGAGCAAATATGATGTATCTAGTATGTCACTCACATCTAAACCTTGAGTTTTGAGTCACGGAGGACGCTAAGCTAGATGAGAAAATGTCATGTTCCCATGCGCATATGCAATTGTCGTATGTGGGAACATAAGGATTGAGTACGCGCCTTACATCAAATACACCTACCTATTACAATGCATTCATAGTGTGTGGAGTTCTAAATTCCTACCCATCCTAGATGAGAGGATGTGACCACTTGTGTCCAGCGCGTCATTTGAGTTGGTGTTAAATAAGGACTTGCATCACATCCAGAAAGGTCGCTCGAATTCCACCTAGATAAGGAACAATATGGATATTTGGGAGAGACATGATCAATAGAAATTATGCGGGTATTGTAGAAACCCAGGGCATACGAATACATGTTCTTGTATAATGATATGTTGCGGCCCCAACGTCAATAACAATACTTTCTACCAAATTTCATATTTATTAGCATGCTTCGCGTATTTCCTTTAGTTCAATTTCTTATTTATTGTTAACTTACGCATAACTTATGAAAAGACAAATGTATTGCTCAAATAGAGACTTTATACTAATCGTAATAATTAATAATTTACAACACCTAAGAGGATTTTTTTGTAATAATTAACTGCTTTTTACTTATCACATTTTTTTTACATTACAATATTTATAACAAAAAATACATTACACTCCTCATCGGGGAGAACGGGGCATACAATTGGAGGTGCCTTTAGAAGTGCAAGCATGTAGACTTCCTCATCGTCATTATCATCGCCTGAATATGTACCTAACATAGCCCTTTGGGAACTGTTTCTTCGGGATCGGCAGCACCATCATCTTCCTCTATAGTCGATTAATGCGTTATCCTCGCCTACCATCGTGTATTCGCCACTCTCGTGTTTGGTGGTTGAGACGATGAGCCACCCTAGTAAAATAGTGATGCGTGCAGTGTTTTTGGCACTATAGGCATGTACCATAAGGTGCCCCAAATCCCAAGTACATCGGCATCAACCTAGGTATCGACATCAACTGATGCATGAGTTTCTACATTGGTATCATCATCGGTGGTGATGCATACATCAGTATCTGTCTCGATATGGGGTTCAACATGACATCAGTATAGAAGGGTAGCATATGGGAGACGTCGGTCCTACAAATATGAACCTGCAATAACAAAAAAATGGTTATGTGCGACGGTGCTCCATAGTGCGGTGGTGCTTATGAAAAATAAATGGGGTTAGTGAATTGAACGAAAATATATTGAGGGAACTGTCTTGGATATCGCGTAACCACAAGCAGTGTATCTTCTGCTAGAGCCGATGGTAAACTCGTCATGCGACCATGTCCCCTCCTATGCTATTGAGGCGGTCGACGTTGCCTCTTCAACTGAATTTTTCTACACCTCGCCTCCAGTGGTAGCAGTATGACTTGCTAACGGCTCTGAACCATTCAAGTAATCATCAGCTACCACAGTGTTCACCGAGAAAAATGGTTTGCAGGCGAGTGTAGATTCCATCCTATGATCTCAAGCTTGGATGTATTCCTTGTGCTTCTTCGCCTAGTCCTTGCTGTTCTTCCTTCGCATGTCCACCTTGTGTAGTTCATTCATGTCTCACAGTGGCGGTGGAATTCGTTGCTTATACCTGAACTATCGTAGAACTCGGCCCGATTTGTACATTTCCATCGTCGCGTACACTATCAATGACACCTTCGTGTCCCACATGTCACGGTTGTCCAACACTTTCGGCGAGATGCAATATATGATCTTGAAGTCGTCATATGACATCCATTCAAACCGAAAAGCATAAATTGTAAATATCATTACGTATTGATTATTTTTAAAGAATCATTGCATAATTAATATAGGTTCGAAAACGATAGGAAATTAACCTTGGTTTTTTAGTATTGATCTAACAACATCTTAACGTCTTCCAACTTGTCGGGTAGTACCACGTAACTCGACTAATGGTTGCACATGTACAAGTGATATATTAGGCGAATATAAAATAAATAAAAACATTTACTGCATAAACTACATATTTATTAATAAATGATGTTTACCTTGTCACCAAAGGGAACGTGTATGGGTTGATGACTCTAGGGCGTAGAAACGGTATTCTCCACCAGACCCACGAATGCAATAGCAATAAGCAACCACCGATCGACATCTTATCCAATTGCGTTGCCCGACAAAGCTCCCAGTATAACATTAACAACACGACAGATACCTAACTTAGTTTTGCGCATCCTCTGAAGTCCATTAAATGTAGAAGCCATCTTACGTGCACCAAATTTCTAGATTTATCAGGTATTAAAATGCCCTCGATTAACCTCATGATCAATGCCCGGGCGTACTGTTGTATGACCTCCTCCATTGTATTGTCTGGAAGCTTATCAAAAATTTTCTCCAACCAGTTGTCGATATCCGATCACCTTCAAACATGTTCGGGACTTTCCTCACATCACCAGGTAGAGGTCCACTTTCCCCCAAACCACCGGTGATTCCATGATGACTGGCCCATCCACCGACAGACCGAGTTATAACGCTACATCCTCGAGTGTGATTGTACACTCATCGTATGGAAGGTGAAAAATGTGTGTTTTGGGCTTCCATCTTTCCACCACGCGTTGATTAATGTGGGATCGAGTTTGCAACCTCCTTGCTGCGAGACGCATGCAAGAATCCAACCTCTTGCAGATACCCAAGAATTTCAAGGGTCAGAGGCTCCCCCGTATTATGTATGAACGTCTCCAGCACAAGATCGTTCGCCTATTTATAACATAAAAAATTATTTAGATTTATATAAAAAATTTTAACACAATTAATTAAAAATAACGAAAATTTACAAATAACGAATTACCATTGCTAATTGGGCAGTGGAAATATGGTTGCTGTCGAAGCAGATTAGAGAGGCGTCCATTCTCGAGAAATTGATCCGAACGAATAAAATACAATATAATTAAAAAATAATATTTTAAAATAAAATATAAATAAATTTTGAATAAAAAGCTTGAGAGAGTTGAGAGAATTTAAGAGAAGGATGTGAATGAAAAAAACAAAATTTGAGGGTATTTATAGGTTAAAAAAAGTACTGTTGGGTTTAAAATTTTTTTTTACCATTTTGCACGGAAATGGTCAAAAAGTCGTTGCAGTTACCATTGAGGGAAAGCATGTTCAGCTGTGCACGCTTTACTGTCATCTGTGCAAAAAGCACACTCAGCTGGATGCGCTTTCTGTTTCTGTCTCCTAAAACCGGCTTATTTCCCTAATTAAAGTTAAAATTGGCCTAAAGGTCTAATTAAAATTAAAATCAGTTTATAGCCCTTATTTAGCCTTAAAGTTGATATTTAAAAAATACCAAATTAAAAGGAGTAATATATATGTCGTTTTTTTAATATTTATGGTTTTAGGGTTTCTTTTATATTTGTGAGAATATGTTATTTTAGAGAGAGAAAGTGAAATCTCCTTTGGTTAGATGTCTAAATATTAGTGTTTTTGTCCATGAGTCGGTTTGATTACTTTTCTACTTACATTTGTATTTTTAATTTCATATTGCTTTAAGTTTTTTTAAATTAAAATAACACATTAGTTTTTTGGTTAGATGATTAGATAATTGTGATTTTATTTTTGACTCGGGTTCAATTCCTCTTATAAGCATTTTAATATTTATTTTTATTTCATATTGTTTCAAGTTTTTATTTTTAATTAACGTTTATAATTCATAAATATATTATTTATTAATATATTATAATTAATATATCATTTTTGGTTCTATGTTTTTTAAAAACATGTTGTTCGTATTATTATGTTGAAATTAAATATATATTAAAAATTATAAAAAATAATGTTTACATTAAGAATGAATCTAAACAGATAGTTATCTAAGTTCAAATGCATTTAAACAACTATTTATCCAAATTCATTATAAGTATATTTTTTAGTTCTTTTATAAGTATATATATTTATTATTTTATTATTAAAGCTAATTTAGATATATGTAGATTCAACGTAAGTATTAATTTCTAAAAGGAGTAATTATTCTATCCACGTGAAGTGGAGGAAAAAAACTCTAAAAATAATTGGTCTAAAATACTAGACCATAAAAACACATACCATCATCTTTGTAAATTATTATTTTTAACTTTATTAAGGTGGTAGTACGATGCGGTACGTTTAGTTTATTTTTTGTTTCACACTACAATATCTAATCTAACCGGCATCGATATTTTTACAATAATCGTAAATAAACATACCACCCATCTAAACCCAACCTTAGCAATGAATAGGATAATATCCCCAATTAAAATGGGTCTCAAAAGGGAAAAATAGACCTTTGTTAAAGATGAACACCAAGGAGACATGTTTGGTACAAGGTCTTGGGTAATGGGGTGAATAATCATTTTGCAGATTTATGTATATGCTTAAGCGAGACAGGACCAAAGTCGCTTTAAAGTTAAATGCAGTAGATCCAACAAGTCTAGATATTGTTAGGAGGTTTGTCATTAACTGCTTCACCAAGGACCACAACATTTTTTTTCCTTCAACTCAATCATCATTTTGTCTGATCCAAGCGGCACCATCCCAAATTTGTCCATATGTTTGACTTGGAACATGTAATAAAACACTAAAATCTAACTCCCAACTCATATTTCCCACTAGAAAAATTATTTGATTACAAATGGAGAAGACCCGAATGGGTCAACTTGAATGCCTATGCAAATTCAGTATACCACTAACCAATCCTAACCATATTTAGGGCTTTTAGCCACAAACTTTGTTCACATAGAGAAGCTCAATGTCACAAACAAATCCTGCAAACAACTGTCTTTCGACTCTATGAACAAACTCCCTAATCACGCAGCAACCTCGTCTACTTTGAAATTAAAAACAAAGCTTGGAAATGCTGTTGTTATGTCCCTGCATTATTCGTATTACAGAAAGGATCAGCTCCCGGGCCAGTATCGTTTCTAGGTACATTGGGTATAACATTGTTAAACACATACCTCAAGTAGGGGAGAGTCATGATTTTCAACAACGATGGATTACGGGCAACCAAGTTTTGCCATTCTAATATATCTATCTTCCCATCCTGATTAATGTCGGCATCCAATAACGTCTGTTCATAAATCCACACATCTCAGTAAAATGTTATATTAAGTAAAATTCCACCAACAGAGTTAAGATACAAATATTCATATCAGCTAAGACTACCAAAATATTCTGCTTTACCACAAACGTTCTCACCTTATCAAGAATAGCCTCAATGATTTCATCGCCCAACTTCATTTCAGATTCACATAAAAGAGCAATCAGCATTAGCTTGACCTGCAAAAATCACGTGAGATAAAGTTGCCTACAAAGAGGTTTGTGTAAAGACATGGATGATCTGTAGCAAACCTATAATATTTTAAACCAGTCCCGGTTTAAATAATGCAACTGAATGAAAATATAAATCAAAATGATATATATATAAAAATAAAAAGCATATCAGGCCTCAAATACCTCATTACGCTCAATAAAACCCGTTCCATCCATGTCATAAAGTTTAAATGCAACTGCATTGTAAAACCATCAAATTAAAATTGAGATGCTAGATTGACATATGTTTATGCAATTCAGATTATTATACCAACTGTTCACTTACAATCAGTCTTGTCCTCTTGGGAAGCGTTTGGATGGAAGATGTTGAGTGCTCGAACAAAGTCACCAAAATCAATGACTCCCTTCTTCTTGGCATCAAACAAATCAAAGATCTGCATGTATTAGAAGGTTGCAGAAACAAAACTAAACCAAAGCTTTAAATTGTTCACCGCAATACCCAATGCCAGCTTGAAAGCAAGAATATGATGACCATAAAAACCAATGTTAAAAGCAGTTGACAAAGGTTGAACCTTTATTCAAAACAAAACAGCCTGAACCTCTTTACAAATAAAAGAAACTAGATTACTAAATCTTGCATGTAATAATAGGACAGAGAGGCATCTCTCATGAAGCATTAGGATTATAAACATAATATTTCTACAAGATAAAAGTAACAAAAATGCCCTAAAAACAAAATTTGACTCTATCGATAATCATGCAGCCAGATTCACTTGTTGCCGGTCATCACATGCCCCTCAAACATAACTTAGACAAAAGCATAATGGAAGTAATATTTAATTTCCATAAAGATATAAAGCAACAAAATATATTACCCGATTTGCAAAAATGTTTTCCTTCTTCTTATTCATAAACAGGGCTAATTGAAACTCTTCCTGCATATACAACAGCAATGTCATGAAAACCATTCAACACATCAGACGTGATAATCTTTATCTCAAACTACATTAAAGAAAAAGTAAAAAAACCCTGGTTGATACAGGAAGCGCAGAATTGTACCTTGTTAATCAGCCCATCATCGATCACAGAACTGCTTATGCTCTTGAATAGCTCAAAGAGTGCTTCAACTTCAGTAACAGTAACTGCATATGTAAGCAAAACCAACTAGTTAAATTAAGCCGATTTGTCCAGGAAATAAGATTTTCGAGGCCATGAAGAAGCAACAATAAACAAAAAATTATTTCGAAAATTGTATTGCATGAGTGTGTTTTTAAAAATGCTCAAAAACGTTAGTGTTTCACCTCGTGAAACAAATCAAACAATTGGGTACACATCCAATGAACAAAAAATTCTAGTAAGTTGCTAACTTACAGGCAGTTTGAGAAGCGAGTTCAATAAGATCTTCGTGTCTTGTTACTTTAGAATGAAAGCAGCTCATTTACCGGGAAAATGGCGGTTCTAGACTAAAGCTCCTGTGCTTTACAATGTTCTCCCTGTAAAAACATTTTAAACCCTTCATATTTATTAACAACAGTTATTAAAAATCGAATACTCAGCTTTGAAATCAAAACAAATAAAATATTAGAAACAAATAAAAAAATCCTAAGGCTTTCAGAAAAAAACTATCGACATTGTGCTGAAAACATAAGAAGGATTTCAGATAGCAGTAGAGTAGCGGTGTGATAGCCGCTCCGTCCGCCACCGGTAAAAGATATCAACAGCGGTGTGAACAATTTTTTACGCTAAACTGAGCCGTAACACAAAAATCTTATTACTGTTAGGGTTTCAAAAAATACCTTATATAATTTACTGCTTTGGTCTGTCGGAAAGTTGAAGGCAATTAAGGGACTGGAGGAGTTGGGTATAGGCGGAAGAAGGGAGTTGGTCGGGAATTTTAAAACGAAATTTTAGGAAATCTTTCCTTATATATATATAATAATTTGCTTAAATAAGAAATTCACCGCCTTTACAATAATCATCCCAGCACGTGGCATCTTATTTAAAAATTTAGCATAATGACTTTTTTTGGCCCTCAACTTTACGAAAAAATCATTTTAGCCCTTAAACTTGATTTTTTTGTCAAATCACCCCAAAATAGATAAAAAAGTTAACACTTGTTAACTTTGCTAACACCACATATGCATAGATGGCATACGAGTAATTAATTAATTTTTAAAATATCAAAAAATATTTTATATATATTTTTAATTTTTAAACTTTAAAAATTAATTAAATGTGACATGTTTTCTACATGTATACAATGTCAACAAAGTTAAATTTTGGGGTGATTTAACAAAATACAAATTTAAGGCTAAAAAAGTGAAAAATTAAATGGAGGGCTAAAATGATATTTTTATAAAGTTAGAGGGCCTAAAAATTTTCTTATTTTCTATTTATTTATTTGTTTTACTAGATTTTCTCGCGTGTATCCAAAAAGAATTATTAATTATTGAATAAATTACTTAATTGGTCATTTAATTCTCGAGTATTTTTATTTTGGTCACCTACAATAAAATTCTTGTAATTTAGTCACCCGACTTTTAGTCACTTTAAAAATATTTTTAAAGTATTGATTAGGTAAAAATATTAAGAATTAAAGTGAAAAGTAGAAAAACTAAAATAATACACAAAATTGTCAAATTGTACTTGTTTATCCCATTGCCAAAATTTTTACTTTTTTAAATATTGAAATTTTAAATTTCAAAACATCAAAATAGATTAATTTGTTACTACATAATGTCAACTAATTTGTTACTACAATATTAAAATTAATTAATTTAATCTCTTTTAAATTTTAAATTTTATTTTATGTTTTAAATTATTGTTAACTAAATCAACTCAAATAACTTATATTTAATAATTGTCCACGAAACTTAAATTCTTTTTTTATATAATCTTGAATCTTTCAGAATAAAAAAAGTAACAAGTACTTGCAATTAATTTGAATATTTGGATATTAAAATATACTTCAAGTCTCTGTAATCTTTGTATATTTGAAATTTTAGTATTAGTACTTTTATTTTTAGAAATTTAGTCCCATTTTTAAATTTAAAATTCAAATCTAGTTGTTAACACCATCAAATTCTTCTCATTAAATTCGTTGTTGTAACATTTTAAAATTAAAAAAATACTTACCTAGTAGCCATATAACAAAAAAAAACATTCCAAAAATTTGAATTTAACAAATAATTTTAATAGTATTTATACCTCTTAAAAGTTGCATCAACATTTTAATCAAAATAAAGTATTTGAGTTAATCAATGACATTATAAAAAATAGAAGTATTGAAGAAAGATAAAGGTTGAATCTTAAATTTGAGTATAACATAAAAAGTAATTGAAATTTTACCATTATTATATAATCTAAAATTTGAGTGTACCATAAGGATTGAAATTGAAATTTTATATACATAGTTACGTAGATGATGGAAAATAAATATAAAAAGTTCCCACCTTAGAAGGAATCAAAGATTTTCCTCGAGAATTACACTAAACGATGATCGGATTCTCAAACATTCACAAAATATGTGTAAAAAGGACTATAGTTTAAGTCTTATTTTTCATTTATGATTATATAATTTTACTAGTTAATGTATACCGAACTCATTTGATAAAATTTTAGTTTTAGTCATCAAAATATTAAAAATGTTGAGTAATTTTCTATGTGCCTCGTTAAAAGAAACATTCAAATATTTATACATATTATCACTGTTTATGACTTAACCCCACTATTCATATAACTGACACTCTGAGTAGGCCTTGAGCATGCTGGACATGTGTACTGTTCCAGGTCGCATGCTGGAGTTCGCGGTCCCTTCCATGCGAACTCCTTGGGTGTATGCAAGTTGGGACTGCGAACTCACTTTGACTTCTGCTGGCCGATACTGCGAGCTCCCTTAACTGTCCTCTCGCTGTAAGTCTCATGTGTATCCATCTAGTGGGGTCTGACAACTCCCTTAATTGTCCTCTCGTTGTACATCTTGTGTGTATCCATCTGGTGGGGTTTGGTCGGGTTGCGGGTAGGCGACCCGAAGCTTATCTGGGTCTCGGATTGGTGACTATTACTGTATGACAACAAGTTATAAACTTGTTATTACAAGAAATCAACAAAGAAAGTGGTTGTGATTGGAGGGCTGGCTCACTTATGATAGGTGGAGAGCCAAAATAGAAAATTGAGAGAGAATGAGAGGAGAGGAATAAGGGATGAGAAGGTTGGGTAAAGTTAGGGTTTTCTTAGAGAGGAAGAAGGAGATCTCTTAGCCTTCGTGTTCCAAGATATATATAGGGGAGAGTCATTGCCTAATAGTGTCATGTCATCGATGGGTGATATGTATAATTGCATAAGTTATATATAATACAGATGGTATGCCTGCTTGCGCAGTCATCTAGGTAGTAGATCCGTTTGATAGAGGGTTGCGCGCGTACCAAGATCGAGTTGTCAAGTCACGGGAAATTTCTACGAAAACTCTAAACGTTTGGATCTGAAACGAAACAGCAAAACTTAATTAGAATCAATTAGGTCTGGAAACTAAAAATCCCCAAATCAATAAAGAACAGCCAAGAATCAAAACACTTATGAATAGATGTTCTTGGAAGCCAAGAACACGAAATTAAGCCCCCAAGATTAACTTCCAATCAGCCCAAGAACACGAAATTAAGCCCCCAAGATTAACTTTCAATCAGCCGAAACTATCAAAGAACACAAAACAGCAACTAAATTAAAAACAGATTTCGAAATCAATGGACATTAGTTCTAGGGATTGGACGGCAAGAAAAGGGGGATTTTTGTGAATAAAAAACTTTTCTTTATGTCCAAGGAAGTACCGAATTAGATCTTGAAATTTGGAATGGCTGAAACGAAACAAGAACAATTAATCCCAAATTATTCCACAAAACGACACAAGCATAATTTAATAAAGAAGAATGAACAGCAAAAGAATAAAGAAGAGTCCTAATGGACTGCTTGGGCCGAATTTTTACATATAATACTCCTAAAGTATAAAAATTAAATTAAACAATTAAAATTTTTACAATTTGGGCCACTTTAACAATTTGGCCTGATTTTCAACTAAGTATGGTTTGACTTCTTGGTTGGGCTTGGAATCCTCTTATTGGGCCTTGCCTTCAAGAACTGGGGCTTGTAGTCCATCTCCTACCGAAATTGGCTCGTTGATGCTCATAATGGAGATCCAATGCGCTTTGGCTGCAAGATTCGGTTTATTGGACCAAGATTTCCAAGATTTGAAATCTTGATTTTCTTGATTCTTGAAATCGCTCCAAACAGCAAAATTGGGCCAAGATTCGGTTTCTTGATTTTCTTGAAAAAAAAAAGTGAATCTTGATTTTCTCTTTCTTTCGTGTACGCATCTAAGGCCTTTGTGACTCGTATCATTCCCCCTTCCTCAAAAAGATTCGTCCTCGAATCTGAAAAATCAAATGGAGATAAGTCAACCACATTGAAAGTAGAACTTGTAGTCCAAACATAAGCATAACAAAACAAGTATAATGCATGCGAATGGACAGATTCAGATTACCATGCAAACAAGCTAATTTACTCGCCAATGCCTCGTCAAATATTCGAAACAAAGATGGACATGTTTTAAGGCATTTAATCATCTCAAATTGTTTCTACAAACATGAATAAATCGCGAGTAATAAATCAAATGGTAAACGTAATCATCACAAGTAGGTATTTGAAAAGGTTCACACGGTTCACAGAGTCGCACAATCATACCATGCAGTAATCGACGGTCTATAGATTCACTCACACATGCATTATCAAAAACAAGAATCTTTTTATCAACCATCAAAATAGATAAATCATCACTAAATAAAATAGGACAGTCAAGCACGTTTCGATCTAAGTGTTTTACAAAAATTAAATCATCAACATGATCTTTATCACTATCCGAGGAGTACAAAAGTGTTTCAAAAGTTTCAAGCATCTTACATTTATAAGAAGAAGAAGAAGGGTCGATTTTACCTTTTCCATTTAATACAAACCTTCGCTCATCGGGGGCATAGTGTAGTCGAAGCTCTGTTGTTGAGTTAAACTTTGTCAAATGGAACTCAAACTTCATGTACAACCATCTAAACTGTTTAAGGCACGAATATAAATTGAAAACAAATTTGGCAAATTTCGTTACCTTATTCACCAAAATAGATTTACACAAATTCGCGGATTTTATACAAGGCAAATCAAGAGAATAACAACTCACGCTTCCTTTCGTAATGACTTTATCAACCACAATCGAAGAATAACAATTAATCGGATCAAAATGAGGGGATCTTTTAAGAATTAAGTCACCAAAAGTTCTATCAATAATTTTCAAATCTGCACGGGACTCGGTTGATAAAATTTCCTTACCTCGCTTACCTTCGGGCTCATGTAGTGTGATTTCATCTTTACCTATGTTGATCGTATGGAAGCGTCTTTCATCGGAAAGGTATTGAAGTTGGAAGTTATCTTTCATATGTGGCCAATGGAAGCGTTCTATCCCACGCAAAGGTGGTAAACCTTTAGGGGCCTCACTAAAAACATCCTCATAATCCTGCGAAAAACATTGAAACACACTAGGCAAATTTTCATTAATGTTAGATAGAGATAAATAATTTTGCCTAAACCTCACAAGGATACAAGCCTGTTCACTGAATAGGTCTCTCCGCACATTTTTTTTGTTGCAATTAAAAATTTCACTCTATTTTTACCACTTGCGGATTCACTCACCTTTGGGCCATTTAAATGTTGACTTTTTTCACTACTAGCCTATTTTCTCTCTGTCTTTTTATTTGTCCTTTCTCCCTCACCCCCTCACAAAACTTCATCATTTTTAATTGATCTTTATATACATTACTGGGATTTAAAGGAGCAAGAGTTTATTTTCGGCCTTTAAACACAAGAGAGTATCTATTAAGGTTGCCTTGGTGTGTAACATCACGATCAAATTGCCAAGGCCGTCCAAGGAGCAAGTGTGCCGCATGCATTGGGACCACATCACACCATACCTCATCCTCGTAATTCTCAAGCTTAAAAGTGATCAAGGACTGTTTTGTAACTTTAACTTCTGAGCATTCATTAAGCTACTGAAGGTGATACGGCTTAGGGTGCTCGATACAAGTTAACTTTAAGGAATCCACCAAATAGCTGCTAACTACATTCGAACAACTCCCGCTATCAATAATAAGTGAACATAAGTTACCTTTTATAAAACATCTAGAATGGAAAATATTGGTCCTTTGGTTATCACAATCGTCTCCCATTTGGATGTTAAGGGTGCGGCAGACTACCGTCTTATTTTTTTTTCTCTTTTTTTTTTAAAATACCTGTAAAACAAATACTCAACACTCAAAACAAAAATTAGCAAACCTCACCGTTAGTCACTCAAAAAAATCAAATTCTCAATAAGGTAGAATTCAGTCTTGTGAGTTCTTTAGTAGAGTCTATATCAACCAATTAGAAAGTGTATGAACCGAAACTACCAAAGAGTCCTAATTTGCACTAAGATGCCAAAACTGACGAGACACCAATTAATTTGTGTTGCACCGAGGAAGAATTGTGCACACCTTAAAATCCTACTAACACAAGAAACAAGAAGGTGTTAGATAGTGTAAAGGAAGAATAAAGGCAAACAAATGAAAACCTACAGCTAAGAATCAATAAAAATTGTTGAAATCGAAAAACCCGAAAAACTGCGGAGTAACTTGACAACTTCGTTCGAGGTGTTCCTGATCTAAAAAAAATCACAAAATTAAATCTGAAATGTCCTTAAATATTTAATTTTTAATCTGGAAAGTTTAGGCACCAAACTCAACCCGCTGAATCTTTTTTTAAATTTTTATTGGATTTCATCTTTTTCAATTTTTTTTGACTTTTTCGACTAGCTTTTTTGCGGGAAATATTTTTTTATATTCAACCACAGTGCCACAAATATGTATTTAAAATTTCAGATCAATCGGACAACGTTTACCCGCTCAAATGAATTTTTTTTCGAAAAATTTTTCTGGGTAAAACTGTTGTTTGTAGTTTAAAAAATAGAGATCAGTTTAGAAATCAACCAAGAACACCCAAAACGCCCAAAATCTGATACCAAATGATAGAGGGTTGTGCACGGACCAAGATCGAGTTGTCAAGTCACGGGAAATTCCTACGAAAACTCTAAATGTTTGGATCTGAAACGAAATAGCAAAACTTAATTAGAATCAATTAGATCTGGAAACTAAAAATCCCCAAATCAATAAAGAATAGCCAAGAATCAAAACTCTTATGAATAGATGTTCTTGGAAGCCAAGAACACGAAATTAAGCCCCCAAGATTAACTTCCAATCAGCTGAAACTATCAAAGAACACAAAACAGCAACTAAATTAAAAACAAATTGCGAAATCAGTGGACACTAGTTCTAGGGATTGGACGACAAGAAAAGGGGGATTTTTGTGAATCAAAAACGTTTCTTTATGTCCAAGGAAGTTCTTGAAGTTTGGAATGGCTGAAACAAAACAAGAACAATTAATCCCAAATTATTCCACAAAACGGCACAAGAAGAATTTAATAAAGAAGAATGAACAGCAAAAGAATAAAGAAGAGTCCTAAGAAGCTTTGAAATCGATAAAGATTTCACAACTCCCTTCAAACGGCTCTAATCTCCCCTCCAATGAAGAAAAATGGCAAGAAGAAGCTGAAGATGGCTCCCACAATCAAAAAGATTGTTAAAACTACTTCTAAAGAAAACTCAAGAGAAAATTCTTGAAGAACTCAAAGAGAATTTTCACTCAAAGCAAATCTGAAATTTTCAATGTAATTGTAATGTGTGTAACAAGGGTGGCCGGCCATGCCTATAAATAGGCCTTATAACTATTTCCTAATCTCATTAGGAAAACTTAAAAAAAACCTAATTAACAAATTTAAGAGGGAAATTCGGCCAAGGCATTCTAATGGGCTGCTTGGGCCGAATTTTTACATATAATACTCCTAAAGTATAAAAATTAAATTAAACAATTAAAATTTTTACAATTTGGGCCACTTTAACAATTTGGCCTGATTTTCAACTAAGTATGGTTTGACTTCTTGGTTGGGCTTGGAATCCTCTTATTGGGCCCTACCTTCAAGAACTTGGGCTTGTAGTCCATCTCCTACCAAAATTGGCTCGCTGATGCTCATAACGGAGATCCAATGCGCTTTGGCTGCAAGATTCGGTTTCTTGGACCAAGATTTTCAAGATTTGAAATCTTGATTTTCTTGATTCCTGAAATCGCTCCAAACAGCAAAATTGGGCCAAGATTCGGTTTCTTGATTTTCTTGAAAACAAGAAAGTGAATCTTGATTTTCTCTTTCTTTCGTGTACTCATCTAAGGCCTTTGTGACTCGTATCCGTTGCATGTCAGTTGTCGCCATACACAATAATGTGTAGTCCTACTCTGAAATTCTCATTATTGAAATTATACTAGGTTGTTATGCTTTAATGGTCTTCGAAGGACTATAGTAGATTGCTTATAGCGGGTGGACTCTCAATTGGCTTGAGTGAGATACATAGATGATGGGTCATAAATGATTGAATAGAGGGCCATCATAAAATGTAGGAAAATGAGGCCACCCATAGGTGGCACCAAATATAAATTTACAATATTTTATAAAACAAATATTGACCGTGCATATCAAATATAAATAAAATCTTTTGATAAAAGTGTAAAAAAAATATTTAATTTTTTATTCTTAATTTATAATTATCATAATACAAACTATTGAACATTTATATTATTATTTTTTTTAATTTTTGTATTGGAAGGGCCCAATTTTGCCCTGCCCAACACACATAAATAAACCCAGTAAACAAAACAAAAAATAATAAAAGTCTATTTACAACAAATATGACCCGATTAAACCTAGTAAAAAGGATCGGTGGCGACTCCATTCTCGTTTTAAAATAAAAAATCGATTTCAAAAAAAGATTTCGACAGCTTGGCAGCTCCATTGAGGAAAAAAAATAAGAGAGTCAAGCCACGAGTTGATTATTTTTTGGTCTTTTTATTGAAAGTTGATAATTTGATTTAAATTAACGATCCATTTATTGCATTTTATCCTTCATGTTTTGTCTTTGATATCTCGAGTTATATAGCAATCTAGTATATCTGTTTGAAAGTTTCTCTTTGTATGTTTTCACATATATTGCATTGCACAATCGTTCCATTTTGGCCTTTCTTAAGTGAGAGTGAGAATCTATTCCTTCGTGAGGTCTTCACCTCCGTATAGGATAATGGATTGCTTTCGGGATACATCCGTACCTATGTCTTCGTGAGATCTTCATCTCCGTATAGCCATATGGAAATGTATTCCCCTGAACTGAACTCGGTCCGTATGAGCCTATAATGGGTGAGGATTGAGGAATCTGCTGGTTCAGGTACCCTTACTTTAGAACCAAACAACATATAATGAGCCCTAAGAACCTACCCTAGGTAGAACCATACCAAACCTCTAGTGGTCACCTGAATAGATGTTCTATTTATTATTTCTTGCTTTGTATGAAATGTACTGACTTGTTTCTCTTTGTTTTGGTTGCGATTGCATTAAATTTTCATCATACAAAAAGGTGTTGATTCACATTCAATTGCTAAATAAAGAGCTTGTCATGGAAAAGAGATTTCTTAATAAAGTAGAAGACAATGAGGCCGTACGAATACGGTCTGAGAAAACACAACAAGAGAAGGGCGACAGCCTGACGAAGAGGTATATGTCAGAACTTTGGGATTTCACTCGCATCAGTGTAACTCAGAATAATCTCCGAGAGTTGAAAAATATATGGGACCAGTGGGATGACAAAATCAAACAGTTATTCTACCGTGAGTATGGTGATTTATCATATTTACTAGATGTCAAAGTGGATAAGCACTTATTTCGAGCTCTTGCCCAATATTAGAATCTCGCCTATAGTTACTTCACTTTTGGGAAGGTAGACTTGGTGCCCACCGTAGAAGAGTACACAACTCTGCTCCGTTGTCCGAGGATCCAAGCCGACAAAGCTTATTCTAGATCTGCCAACGTCCAGACATTTTTAAAGAGGCTAATGAGCATAACTGGGATGAGTGAGCAATGGGTTACGGTCTGGATTAAACAAAAGGGAGATAGTAAATGCATCCATTGGAAAAAGCTTACGGGATTTGATCTTGGCATATCTGGATACGAAGAAAAGAGCCGACGTCTTCGCTTTGAGTATTTACGGGTTGGTTATCTTCTCCAAAGTACTAGGGCACATAGATGATGCAGTTTCAGATCTATTTGACCGGCTTGACAAAAGGGTCACGTCCGTCCCTGTAGTTTTGATTAAAACTTTCAGATCTTTAAGTACGTACCGGAGAGTAGGTGAAGGAAGATTTATCAGGTGTGAGCAACTTTTGCTAGTTTGGTTTTATAGCCATTTTTAGAAGGTAGAAAATGTCTCTTATCGAGTATTCTCCGATAACTACTCTCTGTTGAAAGATTTCGTGGCTACCTCAAGGCGAGACAACATTTCTGAAGAAAAGTGGATGGCAATTCTCCATAATCTCCAAGACGAAGACATTGAATGGAGGGCCCCTTAGATGATCCCTGATGAAATATTGTACCGATGTGAAGACTTCGACTAGGTCTCTTTACTCGGGATACAGGGAGCTGTTGGATATGCCCCTCTACTTGTATTGAGACAGTATAGGTCGAGGCAGTTCATACCAGTAACGCAAGGGTTGGCTAAATGTGAGTTTGCATACAAAGGTGATAACTACAAAAAGAAGGTTCATGAAATATCGAATGCTTGGAACCAAACTCACAAAATGAAGAGGCTTTTCGTGAAACTCATGACAACCCCAGAATATGATTGGTGGTGGGGTAAAAGAGTCAATGGTAATGTCTTTTCGACGAGCCAAGAAAGTACCCAACCAATAGAAGAACAATTGCAAGCGATCCCGTCTAAATTAGATATCGTAAAGCAAGACTTCAAAAAGAAAAGTTCAGAGCTAGGGAAAATGATAGAAATGTTGGAAGAGGAAAAGGTTCAGCTAGGATTAGACATCGACATTCAGAAGTTAGAGGCTGAGAAAATGAGAAAAGGAAAGAACAGGGCTGAGGAAGGCTTGGATAACTTAAAAATAGATTATAAGAAACAACGTTTGTCGATAAGGACTGCAGGGTTGGGTAAAACATCAGAACAATTGCAGCAAGAAATCCAAGAAGAAAATATTAGAGTTGATCAGTGGGAAAAGAAATTCCAAGATGCTCGAGCTCGAGAAGATGCTTTAAAAAGGGATTTATTTAAAAGCCGAAGTGAAAAGGTTGGATTGAGAGCCTGGGTAGAAGAATTAGAAAGGTCACTGTATCAATATCGTAGTCACAACTCCGTGATTGGGTTGAAAGCAAGCCTGAATAAGATTGAAGATTTGAAGGGAAATATAGAAGAGCTCAAGCTCGCACTGCAAAATTGTGAACCTCAAGTTGAGCTTCTTAAAACGAACACTGAACATTGGAAAAAGTAACTACAATGCTCTCAAGGTTAGATTAGGGATAGAGATCACATCATGGGTGAAACTTTAATTCAAGTACGGGAAGTAACCGACCATTTGCAAACACTAGTAGTTCAGGTTGGCATATTGAACTTAAGATACAAGTCGAAATCAGATCGAGGCTGAGAATTAGCTTGGCTCCTTAGGAAAGCCAAGGCTTTGAGTATTAGGACAATGTCGTATATGTAAAATATATTCGTTTTATGTATAGAGATTTGTTTTCTAGAAAAGTTGTTATAATAGAATTGAATCAAAACCAATATCTCTTTTTACATTCATTTTTCATTCATCAGCATTACATTTCATCATATGCATTAAATTTCATAAAAATACCCTAATTAATCGAAATTATGACAATTACCCTGGAAACCAACAAGAATTTTCCAACCGAATATCGTTATGGTACTCGCGGTAAAACCAAAGCCATGGATCAAAGGTTAGAGGGATTAAAACAAATTTAGAATGACGTGCAAGGTCAGTTGCAAGCGCAGCTGTAGGAACAATTAGCTAAGGTACAGTAAGGCATGGGGGATCAAATACAAGAGTCCCAACAAAGCATGACAAGCCAGTTGACCCTCTTGTTGGCCGAAGGGATCAAAAAAAAGGGAAAAGTAACATAATTAACTCTGTGGATGATAATGAAGACCCTACATACCCCTCAAGCTTTACCCCGGTGAATGTCTAAGCCCAACTAGACCACAACAATATCAGGTCAGCACCTCGGCATCGGTGAACTACCCAACGGGTTCAGGTTTCAATCTTGGAGGTAATCTGACCAACCCCGTCGTTCCAAATTTAGATGACATGGCGGAAATGGATAGAGCAAAAGTAGAATTGCCAAAACAGCTAGAAGATCAGTGCAAGTGGTTAGAGAATAAATTCAGAGCTATGAAGAATGTTGATTACCTTTGCGGGGTCGATGCTAAGGAATTGATCTTAGTCTTAGATCTAGTGCTCCCATAAAAAATCAAGACTCCAGAATTTAAAAAATACAATGGGACTAGTTATCCTAAAACCCATATCACAATAATTTGTCGAAGAATGGCGAGATACGTTAATAACGACTAATTATTAATCCATTGCTTCTAGGATAGTTTGATCGGATCGGCTGCCAAATGGTACAATAAGTTAAACCGTGCTAAAAATAAACTCATGGAAAAATTTGGCACAGGCTTTCATGAAACAATATAGCCATGTGGCTGACATGACATCCGATAGAATTACGCTACAAAACATGGAGAAGAAACAAAGTGAAAGCTTTAGACAATATGCTCAGAGATGGAGAGAAGTGGCAACACAAGTCCAGCCACCCCTTCTGGATAATGAGACAACAATGCTCTTCATAAACATTCTGAAAGCACCGTTCATTAATCACATGCTGGGAAGCGCTACTAAGAGCTTCTCAGATGTAGTAATGTCCGGAGAGATGATTGAAAATGCAGTAAGGAGTGGGAAAATAGACGTGGGGGAAAACGTTAAAACATCTTCCTCGAGAAAGAAAAAAATGAAGTAAACACCGTGAGTGTGTATAATAAAATCGATTCAAAATCAATCACCATAGGCCAACCAATGACTGTGACAACCAGCCATCAAGGCCCTTCGATGTAAGAAATTTAAGCCTAAACACGAAAAAACTCTAATTCATACCCATCCCACTGACATATAGAGAGTTATATCAAAAATTTTTCAACACGCATGTGGTATCCCTGTTTTACTTAAAACCCATAAAACCTCCGTTCTCAAAATGGTATGTTGTGAATGCTCAAAGCGACTACCACGTAGGAATAACGGGACACTCAATTAAGAGCTGTACTGCATTCAAAAAGTTGATTGAGAGGTTCATCAAGATGGGATTGTAAGGTTCGATGATCCCTTAGAACCTAATGTGGCAGGAAATCATTACCCAGTTATTCTAACCAAGGGGTAAACGCGATAATTGAGAGTGGAGAAAAAAAGACCAAAACTGACGTTGCAAAAGTGAAATCCCCACTAAAATGGGTCTGGAAAAAAATGATAGACGTGAGATTCATCATTCAAGATTCAGAGGAGGTACCTGAAAGAGTGATGAGCTATTGTGAGTTCCACACTAAAGAAGGTCATGAGATCCAAGAGTGTACCGAATTCAGAGTTCTGGTGCAAAGTTTGATGGATAACAAATAGTTGAAATTCTTTGAAGATATCAATGGATCGGAAGGAAGAGATGTTTGCACCTCAGAGGAATGATCAACGGAAAAAGTCTACAAGGCCAACCAACCGGTGATGATTATTTCATAACCAAGAAGTAATAAATGGGAATACAAGCTGTACCAAGAGTCATAATTCAGAAACCCGTGACTTTTCTCTACAAGGATAGCAAAAAGGTGCATGGAATTATGACTGCAAGTGATGATCCCAAGAGAGGAGAACTCGGTTAGTAATTCAAAAAAAGGTCAGGATGTTGGTTTCTTCACTCGTAATGAGGGGCACTATGACCCTGCAAGTGTGAGAATCGAGCCCATTAAGGAAAACCCTGGCAGTTGAGTATAAGAAAGAAAAACGGCTAGACGTGAATCACTTGTTAATGAGCCAGTAACTGAGAATGAGGCTAAAGAATTCTTGAAATTCTTGAAGCATAGCGAGTATAGTGTTGAAGAACAACTACACAAATAACTAGTTCGCATATCAGTACTAGCCTTGCTATTGAGCTTAGAGACACATCGTAGCTCATTGATGAAGGTGTTAAATGAAACTTATGTCGCTGATGATATCTCTGTAAACAAGCTAGATCATTTGGTTAATAATTTAAGTGTCGACAATTTTATCTTTTTCAATGATGAAGAAATACCTCTGGGGGGCATAGGATCCACAAAGGCTCTACATATCACTACTCGCTGCAAAGGATATACATTGCTAGGAGTGTTAATCGACAATGGATCTACGCTGAACGTCTTGCCTCTATCCACACTGAATAGATTACCAGTGGATAGCTCTCATATGAAGACGTGCCAAAATATAGTGAGAGCATTCGATGGTATAGAAAGGAGGGTGATGGGAAGGATTGAAATTCATCTATTATTTGGTCCAAACACATATGAGGTAGATTTTTTGGTAATGGATATCAAACCCTTTTATAACTAATTGTTGGGTAGGACTTGGATTCATTCAGCTAGGGCAGTGTCGTCGCCATTGCACCAAAAATTGAAGCTGGTAACAGAGGGTCGACTGGTAACAATAAACGCTGAAGAGGATATCATTGCATCTGTTACCAGTGACGCACCATACGTAGAAGCGGATGAAGGGGCAATAGAATGTTCCTTTCGATCACTAGAATTTGTTAATACAACTTTTATTGTCGAAAGAAACAAAATCCTAGTGTCGAAAATATCCAAAACCACAAAAGGATGGGCCTACAGTTTTTAGTTGGAAAATGAGCCTTGCTTGGAAGAGGACTCAAAAAATACCTTTAATGAAGAGTCGAGACACCAATACTGGTGGACAAACAAGATCGCTTTAGCTTAGGGTACAAGCTAGATGTGAGGCAAAAGAAGAAGGAGCTGGAGAAGAAGCAAGAAAGAAGAAGAGCGCGACTAAGTGGGTGAGAGGTCAACTGGAAACTGATAATCTTTCCCCATATATCTAAAACGTTCATGTCAAGAGAAATCATTTATCTTGAATGAAAAATTTCAAGAAAAGAAACTGCGAAAGAAATGTTTGGAAATTTGAGCATCAATGCCATATCCGAAGAAGGGATTGGGGAAGAAAACTTATCAGGTATTTGTCCTTATATCCCCAGAAGTGTTCTGAACAATTAGATTGCGAAAGAAATCCCTGTAATTTTTAGAACTAAGTCAGAGTAATGTTCAAAACATACTTATTGCTCTAAGCCTAGGAGCAATAAGAATCCTTTCGTGAAAAATGCATATGTCCAATATCTTTATTTCAATAAAATGCATCTTTGTGTCTCTTTTTAGAAAATATTCTTTTAATTTTTCTATTTCATTCATACTCATACCACACATATAATTATTTTAGATTCATTTATTTTTTAGATCTTCTTTTATTCCTATAACAGGTCTCCAGATATAAATAATACGGGCGACGTTGCTGCTGACTCAAAGTCTCCTTTTGAGCAGGATATGTGTCCAGAGGAACCTCAAGACTTTGAAGATGATTGAGATTGTAACCTATCTCTTGATTTGTTAAGGATGGTAGAACAAGATGAAAAACAAATCATACCTTATAAAAAGTCAATAGAAATTGTGAGTTTGGGATGCAAACAATAAAAGAATGAGGTGAATATCGGAGCTTGCATCACTGCAAAGACAAAGCGAGACCTCATTGAGTTACTCCAAGAATTTAAATATGTCTTCGCATGGTCGTATCAAGACATACCTGGTCTAAGTACTGATATCGTGGTACACCGACTTCTCATAAAGGGAAGAATGTAAGTCAATTCAATAGAAACTCCGAATCATGAGGCCCGACGTCTTTCTGAAAATAAAAGAAGAGGTCAAGAAATAATTCAACGCTGGTTTCCTACAACTGGTTAAATACTCGGAGTAGGTAGCCAATATAATCCCCATCCCTAAGAAAGATGGAAAAGTACGAATGTGCGTAAATTATAGGGATTTAAACAAAGTCAGCCCAAAGGACAATTTCTCGTTACCTCACATCGACACCTTAATGAACAACACGACAGGTTATTTACTATTCTCCTTCATGGATGGCTTCTCCGGATATAACCAGATAAAGATGCATCTTGAAGACATGGAAAAGACTACATTCGTAACCATGTGGGGAATATTTTGCTATAAAGTGATGTCATTCGGACTGAAAAATGTAAGAGCGACATATTAAAGAGCCATGGTAACTTTGTTTCATTATATGATGCACAAAGAAATCGAGGTTTATGTCGATGATATGATTGCAAAATCCCTAGCAGAAAAGGAGCATATACAAGTCTTGAGAAAACTATTTTTGAGGTTGAGAAAGGTTCAGCTAAAGCTAAATCCAGCAAAACGTACCTTTAGGGCTAGGTCGAGAAAATTGTTAGGATTTGTAGTCAATGAAGGGGGGATCGAGATCGACCAGGATAAAGTCAAGGCTATGCAGGAGTAGTCTCCGCCGCGCGCTCAAAAAGAGGTCTAGGGTTTCTTAGGAAGATTAAATTACATCGTCTGATTCATTTCACAACTAACCGAGAAATACTATCCCATATTCCATCTCCTGAAAAAAATAATCCAGGTGTATGGGATGAGCAATGCTAGAAGACTTTCGATAAGGTCAAACATTACTTGTCCAATGCCCCAGTGCTGATGCCACCTAGCCCAGATAAGCCGCTGTTACTATACTTAGCAGTATTTGAGAATTCTATGGGATGTGTGCTTGGCCAACATGATGAGTTAGGAAAGAAAGAAAGAGTGATATATTACCTCAGTAAGAAGTTCACTGAATGTGAGACAAGATACTCGCCAATTGAGAAGTTGTGTTGTGCCTTAATCTGGATAACCCGGAGACTGAAACAGTACATGCTGTACCATACAACTTAGCTAATCTCAAAAATGGACCCTCTAAAGTACATGATGGATTTGGCTGCTTTGAATGGAAGTGTAATATCCCATAAATTAGAGGTGTCGAGAAATATGCTTCCGGGACCCTGCCTTCGTAAATTGGGCTCGAAAATATTATTTTTGTTATATTTTTGGGAGTTACTTTAAAAGTGAATTTAATGTTAATTAGATAATTTAAATTAAAAAGGACTAAATTAAATAATGGATAAAAGTAGGAATTACTACTAAATTTTAATATATAATTAATTTAAAGGACTTTTTAAGTAAATAGCCATAATATATATTAGTATATGATGGTGGGCGGTTTTAACTTATGCTATTTAGTATTTTACTTATGAAATATGTTAGAAAAGAAATTAAGTTAAAGAATAAAATAATAATAATAGGTGAGTCATATAGTTAGTGGAGAAAAGAAAGAAAAAAGGGAGAGTAGTTAAAAATTGTTTCTTCTTGTCGAAAAGAAGAAAGGAAAAAAGGAGAGGGGAAAATGGTTCATTCGGCCATGGAGCTTGAGTTGCATGCTTAAATTGGTAAGTAATAATTGATTGTTTTGACATGAAAATTATATTTTTTGTGTTTTAATGTTATGAATTAGTTTGTCCATCTTGAGATTTTGTGAAAGAATAAAAGTGATGGAAGTTATCATGGACGAGAAATTCAAAGTTTTGGTGATACTTGTTGAATATTAAAGGTTTTTAAAGTGATAATTAGAGTATAAAGTTTTGTAGACTAATGTGGGCAAATTGTGTGGTGATTTTGTTGGTATTAACTCCTAGGGACTTAAATGTAGTAAATTTAAAGTGACATAGTTTAAATGGTTAATTTTTGTAAAGGTTGTGGACTGTTTTGGGTGGATTGTATTTAGTTGGAATTCTTTTTAGTTGGATATGAAATGTAATGAAGATGTGATTAAGTTAAATATAGATGTTAATGAATGAATGTGGTTAAATTCTATGTTTAGTGTTGGGGATCAAATTGAACAAGTGATTAAATGTTGGGAGAATTTTTGTAATAAATAGTAGAATGATGTGAATGTATAAGTGGAATTATTAAATTGATGGAATGGCATTAATTGAATGATATTATGAACTTTGATTAAAGAACGAATCAATCGATGTGAATCGTGGAAAAACGAAAGTAATAGAGTAGCCATCGACCTCACTATTATGACTATTTTGTTAAGGTAAGTTCGTGGACTCGAACTTAATTTTATTTCTAATTACTATTTAAATTAAGTAATGTTAAATTAGCTCTTGGTATAAAATGTATGCATATTATTGGATTAATGTAAGGAAAAATAAATGAGGAATTTGTGGAAGTAAATAATTGTACAATCGTCGATATATTCGACTGGCGATGGGCGCAAATCTTTGTCAGCTTGTCTGACTAGTGCTAGGTACATAATCGTCGGTTTATCTGACTAGCTCTGGGCGCAATTATCGTTGGTTCATCCAACTAGAGCTAGGCTCACAATTATTATTGTCGGTATACCCAACTAGCACTGGGTGCAAATATTATTGGTTTATCCAACTAGAGCTGGGCTCAAATTCAATATTGTCGGTTAATCCGACTAGCGCTGGGTGCAACTTCTTCTGCGGTTTACCACTAGGCACCGGGTGCCACATCGCTAATAGATCTTGCGATAAGGTTACTTGAATTATCGAAAGGATTGAAATCTTATTTAGTTGAGTTATAATTTCATATTAATATTGATTTTTCTTGTGTTTAACTAATAAATGGAACCTATTAATGGTAAATTGATTTATATGTTGCAGGTTAGATAAATAGTAGAATCGGACTAGGCATCCCGCAAGAATCCTGTACTCAATGTTGGTGACGTTTCCTTTTGTGTTTTTGGCATTTACCTAGGATGCAAATTTAATGATAGCGTCCTTTTTGTTTAGTGGGCTCTATGGTATATGATTTTGTAAGTGTAAATAATTGTAAATACATGTTTAAAGTCTTATGCTATATTGAAAGTAATGTTGCTTAAATGAATTGGTCATTTTGGTGATTTATCTAGGTTGTTTATTTGATAGATAAAGTAAAACTAATTCTTGTCACTTGGGTTGTGAATTGGATAGGAATGATACATGTAAGTTGTGCATTTAGCAAATTCAATAGTTGTACGTGATGATGTTACATGTTTTAAGCTTGATTTTTGGTTGGTTTGAATGCCTATTATATCATGATCATACGCATATTGTTGAGTTTAGGTTGGTATCAATTTGGGTGAGAAATATGACTTGGAAAATGGCATATTTTTGTCCACACAGGCAGAGACACGGGCGTGTGTCTCAACCATGTGTGACACAGGTGACATAACCGTGTGTCCTCTGCAACTCTTAATGAAAGCAAGTCAGTAGCCTCACATAGCCTAGCACATGGGTGTGTGACTTAGCCGTATGACATAAGTTAGTATACCCTCTAGTTTCCACACTGCCTAGCACACGAGCGTGTGGCTTGGCCGTGTGTCACAAGTCAGTATGCCCATCATTTTTCATATGGCCTAGCACACGGGCGTGTGGCTTGGTCGTGTGACCCAAGTCAGTAAGCTCACTAGTTTGGACATGACCTAAGACATGGGCTAGGACACATGCGTGTGTCTCCATTTCGAATGTCCACACGGCCTGTCCACACGGCCTGGCCACACGGGCATATAACCCCTGTACCTTTGAAAATTTTCTATGTTTTCTGAAAAATCCTTTGAGTACCCAGTTTAATCCGGTCTTGTTTTAATGTTTATTTTGGGCCTCGAGGGCTCGAATAAGGGACAAAATGTATGAGCTTGATTTGGTTTTGACTTGAATATTATATGACATAAAACGTTTGACATTATGTCTGTTGGATCGGTAATACTCCTTAACCTTATTCTGGCGACGGATACGGGTTTGGGGTGTTACAGGAAGAATGGCCCGATGACAAATTCTACTCTTCAAATTTGATATAATCTATTTAAACCAAAATGCAGTAAAAGGGAGTGCAATACCAGACTTCTTAGCCAGCAGAGCTCTAGAGGATTACGAGCCTTTAAATTTTGATTTCCCAAATGAAGATCTGATGTATGTTGTGACTACTAAAGAAGGTTCTCAAGAAGAATATCCCTAAAAACTAAATTTTGATGGGGCTTCAAACGCTATGGGTAACAGAATTGGGGCAATCTTGGTATCCCCAGACAGCGATCATTATCCTTTCACTAGTAAACTTGACTTTGATTGCACAAATAACATATCAAATTACGAATCATACATCATGGGCATCCGTGCAGCCATAAAACGCAAGATCAAGGTACTGGAGGTATATAGAAATTTTACACTAGTGATCTATCAACCCAAAGGTGAATGGGAAAGAAGGGATCCCAAGTTGATCGAGTATGGAAGGCTGGTCTAAGAGTTAGTTAAAGATTTTGATGACATCACCTTCTACTACTTCCCGCGAGATGAAAATAAGATGGTTGACGCTCTGGCTACCTTAGCTTCCATGGTCAAAGTGAACAAACAAGAGGATATAAAACCTATTCAGATGAGTATTTATGAGGCTCCGGCCCATTGTTACAATATCGAATAAGAAGAAAAGGACGATCACCCTTGGTACCACGATATACTGTAATATGTAAAGAATCATGAATACCCTAATCAGGAAATCGAGAATGATAATAGGGTACTAAGGAGATTGACCAATGACTATGTCTTAGATTGGGAAATCATATATAAAAGAAGAAATAATCAGGTGCTACTAAGATTCGTGGACGCTGTTGAGGCCAAGAGAATCTTGGAAGAGGTCCATGAGGGTGTTTGCAGAACACATGCTAATGGTTTTACAATGGCCAAGCAAATCATGAGATTCGGATATTATTGGTCTACCATGGAATGAAATTGCATCAGTTATACCAAGAGATGCCATAAACGCCAAATTTATGGAGACAAAATTCATGTGCCTCATTCACCTCTTCATGTTATGACTTCTCCATGGCCTTTCTCTATGTGGGGCATAGATGTCATTGGGTCGATCTTGCCAAAAGCTTTCAATGGGTATCGATTCATCGTTGTAGTCATCGTCTACTTTACTAAGTGGGTAGAAGTCGCTTCTTACGCTTATGTCACGAAGTCGGAAGTCAGTAAATGGATGCCGAATTGGGAATGACCTTATATGGTAAAGAAAGCATTTTCTGGAGGAGTGCTGATTTTGACCGAGATGGATGACAAAAACCCGTCTAATCCTGTGAATTCAGATTTAGTCAAGAAATACTTCACTTAAAAAAAAGGGAGAGGCTAAGGTGAAAACTCACAAAAGGGCGCCTTGAGACCAAAGGGGTTTTGAGTTGAAAACACAGTAAGGGGCAGCTTAAATTTAGATCAAAGGTTGAACATATGGTAGTCGTGTCTTCTCAGAAGGAGAAATGTTATATCTTGAGGCATCAAGAAAGTACTCCAGATCTCCTAGACACATATTAGGCTCAAAATGGTGCTTAAGAAGTTTGTGCAGAGAAGCTCATCCTGCGATATTTAGGGCACCTAATTTCATCTTACTCATTTTGTATTTTAGCAACATTTTCTATTTTGATTAATCTATTCACTTCGAGTTTTGCTCCTAATAAATTGCAATCTTGTCCATTGTTACAACCTTTTTCAAGTATTTTTACATTGAAATAATGATTAATGGACTAACAATATTCAAGTAAAAGGATTTCTGCATATTGCTGTGAAAGGTTTTCTAAATAGTACAATAACTTGAAACAGGACCTCTAATTAGAACTAGCCAAATATAAGGGTGGGAAATATCTGGGAACGAATAGTCTAAATTGTGATTACTTCTTCGGGTTTCCTGTCAAAGTTACTAGATCTGAACAAGAAGGCATAGTAACACATCACTGATAGAACCTTGACGAACAACGAGCAATGAGCAATCTCAACCTAAGCACTGAAGGGGATCATTCTCGAAAATGACATTCTGCATTCATACAAATATCATTCATATACATCTAGTGATGAGCATTTGATTCATTCTGATTATAAAATCCTAATCACTTGGCATAAATATAGGGCTATGAAATGGATTCTACATGTCATGTTCCCCAGAGAACAGTGTAATAGATTAGTGAAACCACAATTCCTATACCCTTGAAGCTACAGTGGGTTGGATTGAATATAGCAAATCTTATCTCCCTAAAGATGCAGTGGAGCGAAATGAAGCTACAAATCCCATATCCCTGAAGTTGTAGTGGATCGGATTAAAGCTACAAATCTTATCTCCCTGAAGTTGCAGTGGAGCATATTGAAACAACAAATTTTATCTCCCTAAAGTTGCAGTGAAGTATATTAAAGCTACAAATCTTATCTCCTTGAAGTTGTAGTAGAGTAGATTGAAGCTACAAATCTTATCTCGTTGAAGTTACAGTGGAGCAAATTGAAGTAACAAATCCTATACTTCTGAAGTTGCAGTGGGTCGGGTTAAATCTACCACAGCGAGTCTTATTTCCCTGAAGCTGCAGTGAAACAGATTAAAGCTACAAGCTACAAATCTTATCTCCCTGAAGTTACAGTGGAGCAGATTGAAGCTACGAATCTCATCTCCCTGAAGTTGCAGCGGAGTAGATTGAAACTACAATTCCTATACCCCTGAAGTTGTAATGGGTTAGAATGAGGCGATTTGAAAAAGAGAAGCACTATAGTAGTCGAGATTTGGCAAGACCAGACAAAATTGGTCTTTCTTAAAGTATTTACTCTATTCCTGTTAGATGGCAACAAGTAAAAAGGGGCAGCTGTAAGGGCCCAATTTTGCCCGGTTCAACACACATAAATAAACCCAATAAACAAAACAAAAAATAATAAAAGTCCATTTACAATAAATATGACCCTTACACCTAGTAAAAAGGATCGGTGGCGACTCTATTCTTGTTTTAAAATAAAAAGTAAATTTCAAAAAAAGGTTTCGACACGTATTATTAAAATGTTATGACTTTTATAATAAATTTTAATAAATAAATATAAAATATTAAAATATATACATACAACTAACTAACAGGTGAAAAAAGTAGCTGTATATATACACAAAACAAATTTCCTAATATAATATTAATGCGACTTCTTTTGTTTCCCATTTGTCAAGTGAAAGGATTATTTATCTTATCTCTTATTTCATTTTTTCACCTAATTATCAATTAAGGCTTTCAAAACATGCCAATTAGTCAATCTATAAATCGAAAAATGAAATTAAACACTTTATAATATTATATTTTAAAATAAATTATGGTGTTTAAATTCTCAACATAACGATCCTAATATAATCTCATTTTTTTACATTGTAAATATTACGTAATATAGAATGTAATCTCATTATGATGACTTTTTAAGTTATATAATATTCGGATGAAATCTAAAATTTAAGACAAAATTACTTTTTATCTTCATACCATTTTATAGTTTATTGCATTGATTATTAATTTTAAAAATAGTTTGTTGAAATGATTTTTATTATAAATTTTGAAATTTAATGTTGAATTAAACCACCAACTTAAATTTGTTTAATTAATTATTTTATCTTATAAAATTGTTTGAATAATCTTAGTTACTAATTTTTTATGGATCCTCGAAACACCCATTGAAAATGATCAAATATATGAATTTTTTTGGAAACAAAACTTTTATCTTTTCTTATTTTACATAAAAAATTATAAATAAAGCCATATAAACAACTTTTAAATATATATAGAATTGTTGAGAACACTCAAAGTGCATTCTTATAAAAAAATCCTATATCAAAGATAATTTAATAAAATTTACTTTACACATTAATTTTATATTATAGTCAAATAAATAAAATAAAATAAATTTATATTCTACTTATAATTTTATTACATAACGAGGAACCAAATGCACCCTTAAACTTAAAAACTTAAAATTTGGATTTGATTTTGAATTCCAACTCCCTGTTTTGATCTTCACCCGCTCCAAACAACCCTATTTCGTCATAAGCTATCTGGAGCATTTGATCAAGGTTCATAGTTCGGTTAAAACTGAATTAATTGATCGAATAGATTTAATTTGGTTAATCGGTCGGTGGTCGAATTTAGTTTAGTTGGAAGTCGGTTAATAATTTTTTGAAATTTTGGTTATCAATTAATTCGATTTGAAATCGGACAATTAATCAAATTAAATAATATATAATATATTTTTTATATTAATCAAAATAAATAATAAATATATTATATATAATATATTTTTTGAACTATAAAAAAAAGGAATATGAACATTAGTAATGTATTTTTATATGTTTTATACTTATTTTAACTGAAAGACAAAAATATATTCAGTTAATGTATTTAAAAAAATTTTGATTCAATTAACGATTAAAAATTTTATATTCCAAATAATTCAATTAATAATAATTCAATTCGGTTAATAACCCAACTCACCATTTCAACACTCCTACTCCAACATCAAGCCTTGTTTTGCGTTAGTAAAATTCGTGTGCACTGAGTCACTGACTTTATCCACTTATGATGATCCTTTCATATTTGAGATCTTGTCTTTTGCCAACTCCAATAAATTTGGTTAGTTCCTTCATCAACTTCTTCATTTAGGGTGGGTTTGGATGGACGATTGAGAACAGTGCGATGCGCTTAATTACTTTTTGTCTCACGCTATAATATTGTTACAGTATCTAATCTCACCGTCACAGTTATGTTTTATACTAACTGTAGATAAATGTTAAGGGACGAGTGACCAAAATGAAATGATTTGATAATATTAGTGACTATTATATAAACTTTGAAATTTGAGTGACTGATATATAATTTTATTCAAAGTTTAGTGATTGTTGATGTAATTTGCCCTAATGTTCTTGATAAAAAATACTTTTAAGTTAAGTATATCGTTCCAAGTCCTCTAGCAACATGGCTTTCGTTAAATTGTCAAATAGTCTTGGATGACGGACATTCAATTCAGGAGTGTGGCGGTGATCTCAAATAGCCTTGAGCATCTTGACCTTCATTGATATGGTAGATTTGCTGGTTTACACAGGCGCAACATTGCTTGCTTTGCTCCTAATTTCTCAATGATCTTCACCTGCACATTAAACACACCATTGTTCCAACAGATTAAAGAAAAAGACAATTATCAACCTAGGAGTTATGAAAAGGGTGGAGGTCAGTTTAACTCCAATCTAACTTAGAAAACAATAAACACTGCTAAAAAAAGATAAAACCTAAAATGGTCGTAAAGACGAGAAAGAAAGGTTACAGAATTTTTATTAATTTAATTGATTTTTAATATATATATATATATATATGTATATTAAGAGTTTCCTTTTCAACATTTTTTTACTTTTTTAATTTTTTCATATTATTTGGAAAAAAACTAAAATTTTGTTTTAACTGAATGGTTGGATTGAAAAGCTTCATTAAGTGAAAATTTCAACTAAATGTGATTTCTAATTAAAACTATTTTAAAGTGCATTTTAGCATTTTATTTATGTAAATTGTTTAAATTAAGAGTAAAGCATTTTGTAGACCCAGTCTGTCACCTCCTCAATGTTAATGATCGAAACTAACATTACGAGTTGCAGCCCCAAATGTGATTGGGTCAAGCTCAATCATATTTTTAACATGGAACTAGCGTTTATATCATCCTAGTTGGTACTATCTTGGTACTGCCCTTATTGGTCGGAATGTTACATTCTGATAATAAATTAAAATAATAAATTTTAGGTTCCTTTCGGTATAAATTTCAATTGGTATAGATAATATCAATGTATAGTGATTGATTTCGTTCGTACCAGTCGAAATATGGTATACCGATTGGTACTAAAAATTAATTTTAAAATATATTTTAAGTTTTTATTATTTATTATTTACTTGTAAAGAAAAATAAATTTAAAACATATTTTAAAATTAAAATTAAAATTTTTATTATTTATTATGAATTTGTTGAATTATGAACTGCTTTATGCATAACATGAGATGATTTTATTGTTTAATTTATGAAATAATTTTTTTGCTTGTTTATTTTGAGTTTGTTTGTTGATGGGTTGTATTTGCGAAGCATATTAAAGAATATTTTATATAATTGATGGTACCAAAATAACGTTGCATTTCAAGGTAACATAACAATTCCTATGTACATGCCACGCATAACTGAGTTCAAACGATCAAAAGTCTACTGAATTAGGAGGTGGATAGTGTGAGCTCCTTGAGGATCCAGTCGAAATGTTCCATAAGTCAAAATTTACAGGAATGCTTAGTAATTTGATATGAAATTTCACTTAACTTACCTAAATTTTACATCAATTTAATCAATAGAAATACAAGGATGCATAACATGACATTTATTTGACATCCTTAAGCATTTTTGTACCAGACCTCAAATTAATATATTGGCAAAATAAGATCAAAGTATTCAAATCACAAACACGTACCACTATACTAATTATTTTCATGTATTTTCTCCATATACATTTTATAAACATATCAACTAAGTTCATAATCACTCTTTCCAACCGTTTGCACATTTATCAAACATACATAAAACATGTTCAATCACATTCCAAACAATGTATTTTAAACAGTTCAATTTAATTCAATCTAATATCAACTTTTCGATACTATATGCATAACCAATTCAACATTTAACTGCTTTAAAATATCAAATTCATATCATGCACAATAATTATGTTACCTTAGTTATCCGAGCTAAATGAATATACGAACATGTGTTAGGTTATCCGTCCGGGCTAAACCTTTTAGACAACATCAGATTACTCGTCCGAGCTAAATTTATGTCCCAAGTATCTTTGATATAATAATTGCTCGTTCGAGCTAAACATATAATCGTGTCATGTTACCCGTCCAAGCTAAACCTTTATTGACATGTCAAATAGCTTGGGCAAAGTTGTAATGTACTAGTCAGGTTATCCGTCTGGGTTGAACCTTTAAATGACCTCAGGTTGCTCGTCAGAGCTGAACATATATTAGTGTCAGGTTACCCGTCCGGGCTAAACCTTTATCGACACATAAAATAGCTTGGTCAAATTTGTATATACATGTAAGGTTACTCGTCCGTGCTAAACCTATGAAACGACATCAGGTTACTCGTTCTAGTTAAACTTGTGTCATGTGTATCTTCGAGTCCATAACAAATGCTGGAGCTCGGTAATCATTATTAATCAATCTGTATCCGTATTCACATGTACGATACGTTTACGAAGTTTCATTAGGATAGTTTCAACATATAAGTTCATACTTCTTTAATCACAACACCTGTTTTCCTTTTGGGACCCTAATGGCATGTCATTCGTATCCTAATTATTTACTAAGTTCATACGGGCACAATTATTGAATTCGTACCATTTCAAAATTTGTACAATCATCATATATATAATGTTCAATCATATAAATATTTCTTTACCATTCGATACGTCATATCAATTCATAATTTCCATGTAATTCATACTTTACAATTTAGCCTTTTAGATGTCAAAATCACCAACATCACACATGTATATAAACTAATAAGTATAATCATACAATCCAAACATAATATAAAATAACATAATAAGTTCCATATGAACTTACTTGGGAAAACAACAACAAACAAAACGTCGAGGATTATTATACAATTTTGTCTTTTCTTCAATTATCTTTTGGTTGATTCAAACCCGATTTATAATAGTTCATTATAATTTATCAATTCTAAACATCTTCTAGTAACCTATTAAAACCATGTATCAATTCAATTTCATTTCTCAAATGACATTTAATGTTTTACATTTTATTCAATTCAGTCCCTAAGACCGAAATCGCTATAACTTTGAAATTTGAGTTTTGATTTTGAAATCTATCTCAATTTCATCCTTCTACAACCCTATTTTATCACTAATTATAGAAATTTCATACCAATTTAAAAAAATGTATGCACTAGTCCCTATATTCAAAACTAACAATTTTCACATTGCAAAATAGTCATTTTCATATCCAAGCTTAAAATCTAACCATTTAACACTAAGCTTCAAAAATTCATCAATAGAAAACTTTAAAACTTTAATAGCTTTCAAAAATAAAATACGGGTTAATTAAACCGAGCTTCCACAATCTTAAAATATAAAATTTACGAAAACATCCTTTACAAATCTTACCATGCAAGAGGGTAGATTAATGAAGCTTCAAAATGACTTCTTAGATGTTTTTATTTGAAATTTCAGTGGAAGAAGACTAAATGAATGATGATGAACTTTTGTTTTATTATTTTAACATATATAACAAGTTAATTAAAATTTGAACATATATTCCACTAAAATAAAAGCACCAATCCTCGAACACTATTTAAAATATTCTAATTGGCACTTTCAACCTTGGATTAATATTATTTAGCCCTTTTAAAAATAAAACCAATAGCAATTAGTTTTTACCATTTTTATGATTTAGTCTTTGCATCATAATTAACTATCCATTCCATAAAATTATTAGACCGAAATTCAATATAATATTATAATAGACTCGTAAATATTAAATAATAATATTTACGACTTCACACACCAGAAATGGGAGTGTTACATAAAATCATATTTATGTTCCCACAAGCAGATATACTTAGCATGGAATTTAGGTCAATCTTCATCAGTTTTCCCACGCAAGTCAATCTTGTGAAGTTCATCGAGGTTCTGAGGCGAGGGCAGAATATTTTGCACAAAGTCAAACTGACACATCACTCGATCAAATTCATTCATCTCAACTGTTGCAAAACTATCAATGACACTTTAACATGCGTTCTTCAATTCTCAGATCAAAATATGACATCCATTCAAATTGCAGTAAGAAATACCTAAAATTAAATTTATAAAACTTACTTAATAATAATTGTTGATAAAGTGACAAAATATTTGTTTATAAAATTATAAAACACGTGTTTGATTTTTTAAATATATTATATTAAAAATAATAAAAGATAAAAATATCATTACAATAATATTAATAATCATTTAATTGAAGAGATATATTAAATGTAGAAAAGTATAATGAATATTTTTTGTTGGTGATTTCTCATTCGTATTAAGATTTTAAAATGCAATATATAGTGATGATATAGGAACAGTACACCGACCTTATCTTCATTTTTCTAGTCAACATTGGTTGAATCAACACTATATTTTCATTTATTCTAATACAAGTTAGGATTCTTTTTTTAAATCCTCAGGCCAAACTCTTCTAACTCCATAACTGACGTTCCATGCCAAAGCATTTATTATAAATGTAAAATGTTTTTAAAAAAAATTAAGTACATTAATTTAATTCTCTTTTATTTGTCAAAATTATAAATTTATTAAAATTATCAAAATGCTTAAAAATTATATTATTCAAAATTTAAACTGTCAAACTTATGAAAATAAAACTAATAAAAATATTTAATTTTTTCATTTTACTTAAAATAGAAATAAATTTACTTCTTAATCACCAAATAACTACTTATTAGAAGGATGAAACCAAGGGGTCAGAGTTTGATCAAGAAAGTCAAACTTAAAACATGATCTGTAATACATATAGACACGCGTCTCTGTACAAAGGATTTCCGAAAGCTGCGAACCGACCAGTAAGTCGTGGGACCCCAAATTCTAGGGCGGCCCCATTTGGAAATAAGAACAAGTAGCATCTTCCCATCATTTTTACCTTATACTGGCTTCTCATACTGGCAAAACTCAGCGCGTCAACATTTGAAATTTTAATAGGCCCAAAATTTGTTTTTAATTTACATTAATTGTGCCACATGAAAATTTTTATGTAATAAGTTTAAAAAAATTTATATAAAAATTAAATGTGGTTATTAGCATAGAGAATTAAGAAAAAAAGCGTATTTAATATACTGATAATATATTCTTTTTATTTTATAAGTATTTAATATTTAGTATATTAATAATACGATTATATTTTCAAATAATATACTATTTTTAAATTTAAATTAAAAATTTAAAATATTAATTCTCAAACCTTAAAAGATTTTTTTTCCTTTTAAGATTAAAAAAAAGTATATATTGGAAAATGAGTAGAGCGTGGTCTTAACGAGATAAAAGGGCGCGTAAACGGACATCTTCCATGAACTTCAAATGCGGGCAGTTTTGGAGGTATCCCCCATAACTGGATACAATATTCCGATTCTGTTCCCAGAACCTTTACGTTATATTAGGAAGTCAAAAGTACACATAATTACCCCACGTTACAGTGCACGCATTTACGTAAGGGCCCCATGCGGACGTTTGCCCAGTAGTATTTCCTTTTCATTTAACTAAGCCGCTGTCACATTACATAATACGTACCTAGTTGATGACCCAAATTTTAGAAGCTTTCATTTTAGTCTTTTAAAATAAAATTTTTACAATTTGGTCACTTAATTTTTAGGGTACTTTCATTTTAATTATCTAAGCATTAAATTTTTAATGTCGGTTAACTGTACATGTCAAATCAAGTTTACACTTTCATTTTAGTCACTCAAAAATATCTTTTTAAGTATGGATTGGGTGTAAAAAGTGGTAGAAACTATAATAATAGAAATAAATTATCAAATTTTAATTTGGGTTTTGAAATATAAATTTTTAAATATTAAGATTCAAAGTTATAGTAACAAATCGGTTGACATTATCAATGAATACAAAATTTCAACAATTTATTTAATTTATCTTGATGTTTTGAAAATATTTTCAAAAACTATCAATGAAAATTATTGTCTTTATTACTCGCTTATTTAAACCCAATTTTATTTTGATTATATTATCTTGAATCTTCTATGCTAAGCTAAAAGTAAAGAAAAATCATTACAATTAATTTAATTAATTAATTTTATCTTCCACTCCAAATAAAATTGTAATTTTTCATCACTTATTTACCTAAAAAGAATAACCAATTAATTTAATTAATTGCAAGTACTTTTTTCCTTTACTTTAACTTAAGATGGAAGGTTTGAGATTAAAGATGATCTAGACAAATATTAAATATAAATTATTTGAGTTGATTTCATTAAAGATGATCTAGAAACATAAATTAAAATTTTAAAATTTAAAAGGAGATTAAATTAATTAATTAATTTTAATATTATAGTAACAAATTAGTTAACATAAAAAATTCAACAATTTATTTTTATTTTATGAAATTTAAAATTTTAATATTAAAAAAGGAAATTTAGAAGTTCAGCAATAAGACAAACAAGTATACTTTGACAATTTTAATGTATTATTTTAATTTCTGTCTTTTTTACTTTAATCATTAATTTTTTACCCTAATAATGTTTAAAAAATATTTTTAAGTGACTAAAATAAAAACGAATCATCTTCATACAACTAACTACCATTATAAATTCCACGCTTCAATGAACGTTCCCCTAGTAGTTAGTTTATTTTGTGCGTGTATTTTTTATGTCGGACACTTCACAAATCCAGAAGGTGGCCTTTCACACCTAAAACGTGTCTTTGAAATACATTGCTTTTTCTTTTTCTTCTTAATTTTGTTTTATTTAACCAATTTCCTCTCGCTTTCATACCTACACTCTTTGGTATATCTAAAATTTAGTTTTTATATTTTAAAATTTTATCCCTCATTTTATTTAATAATTAAATTTAAATTATTTTTTATTGGATTAAATTATATAATCTTTTTAAAACCTTGATATTCTTCTTTAAAACTATACTGAATAACTTTATTGAGGATGGACCGGTTCTTCCGAAAGAAATTTTTGAAGTTTTATCTTTGGAAACGCCGACCTAATCCCTTAATAATGAAAGGTATTGTCTCTCGAGAGGAGTTTTGCTCCCCTTCACAAAGAGACGTGTACGATTCACAAAAGGGAACGCCTCAACTGTAGGTAAACGTACAACCACTTACCAAAAAGCAACGTAAACATCTCACACTTATTGAGAATTTAACCTTTTGTCTATTAAATATAAGCCTCTCAACAACCATACAATTTAGATTGAAATAAAAAGCCTTAATTTTGTTATTTGCTTTTCGCACATGTAATATTAATTACATATTTTAGAAACATCATATAATTTAATCGCAATTAGATTTTAATTATTAAACATCTGGAGAGCAAAAGTAACTAAATATTAGATATATAATAGTAGAAGGATTAAGAGAAGAATTATACAAATTTTTAATTTTGTTGAAACTCTAATTTTTTTCTGGTTTGTATATACATAAATATTAGTTTGATAAAGAGAAGAAGTTTATAAAATGGCTTGACTTGTAAGCTTATAAAAAGTTAGCTGGTTAGGTGGTCTTCTACCTTTCAAGGACTGTTTCTTCACAGTTTTCCTTTTTGTTTTGCCTGTTTTGGAATATATAGAGCATATTTCTTGGTCTTGGTCTTACTGTTTAAGAACTCTTAGAAAGAAAATTTTCTCTTTTCATAGGTTTTTGATCTCTAAAAGTCTTGTTTTTAGTGAAAGTTTTCACATTTTCTTTTTAATCCCTTTCCTCCCCTTTTTTTTTTTGGTGTGATCGATGGAGGAGAGATATGAGCCAGTGAAGGAGCTTGGATCAGGGAATTTTGGAGTCGCAAGGCTGGTGAAAGATAAGAAGACAAAAGAGCTTGTTGCCGTCAAATATATTGAAAGAGGAAAGAAGGTAATTTATATTTTTTTCTCTTAAAGATGGTCTCTTCTTAGATTCTTTTGTCTGCAACTGCAAATTGATCATATGAAAATATTGATTTTATATAATTTGACAGCATTTATATGAGCAGAATCTGGAAAAAATTAATGTTTTTGAACATGGAAAAGAGTTTATGTTTGATTTTGAACATGACTGTCTATTTGCTTGAATATATTACAATCTCTCATTTACAGATCAGATTGAGACGAGTACTTAATTTTTGGTCTTTCTCGGAAAGCTGCTTTGATTTTTCCATGTCTGTAGATTGGTAAAACACGGCTTGTATAATGTCTTCAATGGCATATTTAGGGATAATAAGAGTGAGACAGCAAGTGTTTGTTGATATCTCTGTTTGAGCTAGTCGATGTTATATAGTGAAAGTGAAGTTATTGTTGAGAAAAAAGATTTGTGGTTGTTTATAAACAACAATAATGTTTTACCTGTAAGAAAATGACATTGCATTAGTCTGCAAAACCTTAATTACATGTTAATGTACTTATGCTTTTCTGTTTTGGGGTTTCAGATTGATGAGAATGTTCAGAGAGAAATCATTAACCACCGATCTTTACGACATCCAAACATAATCAGGTTTAAAGAGGTGAGAAATTGATTTTATTGCATATTAGTAGCTATGTTGTTGGAATTTCAGGTTTGAACACCAAACAATTGGCTATTAAACATTCTTTTAGATGATTAATCTTATTTAACATAATTGACTCACAATTATTTTAACTTCACATTTCTCTGCAGGTTGTGGTGACTCCAACACATTTAGCTATTGTCATGGAGTATGCTGCCGGCGGTGAACTCTTCGAGAGAATATGCAGTGCAGGTCGATTTAGTGAAGACGAAGTGAGTTTATATCTACATTCAACATGTTGAGTTGATCTTTCTTCCCCACCTGTTAATTTGCATTAATGTTCAACTTTACGATATTTGTCCATCCGACAGGCTAGGTTTTTCTTCCAGCAGCTAATATCTGGTGTCAGCTACTGTCATTCCATGGTATGTTATATGAATATCACTTTTGTCAGAGTCTGTGTGATTGTGACTTTCTTGCCTCATTCAATATTTCTGCTGCAGCAAATTTGTCACAGGGATCTGAAACTAGAAAACACACTCCTGGACGGAAGTCCAACACCACGTCTTAAAATATGCGACTTTGGTTACTCCAAGGTTCATTTCCAAATTTGACATAAACCTTATCTTTGATGGATTCTGTTCTATTTTTTCAATATTCAGTTCTTTAGTTTCTTTTTTGAACAGTCTGCAGTGCTGCATTCACAACCAAAGTCAACTGTAGGAACACCAGCGTATATCGCCCCGGAAGTCCTATCACGAAAGGAATACGATGGAAAGGTACAATTTTTCTGTTTTCTAATCAATGTGATGCAGATAGTCATCCTTGGATACATCTGGTTTACTCATGGAGCATGAATTTGTGCTTGTTGCATAGTTAATCCCCTCTTATTATTAGCCGGTTAGTTTGATCGTTTGGTAGCTGTCGTAGATTGCAGATGTTTGGTCTTGTGGCGTGACATTATACGTGATGTTGGTGGGAGCATACCCTTTTGAGGATCCCGAAGATCCTCGGAATTTCCGTAAGACCATCGGAGTAAGTTCTCGACTCTTACTCTTCAGTTAAATGAGCCATCATTTCCTCCTTTTTCTTGATACAAAGTCAAATTATTTTGGCTGTAACAGCGAATAATGAGTGTCCAATACACTATACCCGACTATGTACGAGTGTCCGCGGATTGCCGGCAGCTTCTTTCCCGTATCTTCGTTGCCAATCCTGCCAAGGTATCATTCTTTTCCTATTTGTAATCTTTGTATTTCATAAAAGACTTAGTTGTATCTTCTTTAAATGATATAAAAACTTTGATCACGTACAGAGGATTAGCATCCCAGAGATTAAGGAGCATCCTTGGTTTCTGAAAAATTTACCGAAAGAATTAGTCGAAATCGAAAAAACGAACTATGCGGAATCGGTACGTGACCAACCATCTCAAAGTGTTGAAGAAATAATGCGTATCATACAAGAGGCTAAGACAACAACAGCCGAAGGAGCCAAAGTTGGTGAACAAGCTGCTGCCGGTTCATCCGATCCCGATGATGTGGAGGCAGATTTAGAATCCGAAATCGATGTCAGTGGTGACTTTGAAGCTCCTATGTGAGAACCTGATGTTAACTGCTTCAACAGGATTTGTGCATCGAGGTTTGGAGTGTTAGTTGGATTACAGTTTAGATATGGTTTTTATCATACTGGGAAAATGCTGTACAGCAGACATTAACACTGGATCGGTGTTGCCTTGCTTTGTATTACCTTGGTGTGAGTGTCTCATGTTGTAGATTTCATACTTTTTGAAGCATCTTTCAGAAGTGGTTTCAAAGCTTGTATTGTTTTGCACTACTTTGGACGGTAACAATGCTATAATTGTATTTTATAATTAATCCACCTATAACTTATACTTGTGAAACTTCAGCTTGATCTAGCTCTATCGATTTTATAAGATTGTAATATATTATATTATGTAATTGTATTAATTCGCAAAAAAAAAAAGAAAAAAAAAAGGAAAGAATAAGCTAGAAAAGGTATTTCAACCTTTACCTTCCAATAACAAAATTTCCTTAAGGCCCATCCGACTTCAGTTTAATCCAGTCGTGGTAAGCGCCATAACTACTCAAACTTCGTTGCAATAGGTTGGAATTCTGCAGACTTCGTGCCCATGAGATGCTCAAAATTAGCTAATCCTTGCTACTGCTATGCGCTCCCTTGAAGATGTAGTCATTTCAATTTTTCCATATCATCCAACATATGATAATAAACAATGAGTTCCATTTGGGTCCCTTAACTTCAATGTTTCCTTCATTGCTCAAATTCCACACCAGCCAACCTTGGAGCCGCATACTGCAAAAAATCACTAATGACCCAGTTGGAACAACTGATAATGTGCCTGGGTAAAACGGAATTGAGCTTTTGCCAAGCCTATTCCCTAAATGGCTCCAACAAGTCATCACTTATTGGGTCATCCCCAATGTACCAATTCTTCAATGGTTCAACACCACTAACCTAGTTATCATTCCAGGCCATTGCCAATTGACCACACAAAAGCATGGAGCACCTCATCTGAAACGTTCCCCAAGACTCGCGAAAAACAAGAGCTTGCAATTCATTTAAGAGAAAGTGGAGACCAACCCTGCATGTTATATTTATTCCGCAATACCTGGACCAAAAAAACTTCCCTCTTAGCAACATTAGACACTTTGAATAATTAGATGAAGATCCATAACTCGTGAATAACTTTGTTTATAATTTTTCAGACCCTCTCGCGCTATCAACTCAAAGGAGGAGATAAATGAACAAGAATTTGCCTAATTCACGTTCTAGTGTCACGGGCCGCAATTCAAAGCTCGTGACCATCACACCAAATGCATCCAATGGGGGTCTATTGCTTAGATGGGGATCATTTGGCTCACGAGAACTGACCCGATTCAAAGAGATATTTGAGAAGCCTGTCAGATTGAAGCCTGGTTGGCCCGATAGCGAAGAGATGGCAACTTAGGCTAATATGGTAACTAATCTTAGAAGATAGAGGGAATCATATCTTGTAAAGATTAGATTAGATTTGATATGGCATATCTTGTAAATCCCTAAAATAAAGGGATATGGTTAATCTCGTCCGTCGATGTAATTGTATCTTGACCGTCGGTTTTGGGGGAGCTCAACAATAAATAGAGAGCCTCCCCCTCATTTGTACTCACTCCTGAATTGTTTCATTATTCTTTATGAATAAGAATTGAGAGCATTTACTCAGACACTTTGCGAGCGCTCTTTCTGTTGTTCTTTTGTAGCTTCTTTTGGCACAATCGCTTCCGCTATACAAATTGGTGCCTTGGAGGAATTTTAAGGAATCCTCACTTTTGGGCGTAAAGGCCGACTTAGGCGAGTTTGGAGCAAACGGATCACCTAAGGCCGCATGGTTTGCGAGACAAAAGGTCTAGCCCCGTGACAAGTGGTATCAGAGCCAAGTTTTGAGCCAAGTGTTATTCGAGTTGGTTCGAAGGCACCTTTGGGATGTCGAGAGAAGCATTTGAACAATTGTGGGCGAGAAAGCCTTTGAGGGAGATGTTGTCGGCTGTTGAGGAACGCGTGGGTAAACTTGAGGAGTCCATGGAGGACGCAAAAGAGTCGAGCAATGCGCTTGGGAAAAGCATTGATGACTTGAGGGAGCAGTCCAGGGACTTTGTTACTGAGTGTCTCACTTCCCAAATGGATAACGTGCGAGAGTTGCTAGGTTCCCAAAGGAAGAAGCTGATGGAGAGGAACGATGCTCTCGAGGCCATGATGATGGCTTTGAAGGAAGAAACAATGGCCACGACAAGGGCTTTGAGCACAAGAATAGAGGAGCTCGAGGGAGAGCTTGTAACACCCCTTACCCGAGACCGTCACCGGAATCGAGTACGAGATGTTATCCAATTTAACTTACCAATTCGGAGCATAAAAAAATTGCTTTTAAAATTAAATTCACTGTTCACAACAAAACTGTCTACCTGCGTGACTTTCACTAATTTAATTATAACTCGAGTTACAGAACTCGAAATTTAAATCCGTAAATTTTCCCTGAAACTAGACTCATATTCCTACTTACCATAAAATTTTCAGAATTTTTGACTTAGCCAATTAGTACAGTTTATTCATTAAAGTATCCCTGTTTCACAGCTCGCCAGATCTGACCTCTTGGCACTAAAAATCAATTATCTCTTTGTACAGAATACATATAAGGTTATCGTTTGTTTCTTTTGAAAATAGACTCACTAAGAAATCTAAACATATAAATTATGACCCATAATTATTTCTGTAAAATTTATAATGATTTTTCAAAGTCAGAACAGGGGACTTCAAAAACCATTCTGACCCTATCTCACTAAAATTCAAATATCTCAAAATACAGAATTCCTTTGCCTACACCGTTTCTTTCATATAAAAATAGACTTGATAATATTTAATTCCATATATAATTCACTCTCTAATTCCATTTATACTATTTATGGTGATTTTTCACATTCACGTCACTGCTGCTGTCAAAGAAACTGCTTCTTTGAATTAGTTACCATTTTAACATACATAACACCAAAACATATTCTTTAATAGCTACTTCAATAGCTAATATTAGCCATATCATTTGAACATGCTCAAAATGATCAAGACTCTATACATGCCATGGTTTAAACATTTTGAAAAGTACATAATACCGAGATGATTATGATAGTGTGATACGAGCTCCGACGATCCCCAATTCGATCAAGTTCAAATCACTATAAAACAAAGGAAAAGAAGAAAGGTGTAAGCTATAAATAGCTTAGTAAGTTACATGTAAACAATAATTACTCATTTAATAATTAACACTTTTAACATATAACTAATCAAAACATTTCTTAGCAATTTCAATCACTTACACATGCATAATCTTACCAATTCACTTGCATATACATTTTCACACTTAACATTTATCACATATGCTCAATTCTTTCAATTGTACCTGCATACACACTTCATTTCATATTCACTTTAACCCATCATTAATCCCGTTGAACACTCGGAATATACACAGATACGTAGATATTTAGCACATAAGTGCAACACTGATATGTAGCCAAAGCTACCATTTTATGTAGCCGGCTACCATCGAAATGTAGCCGGCTACCATCGATCAATAACACCGAAATGTCCACGGCCTGCTCACACAAGTCGTCAGTGTCTCGCAACACATGCTAGATCACCCAGCACCGGGACTCACTGTAACATCTGTAACATCGATCTCTAGTGACATGTCACTTGTATCCACTTCTATTCCTAAGTTCAACCGAATTTACACTTAACACTTTATTTTCAACACTTTATCACTTGAATAATTCATGAACAATTTTCCTTCCACATTCAATATTAATTCACATATCAAATATAATTCACAATTTATAAAAATATAACTATTATTTACACGTAACTTACCTCGGATGTAAAACGACTATTTTTGTAATTTAGTCGATAACTTTCTCTTTTCCCCGATCACTTGCACTATTTCTTCTTTCTTGATCTATATTAACACAATTTAATACATTTTATCAACATTTCATTCAAATACAATTCATACACAATATTTTGGCAAATTTACATTTTTCCCCAAAACTTTTCAAAAATTCCACTTTTGTCCCTAAGCTCGTAAAAATAAAATTCACTAAATTCTTAAATTTCAAACTTCACTAAATCATATTTCATGCTCATAACAGCCCTCAATTTCACAAAATCACAACTTTATGCACACTTTACCATCTTTCACAATTTAGCCCTTTTTCAACATTTTCGTTGAAATTCATCTAGTAAAACTTGTAATTAACACTTCAAACATTCATTATCTAACATCACTAATCAATTTACAATTATATCATGAATGGGTCAATTTTTAAACTTCAATTTCATTTAAATTAAATGGTAGAAACATGAAATTCAAGCATCAATAAGCATAAAAATACGAAAATAATTAAAAACGGGGCAAGAAATCACTTACAATTGAGCTTAAAAAAATCAAGAACCTTAGCTATGGTAACATGAAACTTTCGGCAGCAAGCTTCTGATTTTGAAGAAGATGGACACTTATTTTCTCTTTATTTTGTCTTTTTCCCAATTTGGACAAAAATGCCCTTGACCCATTACTTAGATATTTTTCTAGAAATACCCTTTTGTGTCCATAACACTAATTTATGGTCTAATTGCCACATAAACACTTCCAATTTCATGCAATAATTCAATTAAGTCATTTAATCACTAATTAGACACACTTTGCATTTTTCTCGATTTAGTCCTAAAATTTCAATTAGGCACTAAATCATTAAAATTTTCTATCCATATTTTCACACAATATTTCAATCAATCAGTAATTAATAAAAATTTATAAAATTAAATTATTTCACTTCTGATTTGTGGTTACGAAACCACTATTCCGATTAGGCCCTATTTCGAGCTATCACAGAGCTAGCCTTGTGTCGAGCATCCGTGGGGAAAGGAGTGGCAAATGCAGCACTCAATAACGAGGATGTCCCAAAGCTGAAAGAGTTTGTGGGGACAAGATCTGCATGCGATGTGGACAATTTCTTGTGGAGGATGGAGCACTACTTCCGTGCCAAAGGCATCGTGGATGATGCGGTTAAGGTAAATACTGCTTCAATGTTTCTTACTAACATTGCGCTTTTATGGTGGCGACGTAGGACCACAGATAAAAGGCAAGGTGAGATTGAGACGTGGCAGAAGTTCCAATGCGAATTGAAGGGACAATTTTACCCAGAGTTTGCCGAGGAAGAAGCTCAGGCAAAGTTGCAAGGGATAACGCAACGAGGCACAGTGGGGGAGTATGTTCGCGAGTTCAGGGAACTCATGCTCCAAGTTTCAAATGTGACCGATGAAGAAGCATTGCTTGCTTTTCAAAAGGGATTGAAGTCGTGGGTCAGACAAGAGGTGGAACAAAGAGGTGTCCAAAAGCTGTCGGAAGCCATGACAGTAGTTGAATCCGTGATGAAGCATGGTAAAGGGAAAGATAAGCTTGGGTCTTCCAAGTCCGAGGGAAGGGGCGTATGTGAAATGGATCACAAGGAAGATAGTGTGGATGGCAATGGCAACGGCGACAATGGTGGTAATAGGAAACCACGAGTTGGGAAGAAGAAACCCAAGAGGAAAAGGGACAAGCTAAAATGCTTTCTTTGCGACGGTCTACACATGTTGAAGAAATGTCCGAGGATATCCGCGCTTAAGGAGAAGCCGGTAGGTAAGGTCTTGGTACTTGGTTCGAGCACAAGGGGTGTCGAAGCTAAGGAGGCCGAAAGTGAGAAGAAGCCAGTGGAGTGCTTCTTGTGTCAAGGTCCGCATAGGTTGCGGAAGTGTCCGAGAAAGTCTGTCATCAAGGGGAACGATGGAGCAGACAAGGAGCCCAAGAAGATTGGTTCGAGCAAGGGAAAAGCCGAAGCCAAGAGGGCAAAGAGGAGTAAAAAGAAGCAAGTTAAGTGCTTCTTGTGCCGTGGTCCATATGAGTTGTTGATGTAACACCCCTTACCCGAGACTATCTCCGGAGTCGAGTACGAGGCATTACTTAGCTTATCTTACTAATTCGAAGCATAAAAACTTGTTTTGAAAATTAATTTCACTATTTACAGCAATCTGTCTAATCGCGCAGCAGTTACTAAATTAATTATAAATAGAGTTACGGGACTCGAAATTTAATTCCGAAAATTTTCCCTGAAACTAGACTCATATATCTTCCTACTATAAAATTTTCAGAATTTTGGTTCAGCCAATTAGTACAGTTTATTAGTTAAAGTCTCCCCTATTTCACCACTTGACTGTCCTGACCTCTTGCCACTAAAAATAAATTTTCTCATTATAGGATTTTCATATGAAGTTATTACTCATTTCTACAGAAAATAGACTCAATAAGGAATCTATAGATATAAACTACAACTCATAACCATTTTTGTACAATTTATAATGATTTTCTAAACTTAGAACAGAGGACTCCAAAAACAGTTCTGACCCTGTCTCACTAAAGTTCTCATATCTCAAAATATAAAATTTCTTTTGTTAAACCGTTATTTTCCATGAAAATAGACTCAACAATCTTTAATTCCATATATCATTCACCCTCTAATTAATTTTATACTATCCTAGGTGATTTTTCAAAGTCACATCACTGTAGCTGCTTGAAATCTGTTTCTTTACAAATTTTACTCTTTCATGATTTCCATGCATGATTTATCATCTAAACATACATATTACCAAACATATTCATACTTAACCATTTTAAAAGCCAAACATTATCACATACTCACACATCTTCCTTTAGCAATATCATAGATACAAACATTCAAATTGACTAATCCCTATACATCACTTAGGTATAAACATTACTTAGGTACATGCCACGTTATCAAAAGAAAAATACATCGCTAAATTTCTCTGAGGTCGGGATTACTCGGATGCTTGGACCGAACACCGGTTTTCTACTAACTCATGCATACGAAAACAACCGTACGCTGAGTATGGGAATACTCAGTGGTATTACCATAATTCAAATTAATAACTTTAATCGATAATTTATATACATTTAATTTATGTCTACAATTATTCGTTAATTGCCTCATACTTTAAATCAACTTGATCACTAATAACAATAAGCAATATTTCAATCTTATATTTAATTGTATTCATACCTTGTTTCACTATCTAAATTTTATTGGATTTTTCAACATCTCATTCTAATAACTCATTCCAATCCATACAAACTCAATCATTTCATCAACTCATTCATTATCATTTCTATTTATATTCAATTTTACACTTATAATCTTTTAACACTCAATTTACACATTAAATCCATAAATAAAATTCAATAACTTGTATTCAATTAAATTCACATATTATTTCACTATTTCAAATCATTTTATTTTCACTTGTCATTTTTACATCATTTCATATTACCAAAAACTATTTCATAAAATTTATCATTATTTGTTTCTTGAACCATAATTCTCACATTCCATTTTCACATCTCAATTCAATGTCTTATTTCAAATCAATTTACTTCAATTCAAATTGCTTTTAATTTCCAATCCATATACCTTCAAATATTCACATAATTCATAATTCAATATCATTTCTTACTTCAATTCTTTTATTTTCCCCCTATTAACATGACTCGGACTTTGGCGGATACACGGATCCAACCAAACACACCAGTACGGCACCCAGTGCCTCATCGGATAGTTCGAAGCAATAGTTGACACCCAGTGTCTCATCGGCAAAGCCGAAGTAAGTTGGTACCCAGTACCTCATCGAATCTATCCGAAGTAACAGTATGACACCTAGTGTCTCATCGACTCAAGGTCGAAGTATCCCTGAACACTTCCAATCCTATGGCATGCCAACTATATCCGACTCAGCCCGACTAGTTAATAGGGTTTCCGAATCACATTTCAATTCAATCACTTTCTCATACTTTCAATTCAAATCATTATACAATTTAATCACCATTTGATTCAATATATTTTCTATTTCAAATTCACTTCCCACTTTCAAATCAATATACAATTCAGACCAATACATATTTCACAAATCATACCTCGATTCAATCAAACCACTTTTCAGTCAATACTCAATTCACGTATTCACACTTATTCATAATTTAATTCACTTTTATTCAATTCATATTTTAATTCATTCAATTAAATATCGATATTCTCCTTATTTTTATTTACTAAACATATTATTCAAAATTCAACAATTACTATCAATAAATTCAATATCAATATGTATATATATATATATATATATTTCATTCGATTCAATCATGATACTCACCTCAATTTTCTTATCATGTATATTAATTTAAATTTTAACAATTAATAATTAAATTCAATTATGGTAATACTAACCGTAAATTTTCTCGAGTCACTCCTTGATCACCTTCCCTTTCCTTTCTTGGCAATGACTCTTGCACGACATTAGCTACGTAATTAAACAATTAAAAATCATTAATACACAATTTCATTAAAATATTTCCGTATACCTAAACTTTACCCAAATTCTAATTTAATCCCTTATCAATACTAATTTTATTTTTCCATTCTAACTCTATATTCTCTCTTAATTCTTACTATAAACTCAGTTTAATTCTTCAATTTCCCCATAAATCCCTAATTTCGGGATTCTTTCAATTTAATCCTATCAATTCAAAACTTATATTTTATTTTACAAATCAATCTTTTACTAACTTCTAACTTAAAATTCAATCATTTTAACCTCTAGTTCATCAATTAATTCAACATAACTCATGTCTAACAATCTACTAACTTTCAAAATATCAACATAAATCAAGTAGTATTTATCTCTAGGATTCCAAAACTCAAAATTATAAGAAAAAGACTTAATTTGAGTTACCAATTGAGCTTGGAACCTTAAAACCTTAAATTTCCTTTTCTTTTCTTTCTTTCTTTCTTTCTTTCCTTCCTTCTCTGCCCGTTTTGCTCTCTGTTTCTTTCTCTGTTTCGTCTCTTCTATTCTGTTTCTTTTCTTTCTTTTCTTTTATGTATATATATAATATAATATAATATATTAATAATAATATAATATAAAAACATAATCATTACTATAATATAATAATATTTTTAACACATAAAATCTCAGATTTTTATACTTATGCCGCCTCAACTTTGGAAAAAGGCATTATTGCCTAGTTGGTCCTTTTAACTTTTCTTTAATCTATAATTAAACTTTTATCCCTATTACAACTTAATCCTTTTTCATAATTAACTATCGAAACGTTAAAATTTCTTAACGAAACTTTAATATTATCCTATTGACACTCTGTAAATATTTATAAAAATATTTACGGCTCAGTTTATGATATCGAGGTCTCGATACCTCGTTTTTGACCCAATTTACCTAATAATTTCTTTTAAATCACAAAATTCAATGATTCAAAAATATTTCTAACTTTTTCATCGAATTTAGTGATCTCAAATCATTGTTCTGACACTACTGAAAATTGGGCTGTTACAACTCTTCCCCCCTTAAAAAAATTTCGTCCTCGAAATTTCTCACCTGATACAGGCTATTAAGTCAAATCTTTCTTCCACCCTTTCAATCGAAGTCCATAAAAATTAATCATAACTCATATCACTTCCGAACTCATATTAAAACTCATTTTAGAAATTGATACTATGCCTGAACTTAACTGAGTAGCTCTGATGTTCTCTTGCCATCACTTTTTCACTAGTAGTATAACTACAAAGAAATTTCCAGTAATTGTCTGTCGAAACATAACTGAGAAACCCGAATTATCTTATTTAATACCTTTGAACGAAGACCTTGGAAACCCATTCAGCGAGAAGAAAACAGATAAGTTAAACCCATTGTGGAGACCCAAGATGTACTAATTCCATCACTGATTATAACTCAATTAACTTTTCAATGAATAACCCACTCTGATTAAAACAACTGAGTCGATTTTATCCATCAGATAATAACATTTCAGAATAATCCAATCTTCTTGTTGTCAAAACAATCCAGATATACCATATATCATAATCCTCTCGGAACACCAATCGAAAATTTCCACAAATAGCATTTAACTCAAACGAATTTTGACATTCCATTATTGACTTGTTGACATAATTTCAGAATTACCTGAGAAGTGAAAACCAAAATACAAGTTTGAGCTCAATCTTCCTCCATCTACACTTTTGCCGATGTCAACCCTTTCACGAAAACTAGAAAGGAATTATATATAATAAAAATATTTCAATCATTAACATCGAAGCTTTGAACTATACCGAAGCCACAACTATCAGATAGATTAAAAACCATAATGCCATAATAGAACTGACGTTCCAACCGTATAGATAGAACAATACTTCAACATCAATAATGCACTCCAAAATAGATGAAGAAAACCGAAGTAGTCCCAATAACAACCAGTGCAGTAATACAACTTCTATAATCTGAGATCCATATCACCGAGTTCCCATGATCAAACCAAGATTTATAACAGTAATAAATATAGTTACCTCCGGCCAATGAATATCTTGTACGGATGAACCATGGTTAATAAATAAGATTAGACCATAAGAATAATAAGAAAACCGAGATAATAAAATCCAAGATGTGAAGCTATACTGAATTTTCGAGAAGAAAAACCACATTGAATGATAAAGAGATCGATGATATCCCAGAGAAAATCCACAAGAATATCCCAGAGAAAATCCACAAGAAGAATATCGCTTGTACGCACTAGTAATAGTTGTGATAAAGACAATATAAATTCCATATATGTAATTCGGAGCTTCAACCAGTAGAAATAGAAAATAGTTTCATATGAGTCTTATCATCAAATCTTCTATCGAACATAATAGATTAGAAAACCAAAGAAAGATAGAGGAATCCCGATCATGAATTAACCAGACTAATAATAATTCCGTCTAACAATACGATTAAGCAACCTTGCTATATGATAAGAATCATATCTGAAAATAAATAATTGCATATACCTCTGAGGATAAAAGAGCATATAAAATACCCATATAGAATATCCAGAAGAGATCATTGTAAAATACTCGACTATAACAACGACATTCAGATATGTTTGCAATTTTCAACACAATCCCACTGATTACTAAAGTCATCATTAATCTCGCATTATCCCAATCATTAAAGAAATCAATTCAGAAGAAATTCCGATTAACCTGCTCTTTAAATTTTATACCTGAATAAGTCGATTACTCGTGAATAGCTTTTTCATTAATAGCGACATTGCGAATCCCAAATAATCATTTAAAAATTTGATATCTTTTCTGGAACCCTCTTTACTTGCTATCCCATCCACAACTCTGACTGCATTATTATTCCTTCAATTATTGAACTCTTCAATTTCACACTTGTAAACTTAATGAATATAATTCTTGTAAATTCCATTGTTCAGGTGAGGGGGTGAAGGTCGTAAAGCCTCAAAATTTTAACTCTCATATATATACTTATATATATATACACATAACATGACTTTTATCGTCAATATATTCATTACAAACATTCATTTCGTACCTTATAAATCTTTACTCATATAGGCAACTCCCCTTTCTCTATCAAATACTCAAATATCACTTTCATCACTGTCGGAACTAGATCGATTGGAGACATTTTTGTCTATTAGTAAAACATTTCTCATTTATCAAGGTTACTCCTTAAATGTATAAATGCATATTTTCATCCTTATCTATAAGGATTACTATTTTAAATTTCCATACAAAACTAAATAACATTTACTTATTCACAACTTTAAATTATTTTATTACAAATACATGCTTATTTATTCACAGCTTTGTAACTTATTTTCCTTTATAATCATTCATCATTGAATCAAAGATAATCTTTTATCTTGTAATAAATTTTTTTTCTTTAGCAGAGACCCAGTAGACGAAATAGAACACTTAGGATATACGGGACTGATACAGAGGTGCATTATTATGCACTATTAAACAGAGAGTACAAATGCGCTAAACGGAGAGCACTAACGTGCTAGTCATCAGAGAGCGTGCTAATATTCAGAGAGCACTGACGTGCTAAATATCAGAGAGCACCGATGTGCTAATAATTAGAGAGCACGCTAAACTCCCTTAATATCCTAATAGTTCTAACCTCGTCTACTTGGGCAAATTTTTTTCATTCATGCATGCATATCACTTTTACACTTTTCACATAATACTTTTACATGCTTTACAATTTAATTCTTGTACCAATAATTCGTGCATTTATATCTTCTCTATCTTTAGCACATGTAATATATTTCAAAACTTACTATTCATCCATAATTCCTTAATAATCCTTATCATCTACTTCATATATTACTTTTGTATATTTTATAATTTAGTTATCAATTCAACAGTTCGTATAGCACTATAATTTATTTTTCAATGAAACATATAACGTAATATTCATCATCATATTCATTCGACATTTTCAACTCTAAAACATAAGCAAATATATCAGCATCCAAATCCCGACTCAATTCGACTCAATTATGGCATGTACCTCTAGACTCAATTTCGAGCTCAATTTAGTCTGAGAATCGACTAAACCTGCAAAGCTCTGATACCACTAAATTGTAACACCCCTTACCCGAGACCATCTCCGGAGTCGAGTACGAGGCATTACTTAGCTTATCTTACTAATTCGAAGCATAAAAACTTGTTTTGAAAATTAATTTCACTATTTACAGCAATCTGTCTAATCGCGCAGCAGTTACTAAATTAATTATAAATAGAGTTACGGGACTCGAAATTTAATTCCGAAAATTTTCCCTGAAACTAGACTCATATATCTTCCTACTATAAAATTTTCAGAATTTTTGGTTCAGCCAATTAGTACAGTTTATTAGTTAAAGTCTCCCCTATTTCACCACTTGACTGTCCTGACCTCTTGCCACTAAAAATAAATTTTCTCATTATAGGATTTTCATATGAAGTTATTACTCATTTCTACAGAAAATAGACTCAATAAGGAATCTATAGATATAAACTACAACTCATAACCATTTTTGTACAATTTATAATGATTTTCTAAACTTAGAACAGAGGACTCCAAAAACAGTTCTGACCCTGTCTCACTAAAGTTCTCATATCTCAAAATATAAAATTTCTTTTGTTAAACCGTTATTTTTCCATGAAAATAGACTCAACAATCTTTAATTCCATATATCATTCACCCTCTAATTAATTTTATACTATCCTAGGTGATTTTTCAAAGTCACATCACTGTAGCTGCTTGAAATCTGTTTCTTTACAAATTTTTACTCTTTCATGATTTCCATGCATGATTTATCATCTAAACATACATATTACCAAACATATTCATACTTAACCATTTTAAAAGCCAAACATTATCACATACTCACACATCTTCCTTTAGCAATATCATAGATACAAACATTCAAATTGACTAATCCTATACATCACTTAGGTATAAACATTACTTAGGTACATGCCACGTTATCAAAAGAAAAATACATCGCTAAATTTCTCGAGGTCGGGATTACTCGGATGCTGGACCGAACACTGTTTTCTACTAACTCAAGCATTAAAACAACTCAGACGCTGAGTATGGGAATACTCAGTGGTATTACCATAATTCAAATTAATAACTTTAATCGATAATTTATATACATTTAATTTATGTCTACAATTATTCGTTAATTGCCTCATACTTTAAATCAACTTGATCACTAATAACAATAAGCAATATTTCAATCTTATATTTAATTGTATTCATACCTTGTTTCACTATCTAAATTTTATTGGATTTTTCAACATCTCATTCTAATAACTCATTCCAATCCATACAAACTCAATCATTTCATCAACTCATTCATTATCATTTCTATTTATATTCAATTTTACACTTATAATCTTTTAACACTCAATTTACACATTAAATCCATAAATAAAATTCAATAACTTGTATTCAATTAAATTCACATATTATTTCACTATTTCAAATCATTTTATTTTCACTTGTCATTTTACATCATTTCATATTACCAAAAACTATTTCATAAAATTTATCATTATTTGTTTCTTGAACCATAATTCTCACATTCCATTTTCACATCTCAATTCAATGTCTTATTTCAAATCAATTTACTTCAATTCAAATTGCTTTTAATTTCCAATCCATATACCTTCAAATATTCACATAATTCATAATTCAATATCATTTCTTACTTCAATTCTTTTATTTTCCCCTATTAACATGACTCGGACTTTGGCGGATACACGGATCCAACCAAACACACCAAGACGGCACCCAAAGCCTCATCGGATAGTTCAAGCAATAGTTGACACCAGTGTCTCATCGGCAAAGCCAAGTAAGTTGGTACCAGTACCTCATCGAATCTATCCGAAGTAACAAGATGACACCTAGTGTCTCATCGACTCAAGGTCAAGTATCCTGAACACTTCCAATCCTATGGCATGCCAACTATATCCGACTCACCGACTAGTTAATAGGGTTTCGAATCACATTTCAATTCAATCACTTTCTCATACTTTCAATTCAAATCATTATACAATTTAATCACCATTTGATTCAATATATTTTCTATTTCAAATTCACTTCCCACTTTCAAATCAATATACAATTCAAAGACCAATACATATTTCACAAATCATACCTCGATTCAATCAAACCACTTTTCAGTCAATACTCAATTCACGTATTCACACTTATTCATAATTTAATTCACTTTTATTCAATTCATATTTTAATTCATTCAATTAAATATCGATATTCTCCTTATTTTTATTTACTAAACATATTATTCAAAATTCAACAATTACTATCAATAAATTCAATATCAATATGTATATATATATATATATATATATTTCATTCGATTCAATCATGATACTCACCTCAATTTTCTTATCATGTATATTAATTTAAATTTTAACAATTAATAATTAAATTCGAATTATGGTAATACTAACCGTAAATTTTCTCGAGTCACTCCTTGATCACCTTCCCCTTTCCTTTCTTGGCAATGACTCTTGCACGACATTAGCTACGTAATTAAACAATTAAAAATCATTAATACACAATTTCATTAAAATATTTCCCGTATACCTAAACTTTACCCAAATTCTAATTTAATCCCTTATCAATACTAATTTTATTTTTCCATTCTAACTCTATATTCTCTCTTAATTCTTACTATAAACTCAGTTTAATTCTTCAATTTCCCCATAAATCCCTAATTTCGGGATTCTTTCAATTTAATCCCTATCAATTCAAAACTTATATTTTATTTTACAAATCAATCTTTTACTAACTTCTAACTTAAAATTCAATCATTTTAACCTCTAGTTCATCAATTAATTCAACATAACTCATGTCTAACAATCTACTAACTTTCAAAATATCAACATAAATCAAGTAGTATTTATCTCTAGGATTCCAAAAACTCAAAAATTATAAGAAAAAGACTTAATTTGAGTTACCAATTGAGCTTGGAACCTTAAAACCTTAAATTTCCCTTTTTCTTTTTCTTTCTTTCTTTCTTTCTTTCCTTCCTTCTCTGCCCGTTTTGCTCTCTGTTTCTTTCTCTGTTTCGTCTCTTCTATTCTGTTTCTTTTCTTTCTTTTCTTTTATGTATATATATAATATAATATAATATATTAATAATAATATAATATAAAAACATAATCATTACTATAATATAATAATATTTTTTAACACATAAAAATCTCAGATTTTTATACTTATGCCGCCTCAACTTTGGAAAAAGGCATTATTGCCTAGTTGGTCCTTTTAACTTTTCTTTAATCTATAATTAAACTTTTATCCCTATTACAACTTAATCCTTTTTCATAATTAACTATCGAAACGTTAAAATTTCTTAACGAAACTTTAATATTATCCTATTGACACTCTGTAAATATTTATAAAAATATTTACGGCTCAGTTTATGATATCGAGGTCTCGATACCTCGTTTTTGACCCAATTTACCTAATAATTTCTTTTAAATCACAAAATTCACTGATTCAAAAATATTTCTAACTTTTTCATCGAATTTAGTGATCTCAAATCATTGTTCTGACACTACTGAAAATTGGGCTATTACAGTTGAACTATCCAAAGCAAGCCGGAGTCAAAAGAAAGGCAATGTCTGAGCTTGGTGAGTCGTCGGAGGGGCTTCCACCCAAGGAAGAGGTGAGTTTGTCATCGAACTTAGTGGAGAAAGTTGCGATGAAAATAGTGAAGCTGGGACCAATGAGGCTCAAGTTGAGTGAAGCGTCAGAGTTGGCCGAGTCATCGACAAGGCTTCCACCTATGGGAGAGGTGGGTGATGCATCGGACTTCAAGGGAAAAGAAGTGATGCATGAGGGACAGTTGACCAGAGTAGATGCGAAGGTACATTCTGAACACTATGATAGTGTTTTGCATTCTAACTTGTTGACTTGGCGAGAACGTAGGGGCCCTTTCGAAGTTCTTGAGCAAAGAGGTCGAGAGACTGTGGGCAAAGCGAAGCCAAGTGTGGCGACTCAAGAGGATTCTATTCGAGCAAAGTTAGAATGTGGGCAAGAGAGCGACATAGCTTCTTGTCATCGAGATGTACAAACGAGTAGGACGGTTCGAGTGAAAAAGCGACGTAAGCCGAGGCAAAAGTCCTGAAGGAAGGGGAAGGCTAAGGCGTTGAGACGAGACCGAGGCGAATCCAGTTAGTGCCATTCTGAAGTCACAACGAGGACGCTATAGAATGGGTGGGGAGAATGTCACGGTCAGCAGCTTCAAAGCGTGACCATCGCACCAAATGCATCCAATGGGGGTCTATTGCTTAGATGGGGATCATTTGGCCCACGAGAACTGACCCGATTCAAAGAGATATTTGAGAAGCCTGTCAGATTGAAGCCTGGTTGGCCCGATAGTGAAGAGATGACAACTTAGGCTAATATGGTAACTAATCTTAGAAGATAGAGGGAATCGTATCTTGTAAAGATTAGATTAGATTTAATATGGCATATCTTGTAAATCCCTAAAATAAAGGGATATGGTTAATCTCGTCCGTCGATGTAATTGTATCTTCACCGTCAGTTTTGGGGGAGCTCAACTATAAATAGAGAGCCTCCCCTCATTTGTACTCACTCCTGAATTGTTTCATTATTCTTTGTGAATAAGAATTGAGAGCATTTACTCAAACACTTTGCAAGCGCTCTTTCTGTTATTCTTTTGGAGCAAACGGATCGCCTAAGGCCACACGGTTTGCGAGATGAAAGGTCTAACCCCGTGACACTAGACAATTGTTATAGTGAACTTAGTAGCCAGCAAAGCAAGTTGACCCACCAGCCTTCTCTCTCTTTTAAGGAAACTTAGTTAATTAAATAGTAATAGTTGTCCAAGAGTGCTTCCTCTTTGCTTTGCTTCGCTTCGCTTCTCCCCTGTTTTTCACAGTCAACGCTCCCTCCCAAAACCAAATCGCTGTCTCATTTCACGATCCAAAGTTTCCAAATTCCTCTCCGGGTTTTGCTCTTCACCACTTAGTCTCAAATGGTTCGTAGGCCAAACGACCCGGAACACTCCCGTTTCGCCTCTCTCGTCCTCCTCTTGGTGGCTCTGTTCTCCTGTCTTCTGGTCTATGCGGTTGTTTCCACACTATTGAACCCCACCGTAAATCCTCAGGATTCCAGCTTTGAGTCTTTGGAATCGGTGGCGGGTATTGATTTTGGGGAAAAGAAGGGCGAGTGTTGCAGAGGCATTGAGAATTTGGAGCTGTGGGGTGCAGCTGTGAAGTGGGGGTCTGACTTCAAGTTTAATTCCTCTGTGGAATGTTGCCAGGCTTGTAAGGCCATGTGTAGTGGCAATGATGGGCCTTGCTTGTGCGATACTTGGGTCTTCTGTGGGAACAAGGATGCCTGTGGGTCGAGATTTGGAGAGGTGAGTTCTTCCTTTACTTAGCTTTTTTGTTTGGATTTCAAGGGTTTCGTTTAGATCAGTATTTTTACCTCTTCTTAAAGGTTCGCTTCACTGAATGTTTCTGGTCGTGCTTGTTTGAGTTGACCTGGTGAATACATTAGTTTACTGACTGAGAATTGATCTGAGAAGAATAATTAGCAGATTTCCTCAAGAATGATAACCTGCTTTCATATCTCTGAACGTAAGTTGGAGCAATCTCACTTTGCCAAATGCACTTTTAAATGAGGCTGGAACATTTTATTTGCCTGCTTAGTGCCTTAGTCATATTCTCAAGTAATGCAAATGTTATGTTAAAATTTGAATCAAGATAGCCATAGTCTTATATTTATCATTTTGTTTCCCTAGTGTTGGCTGAAGAAACAAAAAGATACTTTGTGCCCCGATAGGCAAGAGGCAGGTCAAACGGTTAGTTGGACATCCGGGATCGTATTCGGGAAAGGAGAGGTATACACTATAAGTTTCTCTGATTTTTTTAATTGTTTTTTGTCACTGTCTGCTCTTTGATGATCGTTCTTACTTGTTTCTGTTTAGGGTATTGTTGAGATGGAAACAGAATATGGTACTCTTCATATAAAGGTGAGTTCTTTTACTTCTGCAAGTCTATGTTTCGACTGTTTTATCTTGTCGAATCATAGTGTTCGGCACTGCTAGTAGCAGCTCATTGAGAAGCTATTTTCCTGCTAGAGTAGTAGGAAGAAAAGTAGAAAGAAAGATGAACATAACTGAGCTTAGCATTATTACGGTTCATCTTATTAGCACGCGTGATTTAGAATATATATTTTTCCTGTTTCTTTCATTCTTATGGTTGGCACGTTCAATTCACTATGAAGATGATTCTTGTTGCGAACTGTGAAGTCATTTGACTTAATAAGACCTTTTCGAAACAAGTTTGGAGTTCTATGTAAGTGAAAAGATCCTTGCACTCACCAATTATTCCTTGTTTATGCAGCTTTTCCCAGACTGTGCTCCATATTCTGTGACCTACATTCTCGAGTTGTTGACATTGCGCCATTGTGCGGGTTGCCAAATATATCGTGCAGAGAGCCGAGGACAATCTTGGGATTCACAAGGAAATCACATAAAAGATGTAAGGAATTTCAAGAGCATCTACTTGTTTATCTTATGGCTGCTATGGTTACAAAAGTAGGGGTGATTCATACATGTTTGTGTGATTACGAACTCAATTGTTTAAAACATATGCTTCTAGCTACTGAAGATGCTTTATGTTTCTAATACCAAGTTTCTCACAAATTTACAGGCTTCTTATGGTCCACCATTCGCGCTGATCCAAGGAATTCTTGAAGCCCAAGGAACCCCATTCAAAAAGATACCGATGGAGGTTTGCCCTACCATAAGAAGGGGATCAGTTGCCTGGATTGGCTCTGGTCCAGAGTTCTTTATAAGCCTGGCGAACCACGAAGAATGGAAGAATTCATACACTGTATTCGGTTCTGTTCTTTCTGAAGACATGGAGATTGCGGAGAAAATCGCACAACTCCCAACCAAATCTGATGTTTGGAACAACATTAACGTATCGGTGTTACAAAGGCCCATTCCGTTGGTAATGAGAAGAATGAAGAAGAGTCTTGGAGATGTTAACACAAATATGAAATCAGAATGAAAACTGGTATACCCTTAATTTGCTTGTTTGTACACTGTACTGTAATATTTATGCCCCCCCCCCCCTTTTTTCAAAACAGAAACGTGAAGGTATTGGGTAATTTTGTTGTTCTCATGAGTTTATCAAGATAATAAAGCTCGATCAATTAATTGTAAACATAAAAGCTGGATTGTCTTCTTTAGAGCAACTCTTCCACCTTCTCATAATGCTCATCAGATGATAGGCGCTCGATCAAACAAATCTCAACTTTAAAATGAACCTGAACGACAACGTTTCGTAACTTTGACTAATTGACTTCCACTTTAAAATTAACCTAAACGACGGCGTTTCGTAACTTTGACTAATTGACTTGGAATAGTAAGTTTTGCTTTATCCAAATTCAAATTAAAACCCCCAAATTTGTCCTCTCTCCGTTACCGTCTTCCTCATCGTTGTCTTCCCGCCAAACCCTAGACCTGAAAAATGGTCCTAAAATTCCATGACCAAATAGTCTCCGACCTCCTCGAAGACACAAATGGCGGCCTCGTAGTCCTTTCCTCCGGCCTTTCCCTCCCAAAACTCCTCTCTTCTTTCATCTCTTTTCACTCCCGATCCAGCGGCTCTCTCCTCCTTCTCCACCCGCCTCAACTCTCCTCCTCCCTCAAATCCCTCCTCCTTTCCCTTTCCCCTGACCTCCCTCTCTCCGAGATAACCGCCGATCTCCCTTCCTCTAACCGCCTCTCCCTCTACTCCTCCAACCGTATCCTCATCCTCTCCCCTCGTATCCTCATTGTTGACCTCTTAACCCAAAAGGCCCAAACTTCCTTAATTTCCGGTATCGTTTTCCTTAACGCTCATTCGCTTTCCGAAAGCTCAACTGAATCTTTCATTGTCAGAATCATCAAGACTTTCAACAAAAATGCTTCTGTTTACGCGTTTTCAGACAAGCCTCACTCTATGGTTTCTGGGTTCGCGAAAACGGAGAGGACGATGAAGAGTTTGTTCATCAGGAAGCTTCATCTTTGGCCGAGGTTTCAAGTGAATGTTTCGGAGGAATTGGAGAGGAATCCGCCGGAAGTGGTGGATATAAGGGTGCCGATGACTAAATGCATGTTGGGGATTCAAAAAGCCATTGTGGAAGTTATGGATGCTTGCTTGAAGGAAATGAGGAAAACTAATAAGGTTGATGTGGAGGATCTAACGGTGGAGAATGGGTTGTTTAAGTCATTTGATGAGATTGTGAGGAGGCAATTGGATCCCATTTGGCATACTTTGGGGAAGAAGACGAAACAACTCGTTTCGGATTTGAAAACTTTGAGGAAGTTGTTGGATTATCTTGTTAGGTACTAAGCAAAAGGACCCCTTTTCTTTCTTTATCTGAATTCATGTTAATTATGATTTTATAATGCATTTGACTTGATGGTTAAAGGGTATTGTTATGAATGTTGACATTGATTTCTTGTATATTTATTTGGGTAGGTATGATGCAGTAAGTTATCTAAAGTATTTGGATACTCTTCGAGTGTCAGAGAGTTTTCGATCCGTTTGGATATTCGCAGAGTCCAGTTATAAGGTATTTGACTATGCAAAGAAGCGTGTTTATCGTTTTGCAAAGTCTGATGATACCAAAATTAGCACGCCTAGCAAGAACTTGGCTAGAAAAAAGAGAAAATTGAAGGAAGATGACAACAATAATGATGAAGGTGAGTTGAATTCACTCTGCCGTTTGTCTTACTGTGGTTTTCATTTCAGAATTTTAACAATGGCATACTGACAACAAAAGTTTCATTTCAAAGCTTTCTGATACTGTAACTTTTCTCACTTAATTGTACAAGTAGCAATTGCTGGTACTTCATCTACAAGTACAAGTAACGGAGTGGTTCTTCAAGAAGTTTTGGAAGAGTCTCCAAAGTGGAAGGTGTTACGTGTGAGTGAGTGAGTTCCATCTGTGCTGTCTGTGTTCCGTGTTCACTTCAATTTATGTGTCTTGCAAATTACTATACTTGTGATGCATGCCATTCATACTCTTGTGTTCTATTCTCATCTTCTATAGTTTAAATATTTTATTATAGGAGGTCCTTGAAGAGATAGAAGAGGAAAGAAAAAAGCAAGCATCATCGGGAGAACCATTGTTGGATGTTGAAGAGGACAATAATGGTATTATTTTAGTGGCATGCAAAGATGAGTGCTCGTGCATGCAACTTGAAGATTGCATTACTAATGGCTCACAAAAGGTTTTATTATTGCATTTTTAGTAAATTAATAGGAACCTTTATTTATATGTTATTTTCGAATGGTTTTAAGAAATTGTTGGTTTCAAGCCAGTAAAAGTATTTCTGGAACTAATTTATACTTAGAATTGCACTTTGGGAGGTAGAAACTTTAAAGAGGGAGAGGAAGGGGGAGGGGGGATCACTTCTTATGTTTTCATAAATCTCATTAATTATAAAATTGATGTATTGTAACTGCTGGACAGTATCCCTTCATGCTATGGCTGCTTGAGAATCTAATCTACGGGGAGAATTATTAAAGGTTGCCATGTTTGCTAGTAGAATTGACATTGCATATTTTCTTTTGAAGGTCATGAGGGATGAATGGCAAAAGTACCTCCTAAGCAAAGTTGAACTTCGTGGTGTGCAAACTCCTCAGAAGAAAAAACCCAAAGCTCCTAAAGGTTATGGGATTCTTGATGGTATTGTTGCTGTAACACCTGCCCGGAATGCCGAAGTTAGCAGTGCATGCAAGCAGGAAAATGATGCATTATTAGCTGCAGCAGCAGAGATAAAAAGAAACCAAGCTAAGAAGGAAAAGGATGCTGCAAAAGATCCTGAACCTCAAGTTGGCAGCAGAGGACATGGGAAAGGGAAGGGAAGAGGAAGGACTAGACAAGGCCATGCTAGGAATAAAGATGGCTCCAATAATACTGAGCTAGCAAACGGTGATAGACCTGAAGTTTATGGGTCAGAAAATGGAGGCCAAATAAATGAAATCAACCCTACTGTAATTGTTGATGGGGTTTCTGGGAAGAATATTGACAATGATAGAAAAGCGGACAACCCTAAGCAGTTACCACCAGTTCACTTTCATGCTTTGGAGAGAGAGCAGCCTATATTAGATGTTTTAAAGCCATCTGTAATTATTGTTTACCATCCAGATATGACTTTTGTTAGGGAGATTGAAGTCTACAAAGCTGAGAATCCTGGAAAAAAGGTGAAGGTCTATTTTCTTTTCTATGATGCTTCTACTGAAGTCCAAAAGTTTGAAGCAAGCATCCGTAGAGAAAATGGAGCATTTGAATCTTTGATCAGGCAGAAATCAATGATGATGATCCCAGTTGATCAGGTATGAATATGATATTATGTATTTATTTATCTGTCACCTGTAGTGGGGACTACTTTACATTCATTTTTTTTGAATGATCAGTCGTTGATAATAACAGATAATTAATGAAATATTTTAGCATAGAATGTGAGTGAATGTTTTTCTTTCTTTGGTTTAAGTAGTAATTACTCTGATTATGCCTCGCATGCTTTCCCTTTTTTATTCAGAACGATTTCTGCCTTGGTTTAAATTCTTCATCGGAGATACAAGGTTCAAGTTCCCAGAACTCAATCACCAGAAAGGCTGGGGGAAGAAAGGATGCTGAGAAGGAAATGCAGGTGGACTATATTTTCATCTTGGAAGTACTTTCCCTTGTTTGCTTGCTCGAAAATTTGTTTCATTCAGATTTACTTTAACTGCAGGTAATAGTGGACATGAGAGAGTTCATGAGTAGTCTTCCGAATGTCCTTCATCAGAAGGGCATGCGTATAATCCCAGTAACCTTAGAAGTTGGTGATTATGTTCTCTCACCACTTATTTGCGTTGAAAGGAAAAGCATTCAAGATCTTTTTATGAGTTTCACATCAGGTCGTCTTTACCACCAAGTGGAAACTATGGTTCGTTATTACCGAATACCGGTTCTTCTAATTGAGTTTTCACAAGACAAAAGCTTTTCATTTCAGGTAACATGAATTCAGTCTTCTGCAATGACTGATAAAAGGAAAGTTAGTGGATTGCCCTTTAATGTTTTGCTGTAATGGTGTATGCAGTCTGCAAGTGATATTGGTGATGATGTAACACCAACTAATATCATATCCAAACTGTCATTACTTGTTCTGCATTTTCCCCGCCTACGAATCATCTGGTCTCGGAGCTTACATGCAACTGCTGATATATTTGCTTCTCTTAAGGCAAATCAGGATGAACCCGATGAGACAAAGGCAATGAGAGTTGGTGTACCCTCAGAAGAGGGTATCATAGAAAATGATGTTAGGTAAGCTGCATGGTCTTTTTCTTTTTTCGGCATTTCATAGATCTTTCTTCCAGTATAAGAAGTAATTCCCCTATGTTACAGAGCTGAAAACTACAATACATCAGCTGTTGAGTTTTTGAGACGACTCCCAGGAGTAACAGATTCCAACTACAGGACTATAATGGATGGATGTCAAAGCTTGGCTGAACTTGCACTTCTTCCTATAGAGAAGCTAGCTGAACTAATGGGTGGTCGAAAAGCTGCCCAGACATTAAGAGATTTCCTCGATGCTAAGTATCCAACCTTGTTGTGACCTATCATTTTAGGTCAAAAAAGTAGTAGTAATATCTCCCCATAACTTCATTAACGTATTAGTTACCCCCTTGGTAATTGTTGTTGTTGTGAGATTCTTATTTGAGTTTCATTAAAGAATTACTTATCCCTTAAAACATGAAAAGTAATGCATAAATCATAGATATAATATATTACAAGTTACTTTAAATATTAAAAGTTTCTAAGAAATTAAATGCAATTCATTTAGCACTTAAGTTATAAGTAAATTTTTTTGTAAAAATAAATTTTTTCAAAATAAGTAAAGTTTTCGTTATTTTTGTCACAAATAAGTCACGAGTGATTAAAATTATTAATTTTGATTAGTTTATAACTAACCAATGATTAAAATATGTGAAAAAAAATATTCCAATCAAATGTAGCATAAAAGTTATTTAAAACATTAAATTTTTTAAGAAATCAAATTATTTAAAGCATGATAATATTACATTAAAAGTCACTTAAAGCATTGGAAAATTATTTAATAGCTCAGTTTCTACAAAAGAAAAATGTGGAAAATGATAATTTATTTAGGGACCACTTATTTATCAGAATAAATTTAATTTTTATTTAATTTTATTTCTTTTATGATTATATTAGCCTTTATTAAACAATCTAAGTTTTAACTCGATTGACATTGACATTGTCGCCAGTGCAGGAGGATGTGAGTTCGAGTGTGCTGAAGTGTATTATCCTCCTATTTAAGAGTTGGAGAGAGATTTTGGATAGTTTTAGGTATTGTATAAAAAAATAGATATGGTAAAAAGACAATCTAATTATACTCAATATTTAATTTTAAGTTATATACCAAGCTGATTTTATATCGTAAATTCAATACTTAATATATCAGTTTATCAAACATCGCCTAAAGCATGGGAAAATTACTTAATGCACTAAAGCTTACTTAAAATGTTAAAAGGCACATTTGGTTACTAGTGTAATTGCATGAAAAAGTTTATTTAGTACATATTAAAATAATTAGACATAAAATATGAAGTATTAGAATTCTTTAGACTTAAAAGGCATTAATTTCCAATAGTTTATAAGCTTTGCTTAAATACTTTTGCTTCATTGTATTGAAATGGAATTTTGATATCAGTTAAAGAACCTAAAATTGACTCTAATAGAGAATCATCTTTTAATTGAATTAAAACATTTGTTGGAAAGGTAGGAAGCCTATGATACTAAGAGTGGTTAGTAGCATGTGATAGTTTTGAGACCCTTGTGGCATCATTCCTTGCTCTAGAATATCATAGTTCATATGAAGTGATTGAGTTGGCCAAACCATTCCTATTTGGATATGAACTATGCAACTCTAGTTTTACATGGTCTATGCTTTCTAGTTTACGGCGTCTAAATGTTGAACTGTAAGAAATTAGAAGACAAGTAATTTGACGATTTCATTATTGTAAAACTGTAAGTTGTTGAGCAAGTTTAGTTGGTTTGCATGGGTGAAGCTCAAGTGCATGTCATTTTCAAGTTTGGCAAACCTAATAATGGTTTTTCTTTTTCCTTTCTTGTCTTAATCGGTGACTTGAGGGAGAAAAAGCTTGACATAGTTTTAGTTTGTTATATTGGAATAGTGCTTTTTTGGTTGTTGATATCTCCATGCATCATGTAGGTGAGTGATAAGATGGACCCAAAGGAACTCGTAAAATTGTGTGAAATTCTGAACCCTCAGAACAAATCGGAAGACTGACAATAACACCCGAATGAGAGCTAATAACATGCGGATAAAGCTTCCACATTTTATTAGGGTTGTGCGCCAAGCTGGGCTTATTGTCACCTGGGTAAGTGATCCCATGCATGGAAACACAATTAAAGCTCCATGTGGTCTGAAAACACTGTTGGATTTTTGAAGAATGAGAGGTTGAAACATAAGCAAAAAGATGAAAAATAGAGAAGTTAATTTTTGGTGAACTGTTTAATTAAAAAACTGATACTTAGTTTACATGAAAAATTATGCTTAAATAAGCTAATAATAATAATAATATATTACAACTTGGTTTAATTCAGTGACTAGATTCATATAACTTTTTTTTTCATTTATTGGTTTCTGTCTAATCGCCTGCCAAAATGTTTAATCAAAATTTATCACAATTTCAGTGCAAGTTGGCGAGTTGGCAACTTGTAGAGTGAAGGGCTCGCAGGTCAGCTTTCATGCTTGGTGAGCTCGCAGTGTTGGTGAGCTCACACATTTTGGTGAGCTTGCAGTTTGCAATTCGTAGGTGAGCTCACAGTCTTGGTGAGCTCATATCTTTTGGTGAGTTCGCACATTTTGTGAGCTTCGCAGTTTGCAGTTAGCATGGATGGTCATTTCGCAACACTCCTTCTTGACCTCTATGCTTCGAACTCCAATATCATAACGCAACTTTTCAAACCTCATCTTCCTAAGAGATTTTGTTAGAATATCAACTAACTAGTCTTGTGAACTACAATGAACTAATGTGACTTCCTTGGCTTGCTCCAATTCTCTCATAGAGTGATATTTGATTTTGAAGTGTTTTGTTCTACCATGGAACATCAGACTTTTTGTAATTGCAACAACTGATTGGTTATCACACTTGATCTCTTTTGTTTCTCTTTGCTTCAAATTTAAATCATTCAGTAGTTTTCTCAACCAAATGGCTTGATTTACAGTTGCTGCAGCTGTGATATACTCAGTTTTAGCTGTTGGCTGTGCTACTGTTTCTTGCTTCTTCGAGCTCTAACAGAACACACTCGATCCTAGAGTGAAGATATAACCTGAAGTACTTTATGTCTTCAGAAGATCCAGCCCAATCATTGCATGAATACCTAAGAGCTTGATCTTTTCAGTCTTCATAAACTTCACTCCATGATCTAGGGTTCCTCTTATGTATCGTAGAACTCTTTTTTGCTGCATTGTAGTGGTTCACATTACAACAATGCATGAACCTTGACAATAGACTTACAATAAACATGATGTTAGGTCTGGATGCTGTCAAGTAAAATAGACATCCCACCAAGCTTTTGTAGCTTGTTTCATTAACCTTTTCAACATCTTCATTGCTGGTGAGCTTCTCACCTTAAGCAATAGGGGTGCTCGTAGGTTTACAATTCTCCATGCTATATCTTCGTAAGATTTTTATAGCGAACCCCTTTGGTTTATGAAGATTGCATTGTGAGCTTGGTTGTAACACCCCTTACCTGTATTCAACTCTGGAATAGGGTATGGGGCTTTACTAGAACACTTACACATGTGAACGTATTAAGCCGAGTTACAAAATTTCATTCAAATTTAAACTCTTCAAATTTTTAACATGCTTTTATAATTCTTTACAACATATCCTCAAAATATTATATTTATAACAAATAGGGCCTACGAGACCTAATACTTACTCATGTAATTCAATGCTTCATTTCCATTTCATTCAAGTCACGGCCTTTCATGTTCACAATTCAAATCAATTTCTCAATCCAATAAATATTTCAATACCACAATAATTCTTTTAATTCAAATCATATCACTAGAAGCTTCCATTTGATTCATGTACAATTCAATATCGTTAAGTTCAATACTAATACGTATTCACCATTTAACTCAACATTTATCGGTTATACCATTCATTAACACATTTATAAAATTCTTAGTATTACAATGAAAACATCACTTAAGCTTAAATAACAACATCAAATCAACTCATCATCCCCTTCTTCGTCAGTTTATTCTTCAAGTATGGACTTAGTATTTCATTTCCTTTCCACACCCATTTCCTACGAATATCACACAAAACAATAACATATCATTCAACCATAGTCACAAGCTAGTACATTTAAACATAATTCTTTTTGGAATTAACCACATGATAAATCATTTCAAGTAAGTTTACATAATTTAAACATTACCACCCTTTCCATGATCACAAGCATATTCCCATCTAGGCACTTACCATTTCAATACATAACTTATAAATTTAACATGGCATAATTCAGCCACCACTTGGCCAAAGCCAAAGCATGTACACCACACATGTTAGCCAAATAAACATATAGCGTAAGAATTATAAGTATGGCTGAGTTCAACATTTATTCATGTATCAAACTTACCAACATGAGTTAATCCATAAACCATTCATGGCCTTACTTCATACCAAATCATATACCAAATATACTACACTCACATACTATGAAATTTTATTTTCTCATATGAGCTTAAACCATGATCAATAATACGCAAATGTAAACATCATTTCTATTTTAATGTTTATCGATCATAATCGAGCACATAACCAATTATACACAAATCATTCATATATATATATATAAAATTTTCCTCCTCCTCCTCTCCATTCCACATCCTTAATGTGTACAACACACTTAAATAACATTAACTACAATTTCACTATTCACTAACATGCATTATTCAAAACTATCTATCCGAGTCAGAGTTACTATATTATTTTTATCCAGAGCTATAGAGCTCCAAATAGTACAGTTTATTCTTTAAAGTTTCCCCTGTTTCACTGCTCGACAGTTCTAACCTCTCTTCACTAAAAATTAATTATCTCATTTTACAGAATTTGGATATTGTTTTCGTTTGTTTCTATTGAAAATAGATTCACTGAGGATTCTAAACATATAAACTTTATCCCACAAATATTTTTGTACAATTTTTGACAATTTTCCAAAGTTAGAATAGGGGATTCCGAACTCATTCTGATCCTGTCTAACTAAATTTCAAATATCTCAAAATATATAACTCTTTTTCTTGCTCTATTTCTTTTATATGAAAATAGAATCAATAATCTTTAATCTCATATCTAATTCAACTTCTAATCCAATTTCCACCATTTTTGGTGAATTTTCAAAGTCACACAACTATTTCTGTTCAAAACTGTTTTATTTTTAAATTTGCTCTTTAATAGTTTCGTTACTTCTTTTCATCTTACTCAAGGGTCGATTAAATATCGAACCCAATATTCATCACGTAACCTTATTCGATTCACATATATTTTCACTTATCCAATTTCCACGATGAACACTTCGGAACATTAACTGTTACACGATGGAATCAGCACTTAGCAACCACCTCATGTTCAAACGATCCCGGTGGAATCAACACTTAACAACCACCTTATAATCAATGATACGGGAAATCAGTATATAGCAACCCCTTTCACAATCAAGGATACGGTGGAATCAACACTTAGCAACCACCTTTATAATCAACGATTCGGGGAATCTGCACTTAGCAACCCCTTTTTGATTAATGATTCGGGAAATCTGCACTTAGTAACCCCTTACATTCAAAGAATCTCAGTCAAATCCGAGTGTTCAATCGGGAACCTTACTTTACAACATTTTACCAACTTTTCCAATTTATTCACATTTTGTAATCTACATCAAATATTTATTCTATATTCAATCATATTTCAACAATATATTAAATATAATTAAAACAATGTATTATTCACATACAAACTTACCATCATGCTTTCAAGGTCAATTCCTCATCTTTCTCGGTTTATAATAACACATTTAACTTATTTAACACTCACAATATTCAATCTAGTCCTAAAATCACACTTTGGCAAAAATTACATTTTCCCCCTAAAGTTTTACAAAATTACGATTTTGCCCCAAAGCTCGTAAATTAAACTTCATCCCTTATTCTTATGTATTATGACATGCTGAACATTTTTCCCTTCTATGGCAATATCGAATTCCCACTCTAACACTTATGAACATTAGGTATTTTTACCGATTATGTCGTTTTACTCGTTTTCAATTAAAACCGCTTAGCAAAAGTTGTTTAACATAATTTCAAGCTTCATATTCTACCATAAAACATCAAAATAAACACATTTCACCTATGGGTATTTTTCCAAATATAAACCCTAGATTAAATTATTGCTAGAATATGCTAAATCAAGTTACCGAGACTCTAAAAATGTAAAGAACATTAAAAACGGGGCTTGGAATCACTTACTATAGAGCTTGGAAGCTTGAAAACCCTAAAAATGGCTTCCTCCCTTGTGAAATTCGGCCAAGGCTTGAAGATGATGATTTTTGGCCTATTTTGTCTTTTTAATACATTTTAATTGTCGAATTACCAAAATACCCCTAACTTAAAATTTCCTATTTTACTTATCTCATGTCCATTTTTGTCCAAAATGTAACCAATGGTCTAATTAGCATTTAAGGACCTCAAATTTAAAATTTCATAACAATTGGACACTTCTAACATGTAAAACTCAACTTTTTCACTTTTTACAATTTAGTCCTTTTGACTAAATTGAGTTCCCAAACGTCGAAATTTTTGAACAAAATTTTCACGAAATCATTCTGTGAAATTGTAGACCATAAAAATATAATAAAAAATAAAATTTTCCTCGTCGGATTTGTGGTTCTGAAACCACTGTTCCGACTAGGCCCAAAATCGAGCTGTTACATTGGTTCACCTCCAGACCGAGGAAGTATGTCATTTCACCTAAGTCTGACATTTCAAACTTGTCTTACATCTGATCTTTGAATATAATTACCATTTTGTTGTTGCTGGCAATTACAAGTAAATCATCAACATATAATAGAATAATGATGAGTATTTTATTACCAGTTTTCTTCACATATAAAGTGGGCTCGCTGATGCTTCTTGCAAAACCCATTTTTGTAAGGTGACTTTCAATTCTTTCATACCACGCTCTTGGAGCTTTCTTAAAACCATACAACGTTTTGTGCAGTTTATACACCTTGGCCTCAATACACAGGTACTGTGAACTTGTAACACCCCTAACCTGTATTTGATGCCGGAATAAGGTTATGGAGCATTACCGGACTTATAGATCAAACAATCATACAAATTAAATTCATATCTCATTCAAATTAAAAACCATTCAAATTCATTCATATCGTCCCTAATACGAGCCCTCGAGGCCCCAAATAGACATTAAAAGTGGTTCGAGACTAAACCGAGTACTCAAGTAATTTTTAGAAAAACATCAAAAATTTTCAAAGTGCAGGGGACACATGACAGTGTCCCAACCCGTGTTTGACCCTGTGTAACTCACTGAATTGGGTCACAAGGCCAACCACATGCTTGTGTGCCAGGCCATGTACCATTCAAAATGGCCTCACACGCCCATGTGCCAGGCCGTGTGAAAACTAGAGGGTATACTGACTTGAGCCAAACGGCCGTGTCACCTGGCCGTGTGTCACATACGGCTGAGCCACACGCCCGTGTTTCTGTCCGTATGGACAAAAATAGACCATTTTTCAAGCCATATTCCTCACCCACCTTGGTACCAACCTATACACATTAATTTGCACATAACCATGGCATAAATAGGCATTTAAAACTAACCAATATCAAGTTTATAACATGTACTATCCACACATACAACATGATATCCATGAGCATATTCATTTGACCACTTTTAAACATACCAAATATACTTCTAAAGTCTACCTAAATGGTCAATTACATTTATGAGACATTGTGCCTAAAACTTAGCATGCATACACATCTAAATTCCAACCATTTAGTGCCAACACCCAATTTCATAAGCAAAGCATTCATATAGCAACTATACACCACATATCATAAGGCCATTTATACATATATACATATCAAAATACATGACCACCTTACAAGCCAATCAAATGGCCAAAACACAATAAGACATATAGGTCACATTAGCCAAAATACCTATACATGCCATTTAACCAAAATATATAAAGTTCAAAAATACCAAAATGAGTGTTTGATAGTGTGACGCAATCTCCGACGACTTCCAAACGGAGCGAGCTTTCGAAACACTATAAAACACAAAAAAATAAACGGAGTAAGCAATTAAGCTTAGTAAGCTCGTTTAACTAAGATATAGCTTACCATTCATCCACAATTTAGATAAACATATTTAAAACATACATAAATTCCATTTGGCTCAAAGCCTAACACATAATCACAATTATGTTAGCCATGTATGAATATAACAAATTAAATTATTTCCCATATTTCACATGAATACATGTACTAGTTCGTATTGAACTCGTATAACCTCGTATTATCACTATGCCCATTGAACCATTTGGAATACTATCAGATACTCGGGTATCCCACACACTAAGTGCCAATACGTGGTCAAAACCACCTTTATCTCATATCTTATATCGATGTTTACTTTCGAGCCATAACTGGGTCTGCTCACACAAGCTGTAAGTCAAGACGTAGCTACACAGTGCTACTCACACAAGCAGTAAAGTAATTGCAACACATGCCAAAAACTCAGCCACCGGTAGGATGTACAAGACCAGCACCCAAAATACGGTAACCCCTAATGACATGTCATTCGCATCTTATCTATTCTTAGGGTTCAACCGGGATTCCATACAATGTCAAAACTTCGTGGGATGTTTCTGTGGAGTTGTATCATTACAATTATAATAAATAAGCATTTAAAACATATATAATTTAATACTTATTAACATACGAACTTACCTCGAATTAATACGGAGAAAATCAACCGATCAATCCACTACTTTGTCTTTCCCCCGATCTAATTCTAAACGTGGATTTTCTTAATCTATATAATAAAATTTAACTAATTTAATATTTATTCTATTCAATTCAATCTAATTTCATTTTATGGAAAATTACCATTTCCCCCTAAACATTTGACTTCTTTACAATTTAGTCCTTAGGCTCGTAAAAATAAAATTCATGAAATTTCACTACACCCAAGCCTAGCCGAATATCCTATGTGCACATATCAGACCATACACATCACAAATTCACACATTTAACACTCAATTTTGACATTTTTCAATTTAACCTTTAATTGGTAATTTCATTAAAAATCACTTAACAAAAGTTGTTTAATTAACAACAAAGATTCATTTTCTTCCATTAAACTTCAAAAACCTAACATATTCATTAATGGAAAAACCTTAAACCTTAAACCATTTTGCAAATTAATCCTCAGGCTAGCTAGGTTAAGCTACAACAATCCTGAAAACATAAAAATAATTAAAAACGAGACAAAAACGCACCTACATGCAACGATGAGCTTGGATGAACCTTTGAAGATCTTCAATGGTGTTTTCTTTGCTGAAATTTTTAGCTCATGCATGTGTGAAGATGACAACTAATTTATTTTATTTTATTTTTATCTTTCATTGGCTAATTACCTAATTGCCTTTACCTAACTTTAAAAATTTCATAAATACCATGCCATGCACATCCACTAACTTATTTAATGGTCTAATTACCAAATAAGGACCTCCACTTAAAGTTCTATAGCTATTTAACACCTTTAGCTATTAGAACCCAACTTTCGCACTTTACGCGATTTAGATATTTTTCACAAATTGAGCATACAAAAGATAAAATTTCTTAATGAAATTTTAATGCAATACTACTATCATGCTGTAGATATTAAAATAATATTAAAATAAATTTTATAACTTCAGATTTGTGGTCCCAAAACTACTGTTTCGATTTTACTGAAAACGGGTTGTTACAGAACCTTTATGGTTGTTCGACATAAATCTCTTCCTTCAAATAACCATTTAGAAAGGTTGACTTCACATCCATCTAATGTATTCTCCAACCCATTTTAGGACCAAGATTTAGTAGTAGTCTTATGGTGTCTAACCTAGCAACAGGGGCAAAGGTTTCAGTGAAGTCAACTCCATATTACTGGCTAAACCCCTTCACAACTAACCTCGCTTTATATCTGTTAACTGATCCATCAGGATTCATCTTGGTTTTGAACACCCATTTGACACCAATTACTTTCTTGTGAACCAGTTTATCCATAAGCTCCATGTTTCATTTTTGTTGATCATGGTGATCTCATCTTTCGTAGCTGTTTACCATTCAGCTTCTTGAGTAGCTTCTTCAAAAGTGATTGGTTTTTGTTTCGCCATATTACACTGTTGATAAATTTTAGTGGTGGACCTGGATCCTTGCACTGGTTGTTCATCAACTGCATCATTTTCAGTTTGGTTTACAGATCTGGTCTTGGACTCATTTGTTCACACATCTCTTCTTATGTTGTAGTCTAATTCCAGATTTTTGTTTCATCAAACTTCATATCTCTGCTTGTGATCACCTTTTTGGTGAAAGGATTATAGATTCTGTATCCTTTCTTAACACTGGAATATCCAACAAATATCCCTGGCTGCGATCTACTGTCCAGCTTACTTCTTTTCTCTTCTGGAACATGAACAAAATAGGTGCAACCAAATACTTTTAAATGTGAAATAGAAGGTTTAAAACCATACCATGCTTCAAATGCTGTCTTCCTTTCAATAGCTTTAGTAGGTAGTCTGTTTACCAGGTAAGCAGCAGTGTTTACCACCTCTACCCAAAAATTATTTGGCAGTTTACTTTCAAACAGTAAGCAGCGAGCCATATTCATCACAACTCTATTCTTTCTTTCACTTACTCCATTTTGTTGTAGAGTGTATACATTGCTCAATTGATGGTGAACACTAGATTCTTCGAGGAACTTTTCAAACTTCTTACCATTTTGAGCTTGCAATCATTTTGGTTTTCAACCATAGCTTTAAACTTGAAGAATATTTTAACCGCCTCGTGTAACAGCCCGATTTCGACCATAACCGACATAGTGGTTTCGGGACCACAAAACTGAGTTGAAAAAATATTTTAATATTACTTTGTGAGTTACTATGTGTGAATTTGATTGTGTGAACTTTTCGTGTTTAAATTTTGTTGTTTGAGTAATTGATTAAATGAAAAAGACTTAATCGCGTAAAAATAAAAATTTAGGGGTTAAAGCTAAAAGTATCTATTGTTGTTGTCTTTTTGTTTGGAAGGTTTAAACATGCAATTAGACCACTAAATAGTTAGTAGATGGCTAAGGACAAAACTAGCCTTATTATATATATAAGTTATATTTATTTAAATAACGTTAAATGAGTAATTAACAAATATTATAATAATAGTAATAAATAAATAAAAATGTGTCATGTCCGGTAACACCTCGTAATCCTATCCGGTGACGGTCACGGGTTATGGGTGTTACAATTTTATTGGTATCAGAGCTATGGTTTAGTCGATTCTAGGACTAACGTAGCGCGTATGAGTCTAGCTATACATGCCATAATTTATACTGAGATAGTGTGATGACTTCTGACATCTGAAAATGTGTTTTCGTATAGTAATGGATCTCGATCGAGTTGTAGCCGATGATGTTGAGAGTATAGCGCCTGCTCCCGCGCAAGGGACAGAGCCGATAGATTCTAGACCGATCTCGAGTAACCAGGAGGGAGAGGCTAAACAAGCTTTTTACCAATTGATGAACGATTGGTTTACTCAATATATCCGGACTAATCCGGCTGTACAACAACCTCTACCCCCGACTAGTCCATCTTCGATACCTGTTATACCTCAAGTGAGTGATCCATTGAGGTTGCTTAAGCTTCCTGTTGATAAAATCCGAAAGCATAGGGCGGAAGAGTTCAGAGCCACTGATGATGGTGATGTTGAGCGAGCTGAGTTTTGGCTCGATATACTATTCGAGTGTTTGATGAGTTATCTTGCACCCCTAATGAGTGTTTAAAATGTGCTATATCTTTGTTATGGGACACTGCATATCAATGGTGGAATACACTAGTATCGGTAGTTCCGAAAGAGCGAGTGACCTGGGAATTCTTTTAGACTGATTTCCGTAAGAAATACATCAGCCAGAGATTCATTGATCTGAAACGCAAGGAATTTCTCGAATTGAAATAGGGTAGGATGACAGTGACAGAGTATGAGCGAAAATTTGTGAGACTCAGTCGGTATGCCCGAGAGTGTATTTCGACAGAAGCTATAATGTGTAAAAGATTTGAAGATGGGCTTAATGAAGACATTAAACTGTTAGTTTGCATACTTGAGATAAAAGAGTTTGTGGTACTTGTTGAACGAGCTTGCAAAGCCGAAGAGCTTGGGAAAGAAAAAAGAAAAGCTAACTCCGAAGCTAGAGACTTACGTAAAAGACCATTCAGTAAGTCATTCCAAACGATATTGAAGAAGTTTCGAGATGATACTAGCCATTCAAAGGCTACTGAGAGGTATTCACGACAAGATCGAGATAGACCACCTATGAGCTCGAGAGCTACCTCAGTAGCTAGTGTGGGTAATGTCAGATCAAATCAACCCGAGTGTGAACATTGTGGTAAACGACATTTTGGCAGTTGCAGATTGCATGATCGAGCTTGTTTTAAATGTGGATCGAAAGATCATTTTATTCTGGAGTGCCCAGAGTTTGCGGATCGAAATTTGGCTCAGAATACAAGATCGGGCAACACAGCAGCTCGAGGTAGACCAACCAGGAATATGGGTATTGTGAGTGGCAGTCAGAAATATGTTAAAGATACGTCTGTTAGATCTGAGGCTCGCGCACCTGCCAGAGCTTATGCCATTCGAGCACGTGAGGAGGTGTCATCCCCAGACGTCATTACTGGTATTTTCACTCTTTATGATACTAGTGTTATTGCATTGATTGATCCTAGTTCGACTCATTCTTATGTGTGTGAGACTTTAGTATTCTGTAAGACTTTGCCTGTTGAGTCTACTGAGTTTGTAATTAAAGTATCGAACCCCTTGGGCCGGTGTGTTTTGGTTGACAAAGTGTGCAAGAATTGCCCGTTGATGATTTGAGATTTATGTTTTCTGGCAGATTTGATATTGTTGCCATTCGACGAGTTTGATATAATTCAGGGTATGGATTGGTTAACTCTGCATGATGCTATTGTAAACTGCAAACGGAAAACTATTGATCTACGGTGTCAGAATGATTAGATTATTCGGATTGAATCTAATGATTTGAATGATTTACCAGCAATAATATCCTCGATGTTGGCTCAGAAGTATGTGAGAAAAGGTTGTGAAGCCTACCTTGTATTTTTTCTTGATAGTAAAGTGACTGAAAAGAAGATTGAATTGTACCAGTTGTGTGTGAGTATTCAGACGTGTTTCCCAAAGAATTACCCGGTTTACCACCTATTCGAGAAGTAGAGTTTGGTATTGAGTTAGTACCGGGGACGACTCCTATTTCGATAGCTCCATACCGTATGGCACCGACCGAATTAAAAGAATTGAAAGCACAGTTGCAAGAGTTGACTAATAAAGGTTTTGCATGACTGAGTTTCTCTCCTTGGGGTGCACCAATTCTATTTGTGAGAAAGAAAGACGGAACGATGAGAATGTGCATTGATTACCGACAACTCAATAAGGTGACAATAAAGAATAAGTATCCGTTACCACGGATTGATGATTTGTTCGATCAGTTTAAAGGGGCTACTGTGTTTTAGAAGATAGATTTGAGATCAGGCTACTATCAGTTGTGGGTTAAAGACTCTGATGTGCCAAAGACTGCTTTCCGAACGAGGTACAGGCATTATGAGTTTTTGGTTATGCCTTTTGGACTTACTAATGCACCTGCTGTTTTCATGGATTTGATGAATCAAATCTTTAGACAGTATCTGGATCGGTTTGTGGTGGTGTTCATAGATGACATTTTGATTTACTCCTATGATGAGGCAGAGCATGCCAAACATTTGAGACTTGTGTTACAGACTTTGTGAGATAAATAATTGTATGCAAAATTCAGTAAATGTGAGTTTTGATTACGCGAAGTCAGTTTCTTGGGCCATGTTATATCGGCATCAGGTATTCGGGTTGATCCGGGTAAGATTTCGGCTATACTTGATTGGAAACCTCCGAGAAATGTTTCAGAAGTTCGAAGTTTTCTGGGAATTACTGGTTATTATAGATAGTTCGTGAAAGGTTTTTCTACGATTGCGACCCCGATGACAAAGTTGCTACAGAAAGTGTCAGAAAAACTTTGATCAGTTGAAAGCCCTTTTGACTGAAGCTCCAATACTAGTTCAGCCAGAGACGGGTAAAGAATTTGTTATTTTTAGTGATGCATCTTTGAATGGTTTGGGCTGTGTGTTGATGCAGGAAGGCAAAGTTGTAGCTTATGCCTCGAGACAATTAAAGCCACATGAAAAGAACTATCCAACACATGATCTCGAATTGGCCGCTATTGTTTTTGCTTTGAAAATATGGCGCCACTATTTATTCGGTGAAAAATGTCATGTTTATTCTGATCACAAGAGCCTGAAATATTTGATGACTCAGAAGGATCTAAATTTGAGACAGCGACGATGGTTAGAGTTGCTAAGAGATTACGAGCTTGTGATTGACTATTATCCGGGAAAGGCTAATATTGTGGCTGATACTCTAAGTCGAAAATCACTGTTTTCTTTGCGTGCAATGAACGCGCATATAGCTATGTCTGATGATGGTGGGATAGTAGTTGAGTTGAAAGCAAAACTGTTAATTGTTCAACAGATTTGTGAAGCTCAAAAAGCCGATAGTGATTTAATTGCAAAAAGGGCCCAATGTTATTTGAAAATTGATTCAGAGTTTCTAGTTGATGCTGAGAATTGTTTGAGATTTAGAAATCGATATGTGTTTCGAAAAATTCAGAGTTAATTCAGATGATTTTGAATGAAGCTCATAATAGTCAATTTTCTATTCATCCGGGTAATACGAAAATGTATAACAATCTGAAACAGCACTATTGGTGGCACGGTATGAAACGAGACACTTCTGACTTTGTTTCAAAATGTTTAATATGTCAACAAGTAAAAGCTGAGTATCAGGTACCTTCTGGATTGCTTCATTCAATCATGAAACCCGAATGGAAATGGGACCGAGTCACGATGGATTTTGTATCCGGTTTACCGTTGACACCGAATAAAAAAGATGCAATCTGGGTTATTGTTGATTGGTTGACAAAATCGGCACACTTTATTCCGATTCGTACAGATTTCTCGCTTGATAAACTTGCTGAATTGTATGTTTCTCAAATTGTGAGATTACATGGTGTGCCTATTTCTATTGTTTCGGACAGAGACTCGAGGTTTACATTGCAGTTTTGGAAGAAACTACAAGATGCTTTAGGTACGAAACTACATTTTAGCACAGCTTTCCATCCGCAAACAGATGGTCAACCCAAACGAATCATTCAGATACTTGAGGATATGTTGAGATGTTGCATTCTCGAGTTTGAAGGTACGTGGGAACGATACTTACCTTTGATTGAATTTGCATATAATAATAGCTTTCAATCTAGTATCAAAATGACACCTTACGAGGCTTTGTACAGTCGTAAATGTCGTACACCATTGTCTTGGACTGAACTCAGTGAAAAGAAGATACACGGGGTCGATTTGATTAAAAAAACTAAATAGAAGGTGAAAGTGATTCGCGATAGTCTGAAAACAGCATCGGATCGTTAGAAATCGTATGCAGACTTGAAAAGAAAAGATATAGAGTTTCAGATTGGAGATAAAGTTTTTTTGAAAGTATCGCCGTGGAAGAAAATACTCAGATTCGGTCGCAAAGGTAAATTAAGTCTGGGGTTCATTGGACCGTATGCGATTATAGAGCGTATCGGGCCAGTTGCTTATAAATTGTTGTTGCCATCTGAGTTAGAAAAGTTTCACAATGTATTCCATGTTTTGATGCTTTGTAGATACAAATCCGATCCTTCGCATGTGATTAGTTCGACAGAGATTGAAATTAACTCTGATATGTCATATGAAAAAGAACCAATAGCATTCTGGCTCGTGAGATCAAAGAATTACGAAATAAGAAAATTTCGTTAATTAAAGTATTGTGGCATAAAAACGGAGTTGAAGAAGCAACTTGGGAGTCAGAAGATGCAATGAAAGAATGTTATCCAAACCTATTCACCGGTAAGATTTTCGAGGACGAAAATCCCTAAAGGGGGAGTTGTAACAGCCCGATTTCGACCCTAATCGGACATAGTAGTTTCGGGACCACAAATCTGAGTCAAAAAAATATTTTAATGTTACTTTGTGAGATACTATGTGTGAATTTTATTGTGTGAAATTTTCGTGTTTAAATTTTGTTGTTTGAGTAACTGATTAAATAAAAAGGACTTAATCGCATAAAAATAAAAATTTAGGGGTTAAAGCTAAAAGTATCTATTTGTTGTTGTCTTTTTATTTTGAAGGTTTAAACATGTAATTAGACCACTAAATAGTTAGTGGATGGCTAAGGACAAAACTAACCTTATTATATATATAAGTTATATTTATTTAAATAAGGTTAAATGAGTAATTAACAAATATAATAATAATAATAGTAATAAATAAATAAATAAAAATGTGTCATGTCCGGCAACACCTCGTAACCCAATCCGGCGGCGGTCACGGGTTATGGGTGTTACACCATGGACTTGTTCTTCATGAAGTACACCCAACAAAACCTTGTACTATCATCTATGAACAACACAAAGTACCTACTTCTATTTAGCGAACTTGTTTTCATGGGTCTGCAAATGTCAGTATGTATTAAGTGTAATTTTTCAATGGCTTGCCATGTTGTGTTCGCAGAAAATGGAGACCTCGCCTATTTCCCAAGCTAACATACTTCGCATACATCTTCATGATCAACCATTTTTGACAGATTTTCAACCAAGTTATTCTTGGACATTAGACTTAAGGATTTGTAGTCAACATGTCCCATTCTTCTATGCCACAGTTTTGTTTCATCCTGCGAGTTGGTATATGCTGCTGAAGTTGCTAAGTTCCAGTTGACAACAAAACTTCTGCCTGTCATCTTTGTTGATATGAGCTCACATCCACTTGAATCAAGAAGTAGACATTTGTTGTCTTTGAATACCACAGAATAATTTTTCTCGAGCAGCTGTCTTACACTTAGCAGATTTTAATCTATGTTAGGGACTAAAAGAACATCTGTAACAAGTTTAGTACCTGATGGAGTTTTCATTAAAACATCTCCCTTTCAAACTACTTCAATATATTGGCCATTTCCAATTTTCACCTTGGGATGGAACCTTTTGTAAACATTCTAGAAGATGCTCGCATCTGATGTCATGTGACTTGTACACCTGATATTTACGAGCCAATTCTTTTTTACTCTGTTGATGAGTTCGCATGGCGTTGCGAGCTGGGCTTTGCAGGAGGCTGTGAATATGAGTTCTTCTGCTTTTGTTGTCTGTGCCTCTACATTTTGTTGTTGAGTATGCCTTTTATTTTTGCGTACTTTTTTTACATGACCAAGCTACTTGCAGTTTTTGCATTGAGCATAAGGACTGAACCAATAGAATTTCTTAGGATGTCCCAACTTCTTGTAGTGTGAAAACGATGGATGCTTTTTCTTTCCACCATCTTTTTTTTATTTCTCTTTTTTGTCTGACCATCCCTTTTTTACTTTCTGACTTGAGGAGCTTACAGCCTTTCTGTTTTTAGCTTGAAAAGCTCATTCAGCATGTCCTTCTTCTCTACTTGTCCTTATTTGTTTGAGAGCATACAAAGCATTGATTAGCTCTGAGAGTGAGATGGTTGATAGATCCCTTGAATCTTCCAGTGAGGATATCTTTGATTCGTATCTCTCAGGATGTGTGGTAATCTCCTTCTTAACTACTCGACTATCAGGGAACTGATCACCTAGCAGTCTTATTTGGTTCACCATTTCCATGATTTGATCTGAATATTGCTTCATCGTCTCAACTTCCTCTATCTTGAGGTTTTCAAAATCTCGTATGAGATTTATCATATGTTGTTGCCTTGTCTTATGTGATCCCTAGAACTCCTCCTTGAGCTTATCCCCAGCTTGTTTAGGAGTATCACAGGTCATGATTCTTGTAAAGATCACATTTGAAACACCATTTTGTAGGCAAGACATTGCCTTATGTTTTTTGGCACATTCCTCATTATGCTGTTTCATTTGAGCAAGAGTGGGATTTGACCTCAACACTGGTGGTTTTATTTCAACATTTACAACCTCCCAAAGATCAAAGGCTTGAAGATATGTTTTCATTTTTACTACCCAGATGTGGTAGTTTTCCCCTATAAAAACATGGGGTGGTGATGGTGTAAAGTTTGGTGAAGACATTTTTATGAAAAACAAGCCTCAAAGATAAATGGCTCTTGATACAAATTGTTGGATTTTTGAAGAAGGAGAGGTAGAAACAGAAGCAAAAATATGAAAAATGGAGAAGTTAATTTTTGATGAACTATTTCATTAAAAAATTGATACTTAGTTTACATGAAAAATTATGCTTAAATAAGCTAATAATAATAAGATATTACAACTTGGTTTAATTCAGTGACTAGATTCATATTACTTTCTTTTTCATTTGTTGGTTTCTGTCAAATCACCTGCCAAAATGTTTAATCAAAACTTATCACAGTTTCAGTGCAAGCTGGCAAGTTGGCAACTTGCAGAATGAAGAACTTGCAGTGTTGGTGAGCTCGCACATTTTGGTAAACTCGCAGTTCTAGTGAGCTCACAGTTTGCAATTCACAGGTGAGCTTGTAATCTTGGTGAGCTTGCATCTTTTGGTGAGCTCGCACATTTGGTGAGCTTCGCAGTTCGCAGTTAGCATAGATGGTCATTTCGCAACAAACACGTCCTTTCGATTCAGTCAGGGTAAGAATTCTTAAACTTGCATCTTTTAGCAAACACTTTTTTGGACCATTATGAAGTTGAAATGAGATATGTTTTTGTCCTGCTTTTTATTTTTACTAGGCCGAGTTGAGGGAATTCTTCGATGTTCATGAACAAGAAGGAGGAGTTCACCTAGAGATGACGGGACAGAATGTAACAGATTGCGTCGGAGGATCAAAGATTGTGATATTTGGTAACTTGAACTCTCGGTATCACACACATTGTGACCCCATGTTAAATGCATCTCAGTCATTAGAGCTAGCCATTGCTATATCAAAGAGGTTGAGGAAGAGAAGGCTGAAGGTTGCTAATAAACTTCTAAATGGGAACAAAGTTAATTAGTAATTCTATAGCATAAGCCGGTCAACTGCTCAACCTTCATTTTATTGAGAATATGCATATTAAGTTTTTTTTGTTTTAATCAACGTCTTGTGCATGCAAATGAGTATTTTAAGTACTATCATAAATAACCTTTCCCCCAGAAGGACCTCTGTAACTTTTCTCTTAGTTCGACACTCTTATCAATTAGTCTATGATTGTGATTTTTGAAATGTGGGTTTGGTGATATTGGATTTCGTTCAAAGTATAATCTAAATTAATACCTGTGTTGCTTGGACTCGGGTATGGTGCTGGATTGCTTGGACTTATGTACGTTGCATGTCTAGTTGTTTCGCTTAAATTCAAGACTTGAAAAGAAGGATATAAGCGGGAAGCAAAAATTTTTTTTTTTATGATAGTAAATTTTAATAGTTTATATTTTTATAAATTTTAAAAAAATTAAATTAAAATTTTATTATTTTTAAGGGGTGAAGTGTAATTTTATTATTATTAATTTAAAATTTTATAAATTATAAAAAAAACTAAATAAAATATTTTTCTTTTTCAAGAAGGTGGAGCACTGCTAGCCTTCTTGCTTGGTCACTGATGTGAGAATTCATGTTTGGTTATGCAAGGATTAATTATTATCCATTGTAAATAATCCAACATATATTAATTGATAATTTGGATTAGATTTGTATACTGAACTAAAAATATTCTTGGACTTTCAAACTCAATACTAATAAAGGTCTGATGTTTTTCTTCTTCTTTAAAAAATACCTTTTGAACATTCAGCAACTTTTTTTTCCTTGGTTATTCAAGAATTTCATCTAAAAATTTTTCTTCTCCTTATCTGTTTCGTGCCGACAGATCCCATTTTAACAACAGGTTGCAACGAGACAAATACAGTGGTATATTGTAGCTGTTGGAAAAGGACGTAGGGGGTTCCAAACTTGATCTTCTCCACCCCCACTGAGCGAATTAGGGTTGGAAAAATGAGCAAAGATCGTGATGTCTTAACCACCATATATGCTCAATGTGGATTCTAATAAGTTTGCATTATTAAGAGTAAAATAATATAAATGGAGCACCTTATCAACAGGGGATTTGTGGCGCAATGGTAGCGCGTCTGACTCCACAGCAGAAGGTTGCGTGTTTGGTTCACGTCAGGTTCAATCCTCCGATCCTTCCCTACCTGAATCCATTTTCTTTTTTGGTCCGTAAATCTGCCTCTTTTTACATGTTCAAATGGCTCGATCCAGGTTCCATTCAGGAACAAGATACTAGAAGGTCAAAGCATTTCCAGTTACTTTAGACAAAGAAAAAGTGATACTTAAGTCCTCAAATTTACAGCTTTTTTACAAGTTAAAAGAAAAAGAACCCATTTAAGATATCATCTTTGCCAATCGGAAAACAAACAAAAATGGGTTATCTTCAACAATATTCCGTCGACGAGCTCGAGTGGAGGACAATCGATCAAACACAAGAAGGAACAGTGGTGCAAATATGTAAAGCATGGCAGGTGCAGCACAACCGATCACACAAACCACTATACCAAGCCATAGGTTCTTAGACAACACAACAAACAAGCCAGTAACAAATGCTAATGCCATTGCCACAAGTGCGATCCATGTCAACCCGATGGCAAAAGGGAGTGAGTCCATGAACGACTCGCTACTGCGGCGTGATGATGACCAGAAAACCATAACTGCAGCAGTCATGGACGAAGTCATGGCAATGGTATCAGTGATGACAAATGCTTTGAAAGCTGATTTCTTAATCAATATTGCCATACCCTCATCTGGACCATCACTGATAAACCCTCCAGGAATAGTGAATGCAGCAGTGAATGTGAATGTAGCTATTAGTGTTGCCATCACTGAGATTATTTGAGCCATTTCTCTGCTTTTCTTACCCCCTCTTTCCCCTACTTTTTCTACTTCATCATAACTGAATTGTACATTATCAACAACATCTTTGGGATTAACAGCCCTCTTTGCATAAGATCTCTTTAGTGCCTTCAACGTCAAGTGCTGCAGTACAAGGAAGGAGCATAAGTATAATCTAGTATGCGTAACATGTAACAATAGGATTAGATTTATGTTTACCTTTTGTAGTTCCATTCCATGGTCATCCGACGATTGCACGACAGCTAGAGCAGTCTCATTCGATTTATTGATTGCCCTAATATCAACCTTTGAATTCCTTGTTAGAATGTAAACAATGCTGCTGTGGAAATTCTTGGCTGCAAGGTGCAATGGAGTATTTCCATTCATATCAGCAGCGTTAACCAAGTCTTCCATTTCAGGCAACTTCAATATAAATGAGACAGCATCAATGTTTCCATTTTTGGCTGCAAAGTGGAGGATATTTTGTTGCTCATTATCCATTAACTCGATTGTGTCCGGGCATGGATCGAGCAATATCTTTAACAAGTTTACTTGTCCATTCTCAGCAGCCAAATGGAGAGGTATTTGTTGATTGTCATCACCTTGATATGCAGCTGAAATATCCCATTCAAGCAATAACTTGATTATCTCATATTCACCCAAGGCCGCAGCATAATGAAGGGGTGTCCTCTGCTTTTCATCTTGCATTTTTATGAGTTTTGGTTTCCTGATGTGTATTTTCCGCATGATATCTGTTTTCATACCATAGGAATTAAATATGAACAAAAAAAGCATGCTATATAATAATCAAGACTGTTAGGAACCAAAGCCTTACGTAAATCACGTCTTATGACAGCACAATGCAAAGGGGTTTGGCCGTTGGGTCCTCTGTACTCGAGAGTGGACCGATTTAAACCGATGATTGCCTCGGCAGTGACTGCTAACTTGAGATCAATAGCGATAGACAACGGAGATTCCCCGGTATGATTAACCAACAGCAACGATTCTCGGTCTTTATCCGCCAATCTCCAGACCACCAGATAATGATCATTTCTCACAGCACAATGTAAGGGTGTGTTACCATAATTATCTCTGACTCTCGCAATGTAAACACCATTTGAGCCAGAGTCTCTGAAGAGTAGAACGATTCGCCAATGTCCACCCCTGGCTGCAACATGAACGGGGGTCTCACCTTTGAGGTTACTCTTGAGAACAAGGCTAGGTTGCCTCTTCATTATCTCTTGTACCAAATTCTCATGCCCGAATCTTGCAGCCATGTGAAGAGCGGTGTTCCCTTGAGGCGTTGTTCCACCTAGGATACCGCCTTCCGCATCGGAAAGTTGCTTGATTATATTAATATCACCTGATCTAGCAGCTTTGAGCAACCGTTGATCCATGGGAGCCTTCTTGATTCTGCAAAAGAGTGATGTTTTGGTGTATTTCTGGTCTTCACATACAAGAGAAGTTTTATAATGGGAAAATGTTGTTAGCTTGTTACTGATATTTTCCACAAAGAATCTGATTAAAGCTAGTAATAATCTTGTGCAAAAGAGAGTGCTTTTCTGTAAGATTGAAAATGACAGACGACTAAACCATGCCCCTCAAAAACAAAGAGAAATGGTGTCACTCCAATTAATGACCCTTTTTCCAACGGCTGTCATTAACTCATCACTCACCAATTATTTACGTAGTCTTATACTTCCTACTTGTACGAAGCATTGTTGATACAGTTGAGTACATAATGTTAAAAATAGTCGATAAAGATAAGGTTTAATTACCTTTAAGTTGTGTCATCAGCTTTTCTCCACAACATTTTCTTTACTTTATGAACGCCGCCGTTAAATAATAGCAACCCATCATCTTTTGCTGCAGTGAATGAATGATTGATGCATTAAAAAAAAGGAAAATTAATTGGAAAGCATTGATGATCCATGACTTGACCAAATAAGCATGGAACATGTTTTCGTCCCCTGCTTTTTTGTTAACTAAGAAATCTACAAATTCATTGCCAAATTACTCATCTCTCCCACACCTTTTTTGATTCTGCAATGAGATGTTAAGCCCAATTTTAAATTATTTTCTCCTCAATCTACGTCTTTTTGGCATAAAGTCGTGTGTTTGTTTACCACACATTCACTTGATAGTATAAACATGGTCCTATGAGGATCATATCACGTCATATTTTGATTTTAAAAAATATTTATTGCCACGAAGAAGTATGTTAAATTTATTATTTTACTTGTGTTGCATGAATTAGATTTCAATTATTATGTGTTCATTAAATTGCGTTATGCAAAAGATGTGAGTGTATTATGCATCAATTACTTGACAAAAATCAAACGCTAGTTCCTTGTATGCATGACATTTTAATATGCATGATTATAATTGATATAGAATTATATAATATATATATTATATCATGAAAAGGAGAAAGTTAATAATGTTTCAGTTGGTGCCTTAAGCGAAAACATATGTTTGTTCAAGATTTGAAGTCCAAATAACCATATCTATTTGGTAAACTTCCAAATATGAAAAGGTATGATTTAAAAAAAGGCACTTATGTACTTATTGGTACATTATATATAGATGTTTGGTTGGAGTTGAACTTATAATTTAATTCATTCCATCCAATTTGTGAGTGAATTTTTAGTACAAAGGTATTCGTTCTTTTTATGATATATATTTAATTTGAGATATGATATTATTTATTTATTTATTTAAATCATGATATTAGTAACTAGAATTTGGATCATATTGATGAGACATCATTTTCATTGCTAAAATGAAAGTTTGTAGATGATCATATAATATAAATAATTTTGGTTGTTGTTTTTGTTAAATAACCATAAGCTAAATGAGTTTTATATATGATTACATATTTTTATTCTATGTTATAAAGTTTGGACTAGAAGTGGTTTTGACTAGAAATTGACTAGAAATGAAATAAGTCATATGCATATGCATCGTTAATTTTTCTAATCAATGTAGAATAGTGGAAAGCATTGACTTATATAATAAGATTGCTATTCGGTATAAAATCTTCTAGTGAGAATATATAACATGATAATAATATATTTGAAATTAAGATTATCTTGTGCATATTTACGATGGTGCATGTGGTTTTTATATAAGACTTGGATATGGTCTATAATCTCATAGTTCTATAAAATTTTGAGATGTAGTAAAATTTAAAATTTACTTTGTAAGTCATGAATAAAAACTCTCATGAGTGTAAAAATAGAAAAATTAATGCTATTTGACCTATTTAGGTGATAGACATGATTTTGATCATAGTCAGAAAATAATTGATAATGTCCATGGTGAAGGGTGAATAAATGTAAAATTTTATAGTCAATTGATTGGACAATTGATGGTCCTCTAATATGACTATAAGAAAAATTATAACACCCGATGCCCAACCCATTCGTTGAGTCCAGCATCGATTGTCGCAATAACCCGAATTATTTATTGAAAATTTCTTTATTGAATTAAATCACTTAATCAATTCATATTGTTACATGATAAAACTTTACAGTTTCATTTTCATCAATAAATTACAAAAGTTTTGGACTAAGACTTGAAAACATAAAATGACAACTAAAACCCTTAGGCGAAGCCACTATGGGTGCCCCTTTATATATATACTAGGTCAATATCCATGCTTCTCTTGTAATTGGAGTTGTTTGGCTTGGTCTCTCCACTCGATTCACACATTGAATTTTTATCCTGCAATATGCAGATAATTTGTAAGTTCTAAATGGACTTAGTAAGATTTTGCGATATGATCTAAAAAAATACAAGACTTCCAAAATGAAGTTTTAAGGAGAGATTTAAACTCCATATTCATCGTGGATGTTCACAATTCCTTTTTTTCTTTTGACGTGGTCTAGACCTTCCCTTACTTTTGCAATTTACCTTTGGCGGATTCATCCTCTACTTTAGACTTACGTGTGGGCTTATCCGTAAAGGCCCATCATAAGTTGGACCTAATTTTTGCCACACTTTAAATTTCCCATTTTACCCTCAACCTATTCAACATTCTCAATTCTGATTACAGGGCTAAACCATCTACTGGGCTGCCCTTTTATTGAGACGAATCCACACTTTACTAATTGGTCTTGTTCAACTGTTTGTCTTGCTCTTAGTCGTCGAACGACCAATGGTAACTTTTAAATCTCCACTAATCCGTATTCATTGTTGCCATACAGTGGCATTCTGCCCTTGTGTCTTTGGCGGACTTCCCTGTGGTATTATCGGTGTTAATTACACCCAATTAGGCTATCCCTCTCTTGGTGAATGTTTAGCATCCTTTGCTTGAGTTATACTTGGATTCTCTTTTTCTCATTATAGCAGTTTTTAGGCTCTTTGTCCTATTGGACCTTTACTCATTGCTATAGCCAAACTTTGACTGGGTACTCTCTAGTCACCATATTTAATGTCTTGACGGATAACCTTGTGTTTATGTCCCACTAGATTGCCCCATTTTTATCGTCCTGATGGACTATCTCGTGTTTAACATCTCGTCAGACTACCTAGGTTGTCATAGTCCAACTATGGTCTTACACCTCATATTTCTTGTGTTTACCGTCCTGGTGGACAACTAGGAAGCCATAGCGTCTTTTAGTTATGGTCTTAGTCCAATTTACCTTGATACCATTGTATTTTTCAACCATGGTCTTACTCATTTATATCTGTAATAGCCCAATTCTCAGTGGTGTTGGAAATAGTGGTTCAAGGCCACCAAATCTGACGAGTAAGCTCATAAATTTTATTATTTAGTAATTAGGAGTCAAGTGTGGTTTTAGAAAGATTTTGAATTGGTAATTTATGTTTTATAATAATTTATTAGGTCAATTGGTTTTAGAAAATAAGGTACCGAGACCTCATTTCTATAAATTGAGCCGTAAAAATTTTTATAAATATTTACAGTATGTTATTAATATAGTATTCAAGTTTCGTTGAAAAATTTTAACGTTTCGATAGTTAATTGATTAAAAAGGACTATATTGAAAATTATGCAAAACTTGCTAATTATAAGAAACAAGTTATTAAATGTAACACCCCTAACCCGTATTCGATGCTAAAATAGGGTTACGGAGCATTACTGGGCTTACAATCAAACAAACGGACATTTCATGTTCATCTAACATTCAAGTAAAAAAACATTTATAATCAATCATATAGTCCCTAATACAAGCCCTCAAGGCCCAAAATAAACATTAAAAACAAAACGAGACAAAACCGAGCACTCAAGAAACTTTTCAAAAAATATTGAAAATTTTCAAAGTGACACACCCGTGTGGTCAGGCCGTGTAGGCATTCGAAATAAGGACACACGGTCGTGTCCCAGCTTGTGTCTGTACCCATGTAACTCACTGACTTAGGTCACATGGCCAGACCACACGCTCGTGTGCCAGACCGTGTACCCTTCGAAATGGCCTCCCACGCCCGTGTGCTAATTAAAGGGTATACTGACTTGTGCCACATGGTCAAGCCACACGTCCGTGTGCTAGGTCGTGTTAAGCTATTAACTTGCTTCATTTAGAAATTACAGGGGACACACGACCGTGTCACCTGGTCGTGTGTCACACATGGTTGAGACACACGCCCATATCTCTGCTGGTGTGGACAAAAATAGACCATTTTCTAAGTCATATTTCTCACATAAAATTGTACCAACCTAAACACAATAATTTCCATATAAACAAGACATAATTAGACATTCAAAACCAATCAATATCAAGCTCATAACATGTTATAATACCACATACAACCATGATACTTATAGGCACCTTAATTGACCACTTAATTACATCCCAAATATGTCTCCAAAATCTATCTAAATGGTCAAACACATATATTCATCTTTGTGCCTAACACTTAACATGTATGCCACTTATCAATCTCATCTATTTGGTACCCAAAATACCAATTCACAGCCAAGGCATTCACATGGCAACCATTTACCACATACAATAAGGCTATTTACCTATTTACATAACAAAAGGTATGTCCACAATACAAGCCAATTAAAATGGCTAAAACACAACAAAACATATAGGCTACCATGAGCCAAAATGACCTATACATGCCATTTAACCAAAATATATTGTGAAAGGTACCAAAATAAGCGTTTGATAGTGTGATGCAATCTCCGACAACTTTCAATCCTAACGATCTTCTGAACCACTATAAAATACGAAAAATAAAACAGAGTAAGCAATTAAGCTTAGTAAGTTCGTATAACTAAAAATACAACTTACCATTCAACCACAATTTAGGTAAGTAAAATTAAGGTATAAAACAACAACTCCATTTTGGCCCAAAAGCCTAACACATAATCATAAAAGCCTAACACATAATCATCAACCATGTTAGCCATATATTCATATGTCAAATATATACCACTTCTCATATTTCACATAAATACGTGTACCAGTTCATATAGAACTCATATAATCCTCGTAACAACACTGTGCTCGTTGAACCATTTGGAATACTATCGGATACGCAAGTATCTCGCACACTATGTGCCAACATGTGGTCAAAAACACTATGATCTCATATCTCATATCAATGCTCTCTATCGAGCCATAATTGGGTCTACTCACACAAGCTGTCAGTCAAGACATAGCTACACGGTGCTGCTCACACAAGCGGTAAAGTAACCGCAACACATGCCAAAAACTCAACCATTGGTAGGACGTACGAGACTATCACCCAAAACATAATAACCCCTAAAGACATGTCATTTTTAACAACTATCCCAAAAACATAAAAATCATTAAAAACGGGATAAGTTTTCACTTACATGAAAAAGATTTGCTTAGGCAAAGCTTTCAAGCTTCCATGGCTCTTCCTTGCTGACAATTTTTGGTTCATGCATGTACAAAAAAGATGATGGTTTTGTCTTTTATTTTATTTTTATCTTTAATTACTTAATTACCAAATTACCCTTACTTAACTTTAAAAATTGCTCAATTACCAAGCCATGCACATCCACTAACTCAATTAACGGTCTAATTACCATATAAGGACCTCCGATTTAAATTTCTATAGCTATTTAATACCTTTTGCTAGTAGAACACAACTTTTGCACTTTACGCGATTGAGTCCTTTTCATCAAATTGAACATGTAAATGTTAAAATTTCTTAACGAAATTTTTATGCTATAATACTATCACGCTGTAGATTGCAAAATAATGTTAAAATAAATTTTTTGACCTTAGACTTGTGGTCCCAAAACCACTATTCTGATTTCACTAAAAATGAGTTGTTACAACTCTCCCCCTTTTGAAATTTTCGTCCCCGAAAATCTTACAAGAAAATAAGTTAAGGTATTGTTTTCTCATAGTTTCCTTGAGTTCTCAAGTAGCCTCCTTAATCCCATGACGTTGCCATAAAACCTTTACTAAGACTATGTTTTTGTTTCTTAACTCTTTAATCTTTCGTGCCGAAATTCTGATTGGTTCTTCATTATACGACATGTGGGGTTGAATCTTAACCTGTGTCGGAGAAATTATATGTGAAGGGTCTGATATGTACCGCCGCAATATAGATACATGAAATACATTATGAATCTTTTTCAACTCTAACGGTAATTCAAGTCGATATGCCACTGGCCCTATTCTCTCGATAATCTCATACGTCCCAATAAATCACAGATTCAATTTCCCTTTGCGACCAAATTGAAGAATCCTCTTCCATAGTGATACTTTCAGAAACACTCTATTGTCGATCTGAAATTGAATATCTTTACGTTTCAAATCTGCATAAGATTTCTGTTGATTTGAAGCGGCTTTCAAAATGTCATGAATCACTATCGCTTTCTCTTCAATCTCTCTGATCAAATCTACCCCGTGTATCTTTTTCTCATTAAGCTGGGTCCAGTATAATGGAGTTCGACATTTACGACCATGTAAAGCTTCATACAGTGCCATTTTTATGCTCGACTAAAAACTATTATTATACGCGAATTCAACCAACAGTAAATATTTTTCCCAGTTGCATTTGAACTCTAAAATACAGCAACGAAGCATATCTTCAAGAATCTGAATCAATCTCTCTGATTGACCATCGGTTTGAGGGTGAAATGCAGTGCTAAAATGCAACCGTGTACCCAAAGCCTTTTGTAACTTCTTCCACAATCGTGATGTAAACTGAGGATCTCTATCCGAAATATTGGAGACAGACACTCCATGTAATCTGACAATCTCAAAAATATACAATTCAACTAATTTGTCAAGTGAGAAGTCTGTACATATCGGAGTAAAATATGCAGACTTCGTCAAACGATCACTCAGATAGCATCTTTCTTTTTCGGAGATAGGGGTAACCTCGATACGAAATCCATCGTAATTCTATCTTATTTCCACTCTAGTATCATCACTGGCTATAATAGTCTTGAAGGCACTTGATGTTCGCCTTTGACCTGTTGAAAAATTAAACATTTGGACACAGTCAGAAATGTCGCGTTTCATACCCAACCACCAGTACATCTGTCTCAAATCACAGTACATCTTATTACTCCCCGGATGAACAGACAAGCTACCACTATGAGCTTCGTGCAAAATATTTTGTATAAGCTCTAGATTCTTCGGTACACAAACTCTACCTTGGAACAATAAACAGTCATCGGGTCTGACTTGAAATTCAGAATCAGAAGTCGACTCACACTGTACTAGCTTAGCTTGCAAATCATTATCACATTTTTTAGCTTCGCAGATTTGCTGTAGAAACATCGGTTTAGCTTTTAACTCAGCTAAGATCGAGCCATCGTCAGACAAGGTCAATCGCGTATTCATCGCTTGTAAAACAAACAAAGATTTTCTACTCAAAGCATCCGCGACTACAGTTGCCTTTCCTAGATGATAGTTAATCACTAACTCATAATCTTTCAATAGTTCGAGTCATTTATGCTACCTTAGATTCAGATCTTTCTGTGACATTAGATACTTCAAACTCTTGTGACCGGTAAATATGTGGCATTTTTCACCAAAAAAATAGTGTCGTCAAATTTTCAATGCAAACACAATAGCAGCCAACTCTAAGTCATGTGTCGGATAATTCTTTTCACTTTTTCTTCTTACATTAAAACACATCCCAAACCATTTAATGACGCACCACTGAAAATTACAAATTCTTTACCCGACTCAGGCTGAACCAGAACTGGTGCTTCGGTTAATAGTGCTTTCAACTGGTTAAAACTCTGTTGGCATTTATCAGACCACTCAAACTTCACATCTTTCTGTAATAATCACGTCATCGGTGTAGCTATTATCGAAAACCCTTTTACAAATATTCGATAATAGCCAGCTAATTCCAGAAAACTTCTGATTTCAAATATGTTTCTTGGTGGTTTTCAATCACCAACTATTGAAATCTTACTCGGATCAACTCTGATGCCATATGCTGATACAATGTGTCCTAAAAATCCAGCTTCTTGGAGCCAAAACTCGCATTTGCTGAATTTAGCAAATAGTTGTTTATCTCACAAAGTTTATAACAAAATTCTCAAATTCTCAAATACTCAGCATGCTCAGACTCGTCTCGGGAATATATTAAGATATCATCAATGAATACAACGACAAATCTGTCTAAATACGATCTGAGGATTCTATTCATCAAATCCATAAATACTGTAGGGGCATTAGTTAACCCAAACAGCATCACAAGAAATTCATAATGTTCATACCTTGTTATGAACGCAATTTTTGGCACATTCGAATCTTTAACCCGCAATTGATAATAATCGGATCATAAATCAATCTTCGAAAATATCGTTGCACCTTTCAACTGATCAAACAAATTAGGAATTCGTGGCAATGGATACTTATTCTTGATCGTAACTTTGTTGAGTTGTCGATAATTAATACACAATCTCAGTGATCCATCTTTCTTCTTTACGAATAGGATTGGTGCACCCCATGGCAAGAAACTCAGTCGTGCAAAACCTCTATCTGTTAAATCTTGCAACTGAGCTTTCAACTCTTTCAACTCTGTAAGAGTCATTCTGTACGGAGCTATCGATATCAGTGATGTTCCCGGTACTAACCCAATGGTAAATTCAACCTCTTTGATCAGTGGCAACCTGAGGAACTCTTCTGGAAACACATCTGGATATTCACAAACTACTGGCACTGATTCAATCTTTGATTCAGACACTTTAGTATCCAGTACGTATGCAAGGCAAGCACTACAACCTTTTCTCACATATTTCTGTACTAGCATAGCCGATATCACAATAGGCAACCCACTCGAATTATTTGTTTCGATACAAAGAGTCTCACTGTTTTGACATTTTAATACAATAATCTTTCGTCTACAGTTTACAACAGCATCATGCAATGTCAGTCAATCCATGCCGAAAATCACATCGAATTCATTAAACGATAAAAGCATCAAATCGACCAGAAAACTGTAATCTCGAGTCATCAAAGGATAATTCTTGCAAACTTTATCAATTAAGACATAAGAATGGGTTTGATACTTTAACCACGAATTCAATGGACTCAACAGGTAAACTATTACTAGATACTAAATTCATACATACATAAGAATGGGTTGATCTTGGATCAATCAAAGCAGTTACATTAGTGTTATAGAGAGAAAAAGTATCGGTGATAAATCTGGTGCCGATGCGTCTTCGCGAGCGCGAATGGCATAAGCTTTGGCTGGCACCCATGCCTCGGATCTCATAATAAAATCCTTTATTGCACCTCGACTACCACTTATATTTCCAGTATTTCGGGGTGATATCCCTTTTGCAGCTGTATTGCTAGGTTGAGTAGTTTGAAGTTTATTTTTTCAGGTAACTCATGACAGTCCCGAATAAAATGCTCCTGTGAGCCACATCTGAAACAGGCTCTGTCATTCATCCGATATTCACCAAAATGTTGCCTACCACACCGAGGACACTTAGGTCTCTTGGCCTTAACACTACCAATGCTTACTATGAAGTAGTTTGAACTTTTAAACTTGCGTGTTGCTTTCCACGATCTCTATTAGGACACCCTACTGAAGCGGTCGAACAATTATGGAAATCCTTCGATTTATTTGATGATGAATGATACGATTTTCCTGTTGACTTGAGGAGTTATGGGAACTGGTTGGGGAAAAGGTAGAGGTGGAGGTTGCTGAGTAGCCGGATTAGTTTGGACAAACTCAGTGAACCATTCGTTCATCATTTGGAAAAAGACTTCTTTAGCTTCTCCTCTACGACCCTCAGATACGAGTTTCGATTCAGATGATGCTACTCCACGAACGGAGGCTGACGCATTTCTTTCTACATCATCGAAGTTTGCTCGGTTAGAATCTATTACTATATGAAAACATGATTTGAAAACTATCAGGAGATATTACACTATCACATGTTATATAATGACATGTTTAACTAGACTCATATACACTACATTAGTCTGAGAATTGACTAAACCGTAGCTCTGATACCAATACCTCCATTGCCTGAAAGCTTAGCTTCTTCTTGATTTGATAGGCTTCCCAAACTTACAATCAAACAAACAGACATTTCATGTTCATCTCACATTCAAGTAAAAAAAAACATTCATAATCAATCATATAGTCCTAATACGAGCCCTCGAGGCCCAAAATAAACATAAAAAACAAAGCGAGACTAAACCGAGTACTCAAGAAATTTTTAGAAAACATTGAATTTTTTTAAAGTGTAAGGGACATACGCCCGTGTGGGCATTCAAAATAAGGACACCTGACCGTATCCCAGCCTATGTCTGTACCCGTGTAACTCATTGACTTGGGTCATACGGCCAAACCGCACGCCCGTGCGCCAGGCCGTGTGGACAAAAATAGACCATTTTCCAGGCCATATTTCTCACCTAAAATGGTACCAACCTAAACACAATAATTTGCATATAAACAAGACATAATTAGACATTCAAAACCAACCAATATCAAGCTCATAACATGTTATAATACCACATACAACCATGATACTTATAGGCACTTCAATTAACCACTTAATTACATGCCAAATATGTCTCCAAAATCTACCTAAATGGTCAAACACATATATGCATCTTTGTGCCTAAAACTTAACATGTATGCCACTTATCAATCTCATCTATTTGCTACCAAAACTACCAATTCACAACCAAGACATTCACATGGCAACCATATACCACATACAATAAGGTTATTTACCTATTTACATAACAAAAGGTATGTCCACAATACAAGCCAATTAAAATGGCTAAAACACAACAAAACATATAGCCTACCATGAGCCAAAATGACCTATACATGCCTTTTAACCAAAATATATTGTCAAATGTACCAAAATAAGCGTTTGATAGTGTGATGCAATCTCCGACAACTTCCAATCCGAACGAACTTCCAAACCACTATAAAACATGAAAAATAAAATAGAGTAAGCAATTAAGCTTAGTAAGTTCGTATAACTAAAAATACAACTTACCATTCAACCATAATTTAGGTAAGTAAAATTAAGGTATAAAATAACTCCATTTTGGCCCAAAAGCCTAATACATAATCATCAACCATGTTAGCCATATATTCATATGTCAAATATATATCACTTCTCGTATTTCACATAAATATCTGTACTAGTTCATATAGAACTCATATAATCCTTGTAACAACACTATGCCCGTTGAACCATTTGGAATACTATCGGATACGCGAGTATCTCACACACTATGTGCCAACACATGGTCAAAACCACTACGATCTCATATCTTATATCAATGCTCTCTATCGAGCCATAATTGGGTCTGTTCACACAAGCTGCCAGTCAAGACGTAGCTACATAGTGTTGTTTAGACAGGCTGTAAAGCAACCGCAACACATGCCAAAAAATCAGCCATCGGTAGGACGTACGAGACCAGCACCAAAAACACGGTAACCCCTAATGACATGTCATTTGTATCCTATCTATTTCTAAGGTTCAACCGGGATCCATAAGTCGCTGAAACTTCGTCGAGTATTTTTGTGGAGTCGTATCATTAAGAATGAAATAATAAAGCATTTAAAACACATATAATTTAATGCTTATTAAACATACGAACTTACCTCGAATTTATATGAAAAAATTCGATTGATTACTCCAACACTTTATCTTTTCCCCGATATAATTCCATACGTTGCTTTTCTTGATATATATATAATCAAATTTAACTAATTTAAACCACATTCTATTCAATTCAATCCAAAATCATGTTATGGCAAACTTTTCATTTTGCCCCTATACTTTTGACTTCTTTACAAATTTGTCCCTAGGCTTGTAAAATGAAATTCATGCAATTTCACCCCTAAACAAGCCTAGCAAAATTTATTATATGTTTATAGCAGCCCAGAAATTTCACAATTTCACACATTTACCACAAAATTTTTACATTTATCAATTTAATCCCTAATTAACAATTTTATTAAAAATCACTTAACAAAAGTTGTTTAACTCCCAACAAAGATTCATTTTCTTCCATTAAACTTCACAAACAACTAAAATGCTCTCATGTTAAAACCCTAGACTTCCAACCATTTTGAAAATTATTCCCTTAGTTAGCTAGGTTAAGCTACAACTATCCCAAAAACATAAAAATCATTAGAAACGGGATAGGTTTTACATACAAAGGATTTACTTAGGCAAAATTTTCAAGCTTCCATGGCTCTTCCTTGCTGAAATTTTTTGGTTCATGCATGTACAAAAAAGATGATAGTTTTGTCTTTTATTTTATTTTTATCTTTAATTACTTAATTACTAAATTACCCTTACTTAACTTTAAAAATTACCATATAAGGACCTCCACTTTAAATTTCTATAGCTATTTAATACCTTTAGCTAGTAGAACACAACTTTTACACTTTACGCGATTTAGTCCTTTTCATCAAATTGAACATGTAAACGTTAAAATTTCTTAACGAATTTTTTGACTTCAGATTTGTTGTCCCGAAACCACTATTCTGATTTTACTAAAACGAACTGTTACAGTCACCCATGATGGAAACTCAACTCAATGCTTGGTATAACATTAAGTCTTGAGTTCAATGATACCAAGTACATCATTAGTGTGTGACTGCTAGCACTATATAATATATAATATACCATCCTAAGGGAAAAAATGCTAGGTACCCGTAATGATAAGGGAAGGATAAATATTATACTCTTAATAGAATCATAACATAAATATGGTAAAGTGTTATAATTACGAGAACACTTTTGATGAAATCTACCTATGTGAGTAGAAGTGTGGCTGCTTCTAAGAGCTCAAGGGCTTGGTTCTGACAATACTCATGAAAAAAGGTTATAGACATATGACCATAATAGTATCCCTAGAAATTGTGCATTGATTGATGTTGAAATCATTATGTGAGATGTGTTCGGTTAATCAAATGGAATAGCTGGTTCAAAGTATGGTCTACCATTCAATTTCGGTTAACTCTAACATGTTTTCACTAAGTGAAGGTTCAATCGTAAGACACCTTCATTTATGCAATTGATTTCCAAGGTTATCAAAATCTATAATATTTTGAAAATGGAGGAGGGGAGATTATCGGAACATTTTCAATATATATATAGTCTTCCAATAGTTGCAAATAAAAAGTTATAAGAAACCAAAAGTTAAGTCACGTGAATATTAACAAATAGTCATAATTATTCAAGTAGACATCTATTAAATAATTATATTTATTGCTAAAAATATAACTATCCATTTGGATAGTTATGTCCCTATAAAAAACATTAGACCTCTTATAAATAGGAAAAAAATTCATTTGTATGACATACCGGAAAACACATAAAAAATTATTTTATTCTCTTACCATCTTTTATATTCTTAGATTGATCAATAAAGAATTACTACAAAAATTATTTATAGAAATTAATAACCTTGTTATACTTTGCTCAAGATACTTAGTGGACTATTTTCGTTATTGCAAAACATAAACAATCATTAGGCTTCATTGTATTCTCTAGTTTCATTTGTTACCAACTCTTTTGCACACTGTAATATAATATAAGTGGGGAATAAAACTTAAAAAAAAAACATTAATACACACATTAAAACCTTTATTAATTTTTCATAAATTCATTTTTATCTCCGCCCACCAACGCAACAAACCCTTTCACTATCCACCAATAGCAATAGATTAGATGACGCTGAGATAGACAAACAAAGAGAGGCAGAGTGGGCTCAGGCTCAGCCACTTAGATTAGTTGGCCGTTAACTAGTTTGGTACCGCTAAAAAGCTCCTTGCGTGTTTCTCCACCGCTTCCCTCTGGCACGTTAGACTCATCACCCAACTGCCTTCACTACCTTTCTTCCCTCCTAAAACAAACAAATGCTCTCTTCTTTCCCAACTTACGCTTTCATTTTCTTTCCCTTTATCCTACATCCATCCCCAACTTATCTACCCGTATGGCAACCCCGCAGTCCTACTCCGCTACCGCCACACAGCGCGTTGCTCTGCCCCGCTGGAGCAAGGAGGAAACCCTGGTGTTGATTGAGGCTTACAAGGAAAAATGTGATACGAGCTAGAAAGTTATAAAACGGTGCGTTTTGGGATTTGAGGAAATAATGGGTAAAACGGAGCGTTGCACGTTAGTAATACGGCGAGTTTTGTTATTTTGTTTTTGCCACATCATATGTTTGTTATTTCTTTTTCTTCTTAAGCTGAAATTTGCATGAGTAAGGCAGTTATGAAATGAATGGAATGAAACATAATTCTTCTTCTATTTTTTTCTTCTCTAAACTCCGTTCTCTCTTTTAAATTTCTATTGGATTTTCTAGCTTCTATCAAAGGTATCAGAGCTCTCCGATCTTGTCAATGGCCGGTGATGGGATTTCTACGAGGTTACAAAATGAGATAGGGAGTGTTCAGCAGGACATGTCCAAGTTGTAGGCAGAAATGGGTCGTTTAGAGGCTAAGTTGGACACGCAAATGGAGACCAAGTTTCAAGAGTTTCGTAAAGAAATTCGTACTGACTTGTAGACCCTTTTGGAACAATATATCGGCCACCCTAAGGTGGGTCCTACGGCATCGGTGAATGAGGACAAAGGGAAGTGAGTGTTGGGAGGACCTCTGGGGTTTCCTGCTAAGGATTTGGGAGGTGGATCGAATTTAGTAGATGGGATTAGTTTTCACCGGGGTACGACCGCTCATACACTGGAGAAATCAGAAAAAGTTAGCCGTTATCTTGAGTGTCCCAGCTTTGATGGTTCGGATTTTCGGGGGTGGTTAACTAAGCTGGAACAATATTTTGAGGCGGAAGGCATATTTGATTCTGACAAAGTTCGTGTCGTCATGTTGCATCTGGAGGGTAGAGCCCTAGAATGGCACCACTTCTATTCGCGACGAAATGGAGGTCTTCACACGCTAGCATGGCCGGCTTATTTGGAAAGTTTACAAAACCGTTTTGGTTTTGGACAGTATGGAGATCCGATGAAAGCTCTGGTCAATCTTAAGCAGCAGGGCACGGTGGAGCAATTCCAGGATTCCTTTGTGGGGTTATTGAATCAGTTACATCTACCAGAATCCTATGCCCTTAGCATTTTCATCAGTAATTTGAAGACTGAAATCGGGAACTATTTGGATTTGTTCGAACCCTCCACGTTGGTAGATGCATTCCAGCTCGCAAGGAAGATAGAAGTATTACTTTCGGGCTCAGCAAAAAAATATTCTGTTCCTATGCATAACTCATCGCGATCGCTGTTTAATTCTTCTGTGGCGTCGGGTTTCTCTTCCACTCTAACAAGAGCAAATTCCGTTAGTCAATTGGGTCATAATACACCTGTCAGCAAACCAACCACTCGTTCTATTTCCCCGGCTCTAATGGCAAAATGAAAACAGAAGGGTTTATGCTTTTGGTGTGGAGCCAAGTATCAAGCGGGGCATAAGTGCGTCAAATCTCAACTATATCAGTTGTTGATGGAACCTCTTTTTGACAGTGAAGCGGAGGAATTCCAGGAATGTTCGGATCAGTTGGAAGAGAGTAATTTGGAGGACGAACCACCAAAGTCACCGGTAATTTCATTACATGCTCTCACCGGTATGTAGGGCTATAATACGATGAGAGTTGCTGCTCGGGTAGGCTCTCTCTTAGCTATTATTTTGGTTGACTCTGGGAGCACCCATAATTTCATAGATGCTAGGTTGGTTAATCGCCTATCTTTACCTATAATGCATCAAGCGCAGCTAAGAGTGTCAGTGGCAAATGGGGAATCGCTGTTCACTAGGGGAGTCTGTAAATGGGTGTTATGGGAAGTTCAAAATCGTAAGTTTGAGACGGACTTCATGATTTTACCATTAAAGGGATGTGACATGGTGCTTGGGGTTCAATGGTTACTTTCTTTAGGTGACATCGTTTGGAATTTTAGTTCGTTGACCATGCAGTTTACGCTCAAGAATGAAGTTTGCATAATACAGGGAATTGTCCCTGGTGCCTTGGCGATCGATAGTTTGCACTCAAATTCAAAGTGTTTTATGACAGTGGGGCACTCCTTGGGGCCCTATGCAATGGTGTTGAGCTCCGCTAGACAAATCATGCTTTCAACTCTCGAGGGGATGAAGCGAAAAGTGAGCTTCAAAAGCTTTTGGAAGCTTTCGCGGATGTTTTCCAGTTACCTAAGGGATTACCTCCCTCTCGCTTACATGATCATAAGATTCCTTTGAAGGATGAGAGTATGGTAGTGAAAATTCAGCCCTATCGGTATCCGGCTATTCAAAAGGGAGAAATTGAGAGACTAATCCAGGAAATGCTACAGGCGGGTATCATCAGGGACAGCAACTGTTCGTTTGCTTCTCCGATAGTGATGGTTAAGAAAAAAGATGGTAGCTGGAGACTTTGTGTTGATTATAGACAGTTAAATCAACATACTGTTAAAGACAAATTTCCTATTCCCATAATCGAAGAGTTACTGGATGAGTTGGGGGAAGCTCGTGTGTTTTCCAAGTTGGATCTACGGTCTGGATACCATCAACTACGCATGTGGGAATCTGACATTCCTAAGACGGCTTTCAGAACACACGAGGGGCATTATGAATTCCTTGTTATGCCGTTCGGCCTCACCAATGCCCCATCTAGTTTTCAAGCTCTCATGAACAGTGTTTTTAAACCATGGCTGCAGAAATTTGTGCTCGTTTTCTTCGATGATATACTCGTATATTCTAAGTCATGGGATGATCATTTGAAGCACTTGGAATTGGTTCTTTTGGTTCTAAGGGAACAACATTTGTTCGCTAAAAAGAGTAAATGTTATTTTGGAACAGCCAAAGTCGAATATTTGGGCCATGTACTCTCTGAAGGAACTGTTGCTATGGATCATTCGAAGGTAGCATGCGTTTCAGCTTGGCCGACTCCACAGTCAGCTAAGGAATTGAGAAGTTTCCTTGGTCTTTCGGGGTATTATAGGAGGTTTATTCGGGGTTATGGAGTGTTGGCCAGACCACTTACAGAGTTGCTAAAGAAAAATGGGTGGGGCTGGTCGGACCAAGCCACTGCAGCTTTTCAAGCATTAAAAACAGCCTTATGCACTTCACCTGTGTTAGCTCTACCGAATTTTCAGATTGAATTCATTGTAGAAACGGATGCCAGTGGTATCGGTGTGGGGGCAGTATTACAACAAGAAGGGAGACCCGTAGCTTTCTTTAGTAAAGCCTTGGGAGTCAGACATCAAGCGTTATCCATTTATGAAAAACAGATGCTAGCAGCACTGCTAGCAGTCAGAAAGTGGCATACGTATTTAGTGGGGCGACATTTCAAAATAAGGACTGACCATCAAAGTTTACGCTTTCTGTCCGACCAAGCAGCAATCACTCCCTTTCAACAACGTTGGGTTGCGAAGATGCTTGGGTATGATTTTGAGATATCATATAGGAAGGGTAGCAAGAATAAGGTACAACAAGAATATACGCTTGATGGGAAGCTGAATAAAATCATTCAAGGGTTACAACAAGCCAATGGTCAATGTGACAAATTTTCTTGGGATGGCCGATTCTTGCGTCGGAAGGGAAAAATCATGGTGGGAAAAAATATGCAGCTGAGACATCAATTATTTCAGCATTTTCATGCTAGTGCAGTGGGTGGTCATTCGGGGGTACAAGCTACTAAGAAAAGGTTGACAAGTTTGCTATTCTGGAAGTGGTTAACTATGGATGTGAAACGGTGGGTTCGTGAATGCTCGGTTTGTCAAAGATGAAAGAGCGAGTCTGTGGCTTCTCCGGGGCTTCTCCAACCTTTGCCTATACCTAGTCGAGCTTGGCCAGTCATCAGTTTAGACTTCATTGAAGGCTTACCTTTGTCGAGTAAGAAAAATTTTATTTTGGTAGTGGTGGATCATTTAACTAAATACGGTCATTTCCTGGGTTTAACTCACCCTTATACAGCTAAGGAAGTGGCACAGGAATATATGAGCCATGTTTACAAACTTCATGGCATGCCAGATTCGATTATCTCAGACAGAGATAAAATTTTTGTGAGCAAATTCTGGCAGGAGTTATTTCATCGGGCGGGTACTAAGCTATTGTTGTCCACAGCCTACCACCCACAAACGGATGGTCAGACTGAGGTGTTGAATCGTTGCCTTGAAAGCTACCTACGATGTATGACTGGAGAGACTCCCACCAATTGGTTCCGGTGGTTACCATTAGCGGAATGGTGGTATAACTCTTCTTTCCATTCTTCCATTCATCTCACACCCTATGAAGCTCTTTATGGGCAGCCTCCACCTTCACACCTACCATATCTTGCTGGAGTTTCTTCGGTGGCTGTTGTTGATATGAGTCTGCAAGCTCGTGAAGCTGCAAGGAAATTGTTACATTTCCATTTAAAACGGGCTCAAGGGCGCATGAAACAATTGGCAGACAGGCATAGGAGTGAGAGGAGTTTCAAGGTTGGAGATTGGGTCTACTTGAAGTTACAACCATATAGACAACACACTGTCCGGAAAGTCCTCAATCAAAAGCTATCCCCTAAGTACTATGGACCTTTTCCCGTGCTTAAGAAAGTTGGTGAAGTAGCGTACACCTTGCAGCTACCTCCGGGATCTCGTATCCATGCAACCTTCCACGTATCGCAACTGAAGAAACTCATCGGGTCAGCTCCTTCGCAACCCCACTTACCCTTGCTAGAGGTTCATGGTGCTTTACCAAAGGAACCGGTCAGAATCGTTGAGAGGCGGATGGTGAAAAGAGGGAACCAAGCGGTCACCGAAGTTCTTGTGGAGTGGGTAGACTCTTTTCCAGAAGATGCAACTTGGGAGTCTTTGACTGAATTACAGGCGAAGTTTCCTCATTTTCATCATTGAGGACAAGGATTGAGTTTGAGAGGGTGGTATTGATACGAGCTAGAAAGTTATAAAACGGTGCGTTTTGGGATTTGAGGAAATAATGGGTAAAACGGAGCGTTGCACGCTAGTAATACGACGAGTTTTGTTATTTTGTTTTTGCCACGTTATATGTTTGTTATTTCTTTTTCTTCTTAAGCTGAAATTGCATGAGTAAGGCAGTTATGAAATGAATGGAATGAAACAGAATTCTTCTTCTTCTATTTTTTTTTCTTCTCTAAACTCCGTTCTCTCTTTCAAATTTCTATTGGATTTTCTAGCTTCTATCAAAATGGTTCGTTCTTCGATGCCAGAACCTCAAGGCATCCGACTGGGGAGCCGTGTCTGCCGCTGTATCCTTCGCTTCTGGTCCTGAAACCATGAAATCGTCCGTTCAATGCCGTCATAAGATGGAACAGCTGAGGCAGCGGTTCCGTGCGGAAAAGCAACGGAGCCTTAAAAACCGAGGCAAGTTCTCTTCTTCGTGGGACTTGTTTCCTCTGCTTGATTCTATGAATTTCGTACCTGTGTCGGTCAACGGATCTGCTGATCAAGAAAATCTTTATTATAATAAAGATGGCGGGTTTTGCTGGAAATTGAAGAATCATGAAAAGATTTATGGGAATCTGGGTTTGATCTAGGTTTTGATCATTGTTTAAATGGTGGGTATGGTTCAATCTTTTATTTTGATCACAAAATTGGAGGTGGGTATGGGGTGAAGTTGCAGGATAACGGGGATTCTGTGACTGAAGGAATTAAAAAATTTAAGATTAATGGTGGAACTAGAGATGGTTATGATTCTATGACTGATTTTCATCATAGTTTTAGTCAAGGTATTGATAGTGTTGGACTTGGGAAGGCTCCTCTCAAGACCTCAGGTGATAAGAGTTGTATGAACCTAGGGTTCAAGCCAAAGAATCATGGTAGCTCTAATCTCAATTATGATTACGATAACGATTTGCAAGAGTACGTAGACGAAGGAATGGGGTTTCAAGCAAAAGTTTCAGGTGCTTGGGATTCAGTCCCTCGAGGTTTTCATCAGAAGAAATGTGGTGTAGTTGATAGGTGATTTAATCCTGGTGGTGATGACTATAGGGGTTTGAATGGATTTGCTTCTTGTTCAGGGCCAGAACTCGGAGTGAAGAATGGTAATGGTGGAGTCAAGAGGGGCATGGATCCAGTGGAGGAGATGGTTTCCTCAATTAAGTTGTTGGCTGAAGGGTTTGTGAGGATCGAGAAGATGAAGATAGAGATGGTGAAGGATATCGAGAAGACGAGAATGAAGATGGAAATGAAGCATAATGAGATGATACTTGAGTCACGACAAAAGATCATGGATGTGTTTGCCAAGGCATTATTGGAATAGACGAATAGGAAAAAAAGAAGAAATAACTTCCACGGTATTGCCTAATGTAAATGAATGAGGTTGAAGAACGGCGAGGAGATGATATGATAAGAGACCAAAAAGAATGTTTGAGATAATATAGTTTACATTATCTCTTTTATTCAATGAAATTGAGATGCCTCTGTATTTTTATTCATTTTAGAAAGCTGCACCCCAAGGTTTGTTTCATGATGGTTTGACTTTGAGCATTGATGAAAACTTCAGCTTGTGTTCATCCATTGAATCATGCATGAATGAGAATTTGATTTAAAGTAAGACAGAGAGTTTTCATTTGGTTTCTGGTTTTCAGTACTTTGAAAGTTTTGGGGACCTATCCTATGAAGGGATTCATAGAAGTAATAATAGATGCAAGGATGGCATGATGACCTGACGGTAAAATCAGCTTTCCATTCTCGATGCCAATGAGCGTAAGTTATTGATGTGATTTGGGCCACTAAAGAAAAGAAAAAAGAAAAGGTATGAGAAAACACCCAAAAGTCCAAAAAGTTTGGGCCACTAAGGTCTGGACGAAAAGACTAGTTGTTTTCACCAATCAAAGTGGGCAAAACGTACCATAGAAAAAGTTGTATTTTATATCTGATCCCACCAAATGTAACATCGAATAATCAGAACCTTGAATCATATGAACGGATTAAAACCCACTGCAACAATGCTTAATTTAATATTATATGACAGACTGCCGTTTGGTTAGTTGATTTAGATGTAACATTCTTTGAATTTGGACTTAGCTTGACTATGGAATTTTTAAATGATTAATTGATAGAAAATACAGGAATCCAATGAGAGGGAGCTTGAATTTCTTGTTTCGATTATGAACTTAAATTGTTAAACATCTAGCTTAGTTAGTTGGATGGATGAGTTGGGCACTTCATTAATGGCCAACTCCTTCTCCATCTCTTCTGCTTCAAAAGTTGAGTGAACTCCATACAACAAATAGAACACAGTTATCAAACATGCCCATACACTAAACCTTTGGAAAGACAGCATACTCAGTGTTGTCATCAGGAAGACATTGAGGAAAATAGATATGGCTGCCGGCCAAGGCATGAAGGGGATCGACCACTCACTAGGCTGACGGATGCAAGGGACCATGTACTGGAAGAAGGCTGTCATTGTGACCATGAGCCCACCAAATAGAGGCAAACCCCACCATTGCTGTTTCAGTTTCCATGATATGGAGAACCCTATGGCGCTTGATGTGAGGAGGAAGAGGAAAGACAGTGTTCGGAGAGGTGGGTTTTGGCTTTTGATCACATATTTCCGATAGATCGTAGCGTTGGCGACGAGGTAGAACACCAACAGTGTGCCAATCGAGATCATTTCAAGCACTATGTCCAAGTCTGTGAATAGTGCTATTGATGCTGTGCAAAGCCCTACATTATTGGAGATGGATCAATTTCTTTTTCTCTTTTCTTCTCAATTAACTAGGAAAGTTTTGCATTATTTTATTATTGCAAATGGCTTCATTAATTTGAGGAAGGGATAAGAAAATCAAACTCTTAAATCATACATGATAGAAGTATGATTTTTATTAGTTTTTTTTCGCTATATGTGCATCAGTATTTAAGCTGAAACCTAAGACATTGCATCTTCCCCTACATGAATTATGGAAATGCATGCTTCCCCTTGATCATGAATTCATCATGATATTTAGGGAGATATCTCACAACAACCGATTAACATATGTTTCTTTTTAAAAATGCAAAGTACGAAACTTTTTTTTGTTTAATGTTAATGTGTATTTTCTCTTTTATGCAAGTTTTGATATTTATCAAATAAAAACAAGTGTTATAGTTGAAAAGTGATAGAAAAGAGATGAAACTAATCAAGATATTTTAGTGGTTAAATTTTGGGTATCACCTAACAACTCTCAACAAATCCCACACCAACCCTTCCTTTAAGAAAAAGAAAAAAAAAAGGTAAGCACTTCCCATTAATGCTGTCATTCCTATGTCATGTAATCTTTGTGAAGTGTGAGTTCTAAGCTGGGGGAAAAAATTCACGTACCCAAAAAGAGAGTGGCATTCAAAGGGGTGCCTGTTGAAGGATGCACATTAGATAGCCAAGAAGGCACTAGCCTCGCCCTTCCTATAACACATAGGTATCTGGCTTGGCCTAACATGGCAACCAAGAGAGAAGCAACAATCCCCAAGCTTGCTCCGGCCCCAACAACATTCCCCGCCCATTTCCAACCAATGTTTTGGAAAGCCATTGAATATGAAGCCTTTGCAGCTATCTATACATTCATATCATAATATATGGATATCAAAAGAATGTCATAAAATTATACATCACGATTGTTCCTCATTAATAAAAATGGAGTTTAGACGATTGACCTGATTGTAAGGAACCATCATGCATAAAGCCAAGGCCATGAGGCAGTAAAGTGCTGAAACAATAAGAACTGACCCAACAATCCCCACTGGAAGGCTCACGGAAGGGTTTTGGATCTCTTCGGCCAAGGTTGAAACTGAGTCATATCCTATGTAACTGAAGTAAACTATGGCTGCTCCATCAAGCACTCCTCTAATACCATGTGGAGCTATCCCATTTGGTTTCACCAAGTTATCCACGCTCCCATTGCAGAAACCCACGATTATGATGAATCCAAAGAAAATAACATGAAAGATTGTCATAATAAGGTTCAAGGTTGAGCTTTCCTTTGTACTGCAATCCCCACAAAAAGAAAAAAAGAACATCAACTATTGTTTTTCTTTGTCTGCAGCTCAACAATGAGTAAAAGATACTGAAAAGAGTAGTAATAATTGCTAGTTTGATCATAATAAAACAAAACAACAACGATAATAAATTGGAAAAACTTGTAATGAACACAGATCCAATGACACTAATCACTTCCTTTCCAACAACCAAAACCCAATTATCCAAGCCACTAATAGACAAGTAAAATAAATGCTCCACTTCACTCACTTACTCTCTTGTTAAACAAATATTAAAAAGAACTTTTTGAAGTAAGAGATCAAATCCAGACCTATGGCATAGACAGAGAGTGAGAAGAAGAACAAGAGCTACAGCAGTGAAATCCAACTTGTTATAGCCTTCAAGCAATCCATGAACTTCCACTCTCCAGGAATTGGGATCACTTACCCCAAAAGCTGAGCATAAATACTCTGTAAAACTTCTTGCCACCGCGGCGTTTGATAATACATACTCCATTAGTATGTTTGCTCCAGCAAAATACCCCACAAATTCTCCTACAATGGAGAAGTTGATGATATATGTATATATATTGTTTTAATCTCTTTCAATCAAGAAATGGAGAAAAAAGAAAAAGAGTTATATAATTAATGTAATGATGGTATACCAAAAGTGACTCTGAGGTAACTGAAAGCGCCACCAGCAACAGGAATCTGGACTGAAAATTCAGTATAACACAAAGAAGAAAGAAGTGCTGATATTCCAGCAATGATATAAGAAATGAAGACTGCAGGGCCGGAGTTATTGCGAGCAACGCGGCCAGTGGTGACGAAAACACCAACACCAAGCATTCCACCAATACCAAGAGCTACTAAATCATACCACTTAAGTTTCCTTTTCATATCAGCACCAGACCTTAGCCTGACTTGGTTAAGCTCTTGGTCCGGGGTCCATGTTGCTAGCATTCTCTTTCTAAGCCTATGAGGGGTTTGGGAAAGAGATTGGAGGTAGTTGAAGATGAAAACTTTGTTGTGTGTGGATTGAATGGCTGCCATGTTTGTGAAGGAAATGAGTGCTTTGTGGCTTTCGAATAAGAAGCTTGCGGTGAGGGTTTAAATATGCATTTAAGTGAGAGGCTATGTATTGTATATTTGCTGGATTCTTTTTTTTTTTTCTAAAGTTTTGATTGATGGAGAAAGAACCAAAATGGTGAGAGCCTTTAGCTTTATTAAAAAGACCAACTTGTCCTTGGGATTATTCAATCTTTACAATTCTACCCCTTTGGTCTCTATCCTACACAGAAACAGCTTTTATAGACCCAAGACTCGAAAGAGTGTTTCTTCTTCTGTTATATATATATATATAGAGAGAGAGAGAGAGAGAGAGAGAGAGAAGCATGTAAAGAAATAATAAGTAAGAATATAGAAAATAATAATACAAGCTTTGTAAAGAGGAATAACTTGAACTATATTTTTGATGAAAGACTTTGACCTAATCTTTAAGAATTTCCTCATCTGAAAACTTTGAAAAAGATGTGACAAGCATCCCCATACACTTTGTTGAAAAAAAAAAAAAAGCAAACTAGAGAGAATTGCTTCACCATCAGTTTCCAAGAATAATTGGACTTGATTCCTGAACACAACATTACAGTTGCAACACAGATCACTGCAGTGTAAAAGGAAAATCTTGTTAGAGTGTCACACGTGTATTTGCACTAACACAACAAAGATTGATGTTAATTTTCTGTAATTATTTTACCAATAAGAATTGACTGAAGATCATCATGAAAAAAGCAAGGCCTAGGTAAATTTTGAGAGTTGAATGTGGCAAAGACTATGCATTATTACAATTTGCAAAACTTCAGCCGGCAGCACTGTGAAGATGGCTGGCGCATTGCCTGCCATTTTCTCATTCACAAAACAAAGCTTTCGGCGCTTACATCTTACTATGACCAGCTAGGCTACATATGATGTTCCAAGTCGAACTCTTTCACTACATCTTCAGTTCATCATTGCGGTGCACTTTCCCGGCTAAGAGATATAAATGCGAAATGAAAAAAACAAATTACATTCTCACAACACCAATTGGCTGATTATAAGTTGGAAAATAAAAATTTGTAAGTTGGTGATTCTCTTGGCGTATCGTTTTGGTAAAGTGCATGGTATAGACAATTGGCTGAAAAGAATCAAATCAATTGGAATAAGGAATTCATTCATGTAAATATAACCAAAGCATCTGGAATATATCATTTGCCAACCTGTGACTTATCAAGATTTGATTTGATCTTCCTGAATGTACCTTTTCTTTTTTTTCCATCTCATAGAGGCTATAGTTTTTAGAGTAGATACCTCTTCTCTCTCTCTCTCTCTCTCTCTTCTTTACCCCAATCTAATAATCCCCATCCCCAATATTTCACTACATAAATGAGTGGTGAATCGCAATTTGAGAACAATTTTCCAAACATAATGTCTATTACCAGTACTAGGATTTGAAGTTTTGAACTCCATGCATGTAACTACCAACTGAATTCAACTTTGGATTTTAAGCTCTTTATATGAACTTATAGGCAAGGATATAAATGGTAATAGGTAGAGATGTCCATGGTGGTCCCAGGTCGGGCTGATGCTCGATTTTAAAAAAAATTTAGGCCCTCCGACTTGGTCTGTTCAAAAAGTCAATATTACAATTTTAAAAAATAAAAAAAAATATAATTTTATATTAATATTTATATATTTTTATAATTAAATTTAAATAAATCGTACTCGTGAACAAAAACTCTTTATCCAAACTTGATCCAAGTCGGATTAGGCAAGTCACTCAATTGATGGCACTCTACAAAATTTCGTAATCTCTTTAAATAAATATTTGATAAAAAAATTATATTTTGGTATATAACTGAACTTTATAGCTCATAAATTAGAAAAAATAAAAAAATTGTTATAATTTATCATTTCAGCCTCTCTATAAATGGAATTTTAAGCTTAATCAATAGTATTAGAAGTCAGTTTTTTTAATACGTTTATTGTTGGTGTACTTGTCATCTTCTATTTCTGTCTCTAAATTCAAAGTTTTCACTATAACAAATAGAATAAAGTCTCTCATTAATTGATAATTCCTTTCCTTTTACCATTAGGAGTTTTATTAATTTTCCTTTTCTAAACTAAGAGATTAAGTTGTTGATGACTATGATGTAGTATTATAGTGATTATATGAATGCATGAATCGATGATGCTTCTTTTTTAATATATGGTATGTTTAATCACCATTTATAAGTTGATTTTATATTTAATATGAATAGTGATAATAATAGAGTGAATCTGTAATGGACTATTAAAAAACCTCATAGATCGCCAATTAAAAGTCCAAACAGTTTTGGTTTAAAGCATGCAAATCATATAACGTAAGTTATAATAGCCTACCAGATGTTCTTTAAGTTGCAATTGGCATTATATCGAACATTAGAAGTTTTGAAATGGTATAAATGAATTTCTCTTTTATATATATTAATTATGCATGATGTAAAACGTCTCCCTTGTGGACATAAGAATCACTAATAAATAGTGAAGTAAATAATTTAATTGGCCCCCAAAGGTGAAGATACGCCGTTGCTCATAAGACGATTATAGATAAGAGTTGAGGATCCTGCATAAGCATCCCAGAACAGCTTTATGTAACTTTCATTAAAAGCTAGAAACGGAATGGAAGTCGGTTGTGACAGTTAATAGTTGAATTACAAACAGGGAATTTAGTATTAAAACCTAAGTGGGGAGGCGGTGACATAACCATTAATTTATAGTCTTTAATATTTACCACCATCTCCAAGCAAAGCTTATCCACTGCTCTCTGCCTTTCTGCATATTTGTTATCTTGGAGAATCATTATCATGTTTAAAGTTCATTCATCTAAACAAATTAAACCCAACATTCTGGCATAACCAAAGAAAACGAAAGAGGAAAAAAGAGAAGCCCTTTTATTTTTATGTCCAATCATCAAAGGCCCTGCTTATACACAGATGTTATGAATCTGTTTTTGGGTCTTCTTGATAATGATTCTAAAAGCATCCTTTGGTAGTCTGTACGTGTCACAAATATAGCTACGGGGACATTGATATTTGCCTGTATATTTGAACTGTTTATATGTCAACATCTACATGGAAATTTCGATATACTTGTGGAGAAGAGGTTATCAGAATCAAGGTACCCCACTTGGATAAGGTGCCCCCCATACTCCAAACTGTAGTTTTTATCTAAAATTACTAATTAGGATTCAAAGTGAAATCATGAGTCATGAGGTGGATTTTGTCTCAATACAAATCCAAATCCAAATCATCAACAATCCTATTACAAAACAATTCAGATATGTCTTCATCAATGCTGCAACTTGTATCAACAACCCCGGATCCCATGATGAATATTACTAATGAGTTTGTATTTCATACCATATATTTTTCGTAATATATATTTAGAATATTACTGCAAAAGGCAAAAAAAAAAAAAAGGTTGACTTGAGGAAATCATTGTCCTTTCATCAGCATGCAACAAAATAGGAGGAGGCTGCTCAATCGACTAAATTATTTTTTACTAGTTGACAACATAATTAACACATTGCTGACTACTAAACATAAAATGTCTCAGCAACTTGCTAATTAATCTTAATTTCAGACAATTATACAAAGCTCTTAGTCTCAGCATTACTCATCCTTGTCTTTGTAAAGAAAGTCCAAATTTTTTAGCCTTGTTAGCATCAAATACAAACTAATCAGATAATTGAGAAATGGGGACTGAAATATTTAAAACCTTTGAAACAGTAGTAAGCATATTCACTCAACTTAAATAAGTAGAGCATTAGGGGAGTGGAATTTTATCTTCTTTCCTTTCTTCTTTCTGTGCAATTTCAAAGTGATTGGTAGTTTAATTGCACTGAGGAGGGTAGTAGGAAGCTCTTGGATCTTTTTTTTTTTTTTTAATTTATTTAATTTCTTGGGGTTGAGTGGGTCACCTAAATTTTTGTATTGACCTCACCCCTTATCTCTCCCTTCTTATTGAATGTTGTCAAAGTACCTTTTTAAAGCATATTAGTGTTTTCTTATGACTATGGAACCTACATAATAAAGACATGTCATGAGTGAAAAAGTGGTTTGTTTTTATTACCAGATGAGACCATTTACTAATGAAAAGTTGAAAAGAAAAGAGAATATAGTTTGAGTCTCATTTCATTAGAAGCCAATTTTGGTGGAAGGAACCAGCATGGATTATCCCTAATTTACAAGGTTACTTCTAAATCTTTGTTTGTGAAAACTAGCTTTCTGGGATTTTAGTATAGATATAGGTTAATCCCCCTATTACTTTCTTTATACTAACTTCTAAAGTTTCTTTTCTTTTTTGTTTGTTTCCAATCTTGACATGAAGTATAGGGTTTTAAACAAGAGTGCTTGATTATGTAATCAAACAATGGATATAATATTTATGTATATTCTTAAAAGGTGATATCTAACAAATTTGGAGTTCAAAAATAAATATCGTAGAAAATATATTGTACTTTACTTACTAATGCTAATATTGAAGATGTACTAATCTGTGTTATGTTTGATAAGGAATGACTATAACATGATTAGCAGCATACATACTTCAATTGAGCTCAATTTGTGCAAGCAAACCATGCAAGCGGCCCCCAGTAATCTAGAGATTGGCAATGGCTAGCTAGGCTTCATTCTTTAGGATCAATTAAGAGCTACTAACCTATAGGCAAAGTTTTCTCAAGCTATGGATTAGACATCCTTTAGGGCTAAAAGCATTGAGATTAGTTGCATTATGGAATCCAGTGATCAGTGTGCAAAATAAAAGCATGAAGAAGACATCTTTCAAGTTGACATAGCTCATTCTGTTATATTATATAAAGCAAGACAAAAAAAAGCAGCAATTTGTTAGGGAATGATTATAAGTTCATTGCTCCCCTCCTCCATTTAATATTTTATAAGCAAAAAAGCCAAAATTCAAGGGTGGGAATGGATAGAAAGTTGAAAGCTAGAGGCCTCAAAACGCCAATTCTGAAAACCAGTACCTGCCTAATGAAGATCATGGACTAGATTAACTTCATGGTGACTAAAAAAATCATGACAATTGTTTGTGGTTCAAAAGAAAGAAAACCCCTCCTTCACAATGCCTATTTCATGGACCAAATGGATTGAATTATATAATTTGAGGCCCTTAGTTGGCTATCATTGCCATCAACAGCTGATCTAATTTAAATAATTACAACATATAGAACCTACATAGTTTCCTGTTTAGGGTTTAAATCATTTATATAGTGGAGATCAGTTTCTTATATCAGCTTTACATAATGGAGATTGATCTTTATATAATCACCTGCATTTTCTTGTTGCTTTTTCTCAGCTATCAGGTTTTTAATTGGTTCTAAAGGTTTCGAATCAACATCCAGATTCAGTGCACCCGCACCACATATATAATAACTATTTGGCCTAAACCCCAATTTAATCCTGTTGGTTCATGTACTATACGACAAGTTTGGACTAGAATTTGTAATTCCGTCATTTATCCTCAAAATATGAACTATGTAATAAAATAATGAAATTGGAAACAGCAGAAAGGTGTTAACATAGGAAAAAGTACACCTGCATGGAGTAAAGACAAAGAGAGACCTGACAGATTTAATAATCTAATAAAACTACCTTTAATGTCCTAAATTGATTTTCGAACAAAACAAGATTCAATGTAGTTAACTAACATGGTCTGCCATTTTATAAAAGAAAAAAGGGTTTAAAATAAGATTTCTGGTGACCCCGCATGCGGATTGTTTTTTAGGTTATAATATATCTGTGTGTCACATGCGCAGCCACGCCAATGGAAAGTGATATACATGCCGTATAGAATTTGCATGGGAAAACCTAAAATTTAAAGGATATATGAGGGTGGAGGACTGACTGATGTTTCATGCCTTGGATGAGCCATTGGGTTCTGCCTTTTACAACATTTAAAGCCAAAACTATATGTTAAGCTAAGGGGAAAAGGCAAAAGCAACAACAAAAGTGTATATACGACATCACTTTTGAGGCTGGACACTATAAGACTTGAAATATTACTTTTCTGCAACCAGTGCTTTCAACATTCATTTATTGCAAATAAAGTCTAAACTTTCATATCCATCATTGGAAAACAAAATAGTAGGTGCAATATACTCAGCTATCAAAGAAATTTATAAATGAATTTATGTGTCCATTTTTGTGCATATATGATGAGTTTAAGCTGAAGATTTTTTTTTCAGAATTCTGGTTGAAAGAGCCTATGAATCAATCTTATATGGGTTGGTAATCAGTAAATTCTAGCACAAATAAATTTCAAAATTATATATAAATTTTATCTCGCTCAATAATATGATATATAAACTTTGATTTGAGAAAATTGTATATGTAAAAATATTATGAAAAGTTACACTAAGGCCATTTTAAGCTTTTTACCTTCAAACTAATTTTTCAAACCAAAGTGAAAAAGCAAGAAAATTCAATTTTGGGTAGAAATTTATAAAATTGTCACTTTACTCATTCATAATATTAACGAGAAGGGATTGTATCAAACTGTGATTCCACGTCATCCCTATTCCTTTTCAATAGGAGGATGATAAATCAAATTTTTTCTCCTGATTTTCAACTTTTTCCTCCTGAGAAAATTCAAATCCAACTAAATAGACTAAAAATTAGGAGGAAAACTCTGATTTATAATTTTCCTATTAGAAAGGGAAAGGGATAACGTGGAATCACAGTTTAATACAATCTTTTTCTAATGTTAACTACTTACAAAAATTATATTTAAATTTATTATATCATATTATTAACAATAAATTGCCATAAATTATTTTTCTAAACTAATTAAAATAATATTTATTAATACCAAAAATAATAACATATCATCATTGTATCCCTTAGCATATACTCATAATTTTATTTTTTGTCAATACTCATAATTTTAATATTAAGGGATAAATATTATAAAAAAATTAAGGACTAAATAAACAATAATCATAAGGAGATTGAAAAAGAGTGATACTTTTAACTTGAGTCAATTATTCCATTAATTATTAAAATTTTATTTTGTTAAGATTAATTTTGGATGTGATTTTAATATCTAAAATATGGTGTATATATTCAAATTAAATTTAATAAATTATTTATATTAATTATTTATAAAGTATTTAAAATTTAATTTATATATATTATAAAATTAACAAATTAACTACTATTTATATTAATTTATGTTTTATTTTTAAAATCACGTCTAAAATAGATATTTTAATTTTTCACAATACCATTTTGACATGAGTTCTAGACACTTAAAATTTTAAATGCGTTTTCACAACACTTTTAAAAGTATTTTTTAAACCAAACTTTTCAAAAGTATTTTTCAACTATAGAAATAATACTAAACTAGTCTAAAGTGTTATAACACCTCAACTAACACTCCAAGTAATTTTAGATTGATAATTTTAACTTGTTATTATCTATATTTTATTATGAGATTTAGTTGTAACAAATACATGTATTTAAAAGCTAGCATATATGAGTCAAAATATGGGTCCTAAGTTAATGAGGTTGATTCTTTCCTCATTTAGAGGATAAAAATTAAGTTGTATTAAATTGAAGTTGTCATGATCAAAAATAATTATTATAAAATTTAATTCTAAAATTATGAGAAGGTCATTGGTGATTGACTAGTTAATTGAAAAACTATTCAAATGGAAGTATTTTTCATAGACTACACTTATTTTTTAGCAACAAACTTGTTCACTAAGAATTTGTTTTTGTTAATGACATCAAGAGATTATTTGATTCTTTTATGAGGAGATTTGCAACTTTAAGTAGGAAAGTGACATAACGCAAAAGAAACTTGCTAAGCATCCGTTCAACATTGTGTGCTCCTTTACTTTGTGTTTGACACATCTATCTCAAGGGGTCACTTGCAATGTCATAACATTCCAAACAACACCACAAATAATACCTTTAATAAACAAATTTAATGTTGGTGTGTGGGGATAAAATTAAACTTATAAGAAATTAACGAAGACTTCAAGGCGTGTATCAATGTCACTTTATTTAAGGTTCTATTCGCCTCCACCTATATTATGGTGTGCAAAAGAGTTACTGGTAAATGAACCTCGAAGATACAACGAAGCCCAATAACTGTCTACGTTTTGCACTAACAGAAACAATCCACTGAGCACTGAGTGAAGCATTTCTATGTTTTCTGGTGTGTCATGCAAATGAAATTTCACTCCTATTTATAGGAGGTTTCATGTCTCTTCATAAGGACATAACTACCCAAATGGATAGTCATATCTTTAGCAATAAACATAATTATTCAATAGATGTCTACTTGAATAGTTATAACTATTTGTTTATAATCAAGTGACATAACTTTGGTTACTTATAACTTTTCATTTGCAACTATTGGAGCACTATTTATATTTTGAAAATGTTCCAACAATCTCCCCCCATTCTCAAAATATTCTAGATTTTGATAATCTTGAAAATCAACTACATGAATGAAGGTGCCTTACGATTGAACCTTCGTTTAGTGAAAGCATGTTAAAGTTAATCAAAATTGTATGGTAGACTATGCTTTGAACCAACTATTCCATTTAATTAATCGAACACATCTCACACAAGGACTCCGACACCAGTTAATGCACAATATCCAGGGACACTATTATGATCATGTGTCTATAACCTCTTTTCATGAGTGATGTCAAAGTCATGCCATTGAGCTCCTAGAAGCAGCCACAGTTCTACTTATATAGGTAAATCCCATCAAGAGTGTTCCTATAATTATAACACTCTAACCTATTTATGTTATGGGTATATTAAGAGTATAATGCTCTCGTTCTTTCCTTATTTACGGGTACATAACACTTTTTACCTTGGGATGATATATTATATATTATTTTACAGTATTAGCAGTTACATACTGATGATGTACTTTGTCTTATTGAACTCAAGACTTGAGGTTATACCAAGTATTGAGTTGAGTTTTCATCATGGGTGACTCAAATATTATAGGCTTGCACCTCATCCCCAAATTTTTAGCTTTTCACCTATATGTTTATAATTTATACCACACGATGAAATTTTATATTTATTTGTGTCTTGAAAATAATTCACAAGACGAACACCTCTATCATGTTCAATTATTCATTCTTTCGTAAAAGAATGCTAATAAGGATATCCTTTCTACTATTACCAAATTACAATGATCACTTTATCTTTTCTTATCATGATGGTTTCATATTGGTCATTTTATTCATTTTTGATATCCAAGAAATTAATTTCACAATCGCCAAATATATAAAAAACCACATGCATCATCGTAAATATGCCCAATATGATCTCAATTTCAAATATATGATTACCACGTTATATATTCTCACTAGAAGATTTCATACCAGAATAGTGATCTTATTATATAAGCCAATGCTTTCCACTATTATACATTGACACATTGACTAGAAAAATTAACCATACATATGTATGTGACTTATTTAATTTCTAGTCAAAACCATATCTAGTCCAAACTATAACACTCTGCCCAGCGAAGCCCTAATATTCGGGTGTTGTTTTAGAAGTAAGAATTTTAGAATAAGTTCTGAATAAGTAAAGCAATGGATTCATTTAAGAAAAAGAAGTTCACAAGTACGCATTTGGGCGAAGTCCTAAAAGTTTGAAACATGGTCCATAGGAATAAAGCTTAAGATGATAGTTTTAAATGTCTAACATTAGGATTGGATTAAGTATATGTTGCCTTCTGAGCGCGTTTGTGACGCCTTAGTCTAGCGTATTCTGGAGGAATGAAACTTATGGCTAAGTTAAGTACGATGATTCAAAGAATAATGGTAAGTGTGTATAAGTCTCTGAATTAGGCGTATAGTTATATAGAAAAATGACATGCGACCAAAAAGACCCATCTTGGCATATAGAATAGGCGAACTAAGAATGTTCTGTTTATACAGCCCTCTATAACAAAAACGATTAAGGAATCATAGGGAGGAATATTTGACTAAATAGTAGTAGTCATCCAAATGCATTTTTGGTGTATAGAATGGGCAGACTCTGATATGGAAATAAGTGGACAATGATTCCTCGTTAGATTAGGATGATAAGTGAAAAAAAAGTGATGGTTACGAAAAGGATGGTTATAAGGTTTGAGGCCACGCTATAAGGCATAATACCTCCAGTGACCAATGTGGTCTCATACTAGTTAAATTATAAGGAAGGTTGGTTGGGAACTAACGTAACGTGAACCAGAAAAGTTGAAGGCTGAAGGAGTATCAGGTAAGTTTCTTAAATGTGGCAAATTTTGATAAGCCACTTAGTCTTAACGTGACACTCACCAAGGTCCCATGAAGACTCGAGTTAAGTTAAAAGGACATTCGGGTTAAGTTAAGGGGATTATCTTCCTTCTTAAAGATAAAGGCAATGAACAAATGAAAGTTGCCTCCCAATAAATAAGTTTGAAACTACATTATGAGGTTCTGCATGTTAAGGGAACACAAATCTATAAGTATACTTGAAGAAATAAGGCTTAGTGTTACTTTTGGGGTTTAAAGTGATGATAAAGGTTACTCGAATAGATTCTAACAAAGTCTTTGTTTGCTGAGGCGAGGAAGCCGTAACATCTTGCTGATTGAAGGATTTAGAGTTCAAGCGGTTGATTTCAAGAAGAAAAGGCTAAATCTGAAGTTTAAGCTACCTTTGAAGTTATAAGGTGAGTCCCTAAACTGACTCTTACAAATGTATTCTACATGTTAGAACCTTATGTGAAAATGAGCTAAGAATGTATGATGCGATGATTCTGATAAATGTGTGTGTGATGAACTTGCGTGAATGATTCATACGAAATATGAATATGAACAAATCTGTTGTGAAAGAGTTTGTCATGAGTAAGTCAAATGTGAATGAGTCTATCAAGTATGAGTTTACATGAAGTGTCTATGTCTGTCTTTGGAGTCATCTAAAGGGGTCCGTCGGGACTAAAAACACAAATCTTTGATAAGGACGAGTCTATGGCACCCTGAAGACCATATAGTGTAAGACCACAGTTGGGCTATGGTATCATATGGAAAAGATTTAAATGGCGGTTGGATGAGTACCAGACGGTGAGGGGCAAACCTCAAGATAGTGAGTTTAGGAGAATCCCTATCGCCAAAAACACCAATTTCCATAAAAGTGAGCTTTTATAGCTATTTCTGTTAAAGGAATACCTTTGTGGCAAATCTCTGATAAGGAATACCTTTGTGGGTAATCTGTAAGGAGATGCACTTGTGGCGCAATCTAAAGAAGTGTATTTGTGGCAATTCCCGTAAAAGGATACCTCTGTGGCTATTTTTGGAAAGGAACGCCTTCGTGGTGAAATCTGAATAACGGATTTCGTGATGACCATCTGAACACAACTCTTTAGGCAAACACCGAATGAATGACAAACCCCGTATAGTTACAATAGATGAATAGAAATTCTAGTGTGAGCTAGAGTACGTGGTGAGGCAAGGTTATGTGTGGAAAGCATGTATAAAAAGTGCATTGAAGTAAGGAAAATCTAGGAAAATTGTGAGTTAAGTATTGGGTGTAGTCTACCCCGCCCGAAGAAAATGATAAGACTAGTAAGTATGGAAAAAGATATCAAGCCTGATAATAAGGTAAGATTTAAGAAAGAATATAGAAAGAAAAGAGATGTTAAGTATAGTACGCTCAAGAGAGGGAAAAATGGTTCAAAAGAAAAAAAGATGGTAGCCTCAGTACTATACCTGCTAAAGAAGGAAGAAAGGTCAAGAAATACCCAAGGATGTACAAAATAACATATGCAACGTAGAATGAATGAAAAAATGTATTCCAAGGTTTAGCTCACTAAGTTCTTACGAACTTACAAAAGTTGTTTCTGTTTTCATGTCTATAAAGGAGTATGCGCTGAGGGAGCGACGCATTGAGCTGTGATGCATACAGTGGAAAACAAGTAGCGTGTCAAAATCTGTGCATAAGTCATTTAAGTAGAAATTCAATATGTACACAGCAGACTGAGAGAAAAAGTGGGAAAGTCTGAAATTTTATTGAGTTGTAAATGTAACTATACAATGTACACCATAAGAGATTCTGTTATACTCATAGATAAATGTTTATTTCAATGAATAAGAAAGAAAAAACTTTAAGTTACATTTGTAAGAAGGACGTAACACCCAAGATTTGGATCCGGAAGATCAGGTCAGGTCGAGGGCATTACACAAACTTTATAACATAGAATAAAAAATGTGCAGTCATATATAAAAATTATTTAGCTTAAGGTTATTTAACAAAACAACAACTAAAATTATTTATATTATATGATCATCTGCAAACTTTCATTTTTAACAATGAAAATGATGTCTCATCAATATCATCCAAATTCTAGTTATTAATATCATGATTTAAATAAATAAATAATATCATATCTCAAATTGAATATATATCATAAAAAAGAACGGATACCTTTGTACTAAAAAATTCACTCACAAATTAGATGGAATGAATTAAATTTCAATTCTCCAAACTTATTGTTTATTTATAATGCACTGATAAGTGACTCTTTAAATACATCACTTTTCAAGTTGCACTTTTTGGTTTTAAGAAGCCATTTCAACTTAGCTTTTTAAAAATAATTATTGGTTTCAATAACATAATTTTTTGGCTTAGGAAAGTTTTCATGAATGGTCATAATGCTTCTATTGGATAGAAGCATGTTCAACTAATGTTTGAACCATGTCATTACCATTCAAAACAAAAATATTGTTTCGATCCATTAACAGATCATTTCCCAATTGTGCATTTTCATTTCATGCATCCGTCCATCTTCTTTCTTTCTTTCTTGCATGATATATAATATATATTATATAATTCTATACCAATCATAATCATGCATCTTAAAACGTCATGCATACAATGAACTAGCATGCAATAAGAGTTAAAGAACAAATTTGACATACCTTTTCTTGTGATAAATATTTTTTCTAAATCAAAATTTCACAAATTCACTGATCTTGATGCAATCACATTTGTCAATATAAATCCTCATAGTATAATGCTTATAGTGGCATGCGAATACTCGGTCAACAGACATGCCTTCTTTAATTTCTCATAAATTGCAAAATAGAAACTTAAAACTATTGGTGTGTAGGGATAAAAATAAACTTATGATAAATTAACGAAGGCCTCAAGGCGTGTATCAATTCCACTTTTTTTCAGGTTCTATTTGCCCCCACCTATATTATGATGTGTGAAAAAGTTACTGGCAAATGAACCTCGATGATGCAATGAAGCCCAATAAAGCCCAATGACTATCTATGTTTTGCATTAACAAAAACAGTCCACTGAGCACTGAGCGGAGCATAACAAGAATATCAATTTCTATAAAAAAATTTCTCCAATAATTCTTTATAAAATAATCTAAGAATATAAAAGATAGTGGGAGAATAGAAAGAAACTTTGTTTCTATGTTTTTTGGTATGTCATGCAAATGAAATTTCACTCCTATTTATAAGAGGTCTCAATGTCTCTTCATAGGGGCATAACTACCGAATAAATAGTCATATATTTAGCAATAAACATAATTATTCAATAGATATCTACTTGAATAATTATGACTATTTGTTAATAATCAAGTGACATAACTTTTGTTACGCATAACTTTTCATTTGCAACTATTGAAACACTATTTATATTTTGAAAATATTCCAACATTTAGTATATATGAAATTTTGATTGATTCAATTTTCACAAATTATTAATAATGTAATGATATAATATCATTTTATGTTTACATAAAAAATTATATTTATTTTTTTTCTCAGCATAACGATAAAACATCCATGGACAAAATATTATAACTAAGCATAAAAATAAAGAGTGCTTAAAAACACTGAGTTAGTACGAGAAAAAGCAAGGTTAGTGACATCCCTAAAGATGTTAACGAATGACACCTCCCTAATGAAAGCAATATAACGATCAATTTCATTAAAGATCTTCCATAATTTCTAAGGTCTTAAATCTTTATTGCAAACCCAATTCCTGAATCGAAGTCCACAATCAAAGGGTATGAGAATAAAGAAGTAAATCAAAACAAAAATTTTATGTGTATAATTATATTAAACATTAATTTAATTTTAATTCGATTGTAATTATATTATTATTAATACGGAAATCGTAAACTCAAGTATACTTGATCACATTTTATTCAAGCATTAGAAAAATGAGATAACTACAAACATATATGTGATGTGTATAGCCGCCAACTTTTTGATGATATTCAAACCTTATTAACTGTGGGTATCAATGTTTGAGGAATCTCTTTTTTTAAGTGAATGCAGCTGTCACGAATTGACATTTATCATTATTCATACCAAAAAGAATTGACATCTAAACATTCTCCCAACTTTCATTGAACCAACTATCTAAAGGTCCGCTCCTATGCCTCCTATATATATATATATATAACCCTAGCTGCTGAAGTTGACTGCATTAATATTGAGCAGAAATAGATGCCTTTCCCCGTCCCTCCTCCACCCACTGCATGTATATATACTCTTTAATTCGTAGCATAATGATTGACTGATTTAAATGATCTGGTCCAAACATACAGGACTCTTTATATATATATATTTAAAATACTCATGTTGTGTACATATTTCATTGTAATTATTCTTTAAATATATAGAAAACTTTAAAAAAAGCGGATATATTATTTTCATATATAGGTGAATGAAGTTTTTACAAAGTGAATTGTTTTGCTTGTCCCTGTATCTTGTTTATCTTCTTGTTCTTTCAGAAAACAACAATATTAAGACATTGACAAGATTGATAAGACTCATTACACTAAATTTTCTTCAACTGTCTTGGATAAGTGAAACGCCATATTTAAATGGAAAATCAGCATCAGAGCATTTGTTTTGCATGAAGATATGGTGAATCTTTATTAGGTGCTAGTCTAGTTCTATGGTATTACTTGCTACACGTATATTTTATATACACATAGATACGTGCAGGTAAACCTGTTAGAATGTTTATAACCTTATCGAAGATACTCTATTTACAAATGGTGTCTCTTCATCCCATTGATGGGGTGGGGGGTGAAAAGAAAGCTATTGTGAAAAGCTACCACTTGGGGTTTTTTTGCATCAGTAAACACTTTCCAAAGACTAATTAACCTGAAGAATTTTTCAACTAATATTAAATGGTGCAGCATTACAATCATTTGTATTTTTAAGTCAAAAGAACGTCAATGGGATTTGATATTGAAAACTTCCCACAAACTAGACATTATCAAGGATAGTAATAATATTCTACGAGCAACAATCATTTGAATAAGAATATTTTATCAAAGTTATCAACAATGAATAAAACCCATATAAAATATCTTTTTACCAAAAAATAAATAAGTAATTCAACTCAAATTTACTCGTTAGAATAAATTTGAATTAAATCCACATAAATCAGAACCAAAAACCTCAAAGTGGCATCCTTCTTACTATTAAACCAAGGCCTCCTTAGCTATTAGATTAGCAAGGGAGGTAATGAAAAAGAAAAGCTATTGGAAGGGAATTTCATGACCAAAGAAAAAGCCATTAGAAAGGGGAATTTGTGACATATTAATGCCACTAATGATAGCTTTAAGGGAAAAAAGGAGTTTTTAATTAAAGAGAAAGATAATAAGCTTTTTTTCCACAAAAGAAAGATAATGTATATCATAATATTCCTCATTTGGTAAAGCCTGATTTGAGGCATCCCACCATAGAGTTTGAGGTGAGAATGGGAGCAAAGGGGTGGTGAAGGGAATGGGTCGGTGGTGCTGTGGTGGAGGCTAATGGTGCTTTTTTTTTTCTTTTTTTGTATTTGTGGGACCTCATCAATACTTTCACTCCCAATGGTCATCTCTTATGAGCCACCATTAGGATGTTCTTGAACCGCATCTTACAATACTTTCTCTCTCTATGGAATTGTTGGGAAGCAAGGGTGTTTTTGTTTTGGCCTTTCAAAGGGTAAACAAGATGATAATCTAGTTAAATTTAACCCATAAAAAAATTGTACAAATGATTCCAAAATTCTCTAACATGCTTTAAGTTCAAGTTTATATATGATTGGCTATCTAAGCATAGGTTTGAGATTTTAACTAGTTTATGAATATGCTATGCTTCATGAAGGTACAAACAATACAAGTAATTGTATTTGATTGGTTGCCTAACCGATAGATTTTGGGGTTGAAGTAGTTTTCAAAGGAATATATCTTCAGCATTTTATATATATTAATGGAGATTAAGTTGGATTACTAATTGATTTTCTTGATAATTTAGAGAGAATCTTAAATTAAAATAAAATATTATAAGCTAATAATTAAGAATTAGACCTTATAAAATTTTGATCACACCATTTATTTATGAACTTTAGTAAATTAAAACTCGTGACAAGCATCTACACGTGAGAACATTAATCATTGAACTTACTCCAGTGGATATATTACGAAACCAAAAAATAAATATGCCATAAGTTCATGTATTTTCATAAATTTAAAATTTAGTCTTTGTATTTTTAGTTTTAGGAATTCATCTATCTAATTGTTAGATTTCAAAATTCAGGCTTAACTATTAATATTTTTAAAATTATTTTGTTAAATTCAAGTTCATTACAAGGTCATTTTTTTAGTTACACTGCTACCAACTGATTTTTTTTAAATACCATATCAACAAATTTAACAAATAATAATAATAGTAATAACAACTAAAATTTGAAAAGTAAAAATACCAAAATTTTCAAAATAAAAATATAGATTAAAATTTTAATTTATAAAGAGTAGAAATAAATATGGTATATCTTCATATTAGTTAATATTGCTAATGTGTTGTAGTACTATGTTTTAAGTTTGGAGATTGGAAGTCAACTGCAAACAGTAATTGAGCCCCAGAAGGCTCTTGTTTGAGCATAATTTGTTCATGGGATTTGGGCCATGGGGGATGCTTCCAATATCAAACCTCTCCATCAAGAGGCTCCACTGGTAAGACCCATGTTGAGCCATGTGATGGACCGCCAAGACCTTGAGTGCTCAGCTGAGACTTCTCCTAAAACATGCAAAGGTTGAACTTCATGACTCTCCCCCTATAATATGGAAAGACAGATTTCAGTCAACATGAAATTTTCACTATTTGCTTAGTTACAGATACGGAGAATGATCGGAAAAAAGAAAAAGAAAAAAAAAGAAAGGAAATAAAGAATATTATTTTCATCTTAATGTATAAAAAATTAATTAATTTAAATTGAAGCTGTAGGAGAAGAGAAAATAAGGAAGGGGTGTATAATAGTTCAAAATTATACTTTCTTTTTTTTTTAAGTTTCATTTTCATTCTTTTCGATTTTCAACTCTACAAAACAGTGGACGAAAGGAAAATAGCTTAATGGTATTATAAGCCTTCAATTTTTTTCAAAAATTCAATTAAACCCCTCTAAACTTTTTTGCACACAATTGAGGCCTTTGAACTAATAAGACTGGCCAAATAAGCCCTTTGATTGACGTTGACCGTTGGTATTTAACAACGCTGACGTGGTTGTTAACAAACGCCACACTGGTAAAATATAAACAAAATATTTTTTAAATTATTTTTAAATAAGAACATAATGAATCTGGACAATTGTTGTCTCGGATCATTTGAATTGGACACCCATTTGTCTAGATACATTATGAAATTATAAAGAAATCATTAAAATTGGTGTGCGAAAATTCACTATGCAAGTGCACATGTCAAATCAAGTAATAAAGTGATAAGAAGATATCGTTCCTATAAAGACCAAATTTTAAGCTACTAATACCAACTATTTAATTTTATCTAATCCGAATCAAGAAAATAATTTCTAATGACTACTAAAATTAAGCTAAGGAAATTATGGAAATTCTATTTAACTAAAACAATTAAAATCTGTAAGTTTCTCAATCAATTTTAAGATCTTGGAACTCTAACTTCACCTATTCCAGTTAATCAATTATCTCTCATCCAATCGTTCAACTTATGTAATTACTAACCCAAGATTCAATGGTATTAACTAGGCCCTTCCGGTATCTAACTAAGTTAATCCCCCTTCCCACTAGCTATATTCCTATACTATGCATGTTGGGTGAAGTCACCACGACCAAACCTATTGGGTTTATTAGGGCATTAAGTATATTCCTATCCTAGCTGCAAATTAACTTATTCATCAGCACTACTAAAGTAAATCCTAATCTATCTAGTTGAGATCTCAAACTTAATTCTCTCTTTAAAGACAAATCAAGATTATCGAATTAATGCAATTTGGTGATCAGGTAAGCAATTTAAATAAGCATGGGACTGAATTAATAATTAACAAAAATCAAAACAATTGAAGAGAAAATAATTAATTAACTAAAAAATAGGATTCATCATTATTCCAAGAAAAATAGGGTTTAGTTCATGTTGAGTTAAGAAAACATCACAAGAAGAAATTCAATAAACTTACATTAAAAGTAAAATAATAATAATCTAGAGATAAAAATAATTATTAAACTAATGTTGAGCGCTTTGGATCTCTTTTTCTTCTCGTCTTTACAAAGCTTGAAGTTCCTTTTGGTGTGAGAGAATTATTTCTTATCCTCCAAGTTAATTCCTTACTCTTTTTCCCTTTTTTTCTTTTTTCTTTTTCTTAAATCATGTCTCTCTTTATTTTTAGGTTTTTAATCATTTCGCTCCACCAGACGTCGAATTGTGATGGAGAGGACCGTTTGCTATTTGAAAATTTTGAATTGAAGATTGTGTGAAATTCGGTGGAGCGGAAGACTCCTCTTCACTACTTTTTACTTTATGGTTCAAGCCTTCTATCCTTCATGTAAAGCCTAAAATGTATAGAGAAAAGTAACAAGTAAATCTGAGTTAAACTCTAAAAATTAGAAAAATCATATGAAACATAATTAAGCTAAATAATAATAAAATGTAATAAACACCTAAGTGCAAAAATTACCTCCAAAATGCTATAAAAACCATACTAAGATAAATCTAAATATGAGAGTTATAAAAATTATAAAAAATTAAAATTTATAAATTTATTATAAATTAATTAAAATCATATAAAATTTATAAAAATAATTTATTATTTATTATTTTATATAAAATAACTTATGTTATAATATCAAGATTGAGAAATTTTTGTTATATTTTTCCTCTCATTTCTCAATTTTCTCAATTTATATTAATAAAATAAATTAATCAGAATGAGAAAAATAATTTTATAAAATTTTATAAAAATAATTTAATTTTATAAAATTTTATGATTTTAATTAATTTCTAATAAATTTTATAACATTTTTTCTAAATTTTTTATGGTTTTAATAAATTATTTTTATGAAATTTATAAAATTTTATGGTTTTAAAATAATTTATAATAATTTTATAAATTTTAATTTTTTATAAATTAATGCTTTTTATAGTTTTAGCATGAATCTAGACAAATGAGTGTCTAGATTCATTGTGTACTTATTTTTAAAATAATTGTAAATTTGATTTTATTTTTATACTGTCTTAGATGGTGGTGTGACACTTCCACGTTAGTAATTGGTGCTAATGTGGCATTTATTAATAACCACATCAGTGTTGCCGTTAAATATTAATGGTCAACATCAATGAAAAGACCTATTTGGTCTAACTTATTAGTTCATGGATTCATTTGGGTTTAAAATATTTAGAGGAGTTTAAATAACTTTTTAAAAAGTTTAAAATTTATTTTACCAATAAACCAATGAAAATTAATGTTTATTTCAAATTTTCTATTGTGAATTATAAGAAGTAAAATTTTACTTCTAATTTTTCTATTTTTTTACCCCTTAAAATTTTAATCTTTTAAACATTTTTTCCACTTTACGAAGGTAAAGCTGAAGCCCAAAAACTCGTCCTAACCAATTTGTGATAGAATTTGATACGATACAAATTGAATTAAAAGCTCCAAAAAAAAGAAAGCTCGGAAATAAATGAAATCTTTGAGTCTACAAAATCTATGCCCGAAAATTTTAAATCCAAGAAAGGCTTTAGAGTAAAAAAAAAAATCTGAATTTATAACTAAAAGCAGAAAAGGAATAAATAAAATTAAAATAAAAAATTGTAAATATTATCAATAAAAGTCTTTATATTTATTAGATACTTTGACTACCTGTTTCATTTAATGTCAAAACAACCGTTGGAATAACTAGTTTGAAACAATCAAAGATTTTGTGTTGGCATATTTGATCGTGTTTCATTTTATTTGGGCCTTATATAACAATGGATTGGTGATGAAGGGAAAAAATAATTGAACTCATGTTTGTGTTTTAACCTAATCAAATGACTTCTTAAAGGAGAAGAAGAGTTTGTGTTATCTAAGGACTATCCTTATCCCGATTGGACTATTTGAAGTTGTTGGAAGATTTTTTTATAAATATTTAAGATGATTTAAATGATAAATTTCAACTTTTAAATAAAAGGTTAAAGCTGTTTAAAACCCTACTGAAGAGTATGGGTAGCTTAGTTACACATTGAAGAGTAGTTTTGGAGAGAATTTTATTATTTGAAGGTGAGGATATTTTGAGAGTAACTATAACAATTTGATTCAATTAGGGTTGCAGTTATTTAGATCAATTGAATTTTAGCTAATACATTATTTAGATCAATTGTTGCACAAAGTTGGATTGATAAATCTAAGTAGCGTTAACAAAGATTATGTATTGATCCTCTTCTTATTTTGCTCTTTACTTCACTTTGCCTTAAAACTGTTATGTTCCAGCATGTGTTATAACATTAGTTAAAAAAACTGGTTGGAAAAACTAGCAAATCCAGAATTTCAGCATAGTTAGGAAAAGGTTCTCTAAAAAAGGAAGGAATTCAATTGGTAAAAAGAGCAATAGCCAAAAACCGAAGATAATTCAAGCATAAAATTATTTGAATGTGAAAATATCTAAACCTAAGTTGATCCAATCCAGAAATATTTGAAATCGAATCCGAAAACAACTCGATCAGAGCTCCGTAAAGCTGCCTCCATATTGCTCAACCCCCTTCTAGCTCAATTAACAAACCAACTTTGTCCCAGCTACTCCATTTGATTTTTGGCGAACCAGGAGTCGTAAATTCATTTCCAATTTCAACCACTACCTTCAATTTCTTTGTGCTATTCCAGGTGTTGCCAACAGTATTGAAACTCAGATGCAATGGATCAACGCCCCTATAGCTCATATTACAAGCAATTGAGACAACGAATGCTTTACACATTATAGAAAATTTATCTGAGACGTGTCAACAAATAATCGTCACTTTATTGTTCAAGAAAGAGCAAACTCTGCCGCTACAAGCTACAAATGAACGTAGAAATTCGTGCTAATACATATAACTCACCCAATACTCACCTCTTCCAAAACATTTACAACAATTTACGGGGAAACCAGCTAAAATTGGGCTTTACCGATGCTGATTCTTATGCAACCTGGAGTTTGGTTTTGAAAAACACCTCCATTTCTTTTGCATCTGACTCTGAGAGAAAGAAAGGGGGACCGTTTCCTTTATAACAATGAAGAAATGAACAACTCATTAAGTCATAAGAATGATGGTAATTTTACACATCACCTGTAGGCTTTTCATTACAGCTTTGATCTTATTATTGCTTGTGGATCCATCTTTCCTTTTGTTCTCAGTTTTCTTGGATTGGAGGAGGTTCTTCAATGATCTAAAAACACTTGGGACCAGTATTCCCCATTTGTCAAAACAAGCTGGAGTCCTGGAATATGTTGCCTTTCTTTGGACAGCCCTAATCTACCACATCAAAAATGAAAAAGGGGAGAGGAATCACAACTAACCTTTCTTTATCTTCTTTGACAATCAATGCTTATGGACCCATTTTGAATCAAACAACCCCTTTATTTAGTTAGTTCTGCTTTTTCTTTTTCTCTTTAATCCACATTGCTTCAACTTAAAAAAAAGACTATACTAGTGGCTATATGAAGCAAATATCTCACCAAACTTGAAATTTAATCTCTTTAATTTGACCGTAACTCCAAAGTGGAAGAAAAGAAAAAGGATCCAAGGACTGAAATAGCTCTTCTTCTTCTTTTCTTTTGGTTATTGTCATGATCCGACACAACTCACTAGACCATTTCGTAACAACATAAAATCGAAATTCTTTTAAGGTTTTGCCACACCTTTAAGTAGGCTTCCTAAGAAATCGAAATATACAATACAAATGAGTGCACCTTACAAAATAGATAGCAATTGATTTAATATATAAATTGGTATCAGGTCAGCAAATTACACTCATGCGTGTTATATTTCGAGTTTGGATTTGTAGAGATCCACTTGGGAGTGGCAAAACCTTAAGAGACTATGACAATATAATAATTCTGATTCATGTTCTAACTAATGTAGTTAAAGCATTAGTGGGTGAAATACTTTTTTTGAATGTGGCTGCTGCTGATCAATGGAAGAAACAGGCTTTGACTGTAAAGCTCTGGATGCGGATGATTGAGCAGACTCCCTTAGGCGCCGAGAGTAGTGAAGAAGCTCAGCTCTTCTATTGTACCCTTTGCCAGCTCCACCATGATTATGTTGAATCAGCTCTTGATTGATGATCTGGTGAAGAGAAGGGCTGTGCTTCAACGATGCCCTCCTCCTGGGTTTCTCTACATAAACAGTTACGAACACGGCCTTTTGTTCATAGAATGTTGCCTGAAAAATCATCCCAAGTTATTTATTTGCTTCATCATGTATAAGATTCAGAACCTGGAGATGAAACCGGAGGGAGGGGGGCTTACCGTTTTGGTTGGCATGCTGTTGTTGACAAGGAGAGAATTTGAGTTGGAGAAATCATCGGAAGCTGACATATTTGATGTTGCAAACACAAAGATAATACAATAGCCAAACAGAGAAAGCCGACCTTGGAATCATTGGTTGAATCGATCAACCGACCTCGTCGGTATTTCCTAAAAAGGTTCCAAATTGATGAAACTTATGCAAATTAAACGGCACCCTTGGCCCTGACCATAATGAAAAATGTGAATCTCATGCAAGGAAATACATATTGGTATAATTTAATTATCTTTTAACATTAACAATTTCTTAAATAAAAAGGTACAACAACCAACCATACTTATTTTCTGAAATTTTTTCAACCCATAAAAAATTATATTAAGAAAAAAAAAAGTGGCTGATGATGAATCACCAATCTTTTGTTGCATTGCTTTCCACTTGACATTGCCATTTAACTTAACAAAAATCTTACACCTAACAAAAAAAAATCTAAACTTTCTATTAAAAGAAATTGTCCAGTTCTTGATTATTTGTGATATATAATATATAATACGAGGGAAAGCATTAGCTGAAACTTTCATATATTCGATGAGGCTAAAAAATCACGCACACAACATAGCGAGGCATATAGAAAGTACTCATATTTCAAGTTTCCTTACAAACAGGGAAGAGCTGAAAATACGGCATTGGTGAAAAAAAAATGTTAAGAAACTACAATTGAACTAGTTACTGTTGGAACTATTGTCATCCTGCCAAGTTGCTTGCCATTGCTTGTCATAAAAGGTTGTCTCTTCAATAAGCTTCTTGATGTTATCTAAGTCTTCATTCTTCCTGATTAAAAGCACTCCCGCAACAGCTACAAACAATAGGGTCTTGCAAAAGAAGTTGCCCATTTGGTCAACCAATCCTACTCCAGTCAAGCTATCAACCAGATATGCCATGAAGAACCCAATCATTGCTGCACGGCCTGCATAAAACTCATAACATTGAATTGGGGTTAAACAAACCGGTAATGCGACTACTGGAGCCACAATATCAGAACAACATAGATTTGCACAAACCATTAAGCAATTCAGCTTCAGGTAGATGGAATCTCTTCATCCATGCCCACCAAGGTATGATGGCAGTGTCAAACACTACAGGGTCGTCATTACTGGTAGTTTCTGGATTATCCTGGAGCCATTTTCTCCTCCTGACCTCTGTGGAGTTCAAGTAAGTTTGTCACAAACAAAGGAATGATAGAATCAACAGGAAAAATTAGACTAGAATTTCAAACATAGCATGTATTTGCCTCAATGGCTCAAACCCTCAAAGTCAAGCAAGAATAATGTATGTAAATGAACATAGAGTTTAGTAAAAACACAGATGACACTTGTTATACTAATATATATGAACAGGTCACAAGCTCACAAGAGCCCAAGCACTTAGAATGATCAAGGAGTGGGCCGCTTGGCACAACAACTATCAAGAGCTGGCAGCCTTGTCGGGAAGGATCTTGGGCAATCAAGGTTGCAGGGCCAACAAACTGGTCACTATGCAGACTAGGCAAACTAGCATGCCAACAAGCCAAAACGGGCAACCAATGGCCAAGAAACGGGCAGCCCAAAGACTCCCCAGATACAGCTCTCTTTCTCTCTCTCCAGACTCTCACTCTCTGTACGTTCTCTTGTCTATGCTGCCTTCTCCATTATACTACACTCATTGATATAAGCATCAGATAGGGTCCCAGAGCATAAGCTCTGACGACTCCTAGCTCACATTATATTGCAAAAACCCCAAGTGTCCAAGCTCAGCTAACCCTCTTCAAAGGATATTCTTAAGCCAAACCATCACAACAAGGACATCAACAACACTAATAGCCTATATGTCATTTTTTACGCTAATGACTTTCATTGATAAATCTAATACATTAATTTAGCGAATGTCAGGATTTTTCACAGGATTCACTTAGTTTAACTGTACAAGAGCAAAAAAGAATACAGGGACAGGGCATACCAAAACAATCATAAGGAATTTACAATAACAAAAAACCTGTCTAGGCCTCAACAACATCTAATCAGAAAAAGGCCCCATTAATCTTCTGGCCTAACCACTAACCACTGTTTTCTAGTGTCGGAGGACTCCAAGTATGTTTCTTTGTTCTTTAATAAGTATCCTTTTCCATTTAGATGTTGCCGAGCACAAGCCTAGATAGGCTTTTGTTTAACAAAAGAAAGAGTTTGTTGTATTAGTATTTTTCATTAAATCGGTTTCAAATGGGAGTAGAGCTTGCAATGAATACAAACCAGAACACCTGACACCTACCAAATATCCTTTGTACCACCTTAATACTAATCTGTTCTGAATCAATAATACCGCTTACTGCATATGTGAACAGTCCATTATTAATGCACAATAATAGCATTACTGTCATCTGTATCACCGTCCTATTTCAGCTAAACAGCATAGTCGTAGGACACCCAATATGGAAACTAAAAGATTAAGCTTTACCCCACTTCGAACTACCATTCTAACAAGTACAAAATGTATCAATCTGTTGACTATCAGCTAACTCTACAAACATAGTCATTTCCTGTTCTAAGTACCACCGCATCTGTTGATTATCAGCTAAACAACCTAACCTTGTTGTTACCCACCTAAGATAAGCCACTGCCAGTCATGGAAAGCTTTTTTGCAGTCACAGTTTTAACGACCATTCCTTCTGTCCTTCTCTCTTATCAAAGAACAAGAAGGGAACAAAATGCTTTAAGTTTGAATCAAAGGAAATGCATTTAACATCAGTTTCATTAAGACCCTTTCAAGAAACCAACAAAAAATAACAACTTATTCAGGTTTTGCAAGTAGAAATTGGAAAAAAAAATTAAAAAGAAAAAGAAAACTTACCAGCATCAATAACAGCATCCCAGTCAGTGGTGCCATTTTTCTGAAACTGTTTCAAGTCCCAAGTTCCTCCAATCCACCTAGGATCCTCAAACTTGCTCAAAACCTCAATTTCAGTGCTGGTAGCCGCCCCGTTAGGCCCAGAAGATCCCTCCACGGCCTTTTCGAGGACGGGGTCATTCTGACTGGGTTTTGGGTCTTCAACGGCAGGAACAGAAGCTGAAACTCCAGCTCCATTGTCTGGTAAAGACTTAGGAGTGGAAAGCGAAAGAAAGGGTTTCTTAAGAGGGAGAAAAAGAGTGGGTTTGTGGGTGAAATTGGGGTTGACAGAGAAGGAGGTAGGACAAGGAGGAGAAAACAAGGCCATGGATATTGACATAGATTCGTGTATTCAGTTTTGTTTTGGTTTTTTGAGGATGATGATGGAGTGATGAACTTTTTCTTTTTCAGGTACAGACCATGGTTGAGTTCAGTTTGTGGGGGAGAAGGGTGTGGTGTTTGAGGCTGTCAGCCATCCACCAATTTGACTTAAAAAATTGGAAGTTATTGCAGTTCGATACTTTGGGCTCACTTTGTCCAACCATTTCCATATTTCATGTAAGACCTGCTAAGCTAGGGATTGAAAAATAATCCAAGGTGATTTTTTATTTCCCAAGAATGGGGTTTGGAATTAAATGGGACGTTTATTAAAAAAGTAAAATATTTATTTTACTATTTTTATGTTTTATGTTTTAAAAAATTAACCTGTAATTATTTTATACAATAAAACTAAATTGACACAATATATAAATAGTAGAGTTAAAATTAGGTTACCATAAATATATTTTAATATTGAGTTCATAAATGAATTATATTTTACTAGTAATTAATACCATTAAAGTGGAAGAAAGGGTGAAGCTTTACCAATTCGACACGTGTAATGGGAAATAAAATCACCTTATTGTCGTTTCAAGATTGAATTAATACGCTCTGAATTTCATAAGTTTTCATATTAATATTTAATTTTCTTTACACAGTCTATCATATTTCTTTAAAAAAATACATCTAATCAAATTCCAAGCTTCAATGTAATAATAATTACTATATTTAAGGATTAAAGACAACAAGAAAACTTAGAGCATGTTTGGTTGGGGGAATAGGAATGCATTCCCCCAAATCGGTGGGCCCACCACCAAACATTAGTTTGGTTGGCTGTATTGGTATTACGGCCTGAATCCATTCCCTCCCTATTACAGGAAAACGCTGAATAGCCATTCATTGCCCACATATCGGATTGGCTATTCCATCCGACTCTCTTTTTCCATTTTCCAATTTTTGCCCTCCTTCATCTTCTCCTTCACTTTCTTGCCATATTTCAGATTTTCTCATTCATCTTCTCCCACAGATATGTAATTTTTTCTTCTTCTGTTCCCATATTTCAAGTAATTTTTTTCTTTGATTTTTCCATTCTTTTTAACATTTCTATTCTGTGTTTTTTGTCGGTTTTTTAGCCATGGTTCTCGAGGTAAGCTATTCAATTTTAGATTCCTCTTTTGATCTCCTCCTTCTAAATCATCAATTATTTTAGTATTTTTTTCTTCTTTTTTCGTTACTCAAAAGGGTTTTGTTGATTTTTCTTTTTTGGTTTTCAATTTTCAAATCTGTCAATTAGGCTACTATGATATGCATTGATAACTCAGAATGGATGCGAAACGACGATTATTCTCTGTCTCGATTTGAAGCACAAGCAAGAGCTCATAGGCTAGGCCAGAAGAAGGATGTACTTGTTTTACGTTTTGAAACAGTATGTTCCTAATCATTAAGTAGTGTTTTCTGTTGCGTACCATTTTGTTTTACCTTGAATTGTGTTTGATTATATTTTCTTTGATAAGGTTCAAATTGTTGAAGAACAAGTCAGGGCTTCTGCTGAACACAAATTGGCAGTTGCTAATCAGAGTATCACTGTCGGTTTCTTCGATAATAATACAAGGTAAATTGGGTTGTTTGTTGAGCTATAGTTTATTGCATGGAGCACAAGCAGTTTCAAGAGTGTTTTGACTCATGCTCTTAAGTAAATTTCTGTGATTTTATCGACAGTGCTGAAGATCGTAGGGAGTATTTAGGGTCCCTCTTGTGGGAGTGTAAGAAAGAGGAAGTTGCTCCCGTGTGGGATGATGATGCAGTTTACTGGAGAAATTCAATGCATTTACTTTTATTGATCTGTTTATGTTTTTTTTTGTTGAAAAACCAATGATGATGAGTAATGGATGTTTGGTTCTGGAACATCTTGTTTGAAGAAATTGTAATGACAGTTGAAGAGGATGTGAGAGGAGACATTGATGTGATGATTTTGCAATTATATATTTGTCATTGAACCATATTTGACTATGATCTTAAGTTTTGGTGCTAAATCGTCGTTGGTACAACAGTCTAATAGATTTCTACTTCAAATTAGACTGTGTTCCTAGTTTGGATTGTTTGTCACTTTTAGAAGGAAATCTGATTATAAGCATAGAACATATGTGCAGACCTTGAGAGAAAATTGCAAAATTTTACTGTTGTATACTTCCTTGGCCTCAAAGCAGATGGTTAAAATGCTTTAAACCCCTACAGTTTAATCCTTGAAATTGTTGAGTTTACGATTTTCCTTTGAAATGATTGGAAAGTTAGGCTATCTAAATTTTAGTTCTGACAAAATTCTTTTATTTTTTCTATTAAATACTTCTTTCAGCTCATGGTGACAAATTTGCTGCGAAAAGAATGAGAAGGCTGACCCAAAGGAGAGCTGTTGATTATACTAGTACTGTTGTGCGATATATGCAGGTATTTTTTCATGTTTAGTTGTTTTCATAAGCGTTTTTTTCTATATCTTTATATAAGTTGTTGCATGGTCAGAATGGTGAATCTGATCAACATGGATGCTTATGTTTGTTCTTAGATGGCTTAAATGTCTCTTCATTATTGTGGTTGTTGGCCTTCTCTTTATCAATACGGGCATTGATTTCTCTATCATAGAAATCAGTTTGCTTTTTTCTTCTGCAGCCTTTTGCTCAAGTTATTATTCAATGTACTTGGCTGCTATATTTTAAAGTTTATAAAGGTCTGTAGCACTATTATAGCCATAATTGTATCTTTATGATAGCTTAACTTATGGAGTTGTGTTTCAGATTGCTGCTAGAAAATCCATTAATATAGAGGCAAAATGACTTGGTCTTGCTTGCCATTGATGTATGGTGTTAAGATGTTCTTTTTTTGCTTCATGGGAAAAATAAGTTGATGTCTTTTTATGTCATATTTTTCCTAGTTGCTAAGAGTAGCTCCTCTTTATCATAGTTGTATGCTTGTTGAATCATATTGAAATGCTAGATACTTAACTGACTGAACTTGTTTGAATGTAGGAACTACAGTTCCATCAAACACCACTACTGCAATTCTTGCTGCTCCCAATTTGTCGAATCCCATGGCTACAGTTGTTGGTGCTGCTTCATACCCATTGTCCAATCCCATAGTTTCAATGGTAGACGGTGTATCCTCCAAGGCATTTGATGAAGTACTGAAAGCAACACCACCTGCTTTGTCAGCATTTTTGGCTGGCTTGCCTTCTATCGAGGGTAATCTTTCAAACTCCTACTGCAGTTGTGCATGCTGCAATATCTAATGCTGATGGATATTAACCTATAATCTGTAGTTGAATTTGAATTATGATCCAAAATGCAACATATCAATGATGAAATACGGGGATGCATCTGCTTGAATTTCTCTGTCTAGTTGGCCTTCTAAGTCCCTTCTAATCTGGTATCCTTGGAAAATTATTTGTTTTGCACTCTAGGCATTTTAATATCGTATTAGAATAACTAGTTTATAACTTTGGAGTAATGATTCATTGTAATTTTACCCATTTTTATATATTTCTTTAATTTTTTAATTCATCACAAGGTTCATGCCATAGGGGCAAAGCTAGAATAAAAAAATAAAAAAGAACCTCATTGAGGAAGAAAATTCAGAGAATAAGGTAAGAAAACCAAAAAATATAGCAACTGAGAGAATATACAGAGCTATGTTTCTCCGACTCTTCATTTTGCTTGAAGTATCCCTTTTTTATACCCCTGTCAGAGTCTTCATTTTTCTTAAAGTATCTGGTTTCAACACCCATGCCCGACGATGAAAGAACCTCTTTGAGAAAGTTATACAATAGATTTTGTTGGAAAATATTTGAAGTGAAAATTTTCATCATAGTTTCTGTCAAGAATACATTAAATGGTATATGTACATGTCCACACACAAAACCATGTTACTTGGGTTCGGGGAAAGTGTCGAATAAGGATATGGGTATGTTTGGGATGTGATCCTTGTTTGATACCCGTGTGGATGCATGTTTGGCCATCGGTATGGGATATGATCCTTAAAGGATTCTTCAAATATACAGAAAAACTTAGAGAAAACTGAATATTTCCATATCTGACACATATTCGTATCTTGATATCCTTATTTTTCAGGGTTTGTTCTTATTTGAATAGCCTTTGTTGTAGCTATTTGCAAAATCCTGGTGATGAACACCTAAGCCTTCAGGTGACAGGGATAGATCCCTGGCCCTAAGGAACTCCCTTACCTATGGTGGGATATATCATATATCCAACTGGCTTGAACACCATATAATTTTAAAGAAAGCGTAGCTAACATCATGTATTGAAATGTAGCAAATGAGAAGTCACCGTAGCTAGATGATGGTGATTCAGGATTTTCTCCCCGTGATGATGATGGTGGTGGAGGTGGCGGGGGAGGTGGTGGGGGAAACTGGTCAGGTGAATTCTTCCTTTTCGGATTCCTCGCGTTTCTAGGCTTCCTAAAGGATAAAGAAAGCGAAGAAGATTACCGGGACAACCGAACAAAGATGATGAGAGATTCTCTACATATTGATAACATTTTTAAAACCTATATTGCATGTTGTTCTTCATGTTATATACTTTTGAGAACCCATTGCATATCGTTCTTCATGATATATTTCTATTTTTGAAACCAATTGCATATTTGAACTATTTGTAGACTTAATTCAAACATGCAAATATATTTAGTTAAAAAAGGACTAAATTAAATATCATCTATACTTATTATAAAGTCTATATTTCTATTCTCGTGACATCAACTCAATCAAGATAGATATAGATAAACAAAAGATGTCACCAACAAAAGATAAACAAAAGATGCAGAATGTAATTACGAAGTTATATTTTGATTTTAGTAAATTCATATAAGAACATTTTATTATTAAATTATATTTAATAATAATTATTTTAAATTATATAAATTCATATAAGAAAATTTATTATCAATAATTTTATGAAATTATATATTATTATTAAATTATATGTAATAATAATTATTTTAAATTATACAAATTCATATAAGATAATTTATTAGTTATAATTATTTTAAATTTTGTTAAATCATATATTTTAATTAAAATATATTTAATATTAATCATTTCAAATTATCTTTTATAGTATCATATATTATGATTTGAGTAAATTCATATAAGAATATTAATTATTAAGAATTTTATTAAATTATATATTTTAATTATAATATATTTAATATATTTAATATATTTAATAATTATGTTTAAATATGATTAAATTATTTATTATTGATAATAATAATCTTATTAAAATTTAAATAACAATAACAATAATCATTTACCAAAATAAATTTATGCTAAGGGTATTCTAGTCATTTTAGTTTTTTCCATTATGCTATTACACCTCTATTCCATTCAACCAAACACAAGATTACTATTACGCCTCTATTCCTTACATTCAACCAAACAGTTGATTTGCTATTACACATCTATTCCATTACACCTCTAATCCAATACAGCGAACCAAACGTGCCCTTAAGTTCGAACATTTATCAAATTTAAAGATTAACTTAGATCAAGAAAAATTTTCAAACCAACAAAATAATATTAATTTTGTTCATTTAATGATGAAATAACAAATAAAGGTTTTCACAAATCTTAGGAAATGACATTGTTTTTTATTTCTAAAAAAGTAGTGGCGGGTGTTGGACTGAATTAAGTTAGATTGAGTGAAAAAGTTTGAGTTTGTCGAGTTGGGGAGTATTTTTTATCATTTTAATTCAATTTAAGTTTTTTCAAATTAATTTGAATAAAATAAAATTAGATTTGTTCGAGCTAAATTTTTTAAAATAAATAGCTCAAATTAAAACATTATTGACAACATGATTAAATTTTAAGTTAGAATAAATAAATTTGAGACCATATATATATTTAAAAATTCTTGCAAGATAATTTAGTACTCCTCCATCCTACTAAATGTGTCACATTTGACTTTTAGTCATAATTTTTTAAACTTTATTCTCTTAATTTTTTAAAGTATTATGAACAAAAATTTGAAAAATATATTAGAAATTTTAAATATTTTTATAAAATTTAATTAATTAAAATATTTAAAGATAATTGATGTCAAAATTTAAAAGGTTGGTCTTAAAAACGTCATTGAATTTATCATTTTAAAGTTTTTCTTTAGAAAAATCTAATTTAATATTTTATAGTTTTTTTTGAATTTTATAATTTTTAGAGAGGCTAATTTATTTATTTTAGGAATATTTATACCATTTTGTTTTTGTTTATTAGGTTTTTGAAGATGTAAATATTCAATTCAACTTCAACTTCAACTTCAAAAAAAAAGTGAAATTAGATTATAAATTCTATCACATGCATATGTGTGTGGAAACTACATATTTAGAACATAGAGATATAATGACTTTGGGACTAGATAATGTTGTAAGATGTAGAGTCGAAACTTAATTATAAATTATTTGAACCCAATCTTATATGTCCAATCAATCTTTTTGCTAGCATAGTGTAACTTTGAGGACTTGCATTAGTTAATGAAATGAAAAGATGAAATGACACATTAAGAAAAATAGATTACATATATCGCTATCCATGGTAAATGTATTTTCTCACCATAAATAAAAGATGGCTCGAGAATTATTTTATATCTTCAAATTATTTTGAAGTGAAATTTTTAATTATTTTTGAAATGTCAAAAAACAACATACTCTTTAAATGTGGTCTAATTTACTTGCAAATACTAAGTTGTACAAATTCATCTACAATTGATATCATAAATATCTATACTATTATTTAAGCTTTTATTAAATTAGTGTCACTCTTAATCGGGTTATCGATTTAGTTAAGGAAATTATGAAAATATCATTCCATAATTAAAATAATTTATATTATTCAATGGTCCTTTAATTTTTATTTAAAAAACTAATAAAAGTATGTATATAATAGGATTTGAACTCAAATCAAATGCATTTTACGACTCAACTGAAGTTTTATTTTAATATTTTTATACATTTTAATTTTAGTATGCACACTTTATTACTTTAATCAATTATATATCCATAGTTACTACTTTTAAGCTCTTAACTGAGTTGGTATCACCCTCAATTGGGTCACAAACTCGGTTAGAAAAATTACGAAGATGCATTTTATCACTCAACTAAAACTTCATTTTAATACGTTCTATAAATTTTTATTTTAGTATGTAAAATTTATTATCTTTATCGGTTGTATATCTATATTTATTATAAAGCCATTTACTGAGTTAGTGTCAACCATCAACCGAGTCCCAACTCAATTAGGAAAGTTAAATTAATGTCCTTTCATATTTAAAATAAATTATATTGTTTATGGGATACATTAGCTTTTTATTTTAAAACCTATAGCAAAATTTTAAATTTTATTATGTATATTATTATTATTATGCATAGTTTAAATACCTAAATTTCATACACATGGGAGTTAGGATTTCTAATTAATCTTTATACAAGGTAATTCATAAGATTTTTGTTTTTGAAAGATAATTCACAATAGATTTGATTTTGTTTGGAAAGAAAAAGGCTAAACAAGTTGGGATGAAATGACAAGCTTTATATGAATTATTAAAGTCAAAATGCAGTATATTAAATCTGTGATGTTAATCGTGGGTATTTTTCTTTCTTTCTTTTTGGTAATAATAGTGGGGAAAGAAAATTTTGGGCAAATCAAAGATTGAACAAGTAATTCTTAAAACTAGAAAAAGTAAAGAAGAGAAATCAGATAATTAAAAAGAGAAGCAAGTGACCACGTCTTATTCTAAAACCCATTATTAGCGTAACTCCTATTTTACCATCCTTCTTGGTGCTGCTGACAATTGCCAAATAGAGCTACCTAGTACCTACCCACCCACTTAACAGATAAAAATACAACTTAAACCCTTCTTCTTCTTCTTATGGAAAAGAATTATTCAACATCAAATGGTCACCCACAATGTTTGACAGTTAGAAGATAGGTTTATTGTGGGATGCTCTTACTCTGTCAATAATTAACATCATAATCTTGATATTAGTGTTGGTGGGATATAATTATATAATATAATCTTTTTTCTTTTCTTTTTATCTTCGAATTAGTCATGGTAAAATAATAAAACGACTCGAATTAACCTAACAGGGCTGGTTTTGTTCTTTTAACCAGATATTAAAGTAGGTTTAATTTCTCTATTAATTATCTACAATAATTAGCAAAATACCCTTTACATATAATATTGATTTAAAATACATGATAATAATATTTACTCTAGCATAATTATACATAGAAAATAATTAATAATATCATTAAACATATTAGGTGAAGTTAAAATTGAGTTATATTTGAATATATCAAGTTAAGGTTGTGAGGGCAAAAACCACCCAATTCCGTTCCATTGCCATTTCTACTGTGAATATTTGGATTTTATTACTAAACAAGTTAGTAAAAAAATTTAAAAATCAAACACACTCTATCAATATTCATTTTAAAATAATTTCATAAATAATTTATTAATTTAAAATTTTACAAATTTAAAAACATTGAAAAGAAATAAAATAAAATTCAATTTTTTAAAAAAATTTACAATACACAAAGTAATGTTAGAAAAATAATTATAAAATTTATTTTGAAGGGTAAATTAACTTCATTTAATATCTAAAATATATACTTAGACTAATCTGTATTCAAAGTTACAAAGTTGATGAAAAACAGGGAAAATGAGAATAACTTTTTTTTATTTTACAGATAAGATAGCAATGACCTTGGTGGCAATAGATGTTGAATTACAGGTAGTTTTGAACAACTTGGTAAAATTGAATTTGGCTTTTCTTATTTATTTTCCGTCTGCTGATTGCCTTTGTTTATCCTATTTCTTCATACTTAACAATTCCTTGACGCATCAAAATTATTGGGAACAAATTAAATTAAACAAAAAAATATGCTTCTCCAGTCTTAAACCAACAGCATAAACAAATAATTTAACATAATATATGATGGTAACCACAACATTTATTAATTACATTTCCCAAATTCAAATAAGGATTAAGGATGGGGTCGACCTTTTCCCTTCATGTATACACAGCTTGCAACCCTCTGCTATAAATATGGGGTATTCTTGTTTCTTAGCTTCCCATCTTACCTTAAACCTCATTCATCTTCATTCTAATTTTTAGGTTTTCTTGGTTTCATTTGGTAGCAGAAACATGGGGTTCTCACTCAAACTTCCGTATTGCTGTCTAGTGTCTATCATGATGCTATTACCTGCACTGTGTTACTCCGACAAATTCGACAAGTCAACAGCAACTTACTATAGCCGTCCTGACGGCTTAGGCACTCCAAGTATATACATTTCTCCTATGATACATATATGCATATTTATTTTCTTACTAAATATTTGTATATATGAGCTAACAATCATGTGATTCCAGGTGGGGCTTGCGGGTTTGGAGAATATGGAAGGAATATCTCTGATGGTAATGTTGCTGGGGTTTACAGGCTCTACAACAATGGAATTGGCTGTGGTGCTTGCTATCAGGTAAATCCTCAACACCCTTAAGTTATAATATTGATATTATGCGTGTAACGATCATAAATTATGTTTCTCGGACTACTCCAATAAGCAAGTGGCTGGTTATTTTAGGTTGCCAACTAATGCCACTCGGTATTTGTTTAATGAAATAACTGTCAGGTTAGGTGCACAACAAGCCCTCAAATCTGTACTGATAAAGGGGTGAACATAGTGGTGACTGACTATGGCCAAGGCGACAACACCGATTTCATCCTCAGTCACCACGCATTTGAAGCGATGGCACAACCAGGCACCGCGGATCGTCTGTTTGCTTACGGAGTTGTTGATGTGGAATACCAAAGAGTTCCCTGTCAATACGTTGGTCATAAGATCCAGGTTAAGGTTCATGAAAATAGCAGAAACCCAGATTACTTGGCCATTATAATGCTGTACCAAACTGGTAAAAGTGATATACTATCCGTAGATTTTGGGCAGCAGGTAATCAATCAAAATGCTCTAACTCTATGCCAACCTTTGATGTTATATATTGCTATTAAAAGGAATTGAAAGTAATTAGTTTTGATGGTAAAATGCAGGGAAAATGGGTAGAAATGAGAAGGTCGTTTGGGGCAGTTTTCGACATGTCAAATCCACCATTGGGAGCCATCAGTTTGAGGTTCAATGTGCAGGACAGCGCCGGCAGCAAATGGGCGGTGGAGGCACCGAATGTTATTCCTCCTAATTGGAAAGCTGGAGTCGCTTATGATACCAATATTCAGCTTTAGTAAACTGCATCACAATTCTCAGCTATGGTTGCTATGTTAATGTTGTAAAGTCAGTAAGTTGTTTGTTTATTATATTTAAAAAAAAAAGTGCGTATTAGTTTATAATAAGACAGCAAAGTGCTCAAACTTGGGTTTGTGCTCAATAATCATAAAAAGTTGGGGATGTGTAGCTTTGCCTGATATGTTTGTGGGAAATCAATAAAGTTGTTCTTGGAGAGAGATTTTCCTTATGTTTCTTTGAATATATATATATATATATATATATATATTATTAAATAATCTTCCAAAATATTTATAATTTTTAATAGTTACAATTATTAAAAAAATAAGTAATTCAAAAGTTCAAAAAAGAAAAATAATTATAAATGATAAATTATTATAATTATTAAATATTTACTTGAATAATAATGTTTCTTGCTAAGAGATTTGACTATCTAAATAAATATCTATTTGGATACAAGTTCTTTATTAAAATGATATTTTTATTATACATTGTTCAATGTTTATTGTTCCATCAATGTAAAATACGAAAGGTCATTGAGCTTCAGTTTATCCTTAAGTTTATTCACCAATAATTCTTTTACACACCAACATATGTACAGTGACAATATATAAAACTTTACAAAAATGAAATGATTATTCATCTTGAAGCCTTTGTAAAAAGCCCAAATTGTCCGGCCCACTCAAAACAGGCCCAATTAACAACCCAAAATCCTAATTACCCTAGCCCAATACAGACCCTAGCCCAAAATCCAAAACAAGCCTTCAGAAACCCTAGTAGCGAGAGGCTTAGCGCCATGACCGCCTCGCCTAGCGAACGCTTACAAGACGTTGGCTCTCCTCGCTCACCTCATAAGCGTCGCACACGCCAGTACACGTCTCCTACTGAATCTGCAATGATCACAAACAAGAGATAGCAAAAAAATATAGCAAGAATCAAGGGATTTATTTTGTTTTATTATTATTTCTCTAAGATTCGGCTATAAAACCGAATGATGATAGTGTAAAATGGGGGGATTTCAGTGTAAAAAAGGAGAAATAGAGAGGAAAATACTGAGATTACAAAGTTTTTAAAGGTGAATCGAGTCTATTTTTTATTTTTGTCTTTTTTATTTGTATTTATTTTTCGTTTAAAATATAAAGAAAAGGGGGAAGAGACTTACCTGATCGCTGGAGTAGTCAGGCCGGTGTCTTCTCCGGCGAAATCGGGGCGTGGTGATGTAGGCCGAGCGGCGGCGCGAAACTAGGTTAAGAAAAACCTAGCAGAGCACCTTTCTCCCATTTTTCCTCTGTTGATTTGAAGAAAGAAAAATGAAATAGAATTGGGTTTTTTTTTTAAAAAAAAATTAGTTTTTGTATTGAAGACAAAACGACGCCGTTTTACCCAAGCCTTAACCCGCGCGGTGACCCGACCCGGAGGGGAGGATCCGCGCGTTCTGGCCAATTGGGGAATTTGTGCGTGCGGTCCTCCCTTTTTGCAATGCGCTTCAATTAGATCTGTTTTGTTTTTAAAAATTGGCCGCGTATTTTATTTTTGTTTTGATTTGGTCCCTCAATGCGCAGCGTTTTGGAGGGTGGGATTAATTTCCCTCTTAGTCCCCCATTGTTGCTCGTGCGTTCGAGTTGGTCCCTTTTTATTTATTTTTGAATTCGCCCCTTGCTTTTTCATCTTTTATTCAATTTAATCCATTTTTTTAAAAACTATTTTAATTTTTTTACGTTATTATTTTATGGTACTATTACTTGTTATTATTACTATTATTGTCTATTATTATTATTATTATTATTATTATTATTATTCATTATTTTCATGTACATATTTTACATTTTCTTTTCATACCTTTTTATATACATATATATATATGCATTGGCATTTTATAGCACACATACATCTTTTATATTTCACAGTCCACGCACATATGCCTGCATTTTCTATAATATATATATATATATATATATATGTATATGTTCTTAGAATTATTATAAGGTTTTGTTGTTGTTCTATCTGGTGTATTTCATGTTTACATATATGTATACTTGTATATGCTGTTTTAATATATGCATATATATGTTTTCAAATTTTATTTATGTTTCATACTTATATTTTGACAATACATATATACATGCATATTTTAAATTAAAGTGTTTATTTCATATTGTACATTTTTTAAAATGTACTTTTTGGGAAATATATTTTGGTTTATTAAAATCATCATATTTTACAAATTTCTAAAATATTTGGCATTCATGATTCTCGAGAAAGATCGTGTCCTAACTGATTGGATCGTGATCATTTTTTGATGAATTTAGAAAGCCAAGTATTTGTTTTGCAATAAATTCACAAATTTCAAATAAAGCTTATTCTCGAGGATTCAAAATGTTGGGTCCTAACTTATCGGTCCGATATTTTGACTTCTCGAAATAAGAATTTTCAAAAGCAAAAGGCAATATTCGGGTATTTTGAAGATTTAAAACATTGTGCCCTAACTCACTGGGTGTGGTGTTTTATTTCTTTGAAATAAAAATGTCTTATTATTTTGATTCATTCATGAAATAAAAAGTTTCCTTTTAAAATCTTTCAAATTTTCGACACCAAGGCATTAAAAAAATCAATTTGGTACCAATTTTGGGCGTTACGAGGGTGATAATCCTTCCTCGTGCTTAACTGACTCCCGGACTCATTTTCTCAAATTTCGTAGACCAAAATTATTTTTAAGGTGAGCCGATCACACCTTAATAAAGGATTGGTGGCGACTCCAGTTTTTGTTTTTTAAAAGTCGACAACTAAATTTTTGTTTTCAAAAAACGGTTTCGACAACTTGGCGACTCCGCTGGGGACTTTAGAGAGTCGAGCCATAAACTGCTTATATTTGTCTTTGTGTTGAAAATCAAAAGTTTTTAAAAAATTCATGAGTTCCCTTCGCACTCATTGATGTTTTATCATGGTATTTTGGCAACTTTGCATTTGCATTTTACATTACATGGTCAAGTTTACCCTTTAAGTGGGTGCGAGAAACTAGTCCTTCGTGAGGTTTTCACCTCCATGCAGGGTAGTGGACCGCTTCCGGGATACATCCGTACCTATGTCTTCGTGAGATTTTCATCTCCGTGCAGCCATAGGGAAATGTATTCCCCTGAACTGAACTCGGTCCATATGAGCCTATAATGGGTGAGGATCGATGAATCTGCTGGTTCGGGTACCCTTACTCTAGAAACTAAACCTCATATAGTGAGCTTTAAGAACTTGCCCTAGGTAGAGCTATACCAAACCTTAGAGGATTCCTGAATAAATGTTCTTGCTATTTCATGTTTGTATTGGATTATATCTTTTTGGTGCGATACTGACTTGGGTTTATTTTGTTTTGATTACATGACATCATGATTGCATTGCATTTACATCTTAGAAAAGAGATGTTGATTTGAGCTCGATTACTAGATTAGAAAGCTTGTTATGGAAAACGAGTTTCTTGATAAGGTGGAAGATAATACGGTGGTCCGAAGAAAACATGGCACGAAAAGCCTAACAAGAGGAGTATACGACTTTGCTGCATGACCTGAGGATTCAAATTGTCAAAGATTATTCAAAAGTCATCACAAGATCCCAACCTCCTAAAGAAGTTAATGAACGTGAGTGAGCAAGGAGTTACGACCTAAATCAACAAAAAGGAGCTCAAATTCGTGAGATACATCTTAATATCTGAATGGCTGATGTCTTTGCTTGGAGTACGAGGGCGAAGCTGTATATATATCCGCTTTGTGTAAATAGATTTGTTTTCTAGCGAGGTTTTCTAATAAAGAATTGAACCAGAATCAACGTCTCTTTTTGCATCCATTTTGTACATTTGCATTACATTACATCATATGCATCAAACACCTCTAAATGATTCTAATTGATTAAAATCATTCCTCAGTTAACCTGGAAACCAACCAAACTTCGTTTCAGCACTTGAGTAAATGCTAGAGAAGTAGACCAAATATTGTAAAGATTGGAGCAAATGCAAATACAGATGAAAAAGCAATTGACCAAATTTCAACAAGATATGAGAGATCAACTATTAGAATTCCAAAGAGATATGATGAGCCAATTAACCCAGTTATTGGGTAAATGGTTAGAAAAAGGGAAAAGTCCAGCGGTTCACTTTGGGGATAATAATGAAGACCCTGCCTATCCCCCAGAATTTACCCCAATAAGTGTTCAGATCCAGCCAGATGCACATCCACGAGGGGCACTCTTTACTATCGAGCCTCAAGAATATCGACCGGTACATCGACAACGATGAATCACTCGACAGCCCGTGTTCTAATCTAAGAGGCAATCTAACCGATCTGTTGCTTTTAATGACCCAATGAAACAAAAGAGACAAGAGTAGAGCACCCAGATACTGTAAAAGCCCCAAGGAATAAGGGGAATAAGGTGGATAATGCAAGTAGGTACAATAGGGGCTACTCAAAACCAACCACTGTGGGGCAGCCAAAGACAAAGACCACCAGGCATCAGGCCCCTTTAAAGCAAGAACCTTGCATGAGGACAAATACAGGAAGGCTTCAGGTCACACCCATGCCGATGTCGTATAGAGAGTTATATCAAGGCTTATTTGATGAACACGTTGTTTCCCCTTTTCATGTGAAGCCTCTACAACTTCCGTATCCCGAATGGTATGATGCGAACGCGCAATGTGACTACCATGCGGGAATTACATGACATTCAATAGAGAATTGCATTGCCTTCAAGAAGCTAGTTGAAAGACTCATCAACATGTGTGTTGTCAAGTTTGGTGACTCATCGAGTGCAGAAAATTTACTACCCAATCACATTGATAATGGGATGAATACGACATATGAAGAAGAGTTGGAAAGTGTTCATATCAATGCCGTATATGAAGACACACTTGAAAAGGGACCTTGTTAGATATCCACCCTTATAAACTTGGGAGCGTCTAAATAATCGGATTGTAAAAGAAATCTCTGTAGCATCTAGGGCTTACTTAGAGTAATGTTCAGAACACACTTGTTGTCTTTAGCCTAGAGGCAATAAGAATTCCTTTATGAAATAGGCTCGCGTCTGAACATTATTATTTTAATGAAATACATTATTGCAATCATCTTTGAGCAAATGTTCTTTCATTCTTTACGATTTTTTTCTTTCATTTTTTTTGGATTTTTCTGCCAAACCATTCATTCATTCATATTATTCATATATTCTTTTGTATATTCTTTGGTACCCACTATGGGTCCCCAAATATCAATGACATGAGTGACGCTGCTACAGACTCAGAATCTCCTTTTGAGTGAGACATGTGTTTAGAAGGATCTCATAACTTTGAAGATGACATGGATTGTAGCTTATCTCCAGACTTATTGAGGATGGTAGAGTAAGAGGATAGACAGATCCTACTTCACAAAGGATCATTAAAAGTTATGAGCTTGGTGAAGATTGGAATTGATATGACTTCAAAGACTAAGCAAGACATTATTGAGTTACTTCAACAATTCAAAGATGTCTACGCATGGTCATACCAGGATATGCCCAGGTTAAGCACTATCATTACAATCTAAACAACAGCACGATATTAGAAATTTACAGTATGTTTAAGATTAATATCATGAATGATGCAATGAAAACTCTACTGGAGCAGTACCTCTCTCTTTAGTTCATCACGGTTTTTTCTACTGAAGTTGAAATTCTTTCTTTCCGGGTATTGGCTGAGCAAGTTAGATGAAGCAAAACAAATCCAATCGCAATGTGATCAATTGAACTTGATAAAAGGAAGAAGACTAAAAGCTATTCATCACCGTTAGATGTACCGAAAGTGAATGATGCGAGCCTATAACAAAAGGTTCATCCTAGAGAATTCCACGAGGGTGACCAAATGTTGCAAATCCTCCCTCTACGAAAAATATTTTGGAGGGAAACAGATGCCAAATTGGGAGGAACCTTATGATTATAGAGAAGATTTTTTTCAAAGGAGCTTTGATTTTAAGCGAGATGGATGATAAACCTGCAAAGTCTTGTAAACTCAGATTCAGTTAGGAAATACTCCGCTTAAAGAATGAGAGGACCAAGGTAAAAGCCCACAAATGGCAGTTTGAGTCCGAAAAAGAAAAAAGAAAAAAGAAAAAAGAAAAAGTAAAATGGAGAGGCTAAGGTGAAAACCCGCAAAGGGCGCCTTAGACCAAAGGGGATTTGAGTTGAAAACCCAAAAAGGGCGGCTCAAATATTGATTAGAATGGGGCATGAGATTATCGGAGCAGCTCAAATACTGATCAGAGTGGGGCATGCAGTGGTCTTGCTATACCTAAATCAATAGGAAAGGGAATGCGACATTTTGTGGCATCGACAAAGTATTGTAGATCTCCTAAACACATGTTAAACTTAGGATGGTCTTCAGAAAGTTTGTATGGAGAAGTTCAAGCTGCGATATTTGGGGCACCTAATCCTTATACTATTTTTGTTATTCTTGGAACACTTTATTCATTTCCAAGATACGCATTCCTAAATCAATGTCTTTGTTATCCATCTTTATTATCTCTGATAATTTATTCATTTCGAGTTATGCTCAGAACCAATTCAGTTTTATCCATCATTTTGTTCTCTTTGCAAGTGTGTTGCATTAGAGTAATGATTAATAGACTAATAAAACTTTCACAAGGGAAGTTTTGCATATTACTCTAAAAGTTTCTAAATAATATAGGAACCTTAAACATGACTATTGTTTAGAACGCACCAAGTTCAAATGTTGGAAATCTAATAAGGAAGAGTCTAAATTAAGACTATCCCTTTGAATTTTGTTGTCTAAAACATCGATTGAACAAAATGGCAATATGTCGTGTTGGTGACAAAGCTTAGATGAACAAGCAAGCAATGATCACCGAATAATAAGAAGAAGTTGTTCTTGGAGAAGAAAATTCTTCATTTGTGCATGAGCATTTGGTAGGACACCTTGGGAATGGTGTAAGAGACCAAAGAGTTTCACATCCTGTATCATTGAATTGTGATAACAGAGGATTGAGAAAAGCCAAATCTTTTTACTCTTGGGTTACAACGGGAGAAAGATGGTACAAATTTTATGCCCCAATAGATCAAACTTAGAGGTTTACAGTGGAGGGCAATCTGGTCAAGTGTTTCTTTAGAGACGCCAGCCGAGCAAGAAGACGCTATAGCACATTAGCGATGAAACTTTAACTTTGAGTAATGATAACCTAAGTGATAAAGAAGGATCATTCTCAAAACATGACATTCTGCATTCATTCAAATGTCATTCATACACGTCTAGTTAGGAGCATTTGATTCATTCTGATCATGTCATCCTAATCACTAGGCATAATTAGGTTCATAAATTGAATTATATAGGTCATGTTCCCAAGAGAATAAACCGGCGGAACCATAGATCTTACTTCCTTAGCAGTGCAGTGGAACAGATTGAAGCTACGACGGCGGATCTGGTTTCCCTGATATTACAATTAAAAAGATTGAAGCCACAATGGCGGATCTTACTTCCTTAGCGGTGCAGTGGAACAGATTGAAGCTACGACGGCGGATCTGGTTTCCCTGATATTGCAATTAAAAAGATTGAAGCCACAACAGTGGATCTTACTTCCTTAGCAGTGCAGTGGAACAGATTGAAGCTACGACAGCAGATCTAGTTTCCCTGATATTGCAATTAAAAAGATTGAAGCCACAACGGCGGATCTTACTTCCTTAGCAGTGCAATGGAATAGATTGAAACTACGACGGCGGATCTAGTTTTCCTGACATTGCAATTAAAAAGATTGAAGCCACAACGGCGGATCTTACTTCCCTGACGGTGCGATGGAACAGATTGAAGCTACGACGGCGGATCTGGTTTCTCCGACATTGCAGTTGAACAAATTGAAGATTACAGATCTTATCTCCCTAGGCAGTAGTGGAGTAGATCGAAGATGGCAGATTTTACCTCCCTGAGGTTACAGTGGAGTACATTGAGGCCAATAATTCTATCTCCCTGGGCAGCAGTGGAATAGATTGAAGATTTCAGATATTGTCTCCCTAAGCAGTAGTGGAGCAGATCAAAGATGGTGAATTTTACCTCCCTGTAGTTACAGTGGAGTATATTGAAGCCAGTAATTCTATTTCCCTGAGCAGCTGTGGAGATTTCAGATCTTGTCTCTCTAAGCAGTGGTGGAGTAGATCAAAGATAGTGGATTTTACCTCCATGTGGTTACAGTGGAGTACATTGAAGCCAGTTACCCTATTTCCCTGATATTGCAGTGAAGTAGATTAAAATGATGGATCTTATCTCTCTGAAGTTGCAGTAGAGCAGATCGCATCAGACTTATCTTTAAAGTTGCAGCAGAATAAGTTGAAGCTACAAGTTTTATCTCCCTGAAGTTGCAGTGGAGCAGACTAAAGATAGCAAATTTTGTTCTTTTGAGAAGCTACAAGGTACAAATCTTATCTCCCTGACGTTGCAGTGGAGTGGATCGAAGCACTGGTTCCTATACCTCTGAAGATGCAGTAGGAATGAACGAGGCTACCTGAGGAAGAAAAGTACTGATAAAGTTGAAGCTTAGTAAGACCGGGCACAATTGGGCTTTTAGTCTTTGCTCTATTCCCGTTACACGACAATGAGCAAAGAGGGGCAGCTGTAAAAAGCCCAAATTGTCCGGCCCACTCAAAACAGGCCCAATTAACAACCCAAAATCCTAATTACCCTAGCCCAATACAGACCCTAGCCCAAAATCCAAAACAAGCCTTCAGAAACCCTAGTAGCAGTAGGCTTAGCGCCATGTTGCCTCGCCTAAGCAGCAACGCTCGCACGTTGGCTCTCCCTCGCTCACCTCCCAAACGTCGCACACGCCGTACACGTCTCCTACGAATCTACAACAGATCACAAACAGTAGATAGCAAAAAAATATAGCAAGAATTAAGGGATTTATTTTGATTTATTATTATTTCTCTAAGATTCGGCTATAAAACCGAATGATGATAGTGTAAAATGGGGGGATTTCAGTGTAAAAAAGGAGAAATAGAGAGGAAAATACTGAGATTACAAAGTTTTTAAAGGTGAATCGAGTCTATTTTTTATTTTTGTCTTTTTTATTTGTATTTATTTTTCGTTTAAAATATAAAGAAAAGGGGGAAGAGACTTACACAGTCACGGAGTAGTCGGTAGGTGTCTTCTCCGGTGAAATCGGGCGTGGTGATGTAGTAGAAGCGTGCATGAAACTAGGTTAAGAAAAACCTAGCAGAGCACCTTTCCCCCCTTTTTCCTCTGTTGATTTGAAGAAAGAAAAATGAAATAGAATTGAGTTTTTTTTTTTAAGAAATTTTAGTTTTTGTATTGAAGACAAAACGGCGCCGTTTTACCCAAGCCTTAACCCGTGCGGTGACCCGACCTAGAGGGGAGGATCCGCGCGTTCTGGCCAATTGAGGAATTTGTGCGTGCGGTCCTCCCTTTTTGCAATGCGCTTCAATTAGATCTGTTTTGTTTTTAAAAATTGGCCGCGTATTTTATTTTTGTTTTGATTTGATCCCTCAATGCGCAGCGTTTTGGAGGGTGGGATTAATTTCCCTCTTAGTCCCCCATTGTTGCTCGTGCGTTCGAGTTGGTCCCTTTTTATTTATTTTTGAATTCGCCCCCTGCTTTTTCATCTTTTATTCAATTTAATCCATTTTGTTTAAAAACTATTTTAATTTTTTTACGTTTTTAAAAACTATTTTAATTATTATTATTATTATTATTATTATTCATTATTTTCATGTACATATTTTACATTTTCTTTTCATACCTTTTTATATACATGTGTATATATATATATATATGCATTGGCATTTTATAGCATACATACATCTTTTATATTTCACAGTCCACGCACATATGCTGCATTTACTATAATATATATATATATATATATATATATATATGTATAAGTTCTTAGAATTATTATAAGGTTTTGTTGTTGTTCTATCTGTGTATTTCATGTTTACATATACGTATACTTGTATATGCTGTTTTAATATATGCATATATATGTTTTCAAATTTTATTTATGTTTCATACTTATATTTTGACAATACATATATACATGCATATTTTAAATTAAAGTGTTTATTTCATATTGTACATTTTTTTAAATATAGTTTTGGGAAATATGTTTTGGTTTATTAAAATCATCATATTTTACAAATTTCTAAAATATTTGGCATTCATGATTCTCGAGAAAGATCGTGTCCTAACTGACTGGATCGTGATCATTTTTCGATGAATTTAGAAAGCCAAGTATTTGTTTTGCAATAAATTCACAAATTTCAAATAAAGCTTATTCTCGAGGATTCAAAATGTTGGGTCCTAACTTATCTGGTCCCGATATTTTGACTTCTAAATAAGAATTTTCAAAAGCAAAAGGTAATATTCGGTATTTTGAAGATTTAAAACATTGTGCCCTAACTCACTGGGTGTGGTGTTTTATTTCTTTGAAATAAGAATGTCTTATTATTTTGATTCATTCATGAAATAAAAAGTTTCCTTTTAAAATCTTTCAAATTTTCGACACCAAGGCATTAAAAAAATCAATTTGGTACCAATTTTGGGCGTTACGAGGGTGCTAATCCTTCCTCGTATGTGAATCGACTCCGGACTCATTTTCTCAAATTTCGTAGACCAAAATTATTTTTAAGGTGAGCCGATCACACCTTAATAAAGGATTGGTGGCGACTCCAGTTTTTGTTTTTTAAAAGTCGACAACTAAATTTTTGTTTTCAAAAAACGGTTTCGACAGCCTTCATTAATTTTACATGATTTTATGCTTAACTTCACTTACCAACATAAAATATAAAAAGTCACATAATTTTTATATACTGGATCGACATTATATATTGTCAGTATAATAAGACGCAAGTTAGAATCTTTTTATTTAAAAATTAAATAAGAGTAATAAATAGTTCTAAATATTATATAAAAATTAGATACAAAATAAATAGATAAAAGAGAATAATTATAAAAGACTATACTTAGATCACAATTTCTAAAATCTTTTTGAAAATTACATACATTGTTATTATTACAGTTTTGTTACAAAAGTACAAAAATTTATTTTGTTACAATTTAATAAAATAATGGTGGTCTTTCAAAAAATATTTAACCAAAATCACATTTGAGGCTTGGTGATGAGAATGTTGAATATGTGTTGCTAAACTCCTTTTCCTAGTAAAAGGAATTTTAAAGTTTTGGATGTTCTAGTTTGTGAAATTTAAAATAATTTTATTCTTTATTTTTCAGTATTTATAATTCTTTGCTTAATTACAAATATTAATGTTTATTGAATATAGGGCTCGTATAGATAACTTAGAATATTTGGCTTATCAATTAGAATTACTAAATTCATAATTGTTTAATTATTCTTATAACAACCCAAAAGTCAATATAGTGTCAATAAATATAGTTTTAGGATTCTATTTTTGTAAATTGAGCCCGTAAATATTATTAATTATTTATAGGATTATTTTATAAGTGAATTGAATTCGAATTAGTAATTTGGCTGAATTAGTTATTAATTAAGGTTTAAGGATTAAATCATTAAAATTTAATTATTATATTTTTTTATAAAAGATTTGAGGACCACAATGGTTATTAAACCATTGTTCTTACAAAGCTGGAGTTATACCGTATAAAACATTAAAATAAAGGGGAAGATGATAACTATCATCTTTTTCATTTCTTCTTTCCTTGGCCCAACCTAAAGAGAAGAAAGGGTTTCAAGTTATTTCAAATTTCAAACCTTCGATTGGTAAGTCATTTCAGGTCCATTTATCGTGAATTTTATGTTTTTGATATCATATTATTGTTAAAGTTTTCAAAAATTGTCATTAATAATTTATTGAAGTTTTGGTGCTAAATTGTTAAATTTTGAGTTTAAATATAAAAAGATTAAGCTATAAAGTTTAAATGTTAATTTTGTATCATAAGGACTAAAGTGAATTATTTGTAAAGCTGATATGAGATTTTGATAAAAATAGATAGTAGAGAGTTTATAGAGGATGAGACTGAAATCGGATTGGAAAACGAAACTCAAATTTGAAAGATATGGCTATTTCAGTTTTAGGGACTAAATTGGATAAAATGCAAAAATTAGAGAACATTCAAAAATAAAATTAAACTGATACATGCTTATAAGAGGATGATATAAGATGTTTGGAATTGATAAATTGATCTGATTTATTGTATAGATCAAGAATTAGATAACTAGAGATAATCGCGGAAAAACTAAAATTATCGACTAGTACTCCCTGCAAATTCAACTTGTTTGTTGTTTTTGTAAATTAAGTTCATATGGTATGATTGTATTTGAATTATGAATTTGTATATGTTTGATAGCAATTTGAATATGATTATGATTATGATTATTGACTGTGGACAATGAAATGAGAAGAACTTACTCAAATCATGGAAGAGCAAGTACAAATTTGAAAATTCACCAAAAATTGTACAAATCGATTTAGAGGTTGAATAAAACATGAAATTAAATCTTATTGAGCCTAGTTTTGTATAAAAGCAACGGTGTAAGAAATGGAGTTGTAGATTATGAGATATAATAATTTTTATGAGATAAGGTCAGAATGATTTTGGGTTCCCTTGTTCTAATTTTGAAAAATCATTATAAATTGTACAAAAATTTTTAAGATATTAAATTTATATTTAAATGCTTTATGAGTCTATTTTCAAGAGAAACAAACAGAAACATCATACCAACCCCATACTAAGAGATAATTAATTTTTAGTAAAGAAAGGTCGAAGCTTTCAAGCAACAGAACAGGGGCAAATTTGAAGATTTTACTGTACTGATTGGATAAAGTAAAAATTCTTAAATTTTTATGGTAAAATATATTTGAGTCTAGTTTTAAAAAAAACAAGCGGATCTTAATTTTGAATTTTGTAGCTCAAGATATAAATAATTTAATGACTATGACACAAGTGGACAACTTTAATATGAACTTATTAGTAAATAGTGGAATTATAATTACTGTTACATATAAACATGTTATACTAAAGCTAAAGATTCTAATATATATACATATAGGATGCGGAATGAAGAGGAGGAAATAATAGAAGAGTTATAAAATGAATTAATAGTTGATTATGATTGATCAAATCATATTGGTGTGAACTTGATTGATTATTGAGATAAAATGTTAAATTGAATTAAATTGAAAATATCATAACTTTGTGAAATTTGTTTGAAATTGAGACGAATCATGCTATGCTATGTATGTAATGATATATTGATTGATGAATTGATGATATTGAGATCGATAGAATGAGAATAGAACTTATAATGAAATTGAATTATTGGTTGATAGATTGGAAATGATGAAATGTAAATCAAGTTCAATCATACATTGGAAAATGATTACCCTATTAATCGATCAGGTGAAGTCAAATATAGGGTAGATTGAGGTGAGTTACTTCGATTATATGCCGATGAGCATTAGACGCATTTTCCTTCAGACATTCAAATGAGTGCTGGTTACAAACTAATTACTCCAGAAGTTTTGATGAGGCACCGTGTGCCAAAATGTTACTTCGACTACGTGCCGATGAGTGTTGGGCACAAATTATACTTCCTATCACACCAATGAGTGCAATCTATTTTTTGGGATTATCCGATGAGGCACTAGATGCCAATTTTAAAAAGAATTGATCGTAGTCGCTCCGATGATGAATGTGGTATTCTATAGTTTAGGCTCGGTGATCGGGTCGAGTGTAGGATGCTACAATTCTAATACCTTATAACGAATAACATGATTGGATATAAACTAGATACGCAATTTATATTGTGGATGTGTAGTTTAGTTTAAATGAATGCTACTTGTTGAATATAGTGGGAGGTTGGGTGTTGTTTATTTATTCAGTTTTAGAATAAATGACAATCATAATCTATTTACCGAATTTTTAATGAATAAGATATGAAAATAATAAGTTGACATGACATAATAAATATGATAATAAGTTTGCCAATTTAGATTTCAAAAAAAAAAAAACTGAACTTAATGAATTTAACAATTATTGTTTGGTTTAAAAATTCAAAAGTACATAAATTAAAATGACCAAATTAAAAATATGTATTAAACCAACAACTTTTATAAAATACAGGGACTCATAGAAATATTTAACTTTTTGTTGAAAAAAGATTAAACATAAATTTCATAGCCATTGGCGTGATGCAATAGCAGACAAACAATATATTGAGGAGTATGAATCAACATTCTTAGATCAATCTATCATGCTATCCGCTACTCGATTACCTTTTAGATAAATGTAGTTATTATAATAGTTAAAAGATTGTCTTATTGTAATTACAGTGAAACTCTTTTAAATCGATTTTGAAATTTTATTTTTATTAAATGATATTTCATTTAATTTGTGTGATTGGTGATTATTTGAAAAAAACATATGTTTGGTGGCAATTTATGATTTTGTAACAAAATTTCTAGTCAATTTATTCGTCAAATTTTATTAATAAAATAAGATTAATCAATTCTAGAAATTTAAAACTTTTTTGGTATGATTCGATTCAAATAAACCGGTTTGAGAAAATGAAAATATGGATCAAGTACTGACAGAAAGGCCAGGACAAGGCATGTGTGGATCTAAACGTTATAAATATCATTCTTCTTATTGTAAAATATGCGAAAATGATAAATACAAATGCAGAATATTAAATCTGAGGTGCTGGTCGTATTTGAGTAACAGTGGGGACACAACATTTTGGTCCGAGGCAAATTAAGGATTTAATAAGTAAGGAGAAGCAAGTGACCACATCTTATTCTAAAACCCATCATTACTAGTATAGACAGGTGTCAAATGACCAGTGGAGGCTCCTAACCTTTGTCCTCATTCACAACAGCCAAGAATTTTCTGTTCTCTTCAACAGATTGCTCCACGTTTCTCCTCTTATTCTCCATTACTAAAAGATATTTTTGCTCTCAATCTCTAGTATAAATGTACCAAAAAATGATCCATCGAACAGAATGAAGGAATTCATTTTCTCATTTTCTGATCTCTTTTATTTTTCTGCATATGCTCAGTATTTAGTCTATGTCTTACACTTTTCTTAACTTTCATATTTTACCATCTTTCTTGTTTTTCTCTGCTATCTTACCACCCAATGTGCAGCTGAGAATCGCCAAATAAGAATATAACTTTTTTAAACTTTTTAAACCTAAAAAAAAATGTTAATTAAGAGGGAGGTTGTCTGATTCCTTATGTGATGCCTTTATTAATTTGTTCCCCCAAATTTTGACAGTCATGATAATACCTTGGAATATAGCTTTTTGGTGGTGCCTCAGAAAATTGGCCTTCGCTTTTGTAATTTATTTTCCGTCAGCTGATTCTTTATACCAATTCTTCGTACGTGACTTCCTTGAGGCATCAAAATATTAGAGGAAAACCAACTTACAAGAAATAAAGTCTGCATCTCTAGTCTTAAACCAATAGCTTAAACAAATAATTTAGTCCCCGAAATAACTTACGTGTAAACTTCCAAAATAGACCGGCAGATATAGACACGAGTCTTCCAAAAACTGAAGGGAATGTTTACAAAAGTCATACACAACATTTATTAACATAATACAATAAATACAAAAAGATGTAAATTAAAGATGTAATAAGTACTGAGACAATAGAATAGAAAAGAAGAGAAATCAGATAATCAAAAAGAGAAGCAAGTGACCACATCTTATTCTAAAACCCATTATTAGCTTAATTCATATTTTACCATCTTTCTTGTTTTTCTCTGGTATCGTACCACCCAATGTGCTGCTGACTACCTACCGTACTTAACAAATAAAAATACAACTCAAACCATTATTATTATTATTATTATTTTCAAAAATTCACACCTGTAATCTAATTGCCAAGATTTTGAAGAATAAATATTCAACATCAACTTGTTGTACAAACATGAGCCAGCAAAAGAAAACAGAAAGATTAATGATAGCTCTCAGCCCCAATTTTTGACAGTCATCTCATGGTAGTGCTTTAGAAGATAGCTTTCTGGAGGTGCCTCAGAATATCGACCTTCGCTTTTGTTATTTGTTTATACCAATTCTTCGTACTTGACTCCCTGGAGGCATCAAAATATTTGAGGAAAAACAACTTACAAGAAATAAAGTCTGCATCTCTAGTCTTAAACCAATAGCTTAAACAAATAATTTAGTTCCCGAAGTAACTTACGTCTAAACTTCCGAAATAGACCGGCAGATATAGCCACGAGTCTTCCAAAAACTGAAGGGAATGTTCACAAAAGTCATACACAACATTTATTAACATAATACAATAAATACAAATATCCCATATATATTCAAATAAGTATGTTAAGGACGGCGTCAATAACAAGGGTCAGCATACCGTACACCGTTTACGATCCTACATCTTCATCCAAATGCAGCATCTTTTCCCTCTGCTTTGCTATAAATATGGGGTATTCTAGTTTCTTAGCTTCCCATCTTACCTTAAACCTCATTCATCTTCATTCTAATTTTTAAGTTTTCTTGGTTTCATTTGGTAGCAGAAACATGGGGTTCTCGCTCAAACTTCAGTATTACTGTCTTGTGTGTGTCATGGTGCTATTACCTGCACTGTGTTACTCAAAGGACTATTTCGTGAAGTCCAGAGCAACTTACTATGGCAGTTCCGACGGCTTAGGCACTACAAGTATGTACATTTCTCCAATAATACAGATATGCATGTCTATTTTATTACTAAATATTTGCATATATGAGCTAACAATCACGTGAATCTAGGTGGAGCTTGCGGGTTTGGAGAATACGGAAGAAATATCTCTAGTGGCAATGTCGCTGGGGTTTATAGGCTCTACAAGAATGGAGTTGGCTGTGGTGCTTGCTATCAGGTAAATCTTCAACACCCTTAAATTATAATATCGATATTATGTATATATATATCTTGATCACAAATGTTGTTTCTCGGCTGGTTCTTTTATGTTGCCAACTAATGATGTTTAAATGAAATAACCCCGTCAGGTTAGGTGCACAACAAACCCTCAAATCTGTACTAAGAAAGGGGTGAACGTAGTGGTGACTGACTATGGCCAAGGCGACAACACCGATTTCATCCTCAGCCACCACGCATATGAAGCGATGGCACGACCAGGCACCGCGGATCGTCTGCTTGCTTACGGAGTTGTTGACGTGGAATACCAAAGAGTTCCCTGCCAATACGTTGGTCATAAGATCCAGGTTAAGGTTCATGAATATAGCAGAAAACCAGATTACTTGGCCATTATAATGTTGTACCAAGCTGGTAAAAGTGATATACTATCCGTTGATATTTGGCAGCAGGTAATCAATCAAAGTGCTCTAACTCTATGCCAACCTTTGATGTTATACTGCTATTAAATGGAATTGAAAGTAACTAGTTTTGATGGTAAAATGTAGGGAAAATGGGTAGAAATGAGAAGGTCATTTGGGGCAGTTTTCGACATGCCAAATCCACCATTGGGAGCCATCAGTTTGAGGTTCAAAGTGCAGGACAACGCCGGCATCAAATGGCCAAAGGCTGTTATTCCTCGTAATTGGAAAGCTGGAGTTGCTTATGATACCGATATTCAGCTTCAGTAAACCACAAGTCTCAACTATGGTTGCTTTGGTTTTGTTATTACGTCAGTAAGTGTTTGTTTATTATATTTTCTTAAAAATAAAGTGTGTATTAATTTATAATAAGACAGCAAGCAAAGTGCTCAAGCTTTTGCTTTGTGCTGAATAAACCCAAAAGGTTGGGTATGTGTAGTTTCCCTGATATATTTATTTGTGTGTAATCAATAAACTTCTCTTTTGAGAGGTATTTTCCTTATGTTTTCTGTCTACAATCTTCCACAAAATTAAAGAAATTATAAATATTTATAATGTTTTTATAGTTATCATTGAAAAGTTATAAATAATCCAAAAATTAAAAGGAAGAAATTACAGATGATGAATTATATCTCATAGTTATCAAATGTTTATCTCTTAAATGTTAATCAAAACTTGTGTTATTTAAATAACTATTTAATTGAATATTAATATATATTAATATTGCTAAGAGACGTGACTATTTAAATAAACGACTTTTTAATATAATATATAATTTAAAATTCAATTCGAAGGACATACTTAAAAAAATTCCAAAATAAATTTTTATTTAGTTAACCTTCAATCTCTTAATATTCTATTAATTATTCTATAAGAAATTACTATACAAGTTTCTTGTCAAATTCATATTCTATTATACATTATTTAAAGTGTGTTTGATAAATTAAAAAATTAATTATTAAAAATTAAGTATTGCATTTTATAAACAACTATTTGAATATAGCTATATTTTATAAATAAATATAAAATTTATATATAAAACTCAAAATTTAATTCAAAAGTCATACTAAAAAGTTGTAGTATTAGTAAATCTCCTCAGAAGTGATGTGTATGTGTAATTTGTGTGTAATTAATAAAAATTCAGTCTAACACAAAATTAAATTTTGTGATTTTCTCTCTCTAATAAAACCATAATAATAATATAATACTCTTTGAAGAGATAGTTTTCTTATATTTCTTTGTTCAATGTTCTTTAAAATTAAAGAAATTATAACAATAAATTTAATGTGTTTTCTAAAATATTTAAAATGTTTATAAGTACTGATTTCATTATAAGTGATAGTTTTATTTTTAATTGAAAAGTTATATATTTTGATTATTTGTTACCTTTTGAATTCAATAATTTGAGACGCGTCATGAGACGAATCTTACAAGTAGTAATACAATAAATTTCATACTAAATCAAAATCTAAAATATTATAAATATAGGCATTGATTATTGATTTGTCTAGTGTTTTTTGCATTGCCTTTATAAATCTCCTTTCACATGCATCATGGTGAACCCCATGTCCTTGGCAAACCGCAAAGATTGAAGACAATGCTTCAGCCATGAAAACAGTTGCTCAGCCATGAGGTGGGTAGGGGTAGGGGTCCGGGTCCTCTAAAATAGAAAGTTTTTTATTTAAATATTATATAATTTATAAAAATTTAAATTAGTAATGGTAAAATTATATTTTGGTCTTTTTAATAAAAATTTAATTTAATCATTTAAAAATTATAAAAATATAGATTATTAAAATAATAAAATTAAATTTTTATTATCATAAAAATATATAATTTAATTCTGAACTCAAAAAATTTTCTAACTCTATCACTACATGAAAGCATCATAGATGTGAGAATTAATCTCCACCCCACTACCAAGTACATGTCCTTGAACGCTACATCAAAGTTAACTTTTACCGCCGTAAGAGCTGGAAGAGATCATCGCATCACATTGATTCTCCCCATAACAAGTAATTTAGTTCCCAGCTCATCAAGTGGATCTTTGTGAGTAGCTTGTATGTAGACTGAATAGTGTTCTCCATAACATGTTTATTTCGAGAATTCCATAGGACCATGTAATCACCACTATATATGCTTCTGTTAATAGTTGAACTGCTTCCTATTACATATTCGAACCAGTCCCAAAATCTTGTTTCTTGTATGTTCCCTAGCCAATGTATTGAAAACCAGTTCCACACTACTTGTGCAGGGCCACTCTTTTGTTGTATAGGTTAACATAGGTTGGGATGTAATTTAGTAGTAGGCACCAAATTGTAATCTTAATTTTCCCCGGTAGTTGTAAATTCCAGAGCTTGTTGTAAATTTGTTTATGAGCCCCAGCATCATCAACCCCCATCGAATCCTCCAAGAGAAGCTTATAGTCGCTCCGAATTAAGTAATCAGCAGAGTTTTCAGCTTGCCACACCATCGAATCATCCCGTATATTCTTAGACAGATTGATGAATTTTATGTATCGTAAACATCAATTAAATTATTATGTATTATTATATATAATGTTTTTTATTTATTAATAATTTAAATATATAAAATCTTTTAATCTTAAATTTATAACATTTTCAAATAAAGATACTAAGATTTATTTTGCTAAAATAGAATTGCTTTATAAATCTTGTTTTTTAGGGAATATAGATATGGTTAATTCGTAGATAAATCTAATTATAATGAAAACCCGTCTATCTTAAGTCCATGATTAGCCTAATTAATATCGTACTTGTTTTTCTCTGGTATTTACAACCCAATGTGCTGACAATCGCCAAATGGAAGAACGGGAAGATGAGGTACCTACCCACCTCCACTTAACAAATAAAAATACTACTTAATTCCCTTTTTATTATTATCCACAATCATCCTATTGGAAATTCACACTTGTAATCTTGTTTCCTACATATACCTTTACATTTATTCAAACGTGCCAAGAATTCGGAAAAAAATAATCAGTCAACATCAATTTGTTCTACAAAGTACAACAAACCCAAGAGAACAGAAAATCAGTGAGTGCTCTTGCCCCTAATGTTTCAAGTCTTTAACTTCAAATTCTCCACCTCTAAGTGATAGTGTTCAGTGATCTTAGCTGCCTGCTTACTGGTTTCACAGTCATTGTAGTGCCTTACAAGATAGCTTTTTTGGTTTAGTCCCAAAACCAAGTCATGCGTAAACTTACAAAATGAACCTGCAGATACAGACACGAATCTTCCAAAAAGCGAAGGGAATGTTCACAAAAGTTAGGCAGAAGATTTGTTACTGTAATACATATCCTAACTTCAAAAAGGGGTCTTAAAAAGGGGGGGGGGGTCAATAACGGGGTCTACATAAGGTACATGCATTTACAATTTACACATCATTCATCTTAATTCAACAAGCCTTAAAAACCCATTTGGACTTTGGCCTAACTACTGCTAAGTAGTGGAAGAAAAAAGGTGTTTGCAATTTGCTCAACAGCAGCCTCTTTCCCCTCTGCTTTGCTATAAATATGGGATATTCTGGTTGCTTAGCTTCCCATCTTATCTCAAACCTCATTCAGCTTCACTCTCCTTTACTTTTAAGTTCTTTTCTTTGCTTGATTTCATTTTGTAGCCAAAAAAAAACATGGGGTTCTCACTGAAACTTCAGTATTGCCTAGTGTCTGTCATGGTGCTATTACCTGCAGTGTGTTACTCTCAGGACTATTTCGTCAAGTCCAGAGCAACTTACTATGGCAGTCCTGACTGCTTAGGCACTCCAAGTACATACATTTCTCCTATAATTCATATATGCTTGTTTGTTTTGTCATTAAATATTTGCATATATGAGCTAACAATCACGTGAATCTAGGTGGAGCTTGCGGATTTGGAGAATATGGAAGAAGTGTCAATGATGCCAATGTCGCCGGGGTTTCCAGGCTCTACAAGAATGGAACTGGCTGCGGTGCTTGTTATCAGGTAAATCTTCAACACCCTTAAATTATATGTATGTATGATTAATTATAGCTTTGGGACTATTCAAATTATAAACAAGTGGGTTGTTATTTTATGTTGCTGACTAATGGCACTTTGGTATTTGTTTAATGAAATAACTATGTCAGGTTAGGTGCACTAACCCTCAAATATGTGCTGATAATGGGGTGAACATAGTGGTGACCGACTATGGCGAAGGCGACAACACCGATTTCATCCTTAGTCCCCGCGCATATGCAAGGATGGCGCAACCAGACACCGGGGCACATCTGTTTGCTTACGGCGTTGTTGATGTAGAGTACCAAAGAATCCCCTGCCAATACAGTGGTTACAAGACCCAGGTTAAGGTTCATGAACATAGCAAATACCCAAATTACTTGGCCATTGTAGTGTTATACCAAGCTGGTAAAAGTGAAATCCTATCCGTCGATATTTGGCAGGTAATCAAAGTGCTTTAACTTTATGCCAACCCTTGATGTTTACATTGCTATTAAAAGGAGTTGACGTATTTAGTTTTGATGGTGATATAAATATGCAGGAGGATTGTAAAGAATGGATAGGAATGAGGAGGGCATATGGGGCCGTTTTCGACATGGCAAATCCGCCATCAGGAGACATCAGTTTGAGGTTCCAAGTGCGGGGCAGCGCCGGATTGACATGGGTGCAGGCACCGAATGTCATTCCTAAGTACTGGAAAGCTGGAGTTGCTTATGAAACGGACATTCAGCTTTATTAAACAACCTCAAAATAGCACTTGGTGGATTACTTTCTCAATTATGGTTGGTTTGTTATTGTTATCATGTCATTAAATGTTTGTTTATTATAGGACAGCAAAGTGCTCAAACTTGGCCTTATGCTGAATGAACAAAATAAAAAAGAGTTGGGTATTTGTAGTTTTGCTTGATGTTTGGGTATTGATTGAAATGATGAATAAAGTTGCTCCTTAGATATTTTCCTCATTCAATAATTTCAATCTTGCACTTTCTCTAAAATTGATAAACAAAAGTATTTTTTAAAATATTTTTTCACTATATTTTTTAAATCACTTTTCAACTTCAATAATAAATAGTCTTAAAATTTTTCTTCCTTTTACTAATTTTTAATTATACAATCAAGATATAGACGTATCATTATCTTTTAAACTTTTACTTTTTCTTTTTGACAAAACATTCAATAAATTTGATTCTAACCCTAAACTTATAGGTTATTTGAAAGCTAAAATATGCCATCATTCTCCTCTTCTTCACCAAAATAGAATTTAGTTTGTCATGAATTTAATTTTTACTATTTTATATTTCAAAATTCAGATTAATTTTATTATAAATTTTATTGCATAAATACAATAATAAATAAAAGACCTGTTAACTCATCATATGCGATTATATGTATAGGTTTTAAAAATTCATTATATACTGAATGTAATATATGAGTTTTTAGTATAATTAGTTAGTGTAGTTTAGACTTTTCAATTTTTAATTCATTTGTATTGTAATTTTATTTGAATATGTGTGTAATTATACGTGTTGTAGTGTAATAATTTGATTCTAGATGAATTTGTTATTTCATTATCAGTAAATTTTGTGAAAAAGGAATAGTAAATTAATAATGTAATGTGAACATAGGCAGGCCGCAATGTTTATATGTTTAGATGTGGTGGCGGTGGCCGAATGTTTTAAGAGCTAGGGCTCTGTGCGTTTGTTTGGGCTAAGTTCTCTGGCTCGCTTTGAGCCTTTGCAACCTTTGTATTGGGTCCAATTGCTGGTTGTACCTTTTTCTAAGATGATATTTCCTTTATTATCAAAGAAAATGTCGAAGTCATAAATTTGAATGATTTTGGTCATTATCTTACCAATTTACTTCAGATATAAAATTAAAAGAAAAAGTTTAATTGCAAAGAAGATGCACTTCACACAAAGTGAGGAGATATCTTTTTTGTACCCAAATAATTGGACTCAGAGATCCGTCCACAGATGGAGGGTCCTACTTGCTGCATTTGCAGAATTTTCTGATGGAGATGAACCGTTGACGCTTTGATGAAAGCAGAATACCCACAACTAGTAACGCTACAAACAGTATGAATAAACCCAAATTAAACAAAGCACATTCCAGGTTTGGCGATATGACCATTGAGCTGAACAGGTAACCAGCAGACAGCAGACCTAAGGATACCGTCAATAGCCAACCAAAGAAGCCGTGTGGGAGAAGAAGAAATATGGTTATGACTGTCACACAAAACGAAGTACCATTCAAGATTATGAATATCATGTATACCCAAGCTTTCATCACCACCTTCCCTTCATTGTTCTCACCCTGACCAAGCCCTCCTGGCGGGCTCAGAATCGCTTGGAATGTGGTTGTCGCTATCAGTGCACCCGCCACAAGCAATGCATCCCTTGATTCCGTTGAGATACTTGCTTTCTGCCCTTTCAATAATCCTATCACGTTTCCAAAACAGCTAACCTTTGATTTGGTACTTGGTTGATTCATGGAATCTGTAGTACCCTTGATCTGAATCGAGTGAAATTCTAGAGCTCTTGCTTGAATCAAGAGGCCTTTCATCTCTGTATTAACTGGTTCTGATTTGTTAACCATGTCCAGAACTGTTAAATCTTTCAGGTTTTCCGCATTCACATTGATGTTAGTCTTTAGTAACGAGTTCACCATCTGCAGGAGGAGGAGGAGGAATAATTATCAACAAATTAAGCAATAAAATGATTATATATATATATTGGCAATTAAGATTATCACCTGTAATTGATTCAATTCCACTGCAGTATGCAATACGGTGTAACCATTTTCGTCCTTCCAGTTGAGGACTCTTTCCTCCTGGTTCAGGGCCTCTCTTTTCCAAGACCTTTGAAGATATTCTAATAAATAATCTAAAACTTCGATTTTGCGGGTTTTCACAGCGATGTGCAATGCAGTTTCACCCTGGTTGGTGATATCAACGATGGAAGTGGGGCAAGCCGAGAGAAATTTATCCAAGAGACGGAGATCTCCCTGGTTCACCACATGAAGCAAAGGAGTAATACCGTCTTTGCCTTTGTTGCGGACGAGGTCTTCCCCATTCTCCGTCTCCAGGAGACGAAGCACAGTCGAGATCCGGTTGTTTTCCAAGGCAAGGTGCATGGGGCTCATCCCTCTGCCATCTAGCTTCTGGGAGAAACATGGCTTCAGCCTCATGATCTCTATAGCAAAACTGGTATGTCCCTCACTTGCAGCAACGTGCAAAGGAGTTTCAACAACGGGATGTTTGTCAATATTATCCAATACATTAGGATTTCTATCTATGATTTTATATAACATCTCAACATCTCCTTTCGAAGCAGCATTCCTCATATGTATATCCATTTGAAACAGAACACTATGTTAGCCTAGACTTAGTTTTGCTGGAGATTGCTTCAGCTGAATTACTATTCTAATATAAGGGGTAGGATATGGTCCATGGCACATACACTGTCACCTTAAAATATAGAAATCAAAATATATTAAATATATTTTATGATTAATTGAGAACTTAGTCAATTTCCCTCTCATCACAACAGATTAATAATCCTTCTTAAATTTAATTCAATGTTTTGAATTCGAATTTTCCATAATGTACCTTACATTGTATATTCGTCAAAACAAAAAAATTTCAAACTACATTTCTTATGTCTTGAGTGAATATTTGATGTTCATACATGAAGCAGCGCTGACTACACTGCTCTCTCTCTCTCTCTATATATATATAAATAATCATCCATGGCAGCTAATGGAAAGTGTAATGAAGGCAGGTTTTTATTATTATTTTTTGTATTAATAATTCAGAAACTGCAAAAATTTGATAAGTCTAATATATTTAAAGCATTCATAAGCACATGATTCAAGGTGATAATGGAAACATTCACATGCTGTACATGTGTTGTAGGAAACAGGCATTAAGCATTACTCTGACTTTGCATAACTTGACTCTCTTAACTTAACAATCACAATTATATATTTGTATTAGAATGTAGAAAGCATCTGCCAGCCCATTCATTTTTCTTAACTAAACACCTGATATTTCAAATTATAGCTTAGCTAATCATTAATTCTTAATATTCCAACTTAAACTTTTTAATTTAAATGATTTCCTCACTTTTCCCTTACTTTTACAAATTTGACTTTTCATCCTTATCTTTGCAAATTTTCCATTCTCCATTTAATTTATAAAAATATTCCTAATTAGTTCAACTAAAAAGACGTTTATAGTTAATTTAACATTTATCTTGTATTTTTATTATTTTATTGTATTATAATTATGTTTAAAGAAAGGATAAATATATATATAACAAAGTTATATTACAAATAAATAAATGTTTGGTTGAATGGTGAAGTACAAATGTTAAAATTAAAGAGCCATTATGTGTTTTATTTTTCTATATAAAATATAAAACATCCTCAATACAATACAATTACTTGAGCTTATTTTTGTCTTTTTCCAACTGAGCTAATACCTAATTAACTTGTGATACCAACTAACTCAAGACTTTATAATAAGTATACATAATAACTTATGTAAAGTTGGCTTAAGGGTGTAAAAGCTCTCAAAATTTTTAGAAAAATTAATTTTAATGGTTAAAGGGTCTTTTGATGCATTTTATAATTTTTTATGATTTTTATAAAATTTTACAATTTTTACAATTTTTATAGTTTTATTAAATTTTAATAATTTTATACCTTTTATTTATTTATATTTTTTATAATTTTTTTGGCCACATGTTACACTGTTAAAGCTAACAGCCAAATGGTCTTTTTGATGCATTTTAACAGCTCAACTACCCAATTGAGTGCATATATATATATATATGGGCTTAATTGCTTTTTTGAAAAAGTTTGAGGGTCTTTTTAATACATTTTGAAAGTTTAAGTACCCAATTGAGTGAAAAAAATTAACTGCATTTTTTAAAAAGTTTGAGGACTTTTTACTCCCTTAAACTTTCAAATTTTCAATAAAGAAAAACTTTGACTTAACATTTGCATCTGCATTATCCCAACAATAGCCTAATATTATACTTAATAATAATTTTTTGTGTAAACTATTAAAATAGTTACTTTTATTTGTCTCAGGTTGCATTTTAGTTATTTATATTTGAAATGTTATATTTTAGTCACTTACGTTATCGTGTTGTAACATTTTAGTCATTGAGCGTTAATTGTCGTTAACGGTGTAAGTAAGCTGACTTAGCACATTAGATCATCATTTCAAATGAAATTTTAAGTTAAATTATACAATTGGTCCCCATATTTTTTTTTTCATTTTGAACAATTTAATTTTTTTTTCTTTTACGTTCTTTAAACTTTCTTTTTCTTTTTTTCTTTTTTTCATTCTTTTCTCCTTTTCCCTCTGTTTTCCTCCTTCCTTCATTTCTTCTAACGTAGTTTTTCTATGTTTTTTTTATTTGTTAAAACTAGTTCCTATACTTTTATTTTTTTGAACAATTTAATTTTTTTCTTTTTATTTCTTTATTTTCATTTTCTTCTTCCCTTTGTTTTTCTCTCTTCTCATATTCTTCATTGCGAAACATAATTTTTGCTCACCAAATAAACTAAGTCCTTATTTTTTCACATGATTCCTAAATTGAATTTCACTCGAAACCGAATATCAATCATTTTAATCAAATATCAATTTGAATATAATCTAATTTTGAAACTAAAATTGGATCTAACTAGTCAAATATAAAAAACCATATCATTAATCAAATCTAAACATAAATTGAATTCTTTATATTCAAAACAATTTTTTTCTGTTTCCAAACTTTTACAGAATTGTGTAAATTATTTTTTTCCTTTTCTTTTATTTTCTGACAAATAAATTTAAGCAAACAATAAAATTGATTTAAATCTTCTTGGATATTCCCAAGCAAACTTGATTGGAAGCAGAGCATGGATGAACCGAAGAGAGAAAGGGAGCATGGAACCAAATTGGTTTGGGTAAAGTTGATGGTAAGTTTCGAATGGTGGTCGTTTTAGTCATTGAAAGTATAGAGCTCGTTTGAAGAATTAGTGAAACAACATCATTTCAAGAGGGCGAGAATGTTGTAGGTAAGATAAATGAGGTGGTCATGGGGATTGGTTAGGAGGTTAAGGGAACGGGCTCGGGAAACTTTGTTGAGGGTGGATTGCCATAAGTCACAACTAGCGAGGTCTTCGAGTGAGGAGAGCTTGTGGACAAAGCCATTGAGAGATCCAAATTGGTTTGCTAAAGTGATGATGGACGATTAGGGTTTGTAACCGTGGGTGAGAATAAGCGAAGCAAGTTTTATTTTGTTTTTAGCTTTTACCATTTTTTTCATAAACATAAAAAAAATTTAACAAATGGAAAATATAGAAAAACCATGTTAAAAGAGATGGAGAAGGGAAGAAAACAGAGGGAGAAACAGAAGAAAATAGAAAATAAAGAAAAAGGAAAGTTAAAAGAACATAAAAGAAAAAAAACTAAATTGCTCAAAATGAAAAAATATGGGGACCAATTGTATAATTTAACCTAAGATTTTTATTTGAAATGATGATTTAACGTGCCACGTCAACTTACTGTTACACTGTTAATGACAATTAATGACTCAGTAACTAAAATGTTACAACATGTTAACGTGACTAAAACGTAACATTTCAAACATAAGTGATTATTTTGATAGCTTACTTTGATGTATTTTCTTAAATCGTGATATTAGAAACTTTGATTTAATATAAATAAACATATAAAAATGAACAAACAAAAAATAGTAAATGAATATCGTCTCATTTTCACCTGTCAATAGCTTAAGCTAAACTAATTTGTCTCCTAACCACTAGTTGGATTAAAATAACTTGTTTAAATTCAGTGTAAGACAAACTTTAGGTAAATTTACCTAATGATACTAAGATCAATTTATTGAAATGGCGTGTCGTTCTATTTGGAGATGCAAATATGTGGTTTCAAGAGCGTGCATAATTGCTCCCAATTCTCTTCTGCTAGTAAGACCTAGATTTTATATTTGAGTAAACTGTTCCAAACATAAACCGAGGGCATGTAAGACAACAAAGATGAATGAAATTTGCAGAAGCTCCCAAATTCTGGACGAAAGCATTAATTTGGTTGAAGAATTTGATTCAACAAGGAAGTCAAAAAGTCAGAAGTTTACAAATCTGGTTTAATGTTCAAGGTGGAAGACGTATGCCGTCAGTCGCTGCAATTTGCTAGGGTCTAGTTTCTGCTCTTTCACGATACACTGCTTTGTCACAATTAGCATTTGAGAAGCGGGATCGATTATCCAACCTCGTTGGGGGGCATCTTGTTAAACATGGACTGCAATGCAACATTAGGCCAAGGAGCAGACCAGCAACTGCAGCAGACCAGAATTCGAGCAAGACCAGGAGTAGCTTGATTCATTTTGTTTATTTTGTTTACTTTTGATATTTGTAATCTTTTGTAAATGAAACAAGTTGATATGCAACTTGATTTCATAGTTAGTAGGATTTGATAATGATAGATGTAACAGCTGATATGTTTCAGCTTTTAGTTTGTAATTGTTAATTGGCAACTTGCCAAATTTAGTGGGAGCAGTTACAAGCTTAGGTAACTGACATTCCAATTTTGTAACTCATATATTTTCAAATGAAATGAAAAATGGTATTCTATTCGGTTACATTTTTGCTCTTGAGTTTCCTGTTTTTGTTTTCCTTTCGTTTTTGTTCTGCTTGCTGTTTGAGAGCTTATGCTCTTTGTGTTTCATTTGGTTGCTTGCTGCTGCCATTTATCCAACAAATGGTAATCAGAGCCTCCTATCTTTGAGGACCTCTGTTGTTTAAACTTTAGTTTTCAATACCAACTTAGAATCGTGTTTGCAAAGTCAGTTTCAGCAGCATGAGTTTTGCTCCTCCTCCACCACCAGTTTTTGCTGGAGACAACTACCACATTTGGGTTGTCAAGATGAAGACATATCTTTAAGCACTTGACCTCTAGAGTGCAGTTAAAAGTGATGTCGAGCCAGCACCATTAAGAGCAAATCCTACCATTGCTCAGATCAGGCAACATGGTGGGGAACGAGCCAAGAAACACAAAGCCATAGCCTGTCTGCAGAATGGTGTGTCAGATGTTATTTTCACTCGCATTATGGCCTGTGATTCTCCTAAGCAGGCATGGGATAGGCTAAAAGAGGAGTTTGTGGGATCAGACAAGACCAGGCAGCAACAAGTCATCAACTTGAGAAGGGAGTTTGAAAACTTAAAGATGAAGGAGTTAGAAACTATTAAACAGTATTCTGACAGGATAATGGCTACTGTCAATAACATAAGACTTCTAGGAGAGGATTTTAGTGACAGTAGAGTGGTTGAGAAGGTGATCACCACTCTTCCAGAGAGGTTTGAATAAAAAATCTCCTCACTAGAGGACTCGAGGGACCTCACAACCATTTCCTTGTCTGAATTGGTTAATTCTCTTTATGCACTCGAGCAGAGAAGGTCTAGCAAACAGGAGGAGAATCCTGAAGGAGCATTTCAAGCAAGAGCCAGAGAGGGTTCTAGCTCAAATCAGAGAGCTAAGAAACCTTGGTTTGAAAGAAAGGACAAAGCAAGAAGAGAAACTAACAGAGAAGTAGGCAGGAAGACGTTTCCACCATGCATTCACTGCAAGAAGACCAATCACCTAGAGAAGTTTTACTGGACCAGACCAGACATACAGTGCAAAAATTGTAAGTAGTATGGCCATCATGAGAAGATTTGCAGAAATCATGAGAAGGCTCAAGCTCAGCCAGTACAAGCCAAGACTGCTGAGGGTATACAAGACCAGGAGGAGTATGTGTTCACTGCTTCATGTTTTGCAGTCAACAGAAAGTGTAGCTGGCTTGTGAACAGTGGTTGCTCACACCACATGACTACTGATGAGAGTTTGTTCAAGGATCTTGACAAAGGCTATGTCTCGAAAGTCAAGATAGGCAATGGCAACCTAATTGAAGCAAAGGGGAGAGGCAATGTTGTGATCAATACTGGATCAGGTAACAAAATTATCTCAGATGTGCTTTATGTTCCTGAAATTGATCAGAACCTGCTAAGTGTAGGCCAGCTAGTTAAAAAAGGCTATTCACTAGTTTTCAAGAATGATTCTTGTATTATAAGTGATGTCTATGGTAGGGAGATAGTCTCAGCACTTATGGAAGACAAATGTTTCATGCTGGATGTGAACAAGCTTGAGAAAAGAGCCTACACAAGCTCAGTGGATGATACTGATCTTTGGCACAAGAGGTTTGGCCATGTTAACCTCAAATCACTTGACTTGCTGCACAAAATGAACATGACAGAGGACATTGTGAAAGTTAATACAAGTGAAGGTGTTTGTGAGGTGTGTCAGCTTGGTAAACAAGCCATGTTGCCTTTTCCAGCAAACCAGGCATGGAAAGCTCGAGACAGACTTAAGTTGGTGCACTCAGATGTCTGTGGACCAATGAAGACACCTTCACTGAATGGCAGTAAGTACTTTGTCTTGTTTATTGATGATCTGACCAAATTTTACTGGGTGTACTTCATGAAACAGAAGTCAGAGGTGTTTGACATGTTTGTAAAGTTTAAAGCTTGGGCAAAAAATTAAGCAGGCTATAAGATCAAGGCCTTAAGGACAGACAATGGCTCAGAATACTTGTTTGAAAGATTCCAGAAGCTATGTGAGCAGGCTGGAATCCATCATCAACTGGCCACTGTGTACACTCTTTAGCAAAATGGAGTGAGTGAGAGGAAGAACAGGACAGTGATGAGCATAACCAGGTGTTTGTTGTTTCAAAGCAAACTTCCAGGTATCTTTTGGGCTGAAGGTGTCAATACTTCAGTTTATTTGCTTAATAGGCTGCCAACACATGCTGTGAAGGACAAAACCCCTTTTTAAGCATGGTATGGTCTCAAACCTGTTGTCTCACATTTAAAATTGTTTGGCTGCATATGTTATGTGCTTGTACCAGCAGAAAGAAGGACCAAACTTGAGAAGAGGTCAATTGTTGGCATATTTGTTGGCTATAGTGGCTGTAAGAAGGGCTACAGGATATTTGATCCCTCGACCAAGAAGATTTTGGTAAGTAAGGATGTTAAATTTGATGAAACAAGATTTTGGGACTTTGATGGTTCAGATACAAGTTCATTTGAAGAAGAGAAAGGTGATAGCAATCTGGAATTGGCAGAAAAATGCCAATGTTGATGATGCTCATGTGAGAAGGACCAGGTCCATTGCTGACATCTACCAGAGATGCAATGTGGCCATTATTGAACCCTCAAATTATGAAGAGGCTGCTAGATGCAAGAGCTGGAGGAAAGCTATGGAGGCTGAAATTGATATGATCCACAAGAATGATACTTGGGATCTAGTGGACAGACCTGAACAGAGGAAGGTCATTAGTGTCAAGTGGGTTTACAAGGCAAAGTTCAATGCAGATGGCTCTCTGAACAAGCACAAGGCAAGACTTGTGGTGAAAGGGTACAACCAACAATTTGGCATTGATTTTGAGGAGACTTTTGCTCCAGTAGCTAGGCTGGATACTATCAAATTGTTGTTTGCCTTGGCTGCACAGAAACAGTGGAAGGTGCACCAGCTTGATGTCAAGTCAACCTTCTTAAATGGCTTCCTTAAAGAGGAGATATATGTAGAACAACCTGATGGGTTCAAAGTCCAAGGAATGGAGGACAAGGTTTATAGGCTGAAGAAGGCATTTTATGGTTTAAAACAGGCTCCTCAAGCCTGGTATGACAGAATTGATGAGTATCTGTCCAAACTCCACTTTGAGAAAAGCTTGAGTGAACCAACTTTGTTTGTGAATAAGTCCAATGATGAGACACTGTTGATTGTGTTAATATATGTAGATGATTTACTGGTAATTGGAAGTAAAATTGAACTGATTCAAGAGTTCAAAGAGAAAATGCAAGTCATGTTTGATATGACAGACTTGGGAATTATGAGTTATTTCCTTGGTATGGAAGTGAGTCATATTGATCAAGGTATTTTCATTGGTCAACATGCCTTTGCCTCGAAAATACTCACTAAATTTCACATGGAAAATTGCAAGTCAGTGAGTACTCCACTGGTTATAGGCCAAAAGTTAAGCAGCTATAGAAATGAAGAAAAAGTGGATGAAAGGGAGTATAGAAGTTTAATAGGATGTTTGCTATACTTGACAGCAACTAGACCTCATCTTATGCACTCAGTCAGTTTGCTATCTCGTTTCATGCATAGCTGTAACACATTACATTTAAAGGCAGCAAAGAGAATCCTCAGGTATGTCAAAGGAACCTTGAAGTTTGGAGTAATGTTCAAGTCAGGAAGTTAGCTGAAGCTGACTGGTTACTCAAACAGTGACTGGGGAGGTTTGATTGATGATATGAGGAGTACCTCAGGCTACCTCTTTATACTTGGTTCGGGAGGTTTCAGCTGGAGCTCTAAAAAGCAACAAACAGTTGATCAATCAACTGCTGAAGCAAAATACATAGCAGCAGCTGGAGCAGTAAGTCAAGCTATTTGGCTTAGAAGATTGTTGTGTGATTTGCATGAGGAACAATTTGAGCCTACTGAGATTATGGTTGATAATCAATCAACAATAGCTATCTCTAAGAATGCTGTTTTTCATGGCAAAACAAAACACTTTAAACTCAAATTTTATTTTGTTCGAGAGGCAGTGCAATCAAAGGATGTGAGTCTTGGATATTGTAGCTCACAAGATCAATTGGCTGACATTTTGACAAAGCCTATTGGTACTATGAGGTTTGAACTTCTGAGGGAATTGATTGGCGTTTGTTGCCTATAGTCCAAGGAGGAGTGTTAAACATGGATTGCAATGCAATATTTGGCCAAGGAGCAGACCAGCCACTGCAGCAGACCAGAATTCGAGCAAGGCTAGGAGCAGCTTGATTCATTTTTTTTATTTTGTTTACTTTTGATATTTGTAATCTTTTGTAAATGAAACAAGTTGATATGCAACTTGATTTCATAGTTAGTAGAATTTGATAATGATAGATGTAACAGCTGATATGTTTCAGCTTTGAGTTTGTAATTGTTAATTAGCAACTTGCCAAATTTAGTGTGAGCAGTTACAAGCTTAGGTAACTGACATTCCAATTTTGTAACTCATATATTTTCAAATGAAATGAAAAATGGTATTCTATTCGGTTACATTTTTGCTCTTGAGTTTCCTGTTTTTCTTTTCCTTTTGTTTTTGTTCTGCTTGCTGTTTGAGAGCTTATGCTCTTAGTGTTTCATTTGGTTGGTTGCTTCTGCCATTTATCCAACACATCTACATGCAACAGGCATAAACAACTTGAAGCCAATGCATATAACCATCAACAACCCGAAAAACAATGCGCATAGTAACACACTACATTTTGTTAACTACACAGAATGTGAAACGTTAAGCTGAAAATAGGATTGAGACTTGACAGTAAGAGCCCATTCCCAAATATACCACCTCAAGCGCTAAAATAAATGCAGCAAATGCATGAACATAAAACCAAAGCTAGTTCAACACTTGGAAAAACTTGAAAGCCTAAACTAGGTTACAAACAAGCCCCAAACAGTTGTGATGACAAAAAATTAACCTTATCTTTGATCTCTTAGAAGTCCAAATAGCACTAAAGCAATCTAAAACAACCCTTGAAAAAAGAGTACATTGGAAGATTGGAGACTCTTTACAAAGTCTATGATCCTCTTTTGCCAGACTAATCAACCAAAACTTTTTTTTATATGGAAACACAACAAGCAGAACATAAGGACAAGTGAAATTAAAAGAGTTCATTACACACATAAAATTATGATTTTGCACAGTCAAAGCACTTCTATTAAATTCCCTTAAAGTCGCCTCCCTTGTCCACCATCTTCCTGCATGCCATTCATTCCTCATAGTTAAGTTGATGAAGAAAGTTTTCATCTGCTGAATGTCCTTGGCAAATGGTTGTATTGACCAATGCATTCTAGTATATTATGATTCAATAATTCCTTTATTACCTTTGTCTCTATTCCAGATGATGCATTCTTTAATTCCATAATGGATAAGCTTTGCTAGTGCCATTCTAGCAAAGAGGAAAAGTGTTATGGGCCGAATCTATGTTAGAAAAGGTTCTAATTTTGATTCCTCAATTAAGGCTTAGGTTGTGATTTTATTTCTTTCCTTAGGATTTGTTGTGCTTTTATTTCAGTCAACTTATTTCGTTTCTAGAATAAGAGTGCGATTCGTGTAACAAGAGTGATCCTCATTTAACGGGACATATGGAACAATAAAAACTATGTAGAATTTCTATCAAGAAACTTAGAAGAGATTTGGGTCTCTCTCTAACGAATCCTAAAGTTTTAGTCCCCTTTGATGAGTTGAACCATCAATAGCAATATTTCGTAACAAAAAGCATATCCATTTTGGACATGCAAGGTTAATAGCACATGATCTATTAGTATAGTTAGACTTGGATGGTAGTCCATACGGTTATCATTTACCCTAGTTTGGCATATGCCTATTAGTATGTGGCTTTCCACTGGCAATTTAGGGTCTTTTTTTTTATGGCCATCAATTAGGCTTCTTAAAACTAAGAAGTAAAAACAATATATTCGTAGTAATAGTAGATTAAAAAAGATAGCTTTCTTGGCCACAATTCTTTTGAGTCTCATATTTTATACATTTTGAATGTATGGAGAGCACAAATGTTACTAATCTTTGGTAAGGAAGAGGTTTTGAAGTCTAGAGATGTTGAAACCATAACCATTAGATACTTCTTGACATTGTTATCACCTATTATTATTGATATAAACCAGACATGTCTCTGTCTTGCAGTAAGGCGGTTAAACATTTAAAAATAAATATTAAGTAGTAGAAACTTCACAGCATTAACATAATTGCAATGCATGTACTTACAATTTGTGGATTCTTCCTCGCTCATCCCAAGATATTGAGCTGCATTTTGGATGCTTATTGTTGAATAAACAGATAGCAGCAGTTCAAACATCCTCTTAGTGTAAAGCTCTATAAAAAAGACCGCAAATAAATGAACCTAGAGTCCTAGATAATTAGACGTTCTATGATACTGAGTGTCCTTTATTTTTTTCATGATTCTGCTCCTTCTATGTCATGCATCTCAATCAAAGCAAAGAATTGAACTAGGAACCACGCTTCATTGCTATTGTACCATACCATTGCGTTTGAATCATTATACATTAAATTTTATAATTAGCTCTTCTTAAAACTAATATAAGATTAAGAAACTTGCTTGAGAAAGCACCAACAAGAACTTTAGTTTCTTGAGTCCAATCAAAGCCACGAAAGCGTCATAGACACCAGCATAGTCCCTTGTCCACGGCTTCTACCTATTTTTCAGGCTGCCACCAACTCTGGTTGGCTCTCCTTTATCGTTGGATGTATTGATCTCCAAAGGAACCTTGCATTATTACTGCAAAACCATCCCCCTAATATGAATATAGCCCCGCAAACATAGCTTTATTGCTCAAATAAACAAAGAAAGAATAAATGGATTTATATAGCATCAACGTAGATGTGGCCGAGAAGATGAATTGTGTTGGTATTTTAACAAAAACTATGAAAAACATAAAATGTGAAAGAAAGATATATTGGAAGCACATTATAATATGTTGTATTGTTCAGATTATATACGCAAAAAAAAAAAAGAGAAACCTGTTAAACTTACTCCTAAAATCATGACACAAACATTGAACTTACTCCTAAAATCATGTGACAAAATTAAAAAAAAATTTAAAAATTCCTAAAAAAGTGGTCTACTAACCTATTATTAAGAAAGTCTAAGGCACATTCTCAACACTTCTCCTTGCTTTAGTAATTGCAAAAGCCTATTTTGTTTTTTAAAACTTTAAATCTAACTTTTGGAAGAGCCTTGATTAACATATCGGCTATTTGATCTTCAGTCTTGCAAAAAATAGACTTGATTTCACCAATCTTCTGTTCTTCCAAATGATATTCATCAATCTTACTGTACCAAGCCTAAAAGTTTGTTTAAGACTATATGAGGCATTGTTTAACATGCAAACTTTCTCCTCTTGTCCCTTAACTTAGAATGCCTTGAGCTACTTTTCTCTCATTACTTAATCCACTTGTCATCTTTCTCAGCTTTTTTAAACTCAACAGACTCAAATACAAAAACATTGTACCTTTCATAAATTTTAGATAAAGTTATTGTGTCACGAACTAGAACATCATCTATGTTGTCATCAAAGTACTGAGGAGTCTCTAGCAATTGCTTTGTTGTTGGCTTCTCCTCCATTAGATTTAGACCAAAGCTTTTTTCTTTCATTTTTACTTTGAATGCATCCTTGCCTTTTGAGTCTTTGATCAAGAACCATTTGTCTTCAAATATGTCATTGAAACCTTTTTTTAATCAATTGCCCAATACTAAGAAGATTTTGGTTAATGTTAGGCACATATATAGAACATCAATTATGTGTTTCAAACCTGTTAAACTTTCAATAGCCACTGTTCCTTTTCTTTTAACTAGAATAAACTCACCATTTCCAACTTTTATTTTGGAAATGATAGTTTTATCAAGTTATTTGAAAGTTGTTGGATCATTGATCATGTGATTTGTGCAGTCGCTTTCGATCAACCAAGATCATTTGAGAAACATGTCACCACAAAAAGGAACTCATCTTCTTGTTGCTCAATAGATGCTTTTGTCTCTCCATGTTGTTGAGATTTACAAACCCGTTATATGTGCCCAATATTGTCACATTTTCTGCACTTGATATCAGGCCTCCACCAACACTTCTTTGGTAAGTGATTTGTCTTCTTATAGTGTGGACATGGAGGATATGTCTCGTTGTTTTTATTGTTGCTGGTCTTATCTTCAATTTTCTTATTTTTGCCTCCCGAATTTTTTGCCCTAAAAGCATCTTCTACTGATGCTTCTTGTCTCATCTTTCTCTTTTGTTCTGGAACCTGCAATGCATTCACTAATTCTGCCAAGGATATACTTGACAAATCATTAAATTCTTCTAATGAAGAAATTTTAGACTCATATTTGTTAGTCAAAGTGACAAGAATTTTTTGCACTATTCGATCATCAGAAAAATCATTACCCAACAATCTTAGCTTGTTTACTATTCCCTCCAACTTATCAGAATAGTCTTTAATGGTTTCTGTCTCATTCATTTTTAGTATTTCAAACTCTCTAATCAAATTGAGCACCTGCATATTTTTGTTCTTTCATTGCCTTGGTATTTTTTCTTGAGGTAGTCCCAAATTTCTTTTGCTGACCCAAAATTCATGATTCTTGTAAATATTTTGCTTGAAATAACAGAGAAAATGCATGCTTTAGCTTTGAATTTCCTTGTCTTCTTCTCTTTGTGAGTCTTTAATTAATTCATTGTTCGATTTGCCGGCAATGACGAAACATCGTTATCTTCTTATAATGCTTCCCAATGATCCATCGCATCAAGATAAACTGTCATTCTAACAGCCCAAGCTTGATAGTTGTCACTATCAAAAATTGGTGGAACAATATGAGAAAACGACATTGTGTCAGCTTCCATGTCTAAAACTTATATGCTTCTCTCAACTCACAGATCACTTAAGATAAGAGCTTTGATGCCAGTTGTTGGTTTTTTAACAAAAAAAATGAAACATAGAAAATGTGAACGAAAGATATATTGGAAGCATATTATAACCTGTTGTATTGTTCAGATTATATGGGCAAAAAAAAAACAGAAGCCTGTTAAACTTACTCCTAAAATCATACCACAAACACTTAACATATTGCTAAAATTATGTGACAAAAAATAAAAAAAAATTAAAAATCCCTAAAAACTTGGTCTACAGACCTATTATTAAGCAAGTCTAAGGTGTCACGGGCCGAAGTTCAAAGCTCGTGACCATCGCACCAAATGCATCCAATTGAGGTCTATTGCTCAGATGGGGATCATTTGGCCCACAAGAACTGGCCCGATTTAAAGAGCTATTGGGCAAGCCTGTCAGATTGAAGCCTGGTTAGCCCGATAATGAAGAGATGGCAACTTAGGCTAATATGGTAACTAATCTTAGAAGATAGAGGGAATCATATCTTGTAAAGATTAGATTAGATTTGATAAGGCATATCTTGTAAATCCCTAAAATTAAGGGATATTGTTAATCTCATCCGTCGATGTAAATGTATCTTGACCGTCGGTTTTGGGGGAGCTCAACTATAAATAAAGAGCCTCCCTCTCAGTTGTACTCAGTCCATTCATTGTTTCATTATTTCATTATTCTTTGTGAATAAGAGAAATGGAGAGCATTATTTAAACACCTTGTGTGCATTCTTTTCTATTCTTTCTGGTGTTCTCTGTTGTTCTTCTTTTGACATAAATCGCTTTCGCTCTTCAATTGGTGCATTGGAGGAGTTCTAAAAGAATCCTCACTTGAGTTAAGGCTGACTTGGGCGAGTTTGGACGAACGGATCGCCTAATGCCACACGGATTGCGAGACGAAAGGTCTAGCCCCATGACAAGTGGTATCAGAGCAAGGTTTAAACTAAGTAATATATGAGTTGTTGGTTCAAAGGCACCGTTGGGATGTCGAGAAAAGAGTTCGAATAAAGGTGGGAGATGAATTCTTTGAGGGAGACATTATCGGCAGTAGAGGAACGTATGGGTAAACTCGAGGGATCCATGGAGGATATAAATAAGGCACTCGATGGGGTCGAGGATCGCATAGCAAACTAGAAGGAGCAGTCCAGAGACTATGTGAAGATGTCTCTTGATTCCACCATGGATAAGGTAAACGAGTTGTTTAATTCACACAGGGACAAGCTGTCAGAAAGGAATGATGCTCTCGAGACCATGATGATGGCTTTGAAGGAAGAAACAATGGCCACGACGAGGGCTTTGAGCACAAGAATAGAGGAGCTCGAGGGAGAGCTGGCCTTGTGTCGAGCAGCTATGGGGAATGGAGTGGCAAATGCAGCACTCAGTAACGAGGATGTCCCAAAGCCGAAAGAGTTTATGGGGACAAGGTCTGCATACAATGTGGATAATTTCTTGTGGAGGATGAAAAACTGGCATCATGGATGATGCGATTAAGGTAAACACTGCTTTAATGTTTCTTACTGACATTGCGCTTTTATGGTGGCGAGGTAGGACCACAGATAAAAGGCAAGGTGAGGTTGAGACGTGGCAAAAGTTCCAATGCGAATTGAAGGGACAGTTTTACCTAGAATTTACCGAGGAAGAAGCTCGGGCAAAGTTGCAAGGGATAACGCAACGGGGCACAGTGGGGGAGTATGTTCGGGAGTTCAAGGAACTCATGCTCCAAGTTTCAGAGGTGACCGAAAGAGAGGCATTGCTTGCTTTTCAGAATGGATTGAAGCCGTGGGTCAGACAGGAGGTGGAACAAAGAGGTGTCCAAAAGCTGTCGGAAGCCATGACGGTAGTTGAGTCCGTGGTCAAGCTTGGTTTAGAGAAAGACAAGCTTGGGTCTTCCAAGTCCGAGGAAAGGGGCGTATGTGAAATGAATCACAAGGAAGATATTGTTGATGGCAATGGCAACAGCGACAATGGTGGTAATGGGAAACCACGAGTTGGGAAGAAGAAACCCAAGAGGAAAATGGACAAGTTGAAATGCTTTCTTTGCGGCGGGTTTACACATGTTAAAAAAATGTCTGAAGAAATTCGCGCTTAAGGGGAAGCCAGTGGAGTGCTTCTTGTGTCATGGTCCGCATAGGTTGCGAAAGTGTCCGAGAAAGTCTGTCATCAAGGGGAACGATGGAGCAGACAAGAAGCCCAAGAAGCTTGGTTCGAGAAAAGGAAAAGCCGAAGCTAAGAGGGCAAAGAGAAGTGAAAAGAAGCGAGTAAAGTGCTTCTTGTGCCGTGGTCCGCATGAGTTGCGAAGCTGTCCAAAGTAAGCCGGAGTCAAAAGAAAGGCAATGTTTGAGCTTGAGTCATCGGAGGGGCTTCCACCCAAGGAAGAGGTGAGTTTGTCATCAGACTTAGAGGAAAGAGTTGCAATGAAAACAATAAAGCTGGGACCAATAAGACTCAAGTTGAGTGAAGCATCGGAGTTGGCTGAGTCATCGACAAGGCTTCCACCTATGGGAGAGGTGGGTGGTGCATCGGACTTCAAGAAAAAGAAGTGATGCATGTGGGACAGTTGACCAGAGTAAATGCAAAGGTACATTCCAAACACTGTGATAGTGTTTTGAATTCTAACTTGTTGACTTGGCAAGAACGTAGGGGCCCTTTCGAAGTTCTTGAGCAAAGAGGCCGAAAGACTGTGGGCAAAGTGAAGCCAAGTGTGGTGAATCAAGAGGATTCTATTCGAGTCATAACTTCTTGTCATCGAGATGTACAAACGAGTAGGACGGTTCGAGTTAAGAAGCGACGTAAGTCGAGGAAAAAGTCCCGAAGAAAGGAGAAGGCTAAGGCGTTGAGACGAGACCGAGGCAAATCCAATCAGTGCCATTCAAAAGTCACAACGATGACGTTGTGAGAATGGGTAGGGGAGAATGTCACGGGCCGAAGTTCAAAGCTCGTGACCATCGCACCAAATGCATCCAATAGAGGTCTATTGCTTAGATAGGGATCATTTGGCCCACAAGAACTGGCCTGATTCAAAGAGCTATTGGGCAAGCCTATCAGATTGAAGCCTGGTTGGCCCGATAATGAAGTGATGGCAACTTAAGCTAATATGGTAACTAATCTTAGAAGATAGAGGGAATTATATCTTGTAAAGATTAGATTTGATTTGATAAGGCATATCTTGTAAATCCCTAAAATTAAGAGATATGGTTAATATCATCCGTCGATGTAAATGTATTTTGACCGTCGATTTTGGGGGAGCTCAACTATAAATAGAGAGTCTCCCCTCAGTTGTACTCACTCCATTCATTGTTTCATTATTCTTTGTGAATAAGAGAAATAGAGAGCATTTACTCAAACACCTTGTGTGCATTCTTTTCTGTTCTTTCTGGTGTTCTTTGTTGTTCTTCTTTTGGCATAAATCGCTTCTGCTCTTCAATTGGTGCCTTGCAGGAGTTCTAAAAGAATCCTCACTTGAGTTAAGGCTGACTTGGGCGAGTTTGGACGAATGGATCGCCTAAGGCCGCACGGATTGCAAGACGAAAGGTCTAGCCCCGTGACAAGTGGTATCCGAGCAAGGTTTAAACCAAGTAATATCTGAGTTGTTGGTTCAAAGGCACCGTTGGGATGTCGAGAGAAGAGTTCGAACAAAGGTGGGTGGGAAAGTCTTTGAGGAAGACATTATCGGCAGTAGAAGAACGTGTGGGTAAACTCGAAGGATCCATGGAGGATGTAAAGGAGGCACTCGATGGGGTCGAGGATCGCATAGCAAACTGGAAGGAGCAGTCCAGAGACTATGTAAAGATGTCTCTTGATTCCACCATGGATAAGGTAAACGAGTTGTTTAATTCACACAGGGACAAGCTGTTGGACAAAAAATTAAAAATTATGTGACAAAAAATAAAAAAAAATTAAAAATCCCTAAAAACTTGGTCTACAGACCTATTATTAAGCAAGTCTAAGGCACATTCTCAACAAATTGCAAAAGGTCATTTGTTTTGGAAAGCAACGCCCTCCGCTGCAACTTTTTTTTCAATATAGATCAATTTTTCTTATTTTAGAAAGATCAAATTAAGAAAAAAAAACAAAAAAGGAAAAACTTTGAAATATCTAAAATCAGATGAATCAAGCAGAAGAAAAGGGGAGAAAAGGAAAAGCACCTTAAGCATGAGATTATCGCATATATGGAGACCAATGCTTCATTGAGGACACTGAACTTCATCTCAACTTCTTTTGTTATTCTCCTTTACACTTTTTTCTTTTTTCTTCTTCCAGAGCCCAATTGGAATGGCTGAAAGAAATATCCATGTTAGAGGGTGGTGCTAAAGTCTTAAAGCTAGGCTCGCTACACGTCAACATAGACTTCAAAAAATAATTCCTCAATAATTTAGTTCAGTTGTCAATTTTTCTAGTTAACTACAATTACCCAATTTTTTTCCAAAATTTTTTGTAATAACAATTATTTTCATTTTGATCACCTGCCTTTACTTTGAGGTACGGTAAGTTATTGTGCATTCATTTATTTTATTAAAGTTGGGTGATGAAAATGAATGTACAATAACATTTACTAATCTTAAATTAACTGTAGTTAATCAAAATGAAAATAATTGTTAATAGTAGTGCCCGAAAATTCAAGAAAGTGGGATGATTTGTTTAAAATTCATATAATAAATTATTTAAAATTCATTAAAAAATTTTACAGTACTCTATTCAAGTCAAGAGTGCTCTCTCGTAAGTCTCCCAAAGAAACAAGTTTATTGTGGTTGGGTCATGAGTAGGGTGGTGGCAAAGATTACTATGACAAGAGACGATATCTCTTTCTTGGAAGAAGAATTGGTACATCTAACAGTCAAAATTTCACTGGTGGTCCCCAATGGAAAGCCGACTCTCTTAGGGACGGTATAGACGATGAAAACCTACAACCCAGATAGCTTTTGAGCCTAATTGAAGAGTATCTAGAAAACAAAAAAAATTGATATTAAAATTGTAAGTCAAAACTTGTCCATGATTAAATTTGAAGATGAGGGAGATCTGGAATCAATAATGGCAAGAAGACCATGGCTTTTTAGACGAAATTTGGTGATTTTTAAAAAAACTGGAAAAATCGATAGATAGAAGCAATCTTCGTTTGGTTCAGTTTCTTTTTTGGCTCAAAATAGGTCATTGTCCACCTGAATGTGACAAGAAAGACCTTACACATGCAATTGGATCCACTTTTGGAGGAATCATTAGTTCGAAAGTAATGGGGGAATTCTGTCATATAAAAGTAGAGTTAGATGTCCAAAAACCATTACGTAGGGGGATCTTTATTCTGGCTAGCACACAAGAAAAGTCCTGGATTCCTTTTAAATATGAAAATTTGCCTGGCTTTTGCTTTGGATGTGGTTGTATAGGACACAGGATAAAGGATTGCAATGATACTCCAAATGAATCAAAAGAATTATCGAAAAATGATCTGCCTTTCTTTCTAGCCCTGAAAGCAGAATCAAACTTAATAAGGAAAATTAGTATGTGGCTAGGAGTTACCATGAAGAAATCGATGCCACAATGCTACTACTAAAGGAGATCTGATGAAGGAAGAGAGGGTAACACGAATTTCGATACTGTTCAAGGAAGAAAGTGGACATCGACGAAGGACAATTTAGGAATAAGGGAGATCAAGACCAACTTGAACTGAAATTTGTTACGACCGAATATTAAGGAAAAAGATAAAGTTTGGTACGAGGAAAGAGGGAACGCAATGGAGAAGTCTTACTCTCTAAAAGTCATGTTAAGGATACAGTGGAATATAGTGGACATTCAACTTGGGTCAATTCTCCTTCAGCTATGAAAATGGGTCAAACTGATTTCTCTTAAAACATTATTGATAAACCCAAGGGGCCACGAAAAGGATGGAGACGAATAGGAAACAGTACACCAATTGACCAAAGTGAGGGGGACTCATCTACTAAAAAAAGGGGGATTAGGATGGTCTTGAGGATATAAAATCGCTCTTCCCAAATACAGCCGAAAGTAAAAGGGCAAAAGCAACAGTGGGGTAATTTGAAACTGAAGAAAACATGGTTGGAAAAGGTGATAAGATAGAATAAGCAAAAATATCATCTCAAATAGGATCGACAGTAGCTAGTCGGCTTGCCAATCGAGAGCAATAAAAATTTTATGCTGGAATGTCCATGGTTTAGGGGACCTACGAACAGTACGTAGACTTCAGAATATACTAAAGTTATATAAACTCCAACTTGTCTTCTTTATAGAGTTGAAAATTGATAAGAATAAGATGGAATCAGTTAGGAGGTACGATTTTATTAACGAGATTGAGGTGAAAGTGGATGAAAAAAAATGTGGTTTATTGATAAGCTATAAAAGTAACATATTTTAATCACATTCTTAATACATTTTTGATAAGCTATAAAACTAACATATTTTAATCACATTTTTAATACATTTTTGAATGATTAATTATGTAAATTAGTGAATTTGATGATCCTAATCCTTTAAATTCTTGTTCCTATACTTAGGAGAGCATTTGTGAGCGAAATGAGCGAAAAATGAGCCAAAATTAGACAAATAAAGTTGTTTTCAGGATTCACACGGCCTGGGCATTTCCACACGGGCTGGCCACATGCTCGTGTGAGCTACACGGGCTGGCCACACACGGACTCGACTAGCTCGACACTTCAATCTCCTCGACACACTAGAGTAGTCCTCTACGCTTACACTCGCCGACCAAATGTCTCCACAGAGGATATCGAGCATGACCTATATGAGGATGATCGAGCGGCTTCGTGGAGTAGATCCTTCTCAATACCGATAATTTTATTCTAATTCTCAGAATAAACCTGAGGACATCACTGATGATGTCCTTTTTCCATTACGAGAACCCACCTCATCCTCCACCTTCGAGTCACCGTCATGTTTCTTCTGCTGCTACATTAAATTACTTCTCTGAGTGGTTCACTTGCTTCGAGCAGCTCTGCTTTTAGAGGTTCGATAGTATTGACGTGACACTGCAGTAGATCTGTCAGCACCTCCATATCTCTTCTTCGGCACCGCGACTCACCCTACTGATGCCTCCGACAATGAGGATTATTGATTTTATTTGTTTTTTTAATTTAATTTAATTTAATGTTTATTTCTCTTTTTAGTTGTTTTGTTTTCTTTTTATTTTCTTGTATTTCATTTAATTATTATCTTTTGAACTATATTTTTATGGTTGTTTCTACTCAAGTTATAACCCCTTAATCTTCTTCACTATTTGTGTTTATTTTTTTATTGGTTTGTTCGGAATCATGCACTACATCTAGATTTATCTACAATTTCGATTCTCACCATTCTGGCAATTTCATCCAATATTCAGGGCAGTTTTAGTTTTCTCCCTTTCTTCTGATATTTTGTTTATACTGTGATTATATCTATTTATACATTTAGGACAATGTATATCTTAAGTGTAGGGAGGTTATTTATATAATTATTAGAAAATCCCTGAATTATGTCTTATATTTAAGTAATTTTCTCATACTTCCATTGGAATGAATTTTTGTCGATTTGGAATTTTTATTGATGTGTTTTAGATTAATTTGTCGATAATTATGCATTGGTTGATATAAACTTTAAGACACGAGAGAATCAAGCATGATAGGCTATGTTTCAGAAATTAAATTTTTTAGGTGGTTTCTCTAAATTAAAGTATTATCTTGAAGTTTGAAATTTGCAAGAATGACATCAAAAACCATTATTTTTTTGTGAGATTTTGAGTCTTTAGAGCATGCATTTTTCTTGCTCATTTTATTATTGGTTATGAGTGTGTCAATTTGATTTGTTATTCTAGAACTTGCGTCGATTATACATGTCGAGACCACACCTTTTGATTTGATATATTGAGATGATAAAGGCACTTAGGTTTTAACCCACTTATCCCATAAAAAGCCTAGCTACATAATTAACCCTTAGTGAACCCCGTTGAGCCAAACGCACCGTCTCTTTATTTACCCATTAATGTTAACCCATAACTCATTTTTTTAACGTTGAAACTTTTTCCTGTTTTATTGACTCCCTTTTTGTCGAGATTTTATTTGGTTAGTTACCTAATTATACTCTTTTGTTTGATTTGCTAAATTATTTCTTATTGTATAAAAAAATCGAAAAAATATAAAATATATATATTGATTATTATTTAGTTCTATGTTGATTAAACTTGAACAATTAAATTCATATTTTGGGAAGAAGTTCGTTTTTATTCTTGAATAGTTTTCAATTGATGTAATTGTTTTAATTCAACAATTATTTATTTTTTCTAGTTTGGTAATTTATCAATTTAATCTCGATTTTAACCATCCATTTCGGCCTTTCTCTACACCCTTAACCTCAGCCCCATTACAACCTCTTAAAGACCTTTTAATTTGTGTATCATATAATTTTATAGTGGTGGAGATTTGATTTTCATGCAAGCCTATGGTAATAACTTTTCATGTTTGACTATTGAGTGCTTATTCTTGAACCTTAAACACTTTAAGTGACTTGAGTGAATCTTTAGTGAGGATGTCGATTCTTGTCGATTCTTGTCGATTTTGAGTTAAATGTAACTGCTTAAATAAGGGGAAACACCTATGTTTTCGTATTTAAAAATGTTAGCTTGGATTGTTTGAGGCTTTAGTGCTCTTTTGGTTGAATTGTCAATGTATGACTATTTGTGAATTATTTTGAAACATTATTGATGGGAATTATAAGTTAAGAAATATTAATTTTAATTAGAGTTGAGGATTTTGCTTAAAGACAAGCAAACGATTAAGTGTGGGGATATTTGATAAGCTGTAAAAGTAACATATTTTAATCTCATTTTTAATGCAGTTTTGGATGATTAATGATGTAAATTAGTGAATTTGATACCCCGAATCCTTTAAATTCATGTTTCTATACTTAGGAGAGCATTTGGGAGCGAAAGGAGTAAAAAACGAGCCAAAATTAGACAAATAGAGTTGTTTCTAATATTCACACGACCTGGGCATTTCCACACGGGCTGGGCACACGCCCATGTGCTAGCCCGTGTCGATATCTCACCCTACTTTCAAAAACGAACTCTAATTTTTAAGATTTCGGAGTATTCTAAAGTTTATAAATACCAATTAGAAAAAGACCTAAGGGAGCACTCAAAGAAGATCGAAGAAAAGACTCGAAGAACGCCATTGAAATCAACTCAAAAGCGAATCTCCTTCAGGATCAAAGATCTTCATTTAATTTCCTTTGAAGTTTTATTTAGTTTCTTTATGTTTTGTTGTTATCCTAACTTTGAAATGTTTCTATTCAGGATTATGAACTAAATCCCCTAAATACCTAGAGAGGATGAAACCTATGATGAATCTTATTATTTAATTTCTTTTTTTACGCGATAAATACATGATTCTTGTTCTCATTTATGTATGCTTATTTCGTGTTTTAATATTTTTAGGATATTAATTCATGTTTAATGTGCTTATTTCAGTGGAGCAAAAGTCTCTGCTTAAAAGTATATCTAACATACTTGAGTGGAGTTACATGCAATCCTAGAAATAGGACAACATAAATCTATCGGATTAGAGTCAAATCTAATAGGGGAATCTATAAATCAAGTTAATGCGACAATATGGGTTTTATTTAGAAAGAGATTTCAATTAATCAACCTAGAGTCAGTTGTTATTTCTCTCGAAAGGGATATTAATATAATTTAGGGATTTCTACGGATCAAGACACAAGTGAATAAATCGTTTAATTTAGATTCAAAATAATAGGTAAAGTCTAAGTAGATTCTTTCCTAGGTATTGTCTTTCTTATTGGTTATCTTCGATTATTTTCCTATTTCGCTTCGATTCGTTCAGTAGTTAAATTAGATTAGTATATTCAGATTAGTATATTTAAATTAAAAACAATCACTTCAATTTATCGGCTCAATAATAGAAAAACGATAATTACTAGTACTTTTAGTTCTTGTGGATACGATATTCCCTACTTACCAAAGTTATACTATTATTCGATAGGTGCGCTTGCCTTTGTCGTAATTATAATTAGTTTAGTGATCATTATTTATGTTTAGCATGGAAGGATGAAGCAGATATTAAATTACGGAGTTTTTCTAGCAACTATATAGATGTGATGGTCAAGTTAGAGAAGAAGCAATTAGAATGGTGTTTTACGAGATTTTACGATTCTCCATATGCAAACGGGAGAAATGACTCGTAGAATGAATTAAGAAGATTGAGTATGAATTTTGATATTTCATGGTTAGTTTGTGGAGACTTCAATGAAATTCTATACGCATTTGAGAAAAAAGGGCAAATTACAAAGAGAAGAAAAACGAATAGAGTAATTTCAGGAAACACTATCGGAATATGTCATTTATGATGTGGGTTTTTTGGGTCCATGATTTACATGGGAAAGGGGAAATTCGCGGGAACCAATATAATTGAGCGACTTGATAGGGGAGTGGCGAATACAAGTTGGCTAGTGCAATTTACACATGCTTCAATTTGTTATCTACCACACTCCTTCTTTGATCAGTCTCCTTCTAATTCAATTAGGTCATGAAGGTACAAAGAGGAACAAAAAAAACTTTCATTTTGAAGCTTGGTGGATGATGGAGGAGACATTTAAGTAGGAAGTTTAAAGAATTTAGAGTGTGACAAGTAGGGATTTATTACAAAAATTGGAAGGCCTAGGCTGGGATGGAGCCGAGGTATCAAATGGACAAAAAATGAACTTAAAGTGCAACTGTACCGCAAGTTACAGGATTTACAGAAAGCAGATCGACAAAATAAAATTTTAAATGATTTAATTGATGTAAAAATCCAATTAAATTAGAAAACTGATAAGGACAAACTGTACTGGGAACAAAGGGCGAGGATTAATTAGCTTAAGGCGGGAGATAAAAACACAAAATTCTTTCATTCCTTTGCTTCGCAACGTAAGAAAGGGAATACAATCAATTATCTTGAGACTAAAGACGGTACGGTCACGAGGGATCACAGCAAGATGGCGTATATTGCAAAAGATTTTTCGAAGGTCTTTTCACATAAAAAAAGGGCATCTAATATGCAACATATTTTATCATAGGTTGAAAACTGTATATCTGATGACATGAATAACGAGCTTACGAAACCCTAATTAGATGAGAAAGTTTTTGTCGCGGTAAAGGATATGAGACCTACTAAGGCACCAGGTATTGACAATTTTCTGGCCATTTTCTTTCAACATTGCTAACAAGAAAGGATGTTAGTCTATTTTGCTTAAGTGTCCTTAATGGAAAAAAGAGCATAGAAAATTAAAATGTTACTAATATCGTTCTAATCCTAAAGACCCAAAACCCTCTAAATATGACTAGTTTTCAGCCAATTAGCTTATGTAATGTCATATATAAGGTGGTGGATAAATTGTGACAAACCGCTTACAAACGGTCCTAGATTTATGTATAGACAGTTCTCAAAGTGCTTTCATCTCGGGCAAGCTAATATCAGATAATATCTTATTGGCATATGAAATATTGCATACTTTTGGTCAAAAAAGTGAGGAAGTAAAAGGTTAATGGCCTTAAAATTAGACATGAATAAAGCTTATAACAGAGTGGAATAGGGTTTTTTGGAAGAAATGATGACTAAAATGGGTTTTGCAAAGGCTTGGGTGGATACTGTGACTAAATGCATTTCAACTGTTTCATATTTAGTAAATATACACGCTGTGAGGAGACAAGTTTCGACCTACAATAGGGCTAAGGCAAAAAGATCCTTTAAGCCATTTTCTCTTTCTGATTAGCAACTCTTTCTGATTAGCAATGAAGGTTTATCTACTCGTATGCGTCTTACTGAAAGGGAGGGGAAATTAAAAAGGGTTAGAGCAAGTCGAAGTAGGCCTTCAATTTCACACCTACATTTTGCCGATGACTACATACTCTTCGGGGAAGCTACAACTAGAGGAGCAATTGCCTTGAAAAATATATTGAAAGAAAACGAAAATTGCTCAGGGCAATGTGTAAATTTCGACAAATCTACGGTTTTCTTTAGTACAAATACTCCTGAAAATGTAAGATTGCAATTATCCAACGATATGGCAGTGAGATACTCAAATAACCTAGAGATATGGGAGTGAGATACTCAAATAACCTAGAAAAGTATTTGGGCATCCCTAATGTAGTCAGTAGAAGGGAAAAAAAGCCTCTTTTCAAAGCTTAAAGGATCATATGAAAAGGAAAATAGATAACTAGAGCACACGATTCTTGACGCTAGGAGGAAAAAAAGTTTTCATCAAAGCAATTCTACAATCCATCGCAACCTATTCTATGGCGTGCTTTCTACTCTCAAAATTGCTATGTGACGAAATGGAAGGAATAATGGCCAGGTTTTGGTGGCAAGAATCTCAAGGAAAAAAGGGTTTGCATTGGTGTACGTGGGGAAAGTTGTGATCTGACGTAAAACGGTGGCCTGGGTTTTCGGGATTTGGCAAATTTTAATGTAATCTTATTAGCAAAACAAGGATGGAGACTTATTACGAACCTAAATTCATTATTGGCAACAGTTCTTAAAGCCAAAAGTTACCCAAATTCGGATTTTTTGCAGCCTACTTTAAAAACAAATGCGTCTTACACATGGAAGAGTATATGGGCGACGAAGAAAGTGCTTCAGGAAGGAACGTGTTGGAGAGTGGGAGAGGGCGATAATGTTTCCATTTTTAATCATGCATGGTTACCAGGTTATGATAATTACAGGTTAAGTCATCCAATTGATAATTGTACTTTGGAGTATGTTGCAGAGCTTATTGATAGTAATAAAAGAGAATGGAGGGGCAAACTAATCTCCAATACATTTAATGCGGTTTATGTGGGCAGGATCCTTCGTATCCCATTAGCAGCAATTCCACAAGAAGATGAAGTAGCCTGGAAGGGTGAACCATCGAGAGTATTCTCAGTGCGAAGCGCCTATAAACTATTACAATTGGGTATTCCTACTCTTACGCTAAATACATTACAACTCTTAACTAGGAATTTCTACCGAGAACTATGGAGCCTAAAACTCCCTTCTAAAATCCAGATTACAGTATAGCGCATCACAAGAAATTACATCCCTACGAAAACAAATCTACATTTCAAGAGATTAGTAACAAACACAAACTGCCCAAGATGCGGGGAAGCAGTAGAAAACATAACACATGTTTTTCTTCATTGTCCTCTGCTTCAATAGAAGTATGGCAATTAGTGAACTTACAATGGTTACTTCAAAATCTATTCCAGACTGGTTTGAATGGCTTGCTTGGGCTTTTGATGATTGCTCAAATCCCCAGAGGCGAATGATCTGCGTATCCCTTTGGGTCCTTCGGACAGAGAGGAACCAGTATGTGCATGAAAAAAATAAAGAAATCTAGTAAAGATATTGCCTTCTTTATTCAAAAATACATAACGAAGCTGGATAGATTAGAGGAAAACAGACTTACCAAGGCACCTATCAGAGACTCATGGGTTCTGCCTCCTGGAGAAGACATAAAAATCAACTTTGATGTGGGTTTTAATTGGGGGCTTTTAGAGCAAGCTCGGGAATAGTTGCCAGAAACAGAAGGGAAAGAGTGATCGCCTCCAGAGCGACCATATACGAGAATGTTGACTCGGCTTTCGCAGCAGAAGCACATGCATGTTTAGAGGCAGTGAAAATGGGGTTAGAAATGAAAGAACATAAAATCTTTATTGAAGGGGACTCGATTTCAGTTATAAGGAAATGCACTTCAAAATCCAGAGATAAATCAGAAATATGCTCCATCATACACGATATAAAGACTATACAGAGAGAGTTCAAATCCATAAAATTTCAGCATGTCCATCACACAGCAAGCAATTTGGCAGATATAATAGCCACTGGAAGTCTGAAGCAAAGGAAAGGGTTTTACCTGGAAGGTGCGGTACCAAGTCATGCAGTCAAAACGCTAGAAGACGAATGGATCAGAGAACCAGACTGAAGCTTTGTGAGGAAGATGAGTGTTTGCTCCATGGGAATCAAAACGTCGGAGTAAAATGTTTTGAAGCGGAAATGATTCTTTGGAAATCAGGGGAGCATTGCTTTGGATGGAAAAGGAGGTTTTTAGGAAAGTGAAACCGTCAGGCACTTATGAATGATAGCTGATGGGACGGATAATGAATTTCCCGAGGGAGTGGGCTTTAAATTAGGTGTTTTGTTTTTTTTCAAAAGTTTCCTCTTTTATTTATTTCTCTGTTATTTTGCTAGGATGGTAAGTGGGCCGCCCTAATGACTTTGGTCTTTAAAACTTTATTTCCTGTACACTATGCTATTGTTTTATAAAGCCCAGTTCAATTTTGCTCAAAAAAAAATTATTTAAAATTCTTTTAAATTATTAAATCATATTCCATAATAATATTATTTTTTTGTGTTTATTTTATTTATAATATAAATATTTATATTTGATTACTTGATATCTAAAAAATAAAATATTTATTTATTTCATATGAGTATAACATCACAATTTTTAGTCTTTGTTTTTTTGATATAATACTTAAAACTACCCATAGTCCCTCCCCAACCCTTAAATAAGAGGATAATGCGCTTCAACGCACTTGAATCTACATCTTTTTACACTGGCAATAATGATGATACCAATTGAACTGAAACTCAATTGGCAAACAAAAGAAACAAAATTAACATAAAAAAAAATAAATACACATAATTTTAAATATGAATTATTATCAAGTACAATAAAAAAAGATAATAACAAAGAACACATGATATCATTTAAACTCTACTTGTTCTACTAATAATGCATCAAATAATATTGAATCAAATACTAACTTAAAAATAAGGGAAAAATACACCAGCAATCACTAACTTTGATTAAAATAATATTTCAGTCACCAAACTTTTAAAAGTGACAAATCAGTCACTCGAGCCATTTTTCTATTACAGACGTAACGGACAGCTAACGTGGCCCGTTAGAGTGCCACGTTGGACATGACCATATGTCCATATCAAATCCTTTTACCAGTTTATAAGGATTACCAGCTAAATAGAAGAACCCTAGCTGGAAGAAGAAGAAGAAATAGAGATACCCATTGTGAATCCGGTGTGCTACTGTTGAAACCCAACCAATTTAAGGACTTCTTGGTCCAATGAAAATCCAGGTATGAGGTTTTTTGAGTGCAAGAAGTATAAGAGTGGGTTTCAAAATGCATGCCATTTTTCACCTGGTTTGATCTACCATTGATGCCCCGTTTATGAATTGTGTTATTGAGTGTTTTGAAAAAAGTCAGGACAATGGAAGATGCAAGAAGGAGGGAGAGAAAAATATGGTTGATGGTGTTGTTATTTGTAATTTTATTGTGGTTGTTGAAATGAAAAACCAACTTATGGTTTTTTTTGGATCAATGGTTTTGAGGGACATTGGTGGAGGCAATAGATACCCACCAAGGTAGCCCTTTAAGAAACATTAATCTAAACCTATTATCCTTCTACAACCAACATTATACTTATCTTTGCATGCCTACAGACAGACATACATCCTTTGAAACAATTTGTTATCCAAATAACAGATTGTTGTTGTTCCAGCATTTTGGGTCGTAAGCTCCAATAGATACTCATAAATCTTTCGTCAATTAATTCCAGTGCCCTAAGTTTAACCCTCCTACATTTGGTGCATTGTCTAAATTTTGCATGCATCCACAACTTGTTTCATGACACAAAACAAATGACATCAAAACATGTTTCACTCCCATTAAATTAGAATAGCTTACGACCCTAAACAAATTTTTAAATAAATTCCAATTCAAATAGTTTACACCAAGAAACCATAAACTCATGGATGTTCTCAGGAATTTATAATTATTGATCGCATAAAAGCATAACCCTGTCAGGCCCGAGCGAATACAACATATTTGAACTAACAAATCTAAAAAATCATAAACCCAAATCCCCCTAAAACCGAAAAACGATGAACCCAAATTAGAATCATTATTAAACCCTATACCAAGCCCGAACCATGTACTTCTTAAACCCAAAATAACTCAAATTCAAGATAAACTTACCCGTTACAATCAATGAAAGACCTTCGGCTAGTTCTCTTCTATTAACCATTCCGACAATCTTGAAAATTTGCACAATAATTTCCCAATTTCGAATATTTTCAATCCCTTCTCCAACAGTTCCCTATAAATTTCAATTGATTTCCCTTTTCTCCTGAATTATTTTTTTTTTCCTTTAACGAAATTGTTTTTGCCTCTTCAATTTCTTTTCATGTTTTAGTTGGTTTTTTTGACACATTAAATTAATTTTTTTCGGATCATACAGTGAAAATTAATTATCCATTAAATGGACATCCAGTCAAGTCCAATGAAGCATCATAATAGGCCACGTTAACTGTCCCGTTAAGTCTGTAACGAAAAATGAACGCTGGTGACTAATTTATCACTTTTTGTAAACATTAGTGATTGGTTTGTCACTTTTAAAAATTTAATGACTGAAATGTTATTTTAATCGAAGTTTAATGATTGTTGGTGTACTTTTCCTAAAAACAAATTTGAAATTAATAAAAGTTAATTTATTCACCGTAGCATTCATGAAGTTTTGTTAATACACTTGAAAACTATTGTTAGCCTTGCAATATCCAGGTCAAAATCCCCTGGCAAATGCGTCGAGAAAGGGAACATTTCACGTCGAAATTCGATCATTTTCTGCAATTAAAAAGAAAATGCCATTAAAAAAGAAACCTTAAAACATGACGTGAAAGAATAAACAAACACAGAACCATCATCTCAAAATGTAGATGATATCAAAATTTATATAAATAAAAATAGCCTAAACACATAAGAAACTACAAAATACATCAACATGATACGGGCATACAAATTTGCTTAGTGACTAGTACATCCATAACATTAGATGATAGAACCTAATACAAGACTGCAATTAACCAACCTTCCTTGCATGCTTGCTACAAGCATTTTGCCAAATAGTTTTAAAAGAAAAAAAACTACCATAAACAGCTGAGAAAAATAAGAACCTAAAACCGTTTCCTCAAAATTGATCCCAGCAATTGATGGCATGGATGATCGATCTGGTCTTTTCAAGCACAAAATTTGAACACCAACAAGAAGCTTACTCATAGTAAAGCCTCTGAATATTCAAATGCAAAATTGATCCCAGCAATTGATGGCATGGATGATCGATCTGGTCTTTTCAAGCACAAAATTTGAACACCAACAAGAAGCTTGCTTATAGTAAAGCCTCTGAATATTCAAATGCCTGCAAAAAAAAATGCAGCAGAAACATTAGCAGGCCAGGTACTAACATATGCAGAAATGACATCGTGTCATATGACTGTAATTTCCAGCAAGCAACAAGGATTAGTATTAAATGACAGACAGCACTAATTTGATTAAGAACTACATACATACACGCACATGTATATATTATAACACTAAGTCAATGCATAAATACCTAATAAATGAAGAGGATATGAGGGAAAAAACACATACAGTGCAAATGTTCAATGCTTCTTCAGGAATCCAAGCAGTTTTTACTGGCATGCCTTAATACAGCCTACCAGTACACTCAGAAGAACCACAGTAGCATATTTTCTTCTTTATGTTACCATTCTCATCACGGACCTGATCTATCATATAATTGTAATGATATGTCAACTCTTGCAAAGGAGGAATATTCTCAGCTGCAAAGAACATTATGTGCGGGATTCTCGTATCTTCATGGTCATAAAGGACATTTTGTGCATATAAATTAGGTGAACAACTGTGGTTTATGAATCTCCCAATATTGCCACATCGTGCAGCATCAATGGTGAAACCACTTTCATGTACAACTTGGCAAGAACTTGAATGCGCATCAGGCAATAGGTTTGAAAGACCATCCCAGAGAGAACTGTCAATGTTATTTCCAATATCAAACAGATACTCATCATTCCCTTTTCTTTCTTCAGCTTCCCTATCTTCGAGGAGCTCTCCAGCATACTCACAGATAAAAGTTCCAGAGGAGATAGAATTTAGGGATCTAACACCCCAGCCTCTTGATTCAGTTTTAAAGATTTCAAGCTGAATTTTTATGCCATGTTGGCTGACTCTATTATAGCAAGAAGGAGGACAATTGCAATTAGGACCACATTCATAGACAAGGGGCTTTGCTTCAACAATGGCCCCATTATGGTTATACGGGATCTCTCCTTCATTCTTCATCACACAAGAACATTTCCCTAATTCTGAACATCCTTTAGTGCAACCACAACCTTTGGGAGGAATAGGGCGGCACCAGTCAGGGTAGATCATGTGGCATACATACTCAAATGGAGGAGGTTTTTCACTATCTATGGTGTTTATAGCAGAAATTGGGATTACCTCCTTCCCTAGTGAAATATCATGTACGCAGAGCCCCTCCCGCACCTTAGATTTCTTGACAACTTTCCATGTAAGCTCCGGTTGACCCGGAATTCTGACCAACTTATATTTGTAGACCAGCTTCCCATGTGGTCCTGGTTCTTGCTTAAACTCCTCCACCGAATAAAGTCCATCATAAACATATGTCTTACCTCTAGCTTCCAACAAAGTAGACGAAGACTTTGTTTCACCACGAATCACCCTCACTGGATTCTTGACAAATCTGCTATTTGCCAAAGCAAGGTTTCCTCTTTCAAGCTTTTGGTCCTCTGGTTGCTTGCCTTTCTGCATAACATTTCCTCCCTGACCCATGTAACACAAGACATCTGAATTATCCAAATCATTCTCATAGCCCCCGGAAGCTATAATACTGGTAGCAATTATCTTATCACCTTGCTTTACATAATCTATACCACCCTGACTCTGGCGATGAAGGCCAACAAGATTGAGCTCAACAAAATACTGAAACTCATCACCAACTTCAATACCAGGAACAGGTCCTATGATTTGTTTGCCTGTGTTAACATATTTCCCTTTTTCTTTGAGAATCTTTGCAGCTAGAATATCTATCCTCTTAGGAGCCTTTCCTTTTTCCTTCATCTTGGATTCTTCTTCCTGTAAGAGCTTTCGAAAAATGGCTTGGAATAAGCGTAATGTCTCTCTCACTTTGTTCCGAGTAGTCATTTCATCATTATCATGATCCGACCTACTGGGGCAAGGCGGAAGACTCACATCATAACTGTATGATCTCCAAGCAAAATTATCATTTTTGTGCAGCTCATCCTGCTCTAAGGAGTCTTCCTTGTTCCAAACAATGACCTGACCTTGATGAGCCCTTTTTCTGGAAGAACTCTTCGTCGTGGCATTGCTCCTCTTTTTTCTTTTTAATGAACCACCAGCCAGGTCAGCTTTAAAGCTGATTTTCCCTTGTCGATGAGGAGAAGTTGATAAAATTTCTTGACTCCCATGATTCTCCTCCAGCAATTGATCCCCAAAAGCAGATAAATCAGAAAGCTTTTTCTCAAAACTGTTGCCTTCTTCATTGACAAAAATGCAATCCTCCTCCATCAATTGACCCTCAAAAGCAGATGAAACAGAAAGCTTTTTCTCAAAACTATCTCCCCCTTCATAGACTACAATATCACGTATAGGATTTTCCTCCAAACCTCTACTATCATCCCTAGTCTCAGTTACTTTCTCAGAGTTGCTATCAGGTTCATTTGGAAAACTTTCACAAGAAGGCTTGATGTTGTTTTCATTCGTATTTTCCACATCCTCCTCCACATCATTCCTGGAAGAAGCTTCTTCATAAGCACCCCGCTTTCCCACTTTTTCAGAAGCTGACTCTTCAGGTTTAGTTTGAATTTCTTCTACAGGGAGCCTAGGAGAACAACCTTCTACTTTACCATCCAGAGCATATATTTCCTGAACATCCTCTATCGCTTGTCTCACATCAGTACATAAGGTCTTTTCCAAGGGCTTCTCTTTATTTACAAACTTATCTAGATTGAAACCCTTGTTCTTTAGAGAGGTAAGCCATTTCATGCGCTCCTCATCACTAAGAGGTGGAGCATTTCTTCCACAAAATGGAGGGAAGTGTCTAACAACAGTGACTCCTTTCCGAGGACGATAGTTTCTTGCTAAACTGCTCTCACCAGGATGGAACTCCACACCATTTTCTGGAACCTCCTCTTCAGAAATAGCAGCATTCTCCTCAGGCAAATCCTTCTCTGAACCAGAAACTTCATTTACCGAACTCGTCGCAATTCTGGATTCTCCTGAAAACTTTGTTTCACACTGAACCTTATCTACACAATCAGGCAATGATGCTGGGTTTTCAGACTCAGATACTGCCTGCCCTTGTGCTTGCTCACTTGGTCTAGTGATTGATGCAGCATTCTCCTCAGGCAAATCCTTCTGCGAACCAGAAACTTCATTTACTGAACTAGTCGCATTTTCAGATTCTTCTGAAACCTTTGTTTCACACTGAACTCTCTCTACAGAATCAGGCAATGATGCTGGGTTTTCAGACTCGGATACTACCAGTCCTTGTGCTTGCTCACTTGGTCTAGTGATTGGTGCAGCCACCCTGCCGCACCCTGGCGGAAAATCCCGAACAGCCGAAACTTTACGCTGCTTAAATCTGGGGGCAGGGGCTACGTGTCCATTTTCAGTTGGCACCCTTCCTGATCTTCCCTCAGAATGGCTACTACTTGCCACCATTGATATCTCTTTATGCAACATATTATCGGAAACCCCCATTTCAACTCATAAATTAGAATTGCACAAAAACAACCTAAGAAAACAATAATATTAATATCATTCAGCTGCTATTAGCTCAAAGATTAAACAAAAACTAACCTAATTCTCTATTCTCTAACCATGAATAAAGCTAAAATCAGAAAATAATGAAAACTAACCTAATGCCCATGGGACTTTAGTTTCTCAAACTAGCAAAAAGAGCTATCTTAACAATCAAATCAAGCCACCAAATAACCTAAAGCTATGCCCCGATACTGAAGAACATGTCAATCAAAAACATGGGGGGAAACGAAGCAAATAGTAAATCCCAAGGATGAAATTCAAACTTCGTATCCAACCAAACAGTAGCAGAGGAGGAAAAAACACAGCGATAAAATAATAATGCGCTTCATGAGTCTCTTTTCTCGTAACCTCTCGAGGACCTAAAGACAGTCAAGAAATTTTTTTTTTCTTTTTCCATGTATAATGTTTTCCAGAACTCTTTTTGGAAACCAGACTCAGAGAGTCGAAGCTCGATCTTCATAAAAATGGGAAAACATATTTCAAAGGTGATTCTTTTTTTCATTATAAAATCATTTAAAACAAATAATAATAATAATAACACACATCAAAATCCATAATAATTTGCAATCGAATTAAGAGAAGTAAGAAAAACCTGAAAGGGAATTTAGAAAAGGTGAGATAAAATGAGAAAAGAAAGAAATTATAAATTATATACAATTAGGATGGAATAATCACCATGAATTATCTTCAAACCATATGGCCACTTATAGACCAAAGTGTAGGAAGAAGATGAGAGAAATTGTCGAAAACGAGAGAGAGTTGTTCTTCTGCTCTTCAGTTTCATTTTTTCTTTTAACTTTAAAAGGGTCAAACAGCAAATTAAAAAATATATGGTTTAATTTTAAATTTCATCCTTTACTTTACAAAAAAATGGAGAATTAATTTCTCTATTTTAATCTTTTTAAAACTTAATCCTTATATTTTGGCTTGAATATCACCTTGACACGTTTTTCTAATTTCGCATTAGGGTTTTTTCACTTTTACTAATTTGGTACCTAATTTTTTATCCAATTTGATATTTGATATTATATAAATTACTTCAAAATACCAAATTAGAAAAAATGCCAAATGTGTTAAAAAAGTGTATCAAATTACCAAATTTGGTACTTAAAAAATTTAAGTTCATAAGGCCTAGACGTTATATAGATTACTTCAATATACCAATAATTTTATTTTTATGACTAGTAAAATTAATTTATGTATGACCCACATATACTAGATGACATAATTTTTTTCCTTTTTATATTTTAAATGTTTAATTACTTTTATATTTATTTTTATCTTAAAATAATGAATTTCTTTCTTTTGGGTTTTAAAATTTATATTTTCTTATTCAATATTAATTCGTTAAACATACCTCAAAGCATAATTTTTTAACACAGTTCCTCTAATACTGACAATATTTTTTGTGGAATTGAGGGCTTTGTGAAGATCAAACTATACTTTAAAGCATGTAATCCCTCTTGAATCATTCATGGCATTAAAAAACAAAATAACCTCAACCCCAATGAAAACTAAAATTCGAGCATATTGTTTAGTGAAACATAGAAAACTCCAAATAAATGAAATAATTCTTACTATTAAATTTCAAGTCAATTGTCACATGTCAACCATATATTAGCTATTTCATCCCTTGTAAAAAAATTAACATCATTAGTTTTTAGGTACTTTGTATGACATTTGATAAGTTTAGGTACCAAATTAACCTAAAAGAAAGTTTAAGTACCAAATTAGAAAAAAATATCAAGTTCAAGTACTAAATTGGGTTAAAAAGTCTAGGCATCAAATTAGAAAAAAAAAGATGTGTCCAGTTCAAGTACCAAATGTGAACTTAAGCCTTATATTTTAGTAAAATTGAGTAACATTGTTTTTTTTTAAGTTTTATAAATACAATCTAACCAAAATACAAATACAAGTTCAAACAATCATAAAGTAGAATCAAACTATTATAATATAAATAAACTAAGGATCAAAACAATCATAACTAAAATCGACTAATTAAACTAAAATTCACACATCATATTATTTTTCTAGAACACAACAACAACTCATTAAAAAATAATAATTTAATAATTTATATGTAATAAGTTAATAACATTTGACGGTAACATCCTCAAAACCCCCTTGGTTGTAAATAATATGAGATAAAATTTTACCGAAATAAGGTATAATATCAAAGAAAATGAAAGTTGCAATATATCAAAAGAGAGTTAAATTAAGAAGCATGACATGATGTATTAAGGAAGGGACTAAATCGTAAATATGTGAAAAGTTTTGGCTCAAGTATAAATGTTCAAATTTTAGGGAATCGAAGTGTAAAAATGAGAAACTTGAAGGACCAAAAGTGAAAATAATCCAATTTACTAAGATATGGAATTAGATGCAGGGACCAAATTGAATAAGTGAAGAATTGTGAGGGACTAAATCGTAAATTTTACCAAATTATTGATGATTCAAGGATAAAATTTTGAAAGATCATAAAGGGTAAAATGGTCAATTAGCAAGAGGGAGAATTCTTGAATGTAATGATGATGTTGATGATATTTTGGTGATTTTTTAAGTAATTAGTTAAATATTATTTTATTAATATTTTACTTAGATATTTATTATTATTTTATTTAGAAAATGGTAGTATAAAAGAAGGAAATTTATTATCCTTCCAACGTGAGTGAAAAGGTGAGAAATGAAGTTTTCTTTTCTTTACAATTTAGTCTTTTGCCATGAAAACTTACATTTTACCCAAAATTTTGAAAAATTCCTTAGATATTAAAGAGAGAAGATGAAGTAGAGATTCTAGAGAATATGTTCATCAATTTAGAAGAAAATAGTAGATGAAAGTGGAGAAAATGAGAAGAAAAGGAAAGAAAGTGGTGAAGATGAGAAATGCATGGAAATGAAGAAGAAATGAAGAAATTCTTGACAAAGGAGGTAAGTTTCATACTAAACCTACTTGTATTTCAATAGATTGAGTTAAAGATGTTTTGAGTGAGATGTATGAAACATGTATTTAATCTAAATACTAGAAATAGAAAGTATTTGATGAAGAATAGAGACTTAAAACGCTAAATTGGTAACAGAGAATGTGATTTGTATGGTGAAAAGTACTAAGATTAAGAAATGAATATGTAATCTACAAATAAACATAAGTGACTAAATTGTATAGTAATCCAAAGTATGACAATTATGTGTGATTGAATGAAAGATAGTGCAAAGAACCTTGGAAAAGAAAATATTTTCATTAAAATAGTTTGGACAACAAGAGTGACTTAACTTTGAAAAATTCACCTAAAATTATAGAAATTTAGTTAGAGATTGAATTAAATATAGAATTAAAGCTTACTAGTCGAATTTCATATGGAAGAAACGGTGAAAGAAACGAGATTTTATAGTTTGAGATATATTAATTTTCGTGAAATAAGGTCGGAGTGGGTTCGGGTTCTCCTGTTTTGACTTTGGAAAATCATAAAAAAATGTAAAAAAAATTATTATATATGGGTTTAAATTTATATTTTTAAATTATTAATGAGTCTATTTTCAATAGGAACAAACGAAAACATCATCCAAACCCTGTACTAAGAGATAATTTATTTTTAGTAAAGAAAAGTCGAAGTTGTCAAGCAACAAAACATGGGAAAATTTGAAGAATTTACTGTACTAATTGGCTAAATTATAAATTCTGAAATTTTTATGGTAAAAAAATATATTTGAGTCTAGTTTCAAAAACATCAAGCGGATCCTAATTTCAATTCGTAGCTCAAGAAATAAATAATTTAGTGACTATGACTCAAGTGGACAGTTTTGATATGAACACATAAGTAAATAGTGAGATTATAGACAATGTTACATATAAGCATCTTATATACTAAAAGCTAAAGATTCTAATAAATATATACATAAAGGATGTGGAATGGAGAGGAGGAGAAGGAAAAAATATGAATATATATATATATATATATATATATATATATATATATATATAGTAGATGAATTTGAAATGTTTCAAAATGGTTGTAAGTGATGGAATGATTAATACATGTGAATATGTTTAAATGAATTGATAAAATAATAAGTGAATAATTTTAATTGATGTGATATTGAATTCTTGTTAAGATTTTATGAAGAATTAAATTGATTGGCACAATTTAGAAATAAATATGAAATATACATAAAGTGGGTAAACTACTTTGAAAGTGCAAGTCCTCCAATGGTCTTATTTGTAAAACTTTAATATTTGTGTTAATTTTATAAACTTTGTTATCTTTGATTGAATATCATGTTTTTATGATGACTTGAGATTAGAAATAGATGTAAGTGGATGATATGTAAAATGAAGTGGCGGTTCTGACATCTGAATACGATTCATGTAATGATATAAAAAAATAAAAATAAAGCCTGGAACTTGTAGGAAAATGGATACGACATCACGATGACAAGTTCGTCATGTCACGATGTGGAAACCCTAACGTCGTGACGACAGTTCAAAATTTTTTATGAACTATACAATTTGGCCTTTGATCAATTGTGGATGTGTTAATGAGCTCCTTTAACTCATAATTAGTTCTATCGTAAATTCAATTATTACTGAAATGAGTTAATGATCTATATTAATTAAATAATATGATACATTGATTTGAAATTTTTAGTAGTTGCTTCGGCAACGAATGTGACATCTTGATGCCTTGATTCGGCGGCCGGGTCGAATACGGGGGTGTTACATGACAATTGAAATTTACGTCTACTCACAATTGCACTTAAAATTTGAAAGTTGATATCAAATTTTAATAAATTAAAAGAAAACAATAGCCTCCTTTAACTTTGGTAAAATAAAATAAAAAATTCAAATTCAAATACTTAACACTAACCTCATGGCATTTTAGATAAAATGGATAAAACAAATATAATTTACATGTAACACCCCTAAAATTGTTATATTTTAAAAGTAATAATAAATTGAGATTGTGTACAATTGATTTCTCGATAAAGAAAAATAAGAAAATGAAAGTGATAAAAGAGAAGGTTAAGGAGTGTCAAAGAAAGTTGAATTTAGAAGTATGTTGTGGTATACTAAATTAAAGTAAGGACTAAATAATAAAGATGTAAAAAGTTTTTAGGTTCAAGTACAATTATTCAAAATTTGAGGGGTTGAAGTAGAGGTGCTCAAGGGCCGAGCCGGGCCGGGTTCAGGCCGGGCCCATAAAAAATTTCGGCCCGGGTCGAAATATGGACCTGAAATTTTTCCCAGGCCCACCCCGGGAAAAAAATCATAAGCCCGGCCCCGGCCCGGCCCGACCCATTTTTTTAATAAATACCAAAAATTTATTTTAAAAATAAAAAAAGTATTTTAAAAATATTTTAAAATTAAAAAAAAGTATTTTAAAAATATTTTAAAAATATTTTAAAATTAAAAAAAGTATTTTAAAAATATTTTAAAATTAAAAAAATTATTTTAAAATTTAAAAAATAAATATATTTATTATATCGGGCCGGGCTGGGCCCGTGCCAAAAAAGTTGTGCTCGAGGCTCGGCCCGTTTTCTAAACGGGCCTCGTTTTTTTGCCCAAGCCTATATTTAGGGCCTATATTTTTACCCAAACCCTCCCATATTTCGAGCGGGCCGTCGGGCCGGGCCGGGCCGCTCGGCCCATGAACACCTCTAGGTTGAAGCATAAATATGAGAAAATTTAAAGACCAAAATGGAAAATAACCCAATTTCTTATGAGATGAAACTGGTGTGCAATGACCAAATTGAATAAGTGGATAAATACGAGAGACTAGATCACAATTTTATCAAAAGTGAGTAGTGATTTAAGGATGAAATTTTGATGAAAATTTGAAGAAACATAATAAGTAAGTAAGAAAAGTGTTAAAACATGATTGGTTGAATATTTTATTATTTTATTATAAGATATTTGTTAATATTTTATTTAATTAAAGATTAATATAAAAAGAAAGAAAGATGAAGAAAATTCTTCATACTCCCAACGTCCATGAAAGAGAGAAGAAAGAAAATTTTGCTTTCTTTACAATTTGGTCTTTTAATAAAAAATTCATCATTTTCACCAAAAAATCAAAGGAATTTCCATAACCACCAAGAGAGAAAAATAATAAGGAGACTATGGAGAGTAAGAATATCAATTTAGATTCAAGAAAATAGAAGTTGGAGAGTGTAACAACCTATTTTTTTAGTGGTGTCGGAAACAGTAGTTTCAGGGACACCAAATTCGACAAGTAAGTTCGTAAATATTATTATTTAATATTTATGATTCAAATGTGATTTAAAAAAAAGGTTTTTGATTTGATAATTTATGTTATTTAAATGATTTATTAAGTTCAAGTGGTTTTAGAAAATAAGGTATCGGGACCTTGTTTTTATAAACTGAGCCGTAAATATTTATAAAAATATTTACGGACTGTCATTAAGGTGATATTAAAGTTCCGTTAAGAAACTTCAACGTTTCGATGGTTAATTAATTAAAAAGGATCAAATTAAAAAATGCATTGTCGGGACCTTGTTCCCGTAAATCGAACTCGTAAATATTTTTGATAAATATTTACGAAGCTAGTTGTGTAGTTAATTAGGTTTCGATTGAGTGAATTTGCTTGAATTAAAAGTAATTAGGTATAAGCACTAAATTGCATATAGGGTAAAAATTGAATTATAGATTAAAGAAAAATTAAAGGGACTAAAGAAGCAATTATACCATTATTCTTTAATGAGGCAATTTATAAATTTAATATATATTATAATAAAATATGTTTTACTTAATTATTAAGTATATATTATATTATATTATATTATATTATATTATATTATAACATAATAAAACAAAATAAATAAAGAATAAATAAAAAGAAAGAAAGATAGAAACGAAACGAAACGAAACGAAACGAAAGAAAGAAAGAAAGAAAAAAAAAAGGAAAGAAAGGAAGGAGAAGAAAGAAAAAAAAAAGGAAAGAAAGGAAGGAGAAAGCCACGGCCTTAGGGGCTTCAATTGTTCAAAGTTTAATTGGTTAGTCAATTTAGTCCTTTTTTCTTTAAATTTTTATGGTTTTAGAATCTCAGTATTAAATACTACCCGACCCATGTCAAAATTTTAGAAATTGTTGAGTTTTTATATGTTTTTAATGTTGAATAATTTTAGTATTAGGGATTAAATTGATAGATTTTTAAGTTAGAAGTGAAAAAGGATTGAATTGTAGAATAAATTGTAAATTTTGAGTAATAGGGACTAAATTGTGAAAATTTTGAAATTTAGGGATTTAAGTGAAATTAGAGAGTTAAATCTAGTTTAAAGTGGAAATTGAATGCAAATATAGAATTGATTGTGAATAAATAAAATTAGTCTTGGTTTAGGGACTAAATTGGAATTTAGACAAATGTTGAGTAAAAATTGAAATATGCAATATGAAATTGAATTGTATTGTATTGATGAATTTTAATTGTTTTAATTTCGTAGCTAACGTCGTACTGGAATCCTCGACTAAAAAGGGGAAAGATAAAGTCGACGAGGAATAGCTCGAAATTTCTAGTTTGTATTTTTATAATCCGAATTTAGTTGTTAATTGTTATAATTCAATTTAATGTATATGGTAAGTTTTGAGGTGAGAATTATTGTGTTTTGCAATTGAAATAGATTGATTTAGTATGTGATGAATTTATTGAATTTATATTGATTGAATTGGTATATATATTGAATATATTGATTATTTGAATTGAAATGAATATTAATTGTATTTGAAAAGTGAATTGAAACCCTATTAACTGTATCGGGCTAAGTCGGATATAGATGACATGCCATAGGATTGGAAGAGTTCAGGAATTTCTTCGACTTTGAGTCGATGAGACACTGGGTGTCAATTTATTATTTCGAATAATCCGATGAGGAAGTGGGTGCCAAACTGGTGGGTTTTGGTTGGATCCGTGTATTCGTCCGAGTCCCAGTCGTGTTAATAGGGGTAAATGAATAATAAAATTTTATAATTGATATTGAAATGGTATGGTATGAAAAATGGAAGTGAAATAGTGAATTGAAAATAGAATGTGAAATATGTTGTAAATATATGGAATGTATGAGTTATATACTCATGAAATGACTATGGAATGGATATTGCAATTGTATAATGAAATTTGAAATACATTGTGAAAATCTATTTATATAGCAAGTATGTGAATTGAGATATTTGTGAAACAAATGAAATAATGGTTGTTGTACTAATTAAATATTAATATGTGTTTATATTTCAATTGTATACTTGTAATTTCTTATCTTTAAATATTCAGATTATAGAAATACCATCGAAGTTTATACTCATTATGCGGTTTTGTTTCCGTCATGCAGTTAGGTACTTAACTTTTGATCGCCGATTCAACATCCAACAACGATCCCGAACTCAAATGTGATGATGTTTATCCTTTGTGTCGGCATGTCCTAGGGTGTCTAAATAATAGTTATTTTGTGGTTTGATTGTAAATGAGGTTATAAGTTTAATTTTGGTTGGTTTTATACATATAAATATGTGTTTGTTTTTGAAGTCATATTATGGCATGATAAATTGAACTAAATCTAGATAGGTGCATGTGAATTTAATTCTATGTTTAAGTGCTCATGAACTAGGCAAAATTGATTTGGATTTGAGATGTTTATAATTTGGATTAAAATGATGCTTTGATGACTTGTTTTGATGATATGAAATGTTTCAAATTTTTATCCGTTTGATCTGTAAACTCCGGTAATGCTCCGTAATCTGGTTCCGGCAAGGGATACGAGTTGGGGGTGTTACAGAGAGAGAGAAAATAAAGCTAAAGCTTGATTCCAAGAGAACAAGGTATGAATATTAAGGTTTCATATTATTTTCAAGTTTAATATTGTTAGAAAAGTATGGAAACGATGTTAAGGTAAAGTTTACTTTTAGAAAGTTCTATGTTTTTTCCATGTTGATGAAGAAAGAGAACGAGAAAATGAATTAAGTGATGAGGAAAAATGAAGAGCAAGTGATTTGAAGTAGGAAAAGGTAAATACCCATGAATTCTCTTGTTACTAAGGATTAAAATGTAGGCTTGGTGAAATTTTGTGGTAAATTAGTAAAATAAAGTGTGTAACAATTTAATATGTGAATAAGTAAAATATGATAAAAGCTTAAAGAATGTGTTACGAGATTATGAAATATGCATTAAGTATTGTAAAATGTGAAATTGTGGAAAAATATGGAATTTTATTATGACAAGGACTAAATTGTCAAACTTGAGAAAATATGTGGATGAAATAATAGAAGTGAAATATATAAAAATTGATATGTGAAATAAGATATTAAAATAAATTATATGATTAAAGTGTAACAAGAAAAAAGATTTAATATGATTAATTAGTGAATATTGAACTTTTATATCAAAAGGACTAAATTGAAAAGTTATGAAAGTTTACAAGAAAATATTTAATAAGTGAAGAATGTTGTTAAGAATACAAAATACATGATTATTATAATTCAAATTACAATTTTTCTTTAAGTTGTGGAAAGATAATGATTAAATTTAAAAAGTGTAAAATTATAGTTAAATTGTGAAATATTATATTGATAAATAGAATGTAAGAAAGTGTGATGAAATAGTAAATGTATGAAAAGTGAAAGTGAGATTGAATTACAAAGAATAGTGAATGATAGAAATAATTATTAAATTGTATTTATTATGTGAATTATTTTAATGAAACGAAAGAATTTTGAAAAAGAGAAATGACTAAATTGTGAAATAGGGTAATCTACAAAAATAGTCACTTTTGTTTGCTTCAGGTTACATTTTAGTCACTTATGTTTGAAATGTTACGTTTTAGTCACTTATGTTACTATTTTGTTACGAAGTGATCACTCTACCGTTAAGTTCCGTTATCTCTTTAACGGCAATCCTATGTGGCAGTCCAACTAGATTTTAAGTGCCAACTTGGATTTCTAAATGGGATGAAAATAGATTTTAAATTAAATAAATTTAATTAATTAAAATTTTGAAACCTAAACCTTAACTGAAAAAAAATGTTCATCTCTTCTTTTTAATTTTTCTTCGTCTCTTCTTTTTTTAAGTTTTTTTTTCCATTTGACTGGAAAAACTATTATTAAGATCAAAATAGTTGAAATCAAATTGACTGCTTCATAAAGATGGATTCAATGGAGAGTCCAGGTATGTCTTCTTTGCATTCCTCTGTCTCTTTTATTCAATACTAAAAAACAAAAGATTGAATTTTTTATTGTTTAATGAAAACCCTAAAAATAGATTGAATTTTTTTATTGTAAGTGGAATCACTTTTTCTGCCGATAGGGACTCAACTGCTAATCTTCATACTAAAAATAATTAAGATCACCAACCCTTTCGAATGCATCTTCTCTAATATTGATAGGGACACAACTGCTATACATGCTACCATTTCTGCAGACATCCTGCATGTGAAATTGAGAACAAAAGTTTTAAATCAAAGATTAGTAGGCTTATTCCATCTTATCATCCATCAGTCTCAATGTCTACACAAAGGATTCGGAGGTGCCAAATGTTCCATAAAACGTGATAAATTGGGAAAAAAATCTTGCACAAAAATTCTTTTGCAGTGAAGGGTTAAGAAGAAAACCCCAAACATGTATTGATTCTAAGGATAAGGGCTTTCTAGAGTTGTGTATGAGTGTTCATGGCCTTTTAGCATTGGATTTTGGGTTTGTTAGATGGATGGATTAGTTTGTTATTATTAAAATAGCAACAACCCAATTCCAAAAAAAACAGATGAAGAGAGTAAACATAGCTCCCCAACTGGCAACCACTAAATAACTTAGATAGCCCAAGCATGAACATATATTTTAAATATATTTCTAGTGGAAAGAAGAAATAGTAAACAGTAAGGGAGTATTTTTGTTTCTTCGACCTGTCTACTGAACAAAACCAAAAACAATTGTAAATCTATCAAATAAGAATGAAGCAAAATTTCACTTAATAAATTGCTTCCTCTTATGTTGTCTCTCGTTTCTGAATAAGCAAACCATACGAAAAAGGAAGCAGGGCAGGGATGGAGTGTTAACAAGGTAACCATATATAACCATATATGCAGACAGGAACACCACAATTTAAAAGGGATTAGATTAGGCCATGAACATAGTGGGATTTAGCTTTAATATATGTGAGTTCATGAGTGCATATGCATGTATACATCGTGTAACTATGTGGTGAAGCTGGCATTTGAAAAAAAAATATCCACAATTCTTTTTCTTTTTCATCTTAAAGCTAGTTTTTGAGCATATACCCCATAGCTTCTCTGTAAAGAATCCCATCGCATAATTACTGAGATAAATTGATTTATCTTCTACACTTTCTACTGTATAGTTTTTATTTATTCAACCTCCCATGATAGGCGACGATTTAAACATCTATTCACAGGCCATTTATTTTAGATTATGTGAATAATCTAATGATTATTGTCTTCATGTTTTAGATTATGTATTTTAATGTTGTCCAAATGTGAATCGATTGCTGTCCGAATGTCCTAAAATGTTCATAAATTCATTAGTGATGTTGTTTGAAATTGAACTGAAGTTGAGATAATATTTTTTCAGGTTTGAATTGTGCAATTTGTTGATACTAATATAATGTTTTATTTTTCTTTTTTGGTTTAGGGTTTGAAGTTGAACAAAATACTTTAGGGGGAGATTTTGGAGGAGAAGCGTCTGACTCAGATGATAATTCATATAAAGCTTATAAGTCAGGTACTTCTTATTCTGATTCTTTTGAGTCTGATGGTGATAGGGTAGATGAACCAGAGGTAGAACTAGTAGGTGAAATGATACAGAAGGAGTTAGACCACTTACTGGGTTCAAGTTTTTGGAGTTTAGAAGATGATTTTGATAGTAACAGTGATGATGATTTGAATAATGACATGGATTATGATAAATATGTGGATAAAAGGTACCCTCTATTCAATCCTCAAACTGATATGAAGAACCCTATATTGATAAATGGTTTGGTTTTCCCTAGTAGAGACATTTTAAAAGATGCAATTAAACAGTATGGGAGGATAAATACGGTAGAAACCAAACTAACTAGGAATGACAAGCTTAGGGTGAAAGCAGTCTGTGTACCTAATTGTCCATGGACATTATGGGCATCCAAGTTAAATCCCAAGGATCCAATGGATGGGAGTTGGCAAATTAAGACCTTAGTCAACCACCATAAGTGTGGTAAGGCAATGAAAAATAAGAATATTACTTCAAAGTGGATGGCTAGACATTATTTACACAAATTTCAAGTTGATCCTAATTATTCCTTAACATCCTTACAAAATGATATTAGGGTGGATTTTGGAACAATAGTGTCTCGGACTAAATGTATGAGGGCTAAGATTAGGGCTCTGGAACTAGTTCAAGGGAATCACAAAGCCCAATATGCCAATATATATGATTATTTACTTGAGTTAAGGAGAAGCAACCCTGGTACAACAACCATCTGTAAATTAGACTGTAGGCTATTTCAGAGGCTTTGTATATGCCTTGAAGCATGCAAATCAGGTTGGTTAACTGGTTGTAGGAGAATTATAGGGTTAGATGGGTGTTGGCTGAAGGGATATTATGGTGGACATTTGCTTGTCATTGTCTGGGGGGTTGATGCCAATGATTGTATATATCCAATGGCTTTTGCTGCAGTTGAGAGTGAAAACAAACAATCATGGTTTTGGTTCCTCGAGTTGTTACAGAGGGATTTGGAGATCGACAACTCCTACAATATATGCTTCATGTCTGACAAACAAAAGGTACTATAAAGTCATAGTATACGCTAAATTGTTTATATAAAAACGATTACTTAGCATGTTGTTTTAATTGTTTTACAGGGTTTAATAGAAGCGATTTCTTTGTTGTTCCATAATGCTGAAACAAGGAATTGTGCCAGACATCTTTACAATAATTTTAAAAATATGGAAGGATTTAGAGGCCAAGTTATACGTCTTACTTATTGGAAAGCTGCTAAAGCAACTTTTCCAAGACAATTTGAAGAAGCAATGTCTGAAATGAGGTCACTGTCAGAATCTGCTGAGGCTTGGCTGCGTGACAAGGATCCAAGAACTTGGTCAATAGCCCACTTCTCAACTAGATGCAAATCTGATCTACTACTGAACAACAACAGTGAATGTTTCAACAAGGTTAAAATTTATTTTTTAAATCTGATTATTTATCACTTCATGTTATATAATTGTTGTTGGAGTTATTTAAAGACTTGCTCTCCTTGCAGATCATTTTAGAAGCTAGAGATAAACCCATCCTAACGATGTTGGAAATAATTAGAAGAAAAATCATGACTAGGTTAGTTTCTATGAGAGAGGCTGCTAAGAAGTATCCTGGACCTTTATGTCCAAGGATACAAAAGAAGTTGTCTGAAATTGTTAGTCAGTCTAATAAGTAAGCTTTGCTAACTCTTTTTTACTTAGCTTGAATTCTGTTGCTTGGATGGAAAATTTTTTAACTTTAAAATGTTACTTTGTTTATAGTATATGGCCGATATATGCTGGAAATGAGAAGTATGAGGTAGACTGTGGATTAGGCAACAAGCATGTGGTTGACCTCCTCAACTCCTCCTGTTCATGCAGAAAATGGGACTTGTCAGGAATTCCATGTAAGCATGCTGTTTCTTGCATGCAATTACTTGTCAGAGCCACCAAACATATGTAAATACATGTTATCTTGTCACTACCAGTTGAATATTTACGACCACTTGATTAACCCTGTAAAAGGTAATAGCCCTAAAACCTTAAACCTTTATAAAATATTACTTATTTATAAAATGTGTTTGACATCTTTAAATTTTTGTGTATAGGTCCTATGCAATGGGAACATGTAAGGGACATGGAACCCATTCTTCCTCCCATAATTAGAAGGCCCCTAGGAAGACCCAAACGAATAAGGAGGAAGGAAATAGATGAAGTACGAAAGAGTGGACCAAAATTAAGCAAGACTGGACAGCAAGCTAATTGCACCAAATGTGGCAAACCAGGCCATAATACAAGGACTTGCAAAGGGATTGTTGGGGGTAACCAAACGGCAAGCCAGTCATCGAGCCTACAAATTTTGAACCAAGCCACTTTAATGGATAACACATCAAGCCAACCACCTTTAACCCAACAAAGCTCAAACCTGACAGCAAATTTTAGGGCCAAATTACCTGTCAAAAGGAAATCTATTTTGTGAATAAAGAATATATCTTTTTGGAAGGGTTGTTGAATCATGTTAACAATACATTTTATCTTAATTGAGGGTTTGAAACAATATTTTTTTTGAAACGTTAAACTATTGAACAATTACTTGAGAAATGGCTATTGGACATGTTATACATTTAACTATTGGACAATTACTTTGAAGCCTGTTGTTTTAGTTGCTGGATTGCAGGTAAGCATTTGTTTACTTGCCCTCGCAACCATGTGGAGTTTTAATTATTGAAACATAGAACTTGAATCTGTGTATGTATATGGCATTTACAAGATAGTTGCAGGGGCATTATTATTAAAATAATAATTACTTGATAAAAAGTATATTAGTATGCAAGTGTATAACAACTTTTCTCTTTACTGCAAGAAAAGATATAATTATAAAAAGGTAGTTGTACATACAAAAATGACTACCGACGCAAAATAAAATACATGTTCACAAACAATTTCAAAAGAGTCTGACATGCAGCATGTACAGAAAATAAACCGTTAATTGACTATAACTGTACATCAAAAAGTTTGTGCACCTAATTGTAAAGCTCCACTGCTCTAGCCGAAATATACATTCTTTGACAGACTTTCAAGAACAATACTGCACACCCTATAAGCTATAAAGCTAAATATCGTTAACAACTTTCAAAATTTTGATACTATAACTAAAGCATTCAAAGAATAGCTTTTAGAAGGGACTACCCCAGCACAAATAGGCATGATAATAAGAGAATGCTTGGAGACCAATTCACGAAAATGACAGGTTAAAGGTTTGTAATACTCGCCAAAGCATCTGGACACTTGAATTCTCAGAACTCTGTAAAAAGAAAACAAGAGAAATGTAAATTAAATATCTTGAAATGCCGAAACATAAAAATAGACGTTGATAAGCATACCCATGTAGATTTGTTCTTGTCTCCAATAATTTAACTATTGTCTCCATTGCCCTTCTTTTCATATACACATATGTGGTATGGTCTGAACCAACATTTTGCATCAAGTTGTGTCTGTCTAAATCATTCCAAATATCATTTTCTCGAACCTGAAACATATACATATTTAGAACAATAGACATTGGTAATGTACAGTTCCTAGGATACATAATTTTCTGTATTATACATGTGATATTATATGAAATTGAATATCATGAGATACCCAAACTGTCCTAGTCCCATAGCACAAAACTTGAGCATAAGCTTCATAGAGGCCAGCTTCTATGGATTCAGACTGCAACACATAAATGATAATCAGAAGACAAAAAATTACATATAATATTCTAAAATGAGTAAGATATTAATAACACACAAGTTTCTTAGCTGTTTCATCGATATCTCAGTATTCTATACACAGCTTTCCATGTCTTCTATAACCATAAATACATTCCAAATTGCCTTCATAACATTTCCCATTACTTGGACAAGGCTCACAAGAATCTGTAGCAATATACATTTGTGAGTTGGAATCTATCACTTTGGAGTAGCAAATTTAAAACTAAAACTACATAGTGTTTGAGGAGGTGAGAGAAGTCTTGAGTGTTGATCACGAGCGACCCGGTCGGTTGCTATTCAATGATAGGTATTGTTCTGAGTTGTGCCAAGATTTTGTCTCCGCCTCTACTGAGAGCAGTGTACAGTTTACATCCCCTTGGTGGGTGGCTGTGTGCCCACGCATGACACGTTGGCTCGAGGTACTCCCACTCTATGAACAATACACAACTCTCGGCAAAGACAATCCAAAGACTATACCTGCCATTGATGAGGATCCGACCGGCTGTAACAATAGTTCAAAGATTATGGTAGGAATTGTTCTCGGGTTGTACAAAGATTTTGTCTCCCGCCTCTAACGAGTGGCGTGTATGGCTCACGTCCCCATGGTGAGTAGTCGTGAGCCCGCGTATAACCCGTTTCCTAGAGGCACTCTCCATCCATGAACCATACACAGCTCTCAGCAAAGACGACCCAGAGACAATACCTGCCATTGTTGAAGATCTGGCCAACTATAACAACACTTCGAAGACTTTTCCCATCGTATAAGAATATACAAGAGAAACATTGATTGACACATTATGAGCAAAAAAACTTGAAAATCTCAAGTTACCCACAAATTCATATAAACCAATAAACCGAATAAAAAGTTCCCATAGCTAAAACTACAAACAAAACTCAAATTACACAAACAGAATGAATACAAAATCATAATAAAAGATGCCCAGAAAGCAAAGTTAAACAAAAACAAAGAAATACCCAGAAAAGAAGGGGGGATAAAAGAATTATACCTGAGAATGAATCGATGGGGTCTAAGTTACTATCACAAAAGGGTTTAGTGGTGGAGGTAAAGAAGGTAAGGAAGTAATTACAGGAGAGAGCTACAGCGAATGCGATTGCAAGTACGGTAACGAGACGCAAGAACTCGCCTTTTGAAGGGAATAAGCTTTGGGGTGGTTCGAGTATGGAGTTCAGTGAAGAATTTTTTGAATATGAATTATGCTTGGATTTTGGACGCTTTTTGAGTGTTGAAGCCATTTTCTTTTTTTCTTTTTCTGAAGGTTAGATCGATACCAAATGATGTTATTTTTTCCTTTGAAATTTTTCACTGCTAAAAACAGAAAGGGACGGAATGAATGACTGAAGGAAACAAAGAAAACAAATTCTCTCTAATTTTGGTTAAATTACACCCAATATCTCTAATTTTGGTTAAAATCTATTTTCATCCCATTTAGAAATCCAAGTTGGCACTTAAAATCTAGTTGGATTGCCACATAGGATTACCGTTAGAGAGATAACGGAACTTAACGGTAGAGTGATCACTTCGTAACAAAATAGTAACATAAGTGACTAAAACGTAACATTTCAAACATAAGTGACTAAAATGTAACTTGAGGCAAACAAAAGTGACTATTTTTGTAGATTACCCGAAATATGCAAAAGTGGCATGTGGAAAGCTATAGTAAATTTTATTAGTGAATATGGAATTTTTATTAAGTAGTAAGATATATGTATTAAAGAAAGTTGGAAATTTTGTTTTTGAATTGTTACAATGTGGACTAAATTGACGTAAGTCCAAAGTATTTAAATTCTATTTTGAAATAAGGAAATGAAATTGATATAATCGCCCAAGTAGACGAGATGAGAACTAGTGGGATATAGATGGCTAGGGGTGTTCATAGTTCGATTAAAATCGAATTAACTGACCGAATTGATCTAATTCGGTTAATCGGTCAGTGGCCAAATTTAGTTCAGTCGGAGGTTGGTTAATGAGTTTTTGGAATTTGGTTATATGTTAATTTAGTTCGAAATTGAGTAATTAACCGAATTAACCAATTAACCAAAATAAATAATATATTATATATAATTGTTAATGTAACAACCCATTTTCTAGTAGTTTCAAGATCACAAATCTGACAAGTGAGTTCGTAAATATTATTATTTAATATTTATAAGTCAAATATAGTATTATATAGAATTTTGATTTGATAGTTCCTACTAATTGAACGAATATTTAAGTACAAGTGGTTTGTCCTTCTAGTCAAGCGGTTTTGGAAAATGAAGTACCAAGACCTCGTTTCTATAAATCGAGCCTGTAAATATTTATGTTAAGCATTCGTTAAATATTTATAGAGTTACTATATTAGTGTGTTGAAATTTGGTCCAATAAATTTAACGTTTGACTAGTTAATTAAAGAAAAAGGACTAAACTGTAAAAATTGCAAAATTCACTCGTTATTTGTTTTTTTATTAACTAAATGACTTAAATAATTAAAGTAGGAGGATTTATGTGGTAATTATACCATGATGCATGTTAATGGACGGTTAAAGGCCATTGATTAATGAAAATTAACAAATTTATTTAAGGTTAAATTAGTAACTAAATAAATGTAAAACATAATGAAAATAAGCCAAAAGTGTCATCTTCTTCATATCACCATTTTGTGACCAAAAACCATAGGAGAGAAATCTTGGAGAATTCAGTTAATTATATCCGTTGCATGTAAGTGTTTTTTTAATCAGTTTTTCGTAAATTTTATGTTTTTGAGATTGTTGCAGCTTAATTTATCTAGCCCAAAGACTAATTTGTGATTCCATGAAAGTTTTTAAAACTTTTCATTGATATTATTGGAACTTTTTAGTTATTAATATTTTAGTTTGAAGCTCGATGATGAGTTTGGACTAATTTGTAAAGTGGTTTTGCATAGTTTTGAGTTTAGGTATTAAATTATTAAATTGTTAAAAATGACATGAATTTCTTGTAAATTTCATTACTTGAGGGCTATTTTAGGATGATAATGGATCCAGCATAATAGTTTTGGACTTAATTATGAAAAAAATAAGCTTGTTTCGATTTTAGGGACTAAATTAAATAAAATGTAAAAGTTTAGGAAAATTATGAAAAATGGCAATAAAGAAGTCATGTGCATTAAATGAATTTTTGAAAAGTACTTGGGACTAATAATTGAAATAAATTATTGTATAGATCAAGAACCGGTAGAAAATCGTGGAAAAGAGAAAATTACTGTCTAGTCCCTGATATTACTATCTCTACAGTTTAGCCTTGGTAAGTTCATACGGTTTGGATTAGTATATTTGAAATGCTATATTGATTTTTGGGGTGTGAATTGTTGAATGTATACGTATAATTGATTTGTTATAAACTAATACAAGGTGAGAAAGTAATTGAATTGTGAAGTGTTATATGATGATTTGTAACGAGCCCGGATGAACATAGGATAGGATACAATTGGCATGCCGATAGGTTATTTTGCGTATTGTACAAGATTGACTTGTGATGAGATGACGATTCTTGACTTGTTATTATTCACTGGATATACTGGAGTCCAACATTTGTTACGGATTACGAAGTTATATTTATAGTAATTTTGGCATATTTCTGGGGGGGAATGTAAAGCCTACGGGCTTGGCACTTAGTGCCCAAGCGTGTTTCTAGAGGGATGTTAGCCTACGGGCTAGGCACTTGGTGCCCAAGCTTGTTATTGGTTGGATTGGCTTCGTTGAGCATCCTAGCGTGTCTTGGGTGGATAACCACATATCTGTATCTGTTTATATTGTTCATCAAGCAAATATTCAATGGTTAATTGACATGTTGATGATATGTATTTGATATTGGGTTATGATGCATTGTTGATAACTTGTATATGTTCTCATGATTTTCGATACCATATCATAACTTAGTAATGAATGATATCGTAAAAATGAGATTATTAAATGCTTTGTATATATGAAACTTACCTATTGAATGGTTGTGGATGACTAGATTAATGTTAGCTAATGAACTTGTTAATTATTAAACTATGATTATACGGTAAGTTGTATTGTTTCAACCTATGAACTTATTAAGCTCCTTAAAGCTTACTCGTGTCATTTTTCCTATTTTCTTGTAGATATCATTTTGCGGAACTGGGCAATCGGATCAAGTAGAAGATCACACTATCCCACTATCTCTCGATAGACTTTGAAAGCATTTATTTTGGGATATGTGGCATGTAATAGGAGTAGTTTGTATTTGTTTATATGTGTTCTTGTATATAAGTTGTATGTTTGAGATTGATAATGTGGTTGATCATGGATTGATATGTGGTGATATAATGGTTGGAAATGTTTTGAAAGGTTTCTTGCATGGTGAATGGTATGGTTGGGTGTTAAAGTTATATATATTGGTCATTGGTTACTTGATGCATGATTAATGGTTGTGATAGTAAACTTTGATTGTTGGTTTGGAAATGTTCAAGTTGAATAGTTGAATTGGTAAATGTGTTGATAAATGCATGCTAAGATATATAATAGCATAATTGTTACTTGATAGAAAAATTGATCGTATTTGTCATTATGGTACATTACATGACATAGTTTTGCTAGGTATGAGTTTGATAGAAAATGAAGTTGAGCATTAGGTTAAAATATTGTTTGTGAAGTTGCCTTATAACATATTGGCTAGAAGTAAGGAAATGGCATGTTTTTGTATGTTTTTAGTGTGATTGGAATATGTTGAATGATTGGTTAATGGTATACTCATGGCCTAAGTAAGCATGTAATTGTATGACTTGCATTCGAAGGCATATTCAGGTTCACACAGGCTACCACACAGTTTGATAGAAGGTCATATGCTTTACACGGGCATGTGCTCTCTTTGATTTAGGTGTCAATTTGGCCACATGGCCATAGTTTGTTACAAGGTCTAGAGACACAATTATGTACCCCCACCTACATAGTTTTAGTCCTTGCACACGATTGAGCAACATGGCCATGTCCCATAGCATCACACAGCATCAAGCTGTCACACGGCCTGGCCACACAGCTGTGTGACCCCTTTTTTGTTTTTACCTTACTTTTCTATTTTGTTTTGAATTAGTCCCTGCTTGTTTCTTAATCGATTCTAGAGTTCCATATGCTCAATTTAAGTCTCATTTTTGTATGATTAGCATTATTATTGAATGTTTATCTATTAATTAATGATTAAATTTAATTTTGAATTGAAATTGCGTATTATTGACTAGTTAATTGTCATAGTATCCCGTAACCCTAATCCGGTGACAGAGGCGGGCAAGGGGTGTTATAGTTAACTTTTTGTTTGGTTGTTAACTTTCAAGATTCATGTACTGTTTCTAATGTCTTATTTGTTGTTTTCACCTCCATTTAAAGATTTTTGAACTATTAAAGAAAATAAAATGAAGATTAGCAATGTATTTTTTATATGTTTTATACTTATTTTAATCAAAAGACAAAAAACATATAACTTTCGATTAATTCGGTACCAAAATATTTTGATTTGGTTAATGAATTTGAAAAAAACTTTGGTTCGATTAATGATTAAAGATTTTAACATTTTGAGTAATTCTGTTAATTGTAATTCTGTTCGGGTATTAACCGAACCAACCGTTTGAACACCTCTATAGATGGCACACCATTAAGGAAAATTTAGCGCGCTCTCTATTTTGAATATGCACTTTGCTGTTGTCCTGTTCTAAATACGCACTTGGGTGCTGGCTTGTTCTGTTATTGCACTTCGGTGCATTACTATAATATTTTTGTATATCCTATGTGTTCTGTTAAGTCTACATTGGGCCTCTGTTGAATAATAAAAGATAATGATAAAATAAAAACTTATGGTAAGCAAGTTCTGATGAAAAGTTTATGATACATAATGAGATGACAAGTAAATGATTCTGATAACAATTTTTGTTAAACAGTGAAGTGATAATGTAGTGAATTAGAGTGGTAAAAGTTTTGTTCCTATCAATCCATGAAAAGATAAAAGTAGTAAATTATCATAATAATTAATCCTATAAATTTGGAATGATCATTGATTGTTAAAATATACTATGTTGATTATTAAGATATATTCAAGAATTGTAATAGTAATAATATTTTTAATATATAGAAATCAATGTAAAAATGATATTTGGATTCTCGAGTACTTAATAAGCTTTCACGAGCTTAATACATGTTTTAAACACGTAGGTGGATAATCGAATTAAATTTCTAGATTTAGGTTGGGATTAGACTGTCCATGGTAGGCGGCTTTACCACCCGACGGCCCGCCTAGAAATATAGGAGGGTTCGGTAAAAATATAGGCCGAAATATGGGCTTGGGCAAAAAACGAGCCTGTTAAAAAATAGGCCTGCTCGGGCTCAACTTTTTGGCTTAGTTCTACTACCAAAATATAATAAATATATATTTTTATTTTTATTTTAATTTTTAATTTTAAAATACTTTAAAAAATTTATTTTTATTTTTATTTTTATTTTAAAATATTTTTTTGTGTTTATTAAAAATCGGTAGGTTTAGCCGGCTGCTTGCTTATTATTTTTTCCTGGTGGACTGGGCAAAATTTTAGGCCCATATTTCAGTCGAGCCAGTTCGCCCTAAGAGTCGGGCTGAAAATTTTTCCGCCCGGCCGAACTCGTCCTACCACCATGGACAGGTCTAGTTGGGATTTCAACGCATCTCATCTCATTGCATCACCAAGGCTTGAAAATGGTATGGATTTGATATTTTGGTTTTAGAATATGGCATGTACATAAGTTGTTGCAAGTGCTATGATATAATTTGAGTTTTATAATGATTAATTGATCTGAAATCGCCAAAGTTACTCTGGCAGCGAATGTAACATCTCGGTACTTTGACCTAATGTTCGGGTCGGGTATGAGGGTGTTACATTACTTGTGTTGTATAAATAAATAATAAAACATTGTGAGTAAATGTATTATATATAGAATTGCTAATGAGTTAGATTATCCACTTGGTCACTTCAAGTATAAGCTATTTGTTAACACATTTAAAGGCAATGAAAAAATTTTGTGGCTGAAACAATGACCACAACTCAGTCACTATTTTATTGTCATACTTGCCTATTTTCATAGTTGGCAAATTTTAGAAAAAAAAAGTATTGGGCTATCTGTTGTGGAGATATTTGGACAAGTTAGAGCTTAAAACATGAAGACCAATTGAGTTAGAATTGAAGACTTGAAGATTGATTCTTGTGTATCAAGTTTGATTACTTGCGGAACAAGTAAAGTCATTTTCTATAGTTAAAGACATTGGATTGCATCAAGATTCTTATGGAATTATTATCTTGTACTGATTTTTAACTTGAATTTATAGAAAAGTGATTAGACTATGACTCTTATGTAAGCAAAACTTAAGTAGTATATAAACTTAAGTTCTGTCTATGTTAAATATACCAAGAGATAGAAAGAACATTTGATCTGTGCATTGTTTTTGTAAGCAATCAAGAGTCTTTTGTATTGCAAAACTAAGTTTTTGATGGGGAATGTGGTGCCCCAAACCCGACTAGGATGGACCGACTCGAATCTGAAATGTCACATTAGCCACTTACGTGGCTCTCCTTACCAATCACCCAACATACCAATCACTTTCATGCTTAATCAAATAATTCAAAACATACAAAGCCTAAAACATGCTTTGTCTATCATAATACAAAAAAATAAAAGAAGAGGTATAATTGTCATTTTACACAACATAGGCAAAATACTTATAATTTACAAAGTCCATCTGATAAGTGCCTTGGGCATTTTATTCTAAACCATATTTGAAATATTCAATGCAAAATGATAGTTAAAACTCATTAAATTTCAAAATGAAGTTTAAGGACTAAAACATAAATTTTATGAAATCAAACATAACACTTTGAAATTCATAGTATAAAACATTGTCTCGTAAATTTTCAAAACATTACGTGGTGTTTAAGGCCTCCAATTTAGTTGTATAAAAATCAGGACTTATTCGTAAAGTTATTAAAACATGCCAGTTCACTCAGCAGCCACGTCGAGACGATGCGAAAAACCAAGTCACGATGTCACCTGGAAAGGTTTGCTTGTACTGAGAACACGATAACGATGTCTAAGTGAAATATATTGCAAAAAAAATTTGCAGCATTAGCATATGACACTTTGACACTCAAATACACATACCCTTTTATGATTTCATGCCAAAGCACCTATTCTAACATATCATAGGGCATACATAGATCATATAAGTCATGCTTAATCACCCAAGATCAGACATTAACATGCTTTGACATCCAAACTCATCACCTATACTAATATACTTTTCTAAAGTCCAAAAACCATTACTCAACATACCAAATTTGCATATAAGGCAATTTAAAGTGCATTATAGGTACATACCTTGCCATTTGGTCACTTTGCATCTGTCCAAACATTCAACAAGTCATTTAAGCATTTCTAACCATAATTCACTAAGGCACATGCATACAATCCAACATAAAGCCTAGCCATACATCTAGCATCACTCATGCACCAATCCAAGCAATAAAAACATCAACAAACTAGTTATAAAAGTCCTTAAATAGTCCATAGAAACTTCATTTGCAAACCAAAACAAAATTAAAGTCTAGTCCATCAAAATCAACCCACACTGACATCCCTTATTGCCCACTAAAACCATCTCACATACATAATTGAGTTAGTTTGCCTTGGGATCACAAGCTTGCTCACTTCACCACTCCATTCAAGCTATTTCTCTGCAGAAATAAACAAAAGAGTGTGAGCTTAAACAAGCTCAGTTAGTTCTCAAGATGCTACAACAAACCACAAAAACAAAAGTTAAAAGCAAGCATGCTAAACTAATTTATCACTTAGTATTTTCAAATATCATGTCATGTTAATACATTGGCAGCTTATGAATATGAAAATGTATACAAATGACTCAAAAGAGTCTACATGTCCCAAGTAAGTGTAACATTAAGCAAACACTCTTCAACACACCAACATGTCCCAATGAATGGAACAATGCTCTACATTCCCTTATCCCTCCAAACATGTCTCAATAACAAAGAATATATATAAGTACTCAAATTTTATGGCAAGCGAACTATATCAAATGTTTTTAAAAGTTCACAAGGCCAATATATCCATTTCACACATTCATTTTCTGGTTTATGCATACTTACACACATATATCACTTTCATATCACTTTTCACATATCATATCATGCACTTTCAAGTGCAAACACTTGCTCATTGAGCCACATGCACTTACATAACAGATGTGTGTACATAAAACCAGTTGTCCAAATCATATTTAGACATGTATTCATACACATATAATCATATTACTCACTTAAGCATATTATAACTCATATAGGCTTTATTTGCAAAATATCAACCTCAAGTAAGAACACTTACTCTTAGGAATTAGATTAGGTGTTTGGACCCCTTAAGCCCTCCTTTAACTCACTAATTGCTCATTAATCATAGCACACCAGACCACTCACCTTGATCAAGCTTTTTTTCAAAGCCAAAGCTCAAATAAGCTTTTGTTTGCCTTTTTCCTTGCTTATAGAGGCTTCCAAATGAGTTGAATTTTTACATACACATTAAACACAGTAAAAAGGCATTAAAAATAACAAAAAAACACAATTAAATCACTCTAGAACCACATATCAAAGCCTTTCATTCACAATATTGAAAAGGTAGCTAGTTTTGTCGAAATAGATATTTAACCACTCAAATCTCGTTTCTAAGCTTAGATTTCGACTTCATACATCCTAAATATCATCTAATTATAGATCTAAACCATCAATTTTATCTAATTACACGATCTATTTTTCCAAAAAATCAAGCTCATATGATCATTAAAAAAGGAAAAATTCATTTTGTTTAAATTACTTAATGATTTGTTAAATCAAGTTCAAATACCTTTTAATTTGATCAAAACGAGTTAGAAATCACTTTAAAACATAAGCTTAGCTTAGTAATATGAGATCTACCATTTTCAAGCTAAAAATGATTTAAATTCAATAAATCTTTGAAGATCTTGATTAAATCAATTAAAACTCAAATTGAAATAACAACACACTTAGTTTAATCATAATAAGTCAGAATCTCATCTCAATTTGACAAAAACAACGAGTTGAGGATAAAATTTAAGCTAAAACATTTGAAGGATAATGGTGAAATTGAAGGAAAAAACTCGGATATTCTTTGAAATTAAAAGAGGAATTCGTGTTTGGAAAGCTTGAGAATCAATTTTGGGAGAAAAGCTCTGATTTGGTGTTTGAGAAAATTTTGAATGAAGGGGAAACTGAGAGGGAAGGGACGGTGGGGTTGTCAAATAGGCAACAAATTTCAAAAATTGGGCCATTGCCCATTTAACTTCCTCTAGTTTCTTCCTTTTTTTCAATTGAGTCCTTATTTTCAATTAAAACATGCTTTCTAAATTATTTTCAAATTTGACCTCGTTTTAAAAATCCATTTTAACCAAATTAATTCCCAAATACTTAATTTTAATTTCTAAATGTAATTTTTAATTCTAATTATTTTAATATTTTATTTTATTATTCCTATTTATTTTAATTATTTAATCTAACTACGATTTTCGGTTCACTAACTATTGGTTTTCAAATATGATTATACTAACCCAATTTTTGGGATGTGATAGGGAAACTTAGTGAGAGAGTAATCTGGTCTTTGTACAACGGTGAGGTTGCTACATTGGTGAGAGTTAGATCGGTGTTATGACTTAAACCATTGGTTGTATAATGAGAAATATAGTGGATCATTGCTCTGGGCAAGGCCTTGTAGACGTAGACTAAGGTCGAGCTGCGTTAACAATCTCGATGTTCATCTTTATGTTTTTGCACTTTTTATTTCATGGTTGAAATTTTGGCCATAGTTCCAAGCACTATTTTAATTATAATTTCTGTTTACAAAGCAAGTGCCCACTCGTTTCTACTCTATTCAAGTAATTCAATTCATATATCAATTGTATGATTAACAATTTAGTACTTATATTAAAGCCCATATTATCCAGTTTCGTATTCATGGACTAATATTTCGATATTACATCATTAGACACTCACGAATACCTAGTGCTTAGACCCTTCGAGAATTAGAGTATTTTTCTTAACTCTCAGGGAATTGGAGAACTTTCCCATCCTTTAGGAATACATGAGCTATAAGGAATGTATCAATCTATGTTCATGACCTTCCGAGAATTGGAGCATTGTTTTGATTAATACATTGACGTATGCTCACAATCTACCCAGAATTGGAGCTATTGATAGTACTCGACCCTCAGAGAATTGGAATTATTTATGCGATATCATTTAATAATGCTTATTCATTGTCAAATAGCATTCTTATACTTACCCAGTCTTTCATGAAATTAAGCATACCTAATCATCTCATGGAATTATTCATTAAGTGCCATTTTATAGTCACGGTATGTATATCACATTCAAAACTCTATTAATACTCGAACCAATATTTACCATGTCAAAGCTCATACTACAAACATATATATATCACCAATTCCTTTCATTACATTTCTGTATCCATAACATGTCATAAGCATCTATAAATCATCACAACAAGCCATCAAGGACATAAAGCATATCATATCTCCATGTGATCAACTATATATACCATTTGTAACACCCCTAACTCGTCTCCGTCGTTGGATTAGGTTTATGGAGTATTACAAAACAATCAAAAACATTTGAACATTTATCAATCAATATAATAATCACATCACAAACCATTCATACTCATGCACAACGTCCCTAAATCGATCCCTCGAGGCTCTAAAAATAATCTAGAAACAATTTGGGACCAATTTGAAGTAGTTTGGAAAGTTTAGTAAAAATATGCAAAATTTGCCAAAATAGGGGTCACACGGTTGAGACACACGCCCATGTCTTAGGTCGTGTAACAGTCAAACTAAGGACACACGGTCGTGTCCCAGCCCGTGTCCTCACCCCGTGTAACTCTCTGAGTATAGTCACACAGTCGTGTCACACTCCCGTGTGCCAGGCTGTGTAACTCTTTGAGTTGCCCCACACACTCATGTGCTAGGCCGTGTGTTAGGCCGTGCAACTCACTGACTTGCATCCTAAAGAACTTATCAGATGACACACGGCCGTGTCTCCAGGCCATGTGTCTCACACGGCTGAGTCACATGCCCGTGTCACAAGCCGTGTTGACCCAAAATGAACCTTAAACAACAAGTTTACCAATTCAAGCTTACTTGGGCTCTAAGGAATCCATTCACAACCAATTCAAGCTTACTCAGACTCTAAGTAATCCATTCACAAGCCAAAAGACTTGTTCAAAGTGACATTAAACAAGCTAAAAACATGCTAAATCAACCATCCTAAGTGCCTAACCAATGTATCCTTATTGATACCACAAGTATATACAATTTAAAAAAAAAGGAACTATCATTCAAAGCATGTTAAATCACACCATCTAACATTTAACCAATATGCCAAACATAGGCACCTCAATCACAACACTCCATTAACACATACCATATATTTACACTAAAACATCTTCCTTAGTTCATCATATAGGTTAACTACTTGCACTTAAAATCATACTTTAAAATTTTACATATCAAAACAATAATAATGACATACAAGCCTATTACATGCCATATAATCCAAAATGAGCATTCCAAAAACTACCGAAAATGAGTGGATAGTGTGACTTGAGTGCCGATTTGACCATCCAACCTTCAAAGTATCTACAAGAACAGAAAATAACACAAGTAAGCTCATTGAAGCTTAGTAAGTTTGATGTATTAAAATGATAAATCTTACTAAAGTAAGTATAAAAAATCAGTCAATAATAATACAACCATATGTGTTCCCTGTCATCCACAATTTCAAGCTAATGAATTGCTAAATTCAATTCAAAGTTTAAATACATGACATAACCAACAAAATCATTAAACAAGTTACATTACAGAGATTTACAATATGATGAACGACTTACAGATATAAGTACATCGATATTCCAACCGAAACACACCAGATGCTCATAAGAACTAATTCATCCGAAACACAACAGATGCTCATACGAGCCAATCCATTCGATAACACACCAATGTCTTCGAAGAGCTAATCCAACCGAAAACACACCAAAATAAGGAGTATAACAAGAGAGTTCACAACAAATGCTGAACCTCAGTCTACTTGGGAAACATGTATATACATCACTCCACAACAATCTCCACTCCAATCCCCCATAACACACCATATCTCAATTGTACTCTATCCCGCGTTCAATTCGATCCAAGTATTAAAATTTAACAACTTTTACCAAATAACTTACATCACTTAAAATTAAATATATTTATTGCATCACATTATATCATCAAACATTTTATATAGATGTTAAATTATAAACTGTACGAACTTACCTGGACTGAATTGTAGTAGTAGAGTTCAAGGACTAATCCGTAATTTTTCCTTTTCCACGTATATCAATAGGGTCTTGATCTAAAATGTAAAATTTCTCAATTATTAGCTTACATTACACCTTCCAATTCACTTTACACTTTATACCCTTTTATTTTTAAATTTACACAATTACCCTTACCTTTACAACTTTTACAATTTAGTCCCTGAACCCGAAAATCATCAAATAAACCATTTCTCGCAAGTCAACATTTTAGATAAATATACTAGGCCCTTAAAAAGTCCCTACTAAACATCATTTTTACTATCAAGTCCTGAAATTTTGACATTTTCTTAATTTAATCCTTAAATCAAAATCTTACAAAAATCACTTCACAAAATCACCAAACGACACAATCAAAGCTTCAAATACAAAGTTATCATAAAAAAATTCAAGATTCATCAATGAAAACTTTTAATATTTTTAACAGATTAAAAAATAAAGGTACGAGTTAGCTGGACCTAGTTGCAACGATCTCAAAAACATAAAAATTACAAAAAAAAGTATAAATTTCACTTACATGCAAAGGAATCAAGAAAACCAAAGCTCTTCTTTTCCCTAGCTATGGCTTTCAGCCATTTGAAGAAGAAATTATAGTAAATTTGATTAATTCGTTCTTTAATTTTTGTTTTAACTTTCATTAATTTACAAAATTACCATTAAAAACATATTATTTTATCATTTTCTATTAATTTTTCATCCCGACATATCAATTAAGGCCTAATTATTACTTAATTCCTTCCTCACTTATTAATTAAGCCATTTGATCACTTAAATGCTATAATTACTATGTTTTGCACCTTTTACAATTTAGTCATTTTTCTTTAATTACTATGTTTTGCACCTTATAAAATTTGATCACTTAAATACAACACTAATGAATCCATAAGTATTCTATAAAGAATATTTATGAGTTGACATGACGAAAATTTGTAGTCCCAAAACTACTGTTTTGTCACCACTAAAAATCGGGCTGTTACATCATTTCATTTTCAACTCAACATGACATAACACAATTATGATTACCTTTGAAAATTAAATATTTTAAAATCTTAAATACCAAACAAGATTATGAAATTAAATCAAATTAAGTTTGTAATACCCAATTTTAGCCCGGGCTCACAATAATAAAATAAAGTCTAAGTCCAGTACAAAACTATATCATTTGGCCCGATCGGAATGGCCCATTACTTAAAAAGGTTGAAGGTCCATCTACAAGCTTATGGAAACATAATCTTCAAGGATATGCAATCTTAGATATGATATGCAATCTTGGAAGGTATGATTTTGTAATCTTAGAGATTTAATTTGTAGATACCCTTTAATCTTAGTCGTTGATGTAATTGATCTGTACCGTTGGATTTGGGGAGGCTCAACTATAAATAGAGGCCTCTCCCTTCAGGAGGAAAAAAAAGAATTAAAAAAGGGAGAACGATTGGCAGTTTTTTAAAGGTGGGTTGCTGTTTTTTTTTTTTTACTTCTTTACGATTTTAAAAAAGGGAGAAGGTGATACCATTGCGAATTTTATTTATTTTTTTAGCCCTAATAAAGTGACGCGTTTCAAAGGATGGAGATATTTTCCCATTCGAGCCCTATGAGTTATTCGCGCCTTTTAATTGGGCCCTTCATTTTTTTTTCCTTTAATTCTGTTTGGAGTTCAATTTAAATCCTTGTTAATTCAATGTGCTTGATTTCTTACACCACTATTTTTAAATATATATATTTAATTTTGAATCTAATCTTGTTTTAATGATTAAGCTTAGTATTTTCCATTTTATTTTACGTTTTATATGTATTATGGCTATAAGTTTATTGAATTATATGTATATATTACCCTTTTAAAAATTATAATGTATCATTATTTTGAAATTCAATATATATTGCTATTATTTCGATTTATTACACTTTTTTTTATATTTTAGGTAAATTCAAATGATTTGTATATATTCTTTGATATCCCTATTTTGTAATATATTTTCAAATTCACTTTACATATTTATATGTCTTAAAGATTTATATGAAAATGTTTTTATACAATACTATTTTATATATACATATATAATTTGTAATAAATTATTTTTATTCTATATATTATTGATTTCATATTATTTTATCTATTACCTTTAAACTCTCTCTTAAATAGGTTTATGTATTTTCTTTCAATTCATTTATTATTTATCATTCATTAGTGTATGTTTTATTTACGAATTATCGCTCCATGTTGTATATTATCATTTATCGGATTCTATTCGCTTAAAAGGCTATGTTCGATATCATTCAAGCATCAAAATCATTTTATTCAAAAATTTTCAAAATTGAGATAATACTCGTATTTAGGATTTTCAAGGAAATTGAGCCCTAACGTATTGGGTTCTGATTTTCTTCGTTAAATCTAACGATTGAGAGTTGCTCATTAATCAAAAAATAAAATGAAAAGCTTGTTGTTGGGAATTTAATATGTTGTATCCTAACGTATTGGATGTGACGTATTGATTTCTCGAGACAAATATTTTTTTTAAAAAAGATAACAAAGGAAATATTCCAAGTTTAGGATTTTGACAATTTGTGCCCTAACATATTGGGCCACGATTTCTTAAATCTTAAATAAATGAATATTCTTTTAAATTTTTATTATAAGAGTATTTTGGACTAAATCATTTTTGAGGAAATAGAATGTTGTGCCCTAACGCATTGGGTGTGACATTTTCTTTCTCTGAAATGATAAGAGTCTTAATAAGTAACGTTTTTTAGTTTTTATTAAGGATCATATTTTTAAATTTTCGACATTAAGACACTAATTAATTAACTGGGTACCAATTTTGGGCGTTATGAGGGTGCTAATCCTTCCTCGTACGTAACCGACTCCCGAATCCATTTTTCTAAAACTCGTAGACGAAAGCTATTGTTTAGGTGATCCAATCACACCTCAATAAAAGATTGGTGGTGACTCCCAATTTTTGTTTTTTTAAAGTCGACAACTAATTTTTGTTTTTTTTCCAAAATAAAAAAATGGTTTCGACAAAGTTAGCACAAACTAATATTACGGATCCTCAATCCCCTTGCCTTCTTTGTCTTTTACTTATAAAGCATCTAAATTAAACCTATTAGACATACTTTTCAATTAGGTCTCTTTGTACCCTAAATCTGAAATGCTCGTATTTCACAATCTAGCCGATTGAATCTAAATTTGACGTATTTATTCACTAGGAACCTCATTCTATCATTATTCATCACTAATACTCAAATTCTCATTCATTATACTTAGGTCCCTGTGATGCAGAAGCTCGAGATTGAATTTTAAGAGTCCAAACAATCAACTCGAAGTTTATGACTCTTTCTTGCAACTTAAGTAACTTCTTGCATGAGTAGCTTCTAGACCAAAATTCTTGGATTCAAATCTGAAAATTTCCAAAAAGAATTAGATGATAAGTTAGTGGAAAATAAATAATTAAATAACTAAAGAAAAGAATCAAAAAGATGATAGATGGATTAATGAAAAGAAGAAATAAGATGGATGGTGTCTCCAAGCAATTGACCTAGTCATAATCTTACAAGTTAAATTAGTCTAAAATACTTAAAAATTCTTAATAAATAAATCCCTAAAATATAAAACTTAATGAATATATTATTGGAGTTATATATAATCAAAATTAAACATCAAACTCAATATGATTTTGACCACAAAACTATTCGAGTACGTACACACTACTAGTATATACCCCTCATTGTCTCTAAATACTATCCTTGAAACCGAACTATGTTCATGCCTATTAAAAGATGCATCAAAATTGATTTTGACCACATTCAATAGTGGTGGATGCTATTCATTGTCATTCTGGATGATGTTTGTTGCTATTGTTGTTGTTGTTGTTGCTTCTATGTTGTTATTTTAAGTATAATAGGCTTTAATGAACGAGATGAGGCCAAACACACTTTGTCTTTCACCATTATGATAAATTTTGTTTCTGTGATACCATTCTGCCTAAAATACGATAGCTAACCATTTGCACTTTGCTACACTGTTGTTTACAAACATGTTTGCTAACCATATTTTCTAAATTTGTCCTTTATTGGTAGGTAAGACATCTATACCCACACCCTGTAGGGCACGCTAAGTGAACTAACAGTCCCAGAAAATGTGGCACACCGACTCTTCCATTAAACGACAAAATGGACAACAATTCACCACCAACAACTTCTAACTATAAATGATCAAAAGTAGGGATGTACTTGTTGGCTAATTTCTAGATTATAATTTTAATCTTACTTGCAATGATAAGCTTCCACAATTTCTTGTAAAAGCTTTGTAATAACATGTCTTGTTGTACCTCCTCCCTTATCTCTGTATCTCCATTAAACAGTCATTTGTACCTACTCCTAGTTGAGTATACCCCTGTATTATCACCTCTCCAAACCCTCTCATCCCCGTGCTGAACTCCAACAATTGGAATGGTTAGGATTCGATCCATTTGCTTACCATCAAACAACTCTCGCAAAACTTCTGACTTCCAGGTAGCAGACTCAGCATCAATAAGATCAACCACCACTGTATAATTAATATCAATGTTCTATATTAATACTCTTCCTCGTCCAGGGCCTGGCAATCAAGCATCATTCCAAATGTTTATTATCCTGCCATTTCCAACTCTCCATCCCATCCCTGCTCTAGTAGCCTCCGAGCACCCCAAATGTTTCTCTAGGTATATGAAGGGTGAGATCCTAAACTGGCACTCATAAATTCACTATTTGGGTAGTACTTAGCTTTTATAACTCGAGCAAACAGACAATCTGATTTTGTTACCAATCTCCATCCCTGTTTAGCTAACAATGTGATATTAAATTTTGTCAAATCCCTATAACCCAAGCCTCCTTGTGCTTTCAGTTTGCTCATTATTTTCCAATGGCACAAGTGAATACCCTTTTTTGTTTTAGAACTTCTTCACCAAAAATTACTGATAATACTTTCCAACTCACGACATAAAGTAACTGGTAATAGGAATCAGTACATTGTATAAACCGGAATAGGCTATAAAATTAATTTGATAAAAACCTCTTTACCTCCAAGCGACAACCGACGTACACTCTAGCTTTCAATACACTTAGCAGATTTGTCTTTAAAGCTAGCAAATGCCTCATTCTTTCGTCTACCTACCATGGTTGGTAAGTCGAGATACCATTCTGGGTTACACGAAATTCTAACTTCAAGCACCTCCCCAATTTGTTCCTTTATGCCACTTGGCAAATTGCTGCTATAGTAAACTAGAGACTTCTCAAAATTTATCAATTGTCCTGACACCTTCTCAAATTCAACCACGATCGTTTTAATAGCATTTGCACTATCTAGATTTGTCTCCCCAAACAAAATACTATCATCTGCAAAAAAACAAGTGAGTTAAAAACAAGCCACTTTGACCCACTCGAATAGTTTTAATCTTCCCCTCAAACTTCGCCATTTTAAGAAAGGTAGAGAAACCTTCAGCACATAACAAAAACAAATTTGGACTCAACGGATCTTATTGTCTTAACCCTTGGGAAGGCTTAAACTCTTCTCCTAGAAAACCATTGAATAGCACTGAATACTTAACCGTTTTAACTCACCCTATTACTAATGACACACAATCTTCACAAAACCTCATACGATGCATCACTTTTTCTATGAAACTCCACTCTACCTTATTATAGGCTTTACTCATATCGAGTTTTAGTACAAAATGTCCTTTTGTTTCATCTCATTTCTGCTTAAGTGAATGTAATACCTCGTATGCAATGAGTGCATTATCTGTAATTTGCCTACCCAGAACAAATTTCGCTTGTGCTTCATCAATACATTTATCTAGCACATTTTTGAATCTATTAACCATTGCTTTAGATATTATCTTATAAATCACATTGTACAAACTAATCGGTTGAAATTGTGACATATTATTCAGTTTATTCACTTTTGGAATAAGCACAATACTAGTACTATTGATAGCTTCTATTTCCTTTCTCTTATTCAGTACATCTAAACAATATTAAGATATCTCTCCCCCACAATGCGCCAATATTTTTGATAAAAGAGCGTAGGATAACCATCCATACTAGATGCTTTTAACGACGCCATAACCTTTACTACTTCCACAACTTCTTCGACCCGAAATTCCACTACAAACTCATTGTTCATACTCTCCTGAATACATGTCAGAATCCTAAATAACATATTGTCGCAATTCATTGTTTGTGAAACAGCGAACATCCCCTTAAAATAATTTGCCACCCTTGCCATTTCCTCCTCCCCTTCTACCCATTCCCCATTCGGCCTTTTAGCTTTTTCATAGTATTTTTTCTTCCTCCGTTGGTTTGCTAGATTGTGGAAATTGGACGTGTTTCTATCCCCAAACCGAAGCCAATTCGCCAAAATAGCTCTTCCTTATCATCTTTCAAGTTCAAAGCCAACTTAACCTCTTCCAAATCTGCTAAAGTCTCATCTTCCGGATCAACCAAACTCAAATAAGCCAAATGTATATTTAACACTGTTGAAGCTTGCCTTTTACAAGTAGAATTTTATCCTATCTTGCTCTTTAGCACACTCTCTAGCTTTTCTAACTTTATAGGAATTTCTTCAGTATTTGCCTCCCAAAAACTCATCACTTGTTGTTCACAACATTCTAACAAAATCTAATTCGCATTAAATCTAAAACCCATCTTGCCTCGAGCCATACCACCTCTATTATTGTCCCCCAAGTCAATTAGAACCGAGTAATGATCAGAAAAGTCACAAGGTAAATAATTTAAAGAATATCCCAAGAATTTTTCCCACTAGGCCGAATTGGCTACCCCTCTATCAATCATTTTTTTAACATTATTCTCCAACAATCGCCCCATTTCCCATGTAAATCATTACCTTGTAAAACCTAAGTCACTTAGATCACATTCCTTTAAAACCTCCCTAAACCGAGCTATGTTTTTTTCATTCTACAATCGGTCTCATATTTTTTCAAACGAGAACATAATTTCATTAAAATCTCTCACCATCAGTCATGGTAAGTCTTAACATCTCCCTATCCTCCTTAATAAGTCCCACAATTCCCCTATTTTTTGTTCCTCTGGTGCACCATAGAACCTTGTAAACCTCCAAGTCGGCATACCCTCTCTTTCTTGTATCTTCACATTTATGTGACTTGATGAAAAACTCCTCAATTGCACCATATAATCATCCCTCCACCCTAACAACAAACTCCCTTTCAATCCATAAGCTCCAACACCTATTCCATTAACATATCTAAACTTTAATCTCACATGTTCCATTCTTCTTTCATTCAATTTTGTCTCTATTAGAAACAAAATCTAGGAATGTACATGCCTCAACTTATTTTTGAGACGATTAACCAACTATAGATGCCCCAATCCACGAATGTTCCAACTTAAGATTTTTATTACTTTCGACCGACCTGCTATCCAGCCGTTGTCGATATCTCATTAATCTCATTCAGTAAAACAGTTTTAACAGAACTGGTTACTTTCCCATCGTGTGTTCGTTGTCTTTTTTTGTTCCATCAATTTGTTCAAATGGGTTATCCTCTAAATTAGAGCCCATTCCCAATTATCCACGAGCTCCCTACCCAGTCATGACTCCATCCCCATCCCAACTATTCAGATAAGGATTAACAATTGGATATCACCAAAACTCCTTCCCTCACCATGCCCATCCACATTCATGCCAAATAGGTTGCCACCCACTTGGTTACTACCCAAACTATCCTTATTGAGCCACCTGTTACCCACCATCGCCTCCCTTCTTGATGGCGCCCTCAAAGAAGCATCCCACCCGAACTTTACTTCCTGTACTTAGATTGTCATCCTCACCAGACAAAACCCCTCTCCATGGCCTAACTTCCCACACAAAAAAAATAGCATTAATCTCTCGTACTAGAAATAGGCATACCCCTCCTGATTCTGATCCACTAATAGTTTCTTTTTCTGCTTCAAAAGCATTCGCACATCAATTTTAACCCTGATTCGCATATACCTCCTTATCCCCCTCATCACCAAAGTTGCATTATATTGAACAAACTGTCCAATGAAATTTCCAAACTAGCATGCCAAACCCTCCGAAACTATCCAAACCGGGAGATTGTACCTAGAAATCCGTATAAACTAAAGAGACTTGCAATAGATCTTCCCCTTAACCCAACCGATGAAAAATAATAAGCTGTTTGTTAAATGACCAAGGCATACCCTCTATTACCCTCTTTATATCTATTTCATAGTAAAACCGAAACAAATGCCTCTTCTCCCCAATATCCGTGATTGAAACTCCTCCCAACGAGTGCCATAGATCAACCAAAGTCCTTCTTAAGGAAGAGAAATAAATCACACAATTCGTCCAGGCTTTTCCCACCAGGAAAAATCGATAATCTTCCTCAGCCCCTTCCCAATCCCTATGAAATTGAATCGACACCTCCTTCTCATCCATTAAATTCAAATTTACTAATTCTACCTCCATTACCACCGATCACCTTAGCCAAACCAAAAACCACAAAACCCTAGAGCAAAATGATAAGAGACATGCCCCACTAGCTTACCAAAGAGACCCTAGAGCAAAATGATAAGAGATCAGCAGATTAAGACTTCCTTTGGATTCAAACGCAATATAGTGCGATAAAATTTTTTACCTTGATTTTCAATCTCACTACACCACAATGAATTGCTTGGCTGTTTGGATGTCTTGGCTTCTAGCACAGTGAGACGTTTCTGTTGCACTGGACTGTTGGATCGCCGGCACCCCTACGACGCAGCGAAAAAATAAAATCGGCAACCCTAACCAATGGATCCATGTGTGAGGAACGAATCGGGGTGATCAAGGTTACGAATTTACCTAATGTTTATTCAGAGTAGACAGCAACACCTCAACAACAAGTAGTCTAATCTGCTGTCGAACCAAAACCGCAATCTATCGTGATCCCGGTCTCTACGTAATCCACCCAGTTGACTACGAACGAAAGGAATCCCCAAAACAATTTTGAGAGTTATTTTTCTTATGCGGCTGTTAGACTCAAACAAAGAAAAATGTGATTATTTATATCCTTTTGTTTTTAGGGTTTTAAGAATTAAATAAATATGATAATATTTTAAACCGAAAATTATAATTACATTAATTATAATATAAGTTCGGTAAACCATATATTTATTTGAATTCTTATGCTAACCAAATTCATGTCCTCACTATACGCATACAACAACCTTGTACATAATGTGTTGAAATTTGATTACCGAATTAAATTAATTCTATAATTAATTTAATTCAAGCGACCCAAAAACAATACCAACTATGGTATATTCCGTTCATTTCAACTATAGGGTGTGACCACAGAGGTTCTTGTAACGTTAGCAAGAACACTAGAACGATTCTAATGCTACGAACAATGAGTGGCATCTAGCAATGCATCATTGCTACCTAAGTCACAAGAGATCATGATTCGACATAACCTTTTATAATTAACCTTTTATGCAATAATCCTTAAGTCCTTTATCTCCGGATTGGACACAAGTCATGGAATAGTCACACTTGCATTGTCCATTCCATGTTCCTTGATCTCTTAAGCAGATTACGATATACAAATAAGTATGACATCTAATATCAACTTATTTGAGCATGGCCATGCATTTCTAGTCTTACTTAATCAAGTGGCCTAAGATATTACTCCCATTATGTAGGAGGGACTTATCCTATATCGACCAACCATATCCTCTACATAGATTGTGGTATATCCAACATCAGTCTTTATAGAACAACCAGTTACGGTGTACGTTTGACTGTATCAAAATATACAACTCACGATGTTGGGATTATGATGATCTCAAGTTTGAGGATCATATAAATATTAATCATTATGAGTAATGTTGTGACAATTACATAATAATCCGAGAAACATACTCATAACGGTCACCCAATATGTTGTTCTCTAACACACATATTCATGTAACGATTCGACATTCCATATCAATGACAACTCTTTATCATCAATCAACTACACGTTAGTCTTAATGCATTATCGTTGTCCTATCCAACAATAATACTTGACTAAGGAACTTTTAAGAATAATCATATTATTCTCATGACATTATTATAAAACAGTTTATTTATATACACAGAAAAGAAACTGAAATAATAATGGTAACGCCTTATATTAATAAACATGATAAATCAAGTATGTTATTACAACCATCTCATGATTGATCTTTGGGCATACTCTAACATGGACTGCCTTATCTCCACTGGTGCTAAAAGCTCCAATCAGCTCTAGCTGGGGCAATAGGTATTTTTAGAAGACAAAAATAGTCATACTTTAATTTATTATTTTACCATTTTATCCTTAGAAGTTAAACTAATTTCTTTCCCAATCTTATTTGTTTTCAGATTTGGGAACAAAACAGCAGTTTCTCCCCTCATTCTTGCTGGTTTCTCCCTTGTTCTTGTTAGTTTGTCCCTCGTTTTTGCTGGTTTCCCCCCTCTTTTTTGCTTTGTTCTTGGTTGTGGGAGCTTAGGATATTCTGTTTCTTCAATCAGACTAACAAGTTAGAGTTATCTTGTATTTTTTCCCTCTATTTTCTCATGTTCAACATTTACCCTTTTTCTCAATTAAAAAGGGAAGTCTACATTAACTAGTGCACTCTCAGATAGTAATATGTATAGTGATGCAAGGTATATTTATTCTTTAAAACAGTTTTTCCTCTAAGTTAAATTCTTTGTTAAAAGTAAAAGGATGGATGTTTTTACCTAATTGGAGGCAATGGCTTTGTGCAGATTGTTTGCAACATTGGATGGTTGATTAAAAAGTGTTGCTCTTCCTTCAGGGTGAGATGGTTTGTTGTCACTCACTGTTATTATTGTTGTTATTGTTATTGCTTTTCTTTTAAGTAGTCTGTTTCTAAATGATATACTGACCTTATCCCATAGGCAGCAACATTTTATCTTTTGATCTTTGGACCTATCATTTAGCATGCTTTACACACTATTTAATAATATTATTACTAACTATAATTTTAAGTCATACACAATGAAATTACCTAAACATCTAAACTCAGAAACATTATAACTTAAAGCTTGTAAGCCACAAACTGAATTTCCAAGGCTTTTAACACTTGCTTAAGCAAAAAAAAAACACAAATAAATACGTGTAATTATTCCCGATAACGATCAAATTATACAATAGATTCAAAGTTAGAACAGAAAAAAAGTGAAAGGAACTCGAAAATAGTACCTCAAAAGAACTAGGTTAGGAGTCAAATGGAGTCTCCCATGCTTCAATAGCATCAGTCCCCATTCAATATATATATCCCTGACTATATATAAACAAAGAACAAATCAAAAACTGCAAACAAGCTATAAATGATAAAAATTTCAAATCAATCAATCTAGGAAGAAGGAGATTTAATTCATTAACCTGAAATCCAGCTATCTTCTCAAAGGTAGTAATCTTATGCACAAATCTAAAAGCTAAAATACCTTGATTAAATGCTAAAGTTACATATTTTATGTAATTAAATTGGTTAATTTATGAGAATGCACCACTAATTTTGCTATATTTATTAAATTTTGTGCAAGAATGCAATTTGGGGCTAAATAGAAGAAAAAGGAAACAATTGGGCTAGATTGAAGAAAGAAGCAAAGAATGAGGGCCAAAGAAGAATTTTTCCAAGATTAATTAGCTGAAATTGTTGACTTAGTGGGAGATTCTTTTGGGATATTTTTTATATTATGGAATATTTTCCTTGATTTTCTATACTAGTTGGCTCTTAATTTAGCAATGCCACTAGTATAAATAGAGGCTACATTGTTCATTTTAATCATCAATTCATAAATCAAGCTTTCAATTAAGTCTTTCATTAAGTGTTTTTCTTTCTTCAAGTATTTTTCATCTAGTTCTTTTATCAAGTTTTTAATTACCAAGTTTTTTATCAAGTTTTGCAGCAAGTTCTTTTCAAAGTTTTTCATCAAGTCTTTTCATAAAATTTTTCATCTAGTTTTTAATCATTTCATTTTTAAATTAAGCTTTTATCTCTTGCAATTCAATCTTTTCTTTCCTTTTTTTGTCAGCAATTAATTTCCAACCTTGCGTCACCTTCACCACTCACTTTCATTTTATTTTCATTTATTCAATCTTATTTAATTATTCCAATACCAACATGCCCCAAACCTTAGCCAACTAAACTCATTTTCAGCTTTAGGCCAAAATTAGCCTCGCCAAAACCTGTGAGTTATGAACCCGAGCCATTTAACTCCTAATATTCCAGTACTTATTACTTCTCCGGATTAAGAGTATGATTTTGTCAACTCACAAAGTCAGATCAACACTAAGTCAAAAAAGACGTCGTTTGATTTAGTGTGATTAGACGTACAGTTGGAATTCCGAAAGGAACGTTTCTAATCGGTTTTCTGTGAACACATTGGCGTGCCAAGTGGAGATTGATGTTTGGTTCCGTCAAGGGAAGTAGTAACCGGATTTAAATGTCCCACGCGGTTGAGGGCATTGGTTCAAGCTAGGCTATTCTAGAACGCAAAGCTACCGGAGTTCTAAATCACGAACGTTTCGTGGTTGTTCGATCGGTAAAGGTTAGTTATTGGATGTTCCATAACTAATTTACACAAGGAAGAGTTGGTGTCCAAGGCGTCCTTGGTAGCTATAACTAACTTATTGGAAAAGAGGAGTTCATCTAATTTCGAGGATCGGTTCAAAGACGAGGAAAATTTGTGCCTAAAGCTGAGCTTATTCTAATTAATTTTTCTTAATATTTATTTCACTATTTTTATTATCATATTTCCAACTTTTACTTTTTACGTTATTTTTTTGTTTATTTTAGGTCATCAAATTTTATCCCCCCGAATTTCTTGGGCATGACAACTACCCCGACATAAATCTGGTCAAGAGAGCAATAATTTACAGTAAACCAGTCTCTGAGGGATCGACCCTACTCCCTATACTGCATAATTTACAAATTAAGGCATAGGTTTATATTGGTGGATTCGACACCCATCAAATACCTGCATTATTAACTCCTTCAGAAAGATGAATGGAAAATAAATCAAGTAAAAGGACTCCAAAAGTCATTACAACCTATAATTTCCACAAACAAATCGCGTAAAATAAGGAATGGAGATAACTTCAACATACCGGTCTTAAGCATCGAGACGAAATAATAGAACATATTAACGAATACACCTTAACAATTGCGGTGATGCATTTGATTTTCTAATGATGTTAACAAAATTATAGAACATGTAAAATCTTTGATTTTGCCGAAGTACTAGAATGAAGTAAAGCATAAAAAGAAAAAGGATGAAAAAATTGACCTATATGTGCTAAGAATCCTCAAATCTTAAAAAAAAAAAAACAAAAGCTACACTTCAGGCTGCTTAAATTTCAATTTTATCAAGTATTATGTGATAAATAACTGTGCCATCTTCTGAGTAAAAATTAGATACAATCACTATTCTTTTAAGGGTAAAACATAAAGCTTTAGCTGCTTCAAGTAAATTGAAGCGAAGTAAACTACAAATGCAAGACCTATGAAGATTATAGTTTGTAGATTACATTGTTCCCTAAGAAAAATAAGTATTGTTCTCTAGTAGAATAGTATCAAAGAAAATTACTAGCTTACTTCCCAAAAGCAGATATAGTTGTCTAGATCTTAGAGAAAAACATTTAGATTGTAACAATTAGTCCCTTAAACCATTGCTACGTGATTTCACAACTACATTAACAACTACAAATAGTGTTTAATTCCAAAATAGAAAGAGATAAGTACAACTGCATGAGCACAGAAGGAACAGAGGGGTTTTTTTATGCGAAAAACTCGGATCTAGACACAAGAGAAACACAAATTAGAAATAAAACGAGAATAAATAAAATTAGTTAAATAATAATAAATAAATAAAAAGAAAAAAAGGGATAGATTTGCCCTATGGAACCCTTGGTTAACTTGTAACCAAAAACGCCAATGATTGAGCGGCTCCCTACGAAACCCCTAGAAGAAGAACATCTAGAAACACCGATGAACGAGAAAAAAATTGAATATTTGTAACTCCAAAATACCCTCGAAAGTAACAAACTCCAAACTAATTAGCAAGAGAAGAATTACTCTACTCTCAAAAATTTGCCTCACACAAATTTGGAAGAAAACAAAATACTTTCTTTTTTTATTCACCCTCCAATGTGTAGAAAGCAAGCCTATTTATAGGAAAATTACAAGAGTAATTGAATCCTAATAAAACTCTTTCAAGAGTAATTGAATCCTAATAAAAACTCTTTAAAATTATCTAAGAAAATAAATAAATAATAACCTAACCAATAAAATTACTTAACTCATAAGTGATGTGTCCCAACCAATGAGAATTAAGTAAATAATAATAATAATAATAAGATCCATAAAAGATTAATCCACCAATTTATGGGCTTTCACTATTCCAAGATTGGTCCAGTGAATTGTATTCCCGTATTTGTCAACGTCACAAACATGATGAGTTAAATTTGTAGCAACAAAGTCTTAGACAAAAGCATTCATCTTTGATTTTAATTGTTGTGCCTTGTTTCGAGTGATTGGACCACTAGGAAAAACAACCCCTTGAGTGTCACCTCCTTGGCTCGTATCATTCTCCCCCTCTTCAAGAAGATTCGTCCTTGAATCTAAACCTACATCAAATTCAAAAGGAGAAAGATCAGAAACATTGAAAGTAGCACTAACACTATACTCACCAGGAAGATCAATGCGATAAGCATTGTCATTTATTTTCTCGAGTACTTGGAATGGTTCATCCCCTCGTGCATTAAGTTTATTCTTTCTCTTAGAAGGAAATCGTTCCTTCCTCATATGTACCCATACCCAATCTCCAGGTTCAAACAAGACTTGCTTTCACCCTTTATTAGCTCGATGTGCATTGGACTCATTCTTTTTCTCAATGGCTTTACGAGCCTTCTCATGGATCTCTTTCACTAAATCAGCTTTCCTTTCACCATCTCAATTAGCAATCTCATTCAAAGGTAAAGGAAGCAAATCTAAAAAAGTAAGTGGATTAAAGCCATATACAATCTCAAAAGGAGTAAAACCTGTGGAAGAATGAACAGAACGATTATAAGCAAATTCAACATAGGGTATCCATTCTTCCCAAGATTTAACATTCTTACCTATTATGGCTCAAAGCAAAGATCCCAAAACTTGATTTACCACCTCGGTTTGACCATCAGTTTGAGGGTGGCATGTAGTAGAGTAAAGTAGTTTAGTACCTAACTTGCCCCATAACACCTTCCAAAAGTGACTAAGAAATTTTGCATCTCTATCGGAAACGATAGTCCTTGGGATTCCATGTAATCTCACAAATTCACGGAAAAATAGATCGGCAACATGGGTTGCATCATCAGTCTTATGGCATGGAATGAAATGAGCCATTTTAGAAAATCGATCCACAACCACAAAGATGCTATCTCGTCCACGCTTTGTCCTTGGTAAACCTATTACAAAATCCATTGAAATGTCAGTCCAAGGTGAACTAGAAACAAGAAGAGGAGTATATAGACCATGAGGCATCACAGTGGATTTAGCTTGTTTACAAGTAATGCAAGTAGAACAAATTTTCTCAACAAGTTTTTGCATGTTAGGCCAATAAAAATGCTCATGTAAAACATCATAAGTCTTAGTGACTCTAAAATGACCCATAAGACCACCACTATGAGCCTCTCGAACCAACAATTCTCGCATTGAACACTTTGGTAAGCATAGTCTATTATTTCGAAAAATATAGCCATCATGCTTATAAAATTTGTGAAATGCACCATGTTCACATGCGTTATAAATGCTTGCAAAATCAGAATCAGTGGCATATAAATCTTTGAGATACTCAAAACCTAATAACTTAGTATGCAAAGTACTAAGTAAAGTGTACCTCCTTGATAGAGCATCAGCCACAATATTATCTTTACCTTTCTTATACCTTATAACATAAGAAAAAGATTCAATGAATTCAACCCACCTCGCATGTCGCTTGTTCAACTTACCTTATCCCTTTAAGTGCTTAAGTGATTCATGGTCAGTGTGAATCACAAACTCCTTTGGTAAAAGGTAATGTTGCCAAACTTCTAATGCCCTTACCAAGGCATACAACTCTTTATCATAGGTCGAATAGTTCAAATGTGTTCCACCAAGTTTCTCACTAAAGTAGGCTAGTGGTTTACTATCTTGCATGAGGACGGCACCTATACCTACACCAGAAGCATCACATTCAATCTCAAAGGTCTTTTCAAAATTAGGTAAAACAAGAATAGGAGCATTACACAATTTATCTTTAAGTTCATTAAATGCTAATTCTTGCTTATCTGTCCAATGAAAAGACACATCCTTTTTAATAAGTGCGGTCAAAGGCGAAGCAATTGTGGAAAAGTTACGAACAAACCTGCGGTAGAAACCAGCTAACCCAAGAAAAGACCTTACCTTAGAAACAGTTTTAGGGATAGGCCATTCTTTAATTGCCTTTACCTTCTCCTCATCCACATGGATTCCTGTAGAACTTATCACAAAACCCAAAAAAATAAGCTTATCCATACAAAAGGTGCATTTTTCAAGATTAGCAAAGATTCATTCATGCCTTAACACATCCAATACTAATTTAACATGCCCAACATGATCATTCAAAGTTTTGCTATAAATCAGTATGCCATCAAAATACACAACGACAAATTTTCCTAAAAAAGGTCTAAGTATGTGGTTCACTAATCTCATAAATGTGCTAGGAGCATTAGTTAAGCCAAATGGCATGACTAACCACTCATACAGGCCATACTTAGTCTTAAAAGTAGTTTTCCATTCATCACCTTGTTTCATTCTTATTTGATGGTAACCACTTTTTAAGTCAATTTTAGAGAAAAATGCATGCACCATTAAGCTCATCCAACATATCATCTAATCGAGGAATTGGATATCGATACTTTACCGTGATCTTGTTGACAGCACGACAATCAACACACATTCTCCAAGAACCATCTTTTTTTGGGACGAGAAGTACAGGGACCGCACAAGGGCTTAGACTCTCACGAATCAACCCTTTCTCTAAGAGATCTTCAATTTGCCTTTGCAACTCCTTAGTTTCTTCAGGATTGCTTCGATAGACTGGTCTATTCGGAATACTCGAACCAGGCACAAAGTTAAATTGATGTTCAATCCCTCGTAAAGGAGGTAATCCCTTAGGCATTTCAGAAGGAAATACATCCTCAAAATCCTACAAAAGATCAACAAAACAACTAGGCAAATGTGTATTAGGGTTAGTCAAAACAAAGTTTTCCCTGAACCTAATAATTACAAATGTTTGTTTTGTACAAACAGCAAATTTGATATCTTGAAACCTAGCGAATAAACTCACTTTCTCATCTCGTGACTTGTGTGTGCAATCACTCACCAATGTTGGGCCTTTAAGTTGGCTTTTAACACTAAGGGCCTCTTTACTTTTAGCCTTTTTCAATGGTTTTACCTCAATTCCCTTACCCATCTCACTAGCAAGTTTGAGTTGATCATTGTAGACTTCTTGAGGAGAAAGTGGAGCCAAAGTAAACTTCTTTCCAAGGAACACAAAGGTATATTGGTTAATAAAACCATCATCATTTACTCGTTGATCAAACTGCCATGGCCGCCCAAGTAATATGTGCCCAGCTTGCATTAGAACAACATCACACAAAACTTTATCAGACTATCTACCAATGAAAAATGAAACTAAGCATTGTTTAGATACTTTTACCTCCCCACTATCATTCAGCCATTGCAAGCGGTATGGCCTTGGATACTTCATACAAGGTAGGCCAAGTTTCTCAACAAGGGAAGAACTTACCACATTGGTGCAACTTCCACTATCGATGATCAATGAACTAGGTTGTCCACTAATCAAACATCTCGTGTGGAAAATGTTATCTCTTTATTCACGCCATTCCTCTTTAAACTGGACATTTAAAGCCCTTCGAGCAACAAGTGCTTTCTCACCATACTCTAAGTATTCTTCATACTCATCATAAGTATGTACATCATCAGCATCTTCCAAAGGAGGCATCTCATCTTCGTTATCAGACTCAAAATCAACCTCGCCATCTTCTCGAATCACCAATGACTTTTTATTAGGGCATTCTCGAGCATAGTGACCCCTTCCTTGGCATTTGAAGCAGGTAATATCTTTTGGCTGCTTAATGGCACTAGGAGAAGTAGAAGAAGAAGATGGAGCTCGATTAGTAGAAGTAGAACCTTTAAGTGAATTAGGCATACCTCTATCTTTGGAGTAAGTTCTAGGCTCATTTGGCTTGAACTGCATCTCTCCATTCCACAATCTATCATCTTGTTTTTGCCAATTTCCTCTCCAAGCAGGATTAGAAACTGAACTAACACCCCTCGTTGTCCCTTTCTTTCGTAATTGCTTTTCAATGGTGAGTGCGGTTTGAAGCATCTCTTCAACATCCATGTAGTGTTGTAACTCAACTCGATTTGCAATCTCAGGCTTTAGGCCGGCAAGGAATCTAGCCATAGTCACCTCAGCCTCTTCAACAAGATTGGCTCTAATCTGAATAGTCTCCATCTCTTTGTAGTAGTCATCCACAGATCTATCTCCTTGAACAAGATGTTGGAGTCTTTGATGGAGTTCTCGATAATAGTATGGTGGAACAAACCGTTTTACAAGATGCGTTTCATTTCAACCCAAGTAGTAACAGTTGCTCTCTATAAAGAATCCTCGCTTTTACATAATTGATTCCACCATGTTCTTGCATAATTAATGAACTCAATGACAGCGTATGTTACCTTTTTCTCATCGAGTAATTGTAACAAGCAAAGACGCTTCCATCTTTTCCTCCCAATCAAGGTAAGCATCGGATCATTCTTCCACGAGAAAGAAGGAAATTTTGGTTTGGAGGTGTCATTGTTTCGTTCCAACCTTTCTCTAGGTACATACTTGGACTCAAAGTCATCATCAAAAACATGGTCCTCCCTTTTTTTAAAAGTTCGATCTCGCGAATTTGATCGGCTTATAAAGGCTTCGTTCAACTTCTTGTAATTATCGGCAATGTATCTCTCTTGAGTTGTAAGTTTTGTATCAAGATACTCCCTTTGCTCTTGTAACATCTGGGTCATGCGATGTTCGAATTGAGTTTGCAACTTTTTCATCTCTTTTTGTAACAACTCGACCAAAGGATCGTTCTCTCTTTTTTGCTCATCCTCTTCATTTTTACTAGTTTGGGATCTAGGGAGCGGCATGGTATCTGTGAAAGATCAAACAAACAGGAACAAGAAAGAAAAATAATAATAACCTCACTCATTAGCTCTCAAAAGAATAACTCCCTGAATGATTCAAAACTTGTAAATATGTTTGGAGAGGGTCACTAATCAAGATTAAATAACGGAGGTGCAAACTTCAAAGAGACAATGAAGACCCTAATTGCTCTAAGAGGCCAATAAACTTGACGAGGCAATTTGTAATGGAGGCTACACGGATGAAGGAATTGTGCGTGCCTTTAATATCTGCTAACACAAGAAGAAACAAAGTGTTAGAAAGCGTAAGAGAAACAAAAAAACGTAGACCTGCAACGATCCCTAACTCTAGAGTCAAAGAAAAGCTTTAATAAGAAGAACACTTAAGAAAACTCTACCCAATTTTAAAAAAAAAAGTCGGAAACGTTTGGTGTCTTAAGATTTTCAAAAATTGAAGCTTTAATTATACTTGAGTCAAGAAAAGAAGAAGGAAAAGAAATTCAATTTTGGGAAAAATAAAAATAAAAATAATAACAATAATAGGAAAAGAAGAAACCTACGTATGAAAGGTAGGCAACTTTTTTTTTGCGCTTTTTGCTTTTTTTTGCTATTTTTTTTAAAGAAAAAGAGGATAATAAACACAAACTTCAAAAAAAGAGAATCGACGAAGCAGATGAAAAGTGTTTTTGGTATTTTGACTCATTTCGGATTTGATTTTAGCTTCAAAAATAACACCGAATGGCCTGAAACTGATACCAACTGATGCGGAAAACCCGGATCTAGACACAAGAGAAACACAAATTAGAAATAAAACGAGAATAAATAAAATTAGTTAAATAATAATAAATAAAAAAAGAAAAAAAAAGATAGATTTGCCCTATGGAACCCTTGGTTAACTTGTAACCAAAAACGCCAATGATTGAGCGGCTCCCTACGAAACCCCTAGAAGAAGAACCTCTAGAAACACCGATGAACGGGAAAAAAATTGAATATTTGTAACTCCGAAATACCCTCGAAAGTAACAAACTCCAAACTAATTAGCAAGAGAAGAATCACTCTACTCTCAAAAATTTGCCTCACACAAATTTGGAAGAAAACAAAATACTTTCTTTTTTTATTCACCCTCCAATGTGTAGAAAGAAAGCCTATTTATAGGAAAATTACAAGAGTAATTGAATCCTAATAAAACTCTTTCAAGAGTAATTGAATCCTAATAAAAACTCTTTAAAATTATCTAAGAAAATAAATAAATAATAACCTAACCAATAAAATTACTTAACTCATAAGTGATGTGTCCCAACCAATGAGAATTAAGTAAATAATAATAATAATAAGATACATAAAAGATTAATCCACCAATTTATGGGCTTTCACTATTCCAAGATTGGTCCAGTGAATTGCATTTCCGTATTTGTCAACGTCACGAACATGATGACTTAAATTTGTAGCAACAAAGTCTTAGACAAAAGCATTCATCTTTGATTTTAATTGTTGTGCCTTGCTTCTAGTGATTGGACCACTAGGAAAAACAACCCCTTAAGTGTCACCTCCTTGGCTCGTATCATTTTTCATCTTCACAAGCTATTATTGATTAGCCACTCATTCAATCTAGAATAACAGGCATCAAACTCCCTTTTAAAAGTTAACATACCTTTGAAATTCAAAGGTAGAAGACGTAGAAGCACCGCTCTAACCTCTGATCGGGACTTTGATCGGTGGAGGTGGATTGGGACTTTGATCGGTGGAAGAGGGGAAATGGGAATGGGAAATGGGAGGAGGGCACCGGGTTTGGGACTTTGATCAGTGGAAGAGGGGAAATGGGAGGAGGGCACCGGGTTTGGGACTTTGATCGGTGGAAGAGGGGAAATGGGAATGGGGAAATTGCACTGTATTAGTGTATTTTAAAAATAAAAAAATATATGTAGTGTATTTTAAAAATAAAAAAAAAATATGTAGTGTATTTTAAAAATAAAAGATATATATGTAGTGTATTTTAAAAATAAAAAATATATATGTAGTGTATTTTAAAATAAAAATATATATGTAGTGTTTTTAAAAATAAAAATATATATGTAGTGTATTTTAAAAATAAAAATATAGTTTATATTCAGTTTATTCAATTATTTGAAGCATGAAGATGCAATATTTTTCTTGAAACATACTAATTTTGAACTTAAACCATGATAATAAAAATTATAGGATTTGTGAAACAAATTAGGGAATTACCTTTCTTGTTAAGATATAAAACAACCCCAAATGTGCAGAGAACTTGAACAAGTTGAATCAAAGACTCTATTTTTAAGCAAAAAATAAAAAATAAACACAACCAAATTTAAATGAAAAAAATTACAAAGAAGAGAATTTTGTAACACCCCTTACCCGTATCCAACACCGGAATAGGGTACGAGGCATTACCAAAACACCTACACTTGTAAACGTATTTAACCGAGTTATAAAATTTCATCAAAATTAAAATTTTCAAAATAATTAACATGTTTCTATAACTTTTCACAATATATCCTCAAAATATTATAATCATAATAATTAGGGCCTGCGAGACCCGATACATACTCATGCAATTTAATGCTTCATTTCCATTTCATTCAATTCGCAATTTCTCATGCTCATAATTTAAATCATATCACTAGAAATTTCCATTTAATTCACGTACAATTCAATGACATCAAATTCAAAACTAATACGTATTTACCATTTAACTCAATGTTTATTGATTATACCATTCAATAACACATTTATGAAATTCTCAATTTAGCAATGAAAATATCACTTTAGTTTGAATAACAACATCGTCCGATATAAATACACTACCACTTATCCATTTACTTTAATTCTTTTGGGCCCATTTGTCACTTACCATCCTTAATCAAATTAGGGAACAGTCACGGAAAATTGAGTACTTCACTTTCACTTTGCCATAGTATAACTATGGTCTTACGTATGATCACTTATCACTTGTCCCCGATCGATAAGTGTAGCCACCTATCACTTTGTTTCTTGATCGATAAGTGTAGCCACTTATCACTTTGTTTCTTGATCGATAAGTGTAGCCACTTATCACTTTGTCTCTTGATCGATAAGTGTAGCCACTTATCACTTTGTCTCTTGATCGATAAGTGTAGCTAAAGCTATCACTTATCACTTTGTCTCTTGATCGATAAGTATAGCGAAGCTATCACTTATCACTTTTCACTTGTCACTTGATCGATAAGTGTAGCCAAGCTATCACTTATCACTTTCCACTTGTCACTTGATCGATAAGTGTAGCTAAAGCTACCACTTATCACTTTGTCACTTGATCAAGTACTCAAATCCGCGTTCAGCTCAATTTGATCATTTATTCATATATCGGGCTTACCAACATGTGTTAATTCATAAACCATTCATGGTATTATTTCATGCCAAATCATATACTGAATATACCATACACACATACTATGAAACTTTATTTTCACACATGAGCTTAAACCATGACCAATAATGCACAAAAATAAGCATCATTCATATTTCATCGTTTATGAGTTATAATCAAACATATGACCATTTATACACGAATCATTCATATATTTCCCAATTTTCCTCCTCCTCCTCTTCATTCCACATCCTTAATGTGTATAACACACTTAAACAACACTAACCATAATTTCAATATTCACTAACATGTATATTCAAAGCTATTTATCCGAGTCAGAGTCACTAAATTATTTTTATCCGGAGCTACAGAGCTCCAAATTAAGATCCGTTAATTTTCTCTGAAACTAGACTCACATATCTTCATACCATAAAATTTTCATAATTTTTGGTTCAGCCAAATAGTACAGTTTATTCTTTAAAGTTTCCCCTGTTTCGCTGTCTGACAGTTCCGACCACTCTTCACTAAAAATTAATTATCTCATTGTACAGAATTCGGATGATGTTTTAGATTGTTTCTTCTAAAAATAGACTCATTAAGGATTCTAACCATATAAACTATAACTCATAATCATTTTTTTACAATTTTTAATGATTTTCCAAAGTCAGAACAGGGGAACCCGAATTCATTCTGACCTTGTCTCACAAAATCTATTATATCTCATGATTTACAATTCCATTGCTCACATCATTTCTTTTATAAGAAACTAGACTCAATAAGCTTTAATTTCATATTTTATTCATCCTCTAATTCAATCTCTACAATTTTTGGTGCTTTTTCAAAGTTACACTACTGCTGCTGTCCAAAACTGCTTTAGTGCAAAATGTTGATTTCCATTTTGCCCCAAATTTCACAGTTTATACAATTCGGTCCTTTCTCAATTAACCCCTCAATTAATCTAATTTTCTCAATTAGTACTTTACTAGACATTATAAGTTGTTACACAACTGTTGAAATTCAGAATTTCCACATATAACTCTATCTTCAAACTCTTTTACTATTAGGTCCCAAACATTCACTTTCTATTCAATTCTTTCAATAAAATCAGCATATGAACAATTTAAAGCTCTAATTTCATGCTAAATCATCATATACTTCCAGCACATATTCATATCAACTTTCAACTTCTTTCATAAAATCAAAACTAATGAATTTAACAAGTGGGCCTAGTTGTAAAAGTCATAAAAATACAAAATTTCAAGAAATAGTCAAGAATTGAACTTACTTGTAATAAAAATATGAAGAACCAGCTTGAAGAAGCCCTTCCATGGTGTTTTAGCTGATGAGAATTCAGAAAATGAAGAGAAATCTAGATAATTCCACTTGGGTCCTAACTTTATTAAGCAAATTTTGCAATTTTCCAATTTTACCCTTAATTCTCCTTACTTTCTTGCTGATTTCATGCCTCTGCCGTCCAGCCCAAATAGACATTGGGTCTATTTTCTTTTTAAGCCCTCTTCCTTTTATCATTTAAGCTATTTAATCATTTCCCAAAATTTTGCATTTGTTACAATTTAGTCCTTTTTGTTCAATTAATTATCGGAACTTTAAAATTTCTTAACGAAACTTTAATACTAACTTTTAACACTCCATAAATATTTATAAAAATATTTATGGCTCAGTTTAAAATCCCGAGGTCTTGATACCTCATTTCGATTCTAATTATTTTAATATTTATTTCTAGTGCACTATTCACTATTTCAAAAATTTTCCTAACTTCATATTTAACTTATACTTACTAAATTAATAATATTTTCTACCCATTTGTCGAATTTAGTGATCTTGAATCACCGTTCGACACCTCTGAAAATTCAAGCCATTACATTTTTTTTTCGTCGGATTTGTGGTCCCGAAACCATCGTTCGACTAAGCCTAAAATCGAGCTATTACAACTCTCCCCTTTAGGGATTTTCGTCCCGAAAATCTTACCAGATGGTAGGTTAATGATTTACTTCCACAAGATATTTCAAATTCACACATGATTTTGGATTTTCATATCTTTTACAGATAATCACATAATTTCATAAGAAAATCGGGATAGCGATATTTCAAAGATCTGAAGCTACACAAAGTATCGAAAAATTACAATCCATATAGAATGATATCCATTTTGATAATCTGAGTAGTTTTCGAACTATCAAATATTTCTCTCTTTTATATTGTCCTCATTTTCTAATTCATTCACTTTTCCGACCACATTATTATTCTCCGTTACACGAACTTCGTAACACTACACTCGTAAGCTTATTCAACCAAAATCTCACAAATTTCATTGTAACATTTTACTAATATAGGGTGAGTGTAGTAAAGCCTCAAATTTATCTTACACATAAATGCGCATAACACATACCATCACAAATAGCCAATTCATTACTAAGTTCACATTCTCAAAGCATTTAATAAACATTTGCTTTTAATCACTTTTGTTCTCAACACAAAATTCTAACTCAAATCACTAATTCACAATCAAAATTTCTATATAGCATCATAATCCAAATATCATAACTCATATGCTTGTATAATTATAACATTCATCAATAAAAAAATGTTTTATTCTTTGATCCATACCTTTATGAGTTTCAACTCATAATCAATACATTTTCACTCAAACATTTTAGTATTTATTTCTATACTATTAGAATTAACTCAGGTTGAAAAACATATCATCTCATCAAGATAATTTTCGTCATAGAACAATCTTGATAAGGGGTGATGGTGAAGTCATAAATCTTTCAACTTGCTCTCATAGATACATATATATATATATATGATTTTGTATTCATCATCAATGTAATACCATCATAACCACGTAATTCATTCCAAGCAAATTAAAACATCTATTTATTACAAATGTTTTCTGTCACTCACAATTTCACACAACGAATTTACTTACTCAAGCTCAATGTTAATATCTAATTAAATTCCAATACTTGGCTTCTATTTTACTTACCGACATTTGCCAAATTAGAGAACGTCTTACGGAATTGAGTACTTCGTTTTCTCGATGCCATAGTCCAACTATGGTCTTACACGTAATCACAAATCACATACCGATGCCATAGCCCAGCTATGGTCTTACACAAAATCACATATCACTTACCGATGCCATAGCCCACTATGGTCTTACACGAATCACATATCACTTACCGATGCCATAGCCCAGCTATGGTCTTACACGGAATCACATAATCACATGTTCACATGTTGGCATGGTCAAACCATGGTCTTTTCCGTCAATTCATCACATATCACTGAACGAAAGTACTCATTCCTGCGTTCTACTCAATTTGACTTCCAATTCAATTTTTCATACTATTATAATATTCATGGTTTAGACATAAAACAAAATATCTTATTATCTTTAATTTAACAATTAAACATAAGATTCTATCATATGAACATACTAATTTCACTTATTCAAGCGGATGTACATACACACGTTCCATCTATTTAAGTAAATTTGCTTATCATATTCACTTAATCAAATATGTTGAGCACATAGCATTATATAATCACCAACATACTTGGATGAGCTTATCACAACATAAACTTTTTTTTTTTAACTTATAGTCATCTCTTTTCATACATGAACACATCCATATCACAAATTTTTATACTTACCTTTCCAAATTCCAACATAACGTGAGCATATTTCATTTATCTCAATATCATTTTTAGCATTATTGAAAATAGCTCGATTGAAAATCATCTCTGTCTTAACAAAGCAATTTCGTTAGAGCCCGGAGATATCACATCATCAAGAGTAATAACGTGGCATGTATAGCTAGGCTCACATATGCTACGTTTGGTCTGAGAACCGACTAAACCATAGCTCTGATACCACTAAATGTAACACCCCTTACCCGTATCCAACACCGGAATAGGGTACGAGGCATTACCAAAACACCTACACTTGTAAACGTATTTAACCGAGTTATAAAATTTCATCAAAATTAAAATTTTCAAAATAATTAACATGTTTCTATAACTTTTCACAATATATCCTCAAAATATTATAATCATAATAATTAGGGCCTGCGAGACCCGATACATACTCATGCAATTTAATGCTTCATTTCCATTTCATTCAATTCGCAATTTCTCATGCTCATAATTTAAATCATATCACTAGAAATTTCCATTTAATTCACGTACAATTCAATGACATCAAATTCAAAACTAATACGTATTTACCATTTAACTCAATGTTTATTGATTATACCATTCAATAACACATTTATGAAATTCTCAATTTAGCAATGAAAATATCACTTTAGTTTGAATAACAACATCGTCTGATATAAATACACTACCACTTATCCATTTACTTTAATTCTTTTGGGCCCATTTGTCACTTACCATCCTTAATCAAATTAGGGAACGGTCACGGAAAATTGAGTACTTCACTTTCACTTTGCCATAGTATAACTATGGTCTTACGTATGATCACTTATCACTTGTCCCTGATCAGATAAGTGTAGCCACCTATCACTTTGTTTCTTGATCAGATAAGTGTAGCCACTTATCACTTTGTTTCTTGATCGATAAGTGTAGCCACTTATCACTTTGTCTCTTGATCAGATAAGTGTAGCCACTTATCACTTTGTCTCTTGATCAGATAAGTGTAGCTAAAGCTATCACTTATCACTTTGTCTCTTGATCAGATAAGTATAGCCGAAGCTATCACTTATCACTTTTCACTTGTCACTTGATCAGATAAGTGTAGCCGAAGCTATCACTTATCACTTTCCACTGTCACTTGATCGGATAAGTGTAGCTAAAGCTACCACTTATCACTTTGTCACTTGATCAGAAGTACTCAAATCCGGCGTTCAGCTCAATTTGATCATTTATTCATATATCAGGCTTACCAACATGTGTTAATTCATAAACCATTCATGGTATTATTTCATGCCAAATCATATACTGAATATACCATACACACATACTATGAAACTTTATTTTCACACATGAGCTTAAACCATGACCAATAATGCACAAAATAAGCATCATTCATATTTCATCGTTTATGAGTTATAATCAAACATATGACCATTTATACACGAATCATTCATATATTTCCCAATTTTCCTCCTCCTCCTCTTCATTCCACATCCTTAATGTGTATAACACACTTAAACAACACTAACCATAATTTCAATATTCACTAACATGTATATTCAAAGCTATTTATCCGAGTCAGAGTCACTAAATTATTTTTATCCGGAGCTACAGAGCTCCAAATTAAGATCCGTTAATTTTCCCTGAAACTAGACTCACATATCTTCATACCATAAAATTTTCATAATTTTTGGTTCAGCCAAATAGTACAGTTTATTCTTTAAAGTTTCCCCTGTTTCGCTGTCTGACAGTTCCGACCACTCTTCACTAAAATTAATTATCTCATTGTACAGAATTCTGATGATGTTTTAGCTTGTTTCTTCTAAAATAGACTCATTAAGGATTCTAACCATATAAACTATAACTCATAATCATTTTTTACAATTTTAATGATTTTCCAAAGTCAGAACAGGGAACCTGAATTCATTCTGACCTTGTCTCACAAAATCTATTATATCTCATGATTTACAATTCCATTGCTCACATCATTTCTTTTATAAGAAACTAGACTCAATAAGCTTTAATTTAATATTTTATTCATCCTCTAATTCAATCTCTACAATTTTTGGTGCTTTTTCAAAGTTACACTACTGCTGCTGTCCAAAACTGCTTTAGTGCAAAATGTTGATTTCCATTTTGCCCCAAATTTCACAGTTTATACAATTCGGTCCTTTCTCAATTAACCCCTCAATTAATATAATTTTCTCAATTAGTACTTTACTAGACATTATAAGTTGTTACACAACTGTTGAAATTCAGAATTTCCACATATAACTCTATCTTCAAGCTCTTTTACTATTAGGTCCCAAACATTCACTTTCTATTCAATTCTTTCAATAAAATCAGCATATGAACAATTTAAAGCTCTAATTTCATGCTAAATCATCATATACTTCCAGCACATATTCATATCAACTTTCAACTTCTTTCATAAAATCAAAAACTAATGAATTTAACAAGTGGGCCTAGTTGTAAAAGTCATAAAAATACAAAAATTTCAAGAAATAGTCAAGAATTGAACTTACTTGTAATAAAATATGAAGAACCAGCTTGAAGAAGCCCTTCCATGGTGTTTTAGCTGATGAGAATTCAGAAAAATGAAGAGAAATCTAGATAATTCCACTTGGGTCCTAACTTTATTAAGCAAATTTTGCAATTTTCCAATTTTGCCCTTAATTCTCCTTACTTTCTTGCTGATTTCATGCCTCTGCCGTCCAGCCCAAATAGACCTTGGGTCTATTTTCTTTTTAAGCCCTCTTCCTTTTATCATTTAAGCTATTTAATCATTTCCCAAAATTTTGCATTTGTTACAATTTAGTCCTTTTTGTTCAATTAATTATCGGAACTTTAAAATTTCTTAACGAAACTTTAATACTAACTTTTTAACACTCCATAAATATTTATAAAAATATTTATGGCTCAGTTTAAAATCCCCGAGGTCTTGATACCTCATTTCGATTCTAATTATTTTAATATTTATTTCTAGTGCACTATTCACTATTTCAAAAATTTTCCTAACTTCATATTTAACTTATACTTACTAAATTAATAATATTTTCTACCCATTTGTCGAATTTAGTGATCTCGAATCACCGTTCCGACACCTCTGAAAATTCAAGCCATTACATTTTTTTTTTCGTCGGATTTGTGGTCCCGAAACCACTGTTCTGACTAAGCCTAAAATCAGGCTATTACAAATTTCATGCCAAAAAAAGCAAAATTCTTGCAACTCTACCATAGATGACTAAAGTGAAAAGAAAATAATAGTTTAAGTAAAGCTTTAAAGATGAACAAATCGATTGCATAATCTTCTTGCTTACAAAAAAAAAACAGCTTTTAAGTTTTTTTTTTCAATAACCCAACAAAAAATTGTGAAATATTTAGCTGTTTAGAGCTCTTCAAAGATAAGGCAAACAAGAAAACCAAAAACCCAACAAAAAAAATCAAAATGCTTTTATTCATTTTGAAAAGATAGTCATAATCAATTATCCTTTCTATATCCTCATTATTGTTTACCATGGATCTTTGAGAATTTTTTCTTTAGTGTTCATCTTATGGCTTTCATCCATTTGTGATGTATTATTCTTATTTTTTTATGAAATTATATTATATCTAATTATATATTTATGGTTTTATGTCAGTTGACATTTAAAATCAAAATAATAATAGATGGTAAAGACACGAAATTTTGTGGAGGAAGATAGTACCTTAGCAACAAAAGTTGTTTGGGATGATGAGCTGACGTTGATATTTTGTGAGCTTTGCGTGAATGAAGTCAATGCTGGTAATAGACCGACAACTCATCTAAACTCAAAAGGATGGGAAAATGTCATTGCTCTTTTTCAAGCAAAAACACAAAAAAAATTATGGAAAACCTCAATTGAAAAATAAGTGGGATACATTAAGAAAGGAATGGAGGTTATGGAGGGAGTTGCTTAAGGAATCTACAGGTATTGGATGGTGTCCATCTAAAAAGACGGTCGATGCTACCGAAGAATGGTGGGCTGCAAAAATACAGGTTAGTGTTAACTTTGTCATTATTTTAATGCATAAAGTTTATTGAAATTAATAATTTACAATTATAAAAATCTTAGTATAACATTTAACATTTAACATGTTATGTAGGAAAATCCTGATTTTAAAGGATTTAAGAAGAAAGGAATTGAACCACGATTGAATGAGTTAATGTGGCAAATGTTTGGTGGCATTGTAGCCACTAGAGAGAACGCATGGGCACCTTCGTCTGGTGTTCTTCCAAGTTGGGTTCCTATGGAAAATGATGCACCTAATAAGGGATTTGGTGATTCAGATGAACATAGTAACGAGAATGAAAATATTCCTCCTGATGAGGTACCATCAAACCTTTCTCATGAAATTCCTAATCGAATAAAGCAAACACTTGGGGCAGTACACGGTAAAGGAAAAAAATCAAGTTCAAGTAGAAAATCATCAAGAAATACATTAACTACTCAGATTGAGAAATTGTGTGAGAGTATGGCTAGTCCAAGGAAGTTAGTGAATGAAATTATTTTTCCTCACTCTCAATATACTATTTCAAATGCAATGGATGCTTTGCGTGCTTTGGGAGATGAAATTCCAAAAAAAGATGAACTGTACTATTTTGCCACCAAAATGTTCCAAATACCGATGAAACGAGAAGTGTTTTTGAACTTAGATCCAGATGATAGGGTTTGGTGGCTTCGACGTGAGTATGCTGAACAAAATTCAATTGCATCATTTTCATCCTTGGTAGCAACATCCTCATTTCCCTTCCAACCATACCATCAACCACCTCCACCATAAGCTCCTTAGAATTATTATTGTCATATAAATATACTACTTTTTTATATGTAAAACTAATGTATGATACTTTTTATGTTTGCTATTTTTATGCTATGCTTTTAATCAAGTTTCTGTGTTGTATATAATGTCACGAAATATTAATTTATTTTCATTTGATTACTTTTTCAGGTTATGGATGAATTTAACAATATGTATAATAGTTTTGATATGAATTATGATACCCCTGAATTAAGTAAAGAAGCTCAACGAAGAATAGCCACAATTGTTACCCAAATTGAGCACAACAATTATCATGAAGAGGAAGAATATGTGTTAAGCAGTGTATTGGTATACCATGAAACTTATTTCACTATGCAACCACGTATGGATTCAAATTATACATGTCAAATATGGGTGGGCGAAGTATTAAATGAGCACGATGATCGTTGCATGAATAGTTTTAGGATGCCAAAAAATATATTTCACAGCTTGTTGCATGATTTGCAAACAAATTATGGCTTAAAGAATGGGAAAGTACCAGCGATGGAGAAGTTAGCATTATCATTGTACATTCTTGGAAATAGAGAATCAAATTCAAATGCAACAGAGCGATTTCAACGATCTGGGGAAACTGTTAGTCGAATTTTTACTAATATGTTGCATATATTTGCTCGAATGGGAATAGACACGATTAAACCCACTGAAGGTCAATTTGAGGAAGTACTGAACCATATTCGACATGATACAAGATATTGGCCTCACTTTAAGGTAAAATTTACACAATCTTTATATTTTTAAAATATAAATTATTTCTAACTTTTATCTCATTACTTGTATTTATTTTAAAGAACTGTATTGGGGTCATAGATGGAACACACATAAAAGCATGCATTTCGCCTTCTTGTCAAATACCTTATATTGGACGGAAAGGTGAACCAACTCAAAATATTATGGCAGTTTGTGACTTCAACATGTGCTCTATTTTTGCATTTTCTGGTTGGGAAGGAACAACACATGATAGTAGAATTTTTTTGCAAGCACTTAGAAAACAAGAGTTAAAGTTTCCACACACTCCACCAGGTTGAACTTTAATTTTTTAATTAATTTTTACATAAAAATATTAAAATTTTTAATTTATTTTTAAACTTGATATTATGTTTTACTTTTTTGTAGGAAAATATTATCTTGTGGATTCAGGATATCCACAAATGGCAGGTTTTCTAGGTCCATATAGGGGGAAACGATATCATTTACCTGATTGTCATCGAGGTAATCATCAAATATCTGGAAAAAAAGAAACCTTTAATCATGCCCATTCTTCGTTACGCTCTGTGATTGAACGAACATTTAGAGTGTGGAAAAAAAATGGTCAATATTAAGAGATATTCCAAGTTATTCATTCAACAATCAAGTTTTAATAGTTATTACAACAATGGTTTTGCATAATTACATTCGAAGACATGCTTGGTCAAATGATGAGAATTTTCGACAATTTGAGAATATACCCGACATGCCAATCTCTTCAGGCCATTTTGATAAAGGTGAATTGAGTTTTTCTAACAGAGAAAGTGACCTTGAAATCACGATGTTAAGGGAAACCATTGCAACTAGTTTAATGAATCCATATTTGTAAAAACATTTTGTATCATAACTTAATTTCTAGTAATAATGAAACTTGTTATGTCTTATGTTACTATATTTTTTTATTAAAATCATTTGTTTAGATACTTCAAATTTTGATCAAAGTATAATGTTACTATTTGTGAAAATAATATTTATCATTGTTATAAAAAATATTTAACTATAAAAATTAAAAATAATTATCATTTTATCTAATAAATAATTTAAATTGATTATATAATTCATTAAAATATTAGAAGATACATTTTAATATTTTATTAAATGAATTTATAAATTCACATATTTTAATAATTTTAAAAAAGTAAAATAATTTTAAAAAATTCTATTATATATCAATTCTAATCTGATGTCTTTAATAGTTATTTTTTATTCTCACCTCGCCGTTACAGTTGCGTTTGAATCTAAACACACATTCCATCATTATTTTTAATCTCACCGCTACAATATCTAATCTCATCGCTACATTAACTAATCTTACCGTTACTGTTATTTTTAATTTCACCGGAGATAAACACACCGCTCATCCAAACTAAGGCTAAAGAAAGTATTATCTAAAGTATTTTTTAAAAGTGATATGTTAAATCAGTCAGTCAGATAGTCACTATTAATTATTAATAATAACAAATCTGTTACTCTATAAAACTCACAGTTCTTCAGAAGGAGGACACCAAAATCGAATATGAGTGATCCTTTTGCTTGGTTAATGGAGGAGTGCAAGATGTACTCTGAGGAGTCCGGTTTACAACGCTGCTCCTATTCCAATCCCTCCGACTCCGTATCCGGTTCTCCGGATATGCCTGATGCCCCGCTCGGTTCCACCGCCGTCGCAACTTTTCCTCCTCCTAAATCACCGGAAGGTCCACTGCCGAATGGTCAACCCAATCTTCCCACCCCTCCTGAGTTCAACTCTACCCCCACCTGCGACGATAACTGCAATGATGATCGGAGGATCGAGAAATCTGATGAGAAGGGTTCGAACTCGAGTGCAATGAAGGGGGTAAATGAGAGAAAACGGGCATTGCCTTCTTGGGCTTACCAGAAGGTGGAAGATGATGGGGCTGTTGATGAGAAACTAAAGGGCAGTGAATCGGAGTTGCCTTCTCCGCTGGCTAAAGGGAAAGTTGCCGAGGATCTGGAGGTTAATGAAAGGAAGTTGCCTTCACTAGCTAATGGGAGTGGAGTAGATAATGAGAAGGCTGACCAGGAAATGGTCGTTAACGGAAGGAATTCGGTCCATTCTGGTATGTGTTCAAATGGTCTGAGTGAGAATGTTGTGGAATTTACTATTTTGGATGTGTTGCGCCACCTGGGAAACGATGATGATAATGAGCTGAGGCTAAGTACCCTTAGTATTTTGGAGGTTGCAGAGAGAAAATGGGGTAAATTTTAATTGATAGGTCGCAGGAGGGATATTAAGTAAAAACTTGAGTTTGTGTGTGCTAGATGGTTTTCTTTTTGTTGTTTTAGTTCTGTGCTAGGAAACAAATGGAAGGGAAAAGGCTTGAATATTCAGAAGGTAATTGTATGAAGGCCATTTTTGTTGCAGGTAAATTGGAATATTTAAGCCTATATGAAAGATGTTTCATAGTTAAAGTTCATGCTTTATATGGAGGGATTACTTTGCTTGTATAAATGCAAAATTTGAAATGTTAAAAGCATGGAATTATTTTTGCTTTCTAACTCTGATTGCTGAAGATGTTTTATGAGTCTTTTACTTTAGTGTGTGTGACAATGACCCGTTTCATCCATTGGTGTGCTTGTGCACGCATGTGTTGATGCCTTAATTGGTGGTCGAGCGATAAATGGAAACTGACCATTAAAGCAATATCTAGGATTTGTTGGTTTGAAGTTAAGCCTAAAAAGTTCAGGGCCTTGGATGAAAATAGTGATTTGTGATAACCATTTTGTCAAACCAGGGAAGAGGTGAAAGGGTTTTTATTTTTCTCCTCCATCAATTAAGGGATATGTAGTATTTAAAGTACTTGCATCTGCATCAAAGTACAGTTTAGTTCCCGGCATCCGCTTTGGTAGGCCAAGCAAAAGGTTGACTACCCTGGCCTAAAAAACAGCCATCTGTCTTATTTTTGTGCCCAACATTGTCTTCTTTGTTGATTTCATGTCCACTCTCAAAGAATTTAACTAGTTTCCAACCTGGGTTACTTGTTTGATCTGATATTTTTAGAACATGTTTCTCAAGGATAAGATTTTTGCATCTTATAAACAAGATTAAGTTTCTGAATTCAGGTCATTATTTATCCTTATTATCATCAAAACAGGAAGTTGACATCCTCTGTTGCCGTGTATGACTGGTAGTGGACCTTTTTAGCTATGGTTTGCTGGCAATGTACATGAATCTTTTTGGTTTTTGCCCATTTTCAGGCACTATATCAATGTCATTAATGATAATACATTGCACCTGATTCTCCCTAATCCTTTCAGTTCTCTAAAAGAAAGAATGACCAGATATCCCCAAGTTTATCTTTGAGCTATTTGCCTGCTATATGAACAACTGTGAGGGCTGTTTATGAAGTCCTATGCACTCCACAAACAACTTCAAGCACGCTAGAAGGTTTAAAGTAATGGCCATTTCTTACATGTTAACTTGCACTTTGTTTCTGTGGTCTAGAATAAACCACAATCAGGTTGAATTGTCTTTCTCATTATTAAAAACTAACGAGAGAGTTTTAATAAGAATCAACCAGTTATGGACAGTCTTAAATCAAATGGAAGTCTTATTAAAACTAGTAAGGGGTTTTACTCTACTTGTAAGGACAAAACCTTATCAAGGTCGATTCAATCAGTTGATAATGTAGGTATCCAGTATACCCAAACGGCAGCAATTAAAGCTAAGATTATTTATTGCATCCATAAAGCTATTTTGATATCCCTTTATTCTAGTTTTCTTTCCCCACAGCAAAACCAAAGGGGATAAGCTGCATTGTTACCAAGGGGTATATAAAAATTCTGTTTCTATGCAAAAAAAAAAAAAACCGACATTTGCATACAAAACTTTGGAAATTATATATTACAATCTGTTGCCAACCTATACAGAAAAAAGAAAAAAAGAAAAAAAAACCCACCCCAAAGTAATCTCTTAGCATTTTGAGTTTGGAAAGGTGAATGAGGGAAAAGAGCAACCATCAAACCTCATTCAGATTTTTCAGTGTATGGCATGCAAAATATGTCAACCCCATACATGGAGTCTTGCAGAAGGAGCAGACCTTTACAGTTGTAATTATAAAAAGCCAATGCTAAGGATGGAAAGGATTTGGGTGTGCCGAGCTACTACTGGTGCTTGCCTGTTGCCCAAAACTTAAAGCAGGATGAAGCAGTTCTGCCTGCGCGAATGAGCCATTGGACGGCACATCCAGCAGCAAATCTTGGTCGGAACTTTCATCGACAAAATGAAGAGAATCCAGCATGAGAGAGCTACCATCAGAAGGCAAAGCAAATAGGCTTCTTGGACTAAAGCAAAAACCATCATTATCTATGAGTTCTTTGTTTTCACAAGAAGCCTTCATGATCACCCTTTTGGGGCTCTTTAAAGTCCTTGATTCTGGAAAATGAAAAACATGTCTTTCTTAGCAAAATGTCAGCATAACTCTAAACAATCACAAAAGCTAACATGGTCAACACTCGACTTAAAGGGTGATATTTAGTTACAGAGAAATTTTCTTCATATGTCTTCATGCTATTAAATTTATTTCCTTCAGCAAATTTATTGTTAATTTGTATTACTATTTTAACTATGGCATCGTACTTTTTCCTTGTCATAAATCCCAAGGCTAAGCTGAGTTATTGTCAGTTCAAAACTCAATATCACAATCTAATCTTTAATATAACTTAACAAGACTTATATCATACAGTGCAATAACAAGGAAAATTTTCAAACCTGGAAAGTTTTGAATTTGACTGTTGCGTGATCTCTTCATAGTTACCGAATTATTTGATGCAATGGCATTTGGTCCTCTAGCATTCATAGATCCTGGAATACTATTACATTTCTGCAGCAAAATAAATGCTACCATATTGAGTAGTCCAATGGGCAAAATATGTTCATGCCAAGATGTCACTAGTCGAGAAACCAATTGATACCTTAAGTGTCTGACGGCGTTCCACCCAATGGGATTTTGTTAAGTCGAATAATGCAAGTCTTTTCAATGTCTTACAATCTTCAACTTTCACCCCTGGTACAGATACACTAAAGACCCCTTCTTCAAGCAGTTGCTGAAAGTAACATAAGTTCTCCTTGAATTGAGGGCTTTCAAACATGCTTTCGAGGCTGCAGATACGAGGACAACTATCAGTGATTCCACATCATGTTTCAACTATCAGCCATCTCTTTAAGCAACTGATAGTCATTGCTGGTTTTTCCCATTCTCTTTTCCTCAACTATTTATTTTCCTATGTGCATCAAATACTTTGAAATAAAAACTTAACTATTACAAGCAAATGCATTCCATTGCACATAAAAGACAGACTAGAAAGCTGTTACTTTCGACCTCTCGATAATAGAGTGAAAAAGATACCTATCGGGGAGGTTGGCAATGTCAAGTGGAGGTAGATACTGCAGCAACTGTTGCTGCTCCTCATTTGTTAAACATTTCACAAATTCCTCATAGTTGAGAATATCCTGCACGACACAAAAACATCAACAAATAGTGAAGAATGAACATGCTATGAAGTGAATTGCTCATGGTAACTCTTTAACTTTTGCTAAATATGGAGGAATTATCTCAAAGATTTATGGAACATTCAGCCATTAAATGTATACAAAATTACAGGTATGATGATATAGCAGCTGTACAATTGAGTTCTAAATGCTTTTCCCTAGAAATTTGAAGAAAGAATACAGACACAAGGGAACTTACATTTAAATCTATGTTGCACAGTGGAGAATTATGACTTTCCATCAGTAGTGATTTTTCATGCTGAGATTTGTCCCTGCCAAATGTCAAAAAGGAAAATTAATCAACATGATAGCATCATTCCCCAAGTTCTCCTCCCATTGCATAGCAGCCTATGAGCTTTATCTTAAGGCTCATGATTCATAAGTAATGATGACATTAGATACCAAAAGTTTTCCTGAAAAACAGAGACATTACTACTAGGAAGCTTTTGAGATTAATGTCATGCCTTACATAGAAGAAATGTACCTTCTCTTAACCTTTCTAAGCGGCATTGTCAAATTTCATAATATATTCAGTAAAAGCACATGGTCCACTCAATTCTATTTTCATAACTGGTAGATTCTGCTGCAACTTAAATATTATTGTGAAATGATTTACCTATTAAGTTGTTCGTGCTGGATGCCTTGTCCAGCAGAGCTCTTAGCCCTTTCAATTCCATGACCTAAAAACTTGATGCCCTTGCTATCATTGCATGCAGGGAAGCTTGAAGAATATGAATAAGCCTCATTCCTTGAGTATTGTCTGTTTTCAACTGAGAGGGAACTAGCTTCTGATTCCTCTTCCCGAGCTATTGAGCTTGGATGTCTAATTAAAACACTTCCATGTCCAATCTCAACAGAAACCATGGGTGTCTCACTCTCAAGAAGCAAATCCTCCTCAGAAGATCCAGAGAAATATGAAGACTGTTGTTCATGTAAAATAGTATATAAATCTTTTGTAAGTTTCTCGACTGAAGATGGCTTTGGACGATTTACGCAGGTTCTTTTCTTAGATGGTACCATTGAGTCCCACACATTGGATTGGGCAGGGCCTGCAGAAAGATAAAAAGAAGACAACATGAGCATCAGTCTGGATCTAGTTAGTGATGAAGATATAATCTAAGGATGCAGATAAAAACATCAAGATTAACCACTAAAACAGAGAAATTTTAATAAAACATAGAAAGGTAAAATCTGTATTACATTGTTAAACAGTTTCTGCTTATAGCTACAGTTAACTTTAGTGATGTCAAAGATATGATAAACCTTTCAGCCTCAGTGGTGCATTCGGAGAAACCATTGGAAAACCATAGTACTTGCATTTTTAGGAATATCCAAAACCATTTTCCATAATTATTTTCAATTATGCCAAAGATGGTACTCATGAATCTCCAATGACTTCGTATGGACTGGGATATTTCATTGAACTTAGTATATGATCCACTAGGTCTCTTTCCTTTTGAATTTTATTGACAAAACAAATGCAATATACTCTCATACGGTCAAAACAGTGATAAGGAACACTGATGGCATTGTGCCCAACCTGTCAAGTCACCAGCATCGGCACACCCAAATTGGGCACAGCTTTCTGAATTAGATATGGCTGATCCAGAACTTGATCTATTACTCGTATCATCATCCACAAACTTACGGTTCCCCTGGTTGTAATCAGGGACAACAACTGCTTTATCATGATTTGATTTTCTTTTCAGCAGTTTTACTTCTTTGTTCTTATTTATAGATATGATCTTCAATCTGGAGGCCCTATGATCCTCATAATCTTCAGGTTCAACCCTGGCATGAAGTGGGGTATAATTTGTAAGTGTCCCTTTAGTCCTCCACCTTGATCCACATGCATTGCACAATACTGGCTTCTCGGGAGGTCCATTGCGCCAAAGAGGAGTGCCTATCACGATGCATTGTTATTAGTAAGTATAAGCTAATTGAGGACAAAGAAAGTTTACAACTGAGATATGTTTATATAAGAGTCATTAGCCAGATTTTATAGAGATTTAGGGTCAATAAGACAGACATTAGATAAGAACCAAATTTATTTGATAGACAACATTAGGTGATTCTTCTTCAAATTATGGATAATACACTATCAAGGACAAACTTGAGTAAGAACCAAACGCAAGAGGGACTGGCACTTGTCCTCATAAGTTGACATTAAGTCCTTAATGTTGGAAGCAATTCCTAAAACAATCTAGGATCAATGCTCTTGCTTTCACCAAGGTAACAAGGATAAATGGAGCTTCCATTAACACCTTTACTTGACAGAAATTTAATATTCATTCAGTGACCATAAAAAATAGAATAGAGCTGAAATGAGTTGAGTTGCAACTATTGGTGAAAGGCTTAAGAGGCAAACATTAGAATTTTCGATGGAGGTCGACTATTCTTATCATTGGATTTTAAACAATAGCTTATTAAGAAAATGAGCAAGAACCCATCAATAACTCAATGTAAGTGCATCCATATAGGAGTGAAAACAATGATGTTCGAAGAAAAACATTCCTTTTAATTGAATCCAAGAGGACTGAGGTTTGACTTGAAATCCAGGCTTATAAACATGTATGGAGCAATGGGAAAGCAATGCCAATTTAATGTTGAATCTGCAACTGGTCAGCAATCAACAACACAGACTCTGCATTTCCCTTGTATCCAATAGAACTCAATCTCACATTCCTTTATGAGATATGTTGGAACTTTGAACATGAGTCAAAGAAGGACCAACCCCAAGAGATACAATGAAAAGAAGGAAGGAATGAGGTCGAAAGAAACAACTGAATTAAATAACAAACTCAAGGTTGAAGCTTTACATGGATTGAGAGAAAAGGACACATGTTATTCTAAATTCATATGCAAACAGACTAACACAAAGAACAGCTTATATTCTAAAACTTATTATCTTTGTCCATGTAATCTGTTCATTTTCTGCATACAGTTACTCCCAAATTCCAATTATAGAATTATTTATCCAAGCATACAAAATCATACACCAAAAACACTAATTTAGGGGGGGGGGGAGGTTGAACATTTACATATATCCAAGGACTCAAATTCTTTTTCTTTTTTTCTTCTATTTTTAGACTTTATATTCGAAAAGTTAATTGGAGAAACAAGAACTCACTTGTAACTCCACAGTGATAGCAAGGCCCTTGCTTGCCCATGTCTTTCTCTTTTGCTCAAGGGAAGAAAAACAAATTAAAAAGGACAAAAATTGAAAACAATTTAAGAAAAAAAATAAGAAATTTGTATTATTGACAAAAACTCTGATTGGTTTCTTCAAGCTTTATATGACATATTAAACTGAGTATTAAAGGCTTTTCTTCAAAAACCCAGAAATCTCTAGTTTAGTTTGCAGAACAAAACTGAAGTCATATAAATGAAAAAATACCCAGAAGTGTTCTATGTCCTTCTCATCAGTCTAATAAACATAAAAAAAAATTTTAAAATCCAAAAATCAGGAAGAACTGAAGGATTATAGAAATGGGTATTTGAGCTTGGAATCTAAACAACCCAATGGAGAGGAGAAAAAAAAGAGAGAGAGCAAAAGGAAAGACTAAATGAGAGGAGGAATCTAATAAATGGCTGTGAAAAGGGGAAGGTGAAATGAGAAGAAAAAGCAAAGGAGAATAGTAATTTTATTATAAAATATTGTTTCAATTTTCTTCTACATTATTAAATTTATTGATAAATTATTGTGTCAAAAGATAAATATAAAAAAGGGTAGGGTAAGGTAAGAGTAAAAATGAAAAATGAAAATTGTTCAAAGAAGGATAAGGAATTTTATATTTTTATTGCATATATACTGTTGACTAGACTTTTCAGCTTTGTTTTTGATGTTCCTACAAAATAGAAATTTGAAAATAATTTATTATTAATTTCCTACTAAGTAATATTTTATTTAAAGAAACTACATTCCAAAATAAGTAATTAAAAATAAAAATACACCATACTTTATTTGTTAATTAATAATTTTGTTTGTGTGCGTGATGACATGATGTTGATTATTTTTGTTTAGTGGGTCTTTGTTCTTAAAAAGAATGAACCTAATTTCCACCGTCCCGCGTGATGATCTCTGTCACGATTCAATAGGCGCCATCCGATTTAATTAAAAGCATTGTCAAATTGGGTCCCACTTAATGTAGATCTAATGGAGGCTTTCACTCCTTGTAAAAACATGGACTGCTATGGAATTGTGTTCCAAATCTGAGGGCTGGGAATTGGCAAAAAGTCATCAATTTAACTTGGTTGAAAGTATTTTTATATAAACATACATTATTATTTTTTAATGTGCGTCATAATCATGTGCCCTACCTCTACATTACAAACTTCTTTGGATCTCATCTCATCAAAACCTTTGATCTGGTCACTTATTTTTCAAGATGATGGCTCTTTTTCCCACACCAAATTGCTTCTCCTATTTCACACAGTTCATCAAAATGATGCCATGTTTTGACGCTCACCAAGCCATTGCTTCAAAGGATAATTAACTTTCAAAGTAGAAGAGGTCGTCTAGTCCGTGTTGATGTAATAACAATTTTTTTTTAAATAAATAGAACACATCAATTGATTCATCTCTAAGTAATGTTTTTAAAGTTTAAAGAGTATCAAGTCCGGTAATTAATTATATAAATTTAGAAAACTTATTGCTTAATACCAAAATTGTCCAAGTAGTATAAAAATCAATTTGAATAGATTTATAAGAACAAAGGGAGAAAGGAAGGTCCCAAAAGAGTAATAATATAAAATAAGTGAAAATAGTATAGTCCGGGGTTATGAGGAACTATATGGTGTAACCGCTCATACTTTTAACATTTATTTTTATTACTATTTATAACTGGTAAACTACACCCATGGTCACCTTTGTTTACCTCAGGTTACATTTTAGTCACTTATGTTTGAAATGTTATGTTTTAGTCACTTACGTTATCGCGTTGTAACATTTTAGTCACGGAGTCGTTAATTGTCGTTAACGGTATAACAGTAAGCTGACGTGGTACGTTAAATCATCATTTCAAACAAATATTTTACAATTGGTCCCCATA